>NW_026606064.1:15100000-15717500 GCF_029834395.1 Sorex fumeus
TGAAATGCCAATTGAAGATGTTTTCTAATACCAAATAATAAAAAAACACATTAAGGCAAATAAAGCATAATTCCAAATACCTAAATCTTAATTAAACTAAAATAAGTTGTCTTTTGCATTGGAAAGGTTTAGGTCTTTTGAATTTTGTGATATTCTGATAATATATCATTCCCTTCATGTATAGTGGTTTTGCACAGAATTCTCTGCCACCATGCTACCAAGAGTTTACAGGTAATGCAATATCTATGAGAGTGATGATAAAGATACTGTCAGAGTCTGTGTTTCAATTAAAAAGTCTGTCATCTCAGGAGTATTTGAAAGATGAATATTTTTCATGGATTAGAAATTTTGAAATTTATTCCCCCCAAATTATCAATACATATTTTGTTACTGATTATATGCATCTTTATATGCACATATATTAAATATTAATCATCAAGATGTAACATAATGTTTTATTTCTCATTATTTTTATTTTTAAAGACTAAAGTAATTATAAATCCCAGGAGCTTTTTTGATTGCTTCATTGGATCTTAGATGAGCCAAATACTCTTTAATTAGAGTCATGATTACACAGATTAACTTTTTTTTATAATGATAAAGGGCATATATTATATAAGCCAATATTTTCATGATAAAATCAGCTAAATTTGGCTACATTTTCATAATTATAAAAACTTTTTAATTTTTTTTAATTTTATTGAATCACCATAAAGCATAAGGTTATTTATAATTGAGTTTTAAGTATACAATGTCCTAACAACAGGAATCCCTTCACTAGTGTCCACTACTCTAACAATTTCCCCAATTTCTCATCCCCTCCAGCCTACCTCTGTGGTTGGTGTTTTACTCTTCCAACATTGCTGTAATATTCCCCTCCCTGACCACACCCCCACCCCAAACACACACAGTCCAGTGGCAAGTTCCTGTGGAAAACCAATACTCATTGTCTTCAATTTTGTTGGCTTTGGTTATTTGTTATTTGTCTTATGGTAGTTGGTTTAAAATAAAGAAATCACCAATCTTTTTCAAAGTGTGTAAACAAGATTACTCTTTCTGATGAAAACAGACCTAAACTAGTCTTTACTACTAAACACTCATAGCCTTTGTCTACTTAATCAGTGAGAAAAAAAACTGGAAGGACTCTCCACATTGAATGATGCTTATCTTTTCCTCAATTCAAGATTCCATGAAAGATTTTTTTTTTTTTTGGTAAACTCTATTTGCATGTATGGTGTGGCAGCGGTGGACTGAAGCAATAGCACAGCGGGTAGAGTGATTGCTTTGCGAGCAGCCAACATGGCCAACCCAGGTTTGATTCCTGTCCCCTTCTTGGAGAGCCCAGCAAGCTACCGAGAGTATCTCGCCCCCACGGCAGAGCCTGGCAAGCTACCTGTGACGTATTCTATATGCCAAACACAGTAACAACAAAGTCTCATGATGGAGACATTACTGGGCCCGCTCGAGAAAATCGATGAACTACGGAAGGACAGTGACCTGAAACTCTATTTCCATTAACTTTTGGGGGCAAAATGATGCTGAGTAGAGACTCTTGACTTAAACAATATCTTGGTTTAGATTTTAACTCTGGTGACATTTCATTAATAAATTTCTGAAATAACTGATAGAAATTAAAGAATAATATTTTTATTTATTCAATTTGAGTAAGAACTTTTTATACACATTTCATTAAAGTACAATTTTCTAGACTTCTTTCTTAGCATCTGGTTAATATCACATTCTATATTGAATCTTGTTCTTTTCACCTCTTTTGGTAACAAGCTAAAATGATTTGTAAATTTTCTAAATTATATAAGGATTAAAAAACAATTTATTATGTGACCATACTGTAGTTGATTTGACAGCTATTTTGAAGGTAAACTTGCATTTTTTAAAGATGTACATGGTTTATTACATTCAATAATCCAACCCCGGGCTGGAGCTATAGCACAGCAGATCAGGCATTTGCCTTGCAAGTGGCCATCATGGCCGACCTGAGTTCGATTCCTCCGCCCCTCTCAGAGAGCCCGGCAAGCTACCAAGAGTATCTCACCCGCACGGCAAAGCTTGGCAAGCTACCTATGACATATTCGATATGCCAAACATAGTAACAGTTGTCACAATGAATATGTTACTGGGCCTGCTCGAGCAAGTCGATGAACAACGGGAGGACAGTGACAGTGATTCCAACCCCAACCCCACTACAGTGCACTTTTCCACCATCATTATTTCAAATACCCGCCCCCTCCCCCATCCTGATCCTACAGCAGGCGCTAAAGAATTTATTTTATATTATTTTTTATAATTTTCAAAAATTAATAAAAATTATTTCCTTAGAAAAAGGTGTTTGAATATTGTTATATCTCAATAGAGAGTTTGTGTATTAGAGGTTGCTAACATGTTGTTACCAGGATTAAGCCTTGTGTGTTTATATTTTCTTGATCAAGATTGGTTGCCTTCTACTTTACATCCCATCCTATGTGGTCTGCTACTCCTGGTTCATCAGTTTGAATTTGAGATGTCATGGTTGCACATTCCAGAAATTCAAGAATTTTGAATGGGGTAATATAGCGGGAGTTGAAGTTTTAACTGGATGGTGACTTTGGATATTCCAGGTGACATATCCTGGCGAAAGGTTTGGAAGAATCTCTGGAACTTGTTGATCCCTTTTAAGATTGATTTATAAGTCGCTTGATTATGGCAAGTTAATTAGCTTATTTGGCACCAGATAGTTCATAGGTGTGACTGCTAGGCTCTCAGAAGAAAAGGGAGATGGTGGGAGGTAGCGCATCCTTGGCTTTGTGAGAGCCTGGAGATTTCAGTCACAAAACCCACATAGCTGAGTTTTTCGCCAGCTTAATTTCTGGATGAGGTTCATTCTAAAGAGTAGAGTCCAGCATGAGCACAGTGGAGACTGTGGAGTGCTCAGAATCATTCCTGGACATAATCAGGAAACCATAAGTGGGGCCGGTAATCAAATCCAGGTCAACTGCAGGCAAGGCAAATGCCTCTCTCTCTAGTCCCCACTACAGTTTTAAACTTGTTGCCATATGAACAGGGAAGTACAGTGGATTTCCATGTCCCTCAGCCCCCATATAAGTATAGTCACTTCGTGATCAATATCTCTAACCGAAGTGGTACATTTACAAGTTCTGATGAATTTACATTGAGACATCATTATTACCCATGTTTATAGCTATTTTAGAGTTCATTTGTAGTGTTATGAATTTTATGCGTCTGGAAAATATTACGAGAAATATCATTATAGCATTGCACAGAGAAGTTTCATTACTCAAATTTTTCTGTGCTCTGCCTATTTATCATATTCACCCTGCTAAGTTAAGCAAGGACTAAAACTCCTTGAATAGAATGCCTGGCATATTTGCAGATGGTCCTTAAATTTTATTTACCTTTTTAATTTATTAATACATTTAAAGGATTTAAAATTAAGTTATTCCTTTAAACGTATTAATAAAGTTGAAACAAGAAAAGACCTGACGTTTTTCTTATTCAATCAATGCTTTCATTTTTTTTTGATGAACAAAGTAAATGAACAAAGAAAAGTGTCTTGTTCTAATTCAAAATTTTCTTTGTGACAGAACTGCATATTGTGTACATGTATCTCTTGACTTCTGTAGCCCTTCAACCATTGATTTTATAATGCATGCCTAGAATTAGGAAATACATTTGGATTTTCATAGGAACCTTGCCACAAAACTAATTTATATCCCAGAGAAGTTTTTTTTTTAATTATAGAGGCACTGTTATTTATAACATTGTATATTTTTCATTTGTGCAGCAATATAATTCATCATATAGTTATGACATTATGCCACCATAATGGTCCAGTTTACACCCAACAACATACAATTAAACCTCTTTGTCATTTTCAACCAACTTCCGTCCACTTCCCTTTATTAGCAGCCAATCCATTTTCTGTATCTAAGGATTTTTCTTTTGACTAATTTTTTTTCTTTACTTTTTTTCTTTACTTTTTTCTTTACTTACTTGTATTCTAGATGAGTAAAATAAAGTCATATAGCAGGTGTTTTTTTTAATTTTTGGGTCACACCTGGCAGTGCACAGGTACTACTCCTGGCTCATGCACTCAGAAATTACACCAGGTGGTACTCGGGGGACCATATGAGATGCTGGGAATCAAACCCAGGTCGGCTGCATGCACAGCAAATGCCTTACTTGCTGTGCTATTGCTCCAGCCCCCATATAGCATTTGTCTTCATCTCATTTGTCTGACTTCACCTACCAAAGTATCACCAAGACCCATCTATGTTGTCATAAATAACAATTTTTATTTATTATTTATTATTGTTGAATCATTATTATTGAATATGTGATATGTAGTTTATCATTAGTTAATAATATTTGAGTGTGTATATGTGTAGCATATTTTTCTTTATATGTTATATGACTAATCATTGGGGAAAAACAGGGCATAATTGAAAGTATGAAAGTATTTCTTCTTGCTTTCTTGAATCAAACATAATAAATAGTATCTATCAGTTAATGCTATACAATAGAAATGTGACATCATTATGAGAGTAAAAGTTCATTGAAGTAGATTTTTAGTCACACCTGGAGCATGTTTGGCCATTTACAGGTATTTCTTCTTTCTCATCCCAAATTTGGAGTTCTCCTGTTCTATAAGCTATGACGCCAAACAAACCTAAAATGCTCTTCACTGTGTATATATATCAAGGACAAAGACAAAGAGTCCTTGCCCAAATGGCATTCTGTGTGTCACTGCTGGGACATAATGTAATATAAATATTGGCTGTTTGAGAAATTAGATTAGCAAGTGCACGTGGCTTTGTTCTGATTTCTGAACATCAATGAATACTCATCCATCTGTCTCTCTGTACTTCTTGCTTTTCCACTTATGCAAATAAGACTGCCAATTAGTGAGGCTGGCAGGGTATTAGAGTTCTTTTATTATGAATTTTGAAATACATAGATTTATTTCCTTTTCTTGTGACATATCATTATGTGACCAAGTCCAAAATATGGAATCTTAAATAGCCTATCAAACTTGATCTTTCTTCTACATCAGAGATTAAACATTCTGAGGAAAGATCCATTGAAAATATGGACTTATCTCCAAACAAAGGTGAGAAAAGGATTGCTTTCAGGAGATAGGAAGACATGAGATCAAGGTCTAAGCACTAAATGTATGCCTCACTGTCATTATTAAATTATAAAACTAATATTATTTAATAATGCATATTAACTAATTTGAAGGAATTAGCTTGTTGACCTCTAGCTGCATAATTTCCACATCATGTCCCTTGATATCTGTAACCTATTAGCTTTATAGGCATGTCATTATTATTTTTCAATTAAAGTTCTAAATGTCTTGGGAAACATTGAGAGAAAATTACAGTTAGGTTTAAAACATGCTCATTCAATTGTTATTATCAAATAGACAGCATGTCTTTTTAAATTTCATTAGTTCACATGTTCATATAATATATATCGTAATAATAATGATAGTTTACATACCAATCAAGTTTTCTATAACATTAACACCTAATAAGAGTATAGCTTATAATTATATGATGCAATGGACTCACCAACATTTCTATGCTTCTTTCTCTTATATTTTTGTTTTCACTTTACAACTTTTAATGTGCTTGATTTCTGGTATTTAATTTATCAGTTAAGCCTATCTTCATAAAATGTGTAGTGTTTTTTTATACACTACAAATTACAAAGAAATGTGGCAAAATAGGAAAAGTTACAAATTCCCCACAACTATGAATATCAATCTTTTACTTTTTGAACATGATGCTGCCTCCAGAAAGTAATATTCATATCCATATAAGCATACACACATACATACATACATACACACAAGTTCATGCATACACAGAAGCTGTGTTTAAGATACTTTTGAAAGGTCCTTGTTATTAGACTCTTAGACAAGATGGTGTGGCTACTTCTCTCCATCTATATCTCAACCAAATTATTCTTTGACCTTTGTCCTCTACTTGTACATGTTCCAATGGAAAGAAGTTCATCCTGCTTACACACTGAATTGTCTCAAATCAACTCAAAATGATGTTATAGCTGATGTGAGGCTAGTCATGGCAGTCTTAAAAGACTATTTTCAGGCATTGTATATTAATTCGGATGGACCCTAATCCAGGACTGCTGCCCTTGTTTAAGAGGACATTTCTACACAGACACAGACACAGACACAGACACATAGAAGGGAGACACTGAGAGTGAACCAAATTGTATCTATTCTAGTTTATATCATGGACACCTGGACACCATGTCCTGTTTAATGATAGATAATGAGGAAAGGAAAATAAAGTTGCTTTGATTAGAACGAACATGGCCCCAAAAGCGGATACTCACTCAACTCAATTTTTTCACTAATTAAAGATGTTATTAGCTTAAGGGTTTTCTTCTGTGAATTGACAACTTTGTAACATCGCAAAAGGAATTTACCTCTGGTATTCAGCTACCTTTGGTGTCAGGAGATACACTGCACATATGTACAGTTTATCCACACTCATCTCACTTATTATATAGCAAATGCAAACAGAAAATGAATATGAATGTGTATTATTAACCACTAAGCAGTATAAAAATTTAATCTAACTTAACAACCTTATGTGTGCTTAGTCATGACCAATTTATTCTTCTTGAGAATGTCAGGAATAGTCCTTCTCCTAACAGTGACTGCCAATTCACTGTTCTCTTTGTCCCTGTCTTATTTTGGAAGTATTTCCATCATAAATCATTACCCATGGAGTGCCTTAAGAGAAATTACTAAAATAGTAGTTCTGGGATATAAAATCTAGAAATAAGGCTGTAAGCAGTGTTGATTGTTTCTGGAGTACAAAGAAAAGGCCTTCCCCTAAACCTTTATTTGATTTTCAGATTGTTTTCTTCCCTCTACATGTTTAGCTTTTTGTTAAAATTTCCGTATGGAACGGGGACTTCCCAGCACTACTAGGGGTCTGAAGTCCACATGTGGCATTCTTCAGACTCATAATATGGTGCTGTAAGAGTCTAACAGTGCTGGGGCCACCTTGGTGACACTGATGCTTTTGGGGTCACTAGGACTATACATGAAGGTTTCCCCAGCTCAGACAGTGCTGGGGATCAAGCTCAGGTCCTTGCACTTGCACCTTATGCCTTTGAGTATTTTGACCAATCTTGAAATGTTCTCTTTTATAAGGGCCCCTTTTATATTGAATAAGGCTTTGGCAAATAACCCCATGTTATATGGATTGTATCATTCAGGATCTATTTTGAAGTTGAAAATATAGCACAGTAGGAAAAGGGCTTATCTGGCACACAGCTGACATAGGATAAACCCCCAGTACCACATACAATCCCCAAACACTGCTAGAAATGATACCTGAGCTCAAAGCCAGGTATCCTGAGAATCACTGAGTGTAGTTTCCAAATCAACCAACAAACCACACAACCAAATAAATATCTATCTTTAAATCAGATCACATTGTGAGATCTCAGGATTAGGACACCAACATATCTCTTTTTAAATAAACACAATTTCTGTAATAGTCCTACATATTATATGTCCCATTCACTTTTCTCAGGACTTCACTTTTCAGCAGATCCCTCTCTGAATACCCCACTTAAAAAAGGTAACTAAGGATTAGAGTGATAGTACAATGGTACGGGAGGTTGCCTTCACACAGCCTACACAGGTTCAATCCCTGTCATCCCATATGGCCCCTTGAATATCACCAGGAGTGATTCCTGAACAAAAAACTAGGATTAAGCCTTGTGTACCACTGAGCGTGGCCCAAAAGCCAAAAAAAAAAAAAATAAAAAGCACCTGATTTCCAGACAGGCATATGCTCCCCTTCCTTACCTTACTTTGAATTCTTGAATGGCATTGCTATTTAAGCCTATAAAGTAAAATCAATGGAATAATTATGCATTATTACATAATTACATATTACATAAGTCAATGTGAATGAGAAAGAAATTATTATCCCATTTATCACCAGAAAAAAACTAAAACAAATCTCAGACATCTAGTAATCAATCTAATAGACCAATATGAAAGGACTATTTAATATAAATAAATAAATAACTTCTGAAAGAAATCAAAAGAAGACACATGGAAATAGAAATGTATTTCTTGTTAATGGATTGGAAGAATCAACACTGTTGAAATGACAATCTTACTGAGAATAACTTAGAGTTGTAATGTGATCCCCATAAAACCCCCAAACAAACAAACAAAAAGCTAAGAAAACAAAATACCCCCACACAAAAATACAAAATCTGAGAAAAGGAAAAACCCACAACTCTTATCTCATGCCATACACAAAGACAACTTCAAAATGGATGCAAAGCCAAATTATCAACACTTTTTCTTTAAAATACATTGAGGAAAATATAGAAATATCTCCCCAAGATCCTGACATTAAATGCATCTTCAATGTTATGACTCTATTGTCATCAAAAACAAAGAGGGATGAAAAGAACGAGACTATATAAAAACAAAAAGCTCTGCATTGAAAGAGAAGAGACCCAAAATTAAGCAAACAAACACCCTATTGACAGAGAGAATAAATGTGCATTATATGTAGCACTCAAAGCTCAATAACAAAACTACAAACACACCCACCCAAAAATGAGAAGAAAAGATAAACAGACATTTAGAATAGACAAAGATTGCCAGCAGATGTATGGAAAAAATATTCATCATTACTATTAGGGAAGTGCAAATAAAAACAACAGTAACATCTCACACCACTGAGAAGGTGCATATAATACAGTTTGGGGCCAGGGGAGAGGTAAAAATTGAGGGTGGTAAAAACTATGGTAAAAAATGAAATTTCATTCACTGCTAGTGGGAGAGTCTGCCTGGTTCCATCAAACAATTTTCTAAACAATTCCATCCATTCAAGTGGTTCCATTCACAGACCTTCATGGATGACAAAAGTATTAATTTGAAATGCCCTATGTAGACTGTGGGATTATTAAAATGGTCAAGATTTGAAAACAATTCAGGTGCTTAAAACAAATGAATGGATAAATAAATTGCTGTATATATACACAATGGAATAGTACTTAGTTATGAGAAGCTAGAATCTTGCAGTTTGTTGCAATTTAGAATTGGAAGGTGCCAGATGAAGTCCAAAAATAAGACAAACACCTATCTTGCTCATCTAAGGAATATAAGGAGACAAAAATAGGTTCTTAGAAAGTTCCTAATGGAAATACCCTGCAATAGGATCAGTTCTTATTGATCAATGTCAACTGAGAAGGCTAAAGAGATGGGGAGATGCTGAAGGGACCATAATACTGGAGAAGACATCTTGATACACTGGTGTTGGGATGGTTAGAACAGCACTGCAAACATGAAACAATGATTTCAATATCATTGTAAACTCTGGTGGTATCTCAGTAAAACAACAAATTAAAAAAAACACTATGACTTATATAACATTTATTTTACTGATTTACCTTTTTTGTCTTACTTCTTCTGTGGGCTGGAGCAATAGCACAGCAGGTAGGGTGTTTGTCTTCCATGCTACCACCCGGAGTTTGATTACTACACTCTTCTCAGAGAGCCTGGCAAGCTACCAAGAGTATCTCACCCACAAGGTAAAAACCTGGCAAGCTACCCATAACATATTCGATATGCCAAAAACAGTAACAATAAGTCTGACAATTTGTTGTGAGATGTTACTGATGCCCACTCAAGCAAATGGATGAACAATGGTAGGTCAGTGCTACAGTGCTACAGTGCTACTTCTTCTTCACCACTTGAAGCTCTGGGGTGTATAGAGATTGATTTTTTCTGTACACTCATCTGTGCTCAGAGTTTACTCTTGGTTTGGTGTTCAGGGGGAACCATATGTTGTGCCTGATATCTAGCCCACGTTGGAAACTTTCAAGATAACTCCCCTACCCATTCCATAATCTCTCCAGTCCTTGAATTCCTTTCTTAATGAGGACTAACACATAGTAGACGCTCAATAATTGTTTTCTAAATGGGGTGAAAAGAAAAAAAATTTAAAAAATAGTAATAATTGCTTAGTTGTACTCATTTTGTTGTTGTTCTTACTGTTGTTCTTTGATTTTAAAGTACCATGATTGGGGCTGGAGCGATAGCACAGCAAGTAGGGCATTTGCCTTGCACGCGGCCTACCTGGGTTCGATTTCCAGCATCCCATATGGTTCCCCAAGCCAGGAGTAATTCCTGAGTGCAGATCCAGGTGTAACCCCTGTGTATCGCCAGGTGTGACCCAAAAAGCAAAAAAAAAAATAAAGTACCATGATTTACAATACTTTTAATGTTAGAGTTCCATACACACATCTTTCCACAACCACCCCCTCCTCAATCATTATCTCAGAACTCACTTTTTAAAAAATTTGATTAAACAGCCATGATTTACTATGTTAGATAGTAGTATTTTAGACATAACAATAATTCAACACCAATCTCTCCACCATTGTCAACTTCTCTTCACCAGTGTTCCCAGATTTCCTCCCCATCTCAACCCCCACTCCATATATTCCTGTCAAGTTGACAAACACATTACAAAATTCAATGGTTGCCACTTAGATCTCATGTTTTCAGTTTGTTGAATCTCTTTCTTATGTATATGAGTATACCCCCTTGTTCTTATCAGTAGTATAACTAAAGCCCTGGTGCCTGTTAACCTATTACTTCTTGTTCTCTTCTTCCCACTCCCACCCCTTGATTTCTTTTCTTCTTTTTCTGTCTCCTCTCTAAACATGGGGATCAAGGATGACCTACCCCCTCACTCGTTACTACAATACTTTTCCTCATCCAGTATTCTATGATCCACCCATAAGTGAGGTCATCCCATGTCTGTCTTTCTTCTCACTCACTTCACTCAGCATGATACCTTCCAGTCCCAACCATGTTGCAGCAAATTGAATGATTTCATCATTCCTTGCAGCTGCATAGTATCTCATTGTGTCTGTATACCACATCTTTGTAATCCATTCATCTGTTATTGGGAACCTAGGTTGGTTCCACCTCTTAGTTGTTTTACTGAGTATAGCAATGAATAATGGTGTGCATATGTCATTTTGAGAGAGTGTTTTTGTGCCCAGGGACAGATGCCCAAGTTGGAATTCCTGGGTCATATGGCAGTTCAATTCTAAGTTTACTGAGAATTCTCCATAATGTTTTCCATGGGGCTTGTACCAGCCAACATTCTCACCAGCCTTGAATTAGAGTTCCTTTTTCATTTTCACCACTTTCCCGCTAGCACAGATCATTCCCACTATTTTTGATATGTGCCATTACCAGTGGTGTGGGATGTTATCTCATAGTCTTCTTGATTTGAATTTAAGAACCCAAGTTTTAAACCTCATTATCTTCCCTCTCAACATGGGAATGGGCGAGATTACACAACATACTTGGAAGAGTTCAATGAAACAATTTATTACTCCAGAAACCTCTGTGATCCATGGCATAGCCAAACCTAATGCATTATTTAAGCACAGTTGTCAGCTGAAAAAGCAGTGAACAACAGGGGTGTTTAACCATTATGAATTTTATTTCCTTTTTTAAAGCTACTGGGGTCATCAAAATTATAGAATGAAATTTAGAGTCTTGTATATTAGTTGTGGCAAAATGATACCAGGGAATTTCTCGAATCCCATGTGTTTATTTTGGAACTAAAGAATCACTCCACTCACTGGTTCTAAATTCTGAACACCATAATGAATTCACTTAGGGACAGGACTCACTAAAATAATCATGTTCTTCGACCTATATTTTGGTTTTAAAATCATTTAAAACCAATATCCAGCTTGTCATTGTCATGATTTTAAAAAGGGATAAAATATAGAAATTGCTCTCCTTTCTTTCTTTCTTTCTTTCTTTCTTTCTTTCTTTCTTTCTTTCTTTCTTCTTTTCTTTTTCTTTCTTTTGTTCTTTCTTTCTTTCTTTCTTTCTTTCTTTCTTTCTTTCTTTCTTTCTTCCTTCTGTTCCTTCTTCCCTTTGCTAGCTCTTCAGCAAATGAGGCTCATAAAGGTTCAAGTTATTAAGTAATTCAGTTATTTGGTGCTTTGAGCTTAATATTTTTGCTGTTATTGTTGGCTAATATGCCAATTAGCTAATTTTGCTGTTATTGTTAGCTAATAGGGAAAATACATTCCAGAAAGGACTATCTACACATTTAGTGCTCTGTAATAAAACAATATTTAGCAAAGGATCAACTTTAAGAAACATATTAAAACAGGAAGCTAATTTACAAGATAGGCTAATCAAATTCCAATATTCCAGTGCCATTTATCTATGATGGACTCAATTACTGGCTAACTACAAACAAATTCAAGCCACCTGAATTTTTTTCTGCTAAGACATCATGAAGAATGTGGGGAAGAAAGAGCTTGGATTTTTGTTCCAGAAAATGCAAATTAGCAACTTACTAGGTGTATAACATTGGCCAAGTCTCTTTCTAAACCTATTCGTCCACCTTTAAAATGGAATCAATTTCAACTTGAGATGTATATGTGAAAAATAAATTCAAGTTTTTGAAAAGGACTTAAAGTTGTTCTATTTCTGCTATGTTGGGTATTGGCATTCTAAATCTCTTTTTTATTTAGTTCCATAATTTTGGCTCATTTGTCCATTTCTTCATAGGTGCTTTGAAGCTCTTTGCTCTTACATGTTAGGCAACAGTGGAGACAATAGTTGATTTCTCTATTCATGTCTAAAAATGGCAAATCAATGACAATGAAAATGATAGTTATAGAAACTAACAACCATAACATGGTTGTGCTAAGCATCATTTCAATAATATGAAACTTGTTCTCTTATTACCCTATTTTACATATGAGGAAACTGCATTCCAGAGTTTAACACTTTCTTTCTTTAATTCAGATAGAAAGTGGTAAATACCATATATCTAGCATAATGTATGATTAATTTATTGTTATTTAATATTGTGAACATCATATGTCTTGTCTTCATGAATTCTTGATCTCTTCTACCACTGTGAGACCTAAAAGTATGATATTTGATATAATTTATTATTATTTTCTAAAACATTGCATAAGCAATATGCAAATTTAGAAAAAGAATAAGAGAGCAAGAGACTAGAAGAGGGAAGGGAAGATCAAGAAGGAGAGATGGAAGATAAGAAGCAGATGAATAAAATACTTTTATCTTTAGTTCTCATATATATGTCATCATGTTTCTTATATACTGACAAGTTTAAGAGAACTATTAATGTTGAACATGCCAGTTCAACTAAGTCTCATGGCTTTGACTGGTGGTAAGAGTTGCATTTTCCAATATCTTGTATGGTTGTATATCAAAAGGTATGTTGCTGTATTTTTAATGCCTGCCAACATTCTCATCAGATAGATTCAGCCAGCCAGCACCTAACTGAACTTTGAAATATTTTGAAATAATTATGTTTACCAAGGTCGTACACATAGAGAGATTCTTGACTGTGATTTATATAAAAAAAATCTCTCATTTTATTATCAGTCAATGGAAAATGGCTTTCTGGAGTTCAAGGTACAAGGATAGTGCTTATATTTCCTTTATATCCTTGTTTATACGGTGTCTGACTATCCTGAAACAGGAGTGACTTTGTCCTACTGCTAGCAATTCTGAAAAAGTAGAGTAAAATATAGTTATGTCTTGCATGCACTGTAAATCTATATTTACTTAGCCTAACTCCCCACTTCATGCCAGTCATTTGTTTTCTTCTATTCTCCACACCATCAGATTTTGAGTACAAAAATGTTATGGGATTTTTAAAAAGTATATATTGAATTTAAAACAAATTGTTATTACAATGTTATATTTGAAAATAGTGAAGGAATAGTTTGATATTTCTTTATTACTTTAATTTATTTATTCAAGTATTTTTATTTTTAGTGATCATTTATTTACCATATACTATATGTATATAGTAATATTTTGTCAAGTTCTATACATAAATAACCGAAGTTCTATGGTCTTGGAAGAGCAAGAAATACACAAATATGACATTAAAATTTGGTAATATAACTATAATAACTGATGTACACACATATGTTTTTATGTATATAAATATATAATGAAAAATTGTTTCCTATTCTTTTTTCACAGTCCATAGAATGATGCTGAAAGTCTTATTACCATCAGAACATTTCTCCCTTGACTATAAGTGATAGTCCAGGAAAGTAGGACAAAAAAATCTAATAAAGGATTCAGAATATTAGACTTCCATTTTCTATAGGATGTACACCCAACTTTTTTAATTAAAAATGGTATTTTAAGAAAAATAACTGTTTCAGGTACACAATGTTCCAACAGCAACCCTACTACAGTGCAAATTTTCCTCTGTGAAAGCACAGAGAAGCAATAGCTTTCTTTGCTTTAGAAACCATAGAAGACTGAGAGGCGATGATATTAGATCTTATTTTTGGATGCTAGAATGGAAATAAAAGAGAGAAAGGAAAACAAATTTTAAGAAGAAAAATTGGCATAAAATATTAGTGGAAACACATATCCACCGTATGGAAAGCAGGTCCATATAGCAGATAAACCAATAGAAAAAGTAAAATAATGAAAGTCTAAGTGTTTAAATTCTGTCCATACACTAAGACATACAAATAAACTGTTGAAGAAAGATAAATCCCAAAATTATACTCATAAAAGGACTAAAACTTTGAAAACGCAGATACACATATGTAGAGCCACATGGCTTTATACCTTAAAATTCTAGTGTTTTCTGGACTCCAACAGAAACTCATGCATATCTAAGTTACAAAAGGATGTATTCTCTTCTGGCTATTTGAGAATGCCATATGAAAATGTATATCCCTAATGTGACAAGAAAATGTTTCCTAAACCATCTATTGCCAAGGATTCACTGTGGTCTAATTGTCTGGAAAGTGACCGTATATTCTGGCTTCATAAATGTATTGAAGAGGATTGAAGAGGCTGTTGCTTTTAATACCTGTGGAGCTTTCACTCAATGAAGCAGGTGCAGAGGATTTGTGAGAAACCTGTGTTTCAGTAATTTTCAAGTGTGTGGCATAAAGAAAGAGGTGGATAACCTAGAGTGAGGAGAGAATCTTTATAATTTCAATCATTAGGAGTTCAGTTCCACAAAGGTGAACAGCTGGTCTTAGCTTCTAATTTTTTCTGGGATTTGGTACTTCTCTCACTGGACTAGATACAAAAGATACACACACACACACACACACACACACACACACACACACCACATTCACTATACAATTATTAAATATCTCAATTTTATTTTTCTTCTTCTCACCCAGATGTGAGAGTCCTAAGTAGAACAAGCACTGTCCTCCCATTGTTCATCGATTTGCTCGAGCGGGCCCAGTAAAGTCTCCATCGTGAGATTTGTTGTTAGTGTGTTTGGCATATTGAATACGTCACAGGTAGCTTGCTAGGCTTCGCCGTGTGAGTGAGATACTTTCGGTAGCTTGTCTGGCTCTCCGATAGGAGTAGAGGAATCGAACCCAGCTCCGCCAGGCCAGCTGCGCGCAAGGCAAATGCCCTACCACTGTGCTATCACTCCACCTAGGAGTAAATTCTGTAGAACATTTAAATATTATGTTATCTAATTTAGCCTCATATAAAGTTATGAGCATTTCAAACTACATTTTACGAAGAATGATGGGGTGGCAGAAAAAAAGAATACATTTGAAACTAGAGGACAATGAAAAAATTTCTTTCCCCTTTCTTCTTTCACAGTCCATAGAATGATGGTGGAAATTTTATTATCATCAGAAAATTTCTCCTTTGACTGTCAGTGATAGTCAAGGAAAGCAGAACAAGAAATTTAGTAAAGGATTCGGAATATTAGATCAGCCATTTCCTATAGGATGTACACCCAACTTTTTTTTAATAAAAAATGGTATTTTAAGAAAAATAACTGTTTCAGGTACACGATGTTCCAACAGTAACACCACTACAGTGCAAATTTCCCCCCACAAATGTCCACAGGTTCCCTCCATCACCCTAACTCACTCTGCCTTCTCTTCAGGCAGGTTTTTTTTAATTGAATCACCATAAGATACACAGTTTAAAAGGTATTCATGAATGGATTTCAATTATACAGTGTTCCAATACCCATTCCTCCACCAGTGTTTATTTTTCCACCACCAATATCCTTATTTTTTTCCTCCCTCCACCCCCCTCCACCCAGCCTACCTCTATGGCAAGTACTTTTGTTCTCTAGCTCTCTCTCTCCCATCCCCACCCCACTCCCACCCCCACCCCCTGCTCTCTCTCACTGGATATTGTGGTTTGCGATACAGGAGGTTATCATGTCTGTTCTTTGCCTGCTTTCTGCCCGCAGTTCTTATCCAGAGCAATCATTTCCAGCTATCATTGCCATAGTGGTTCCTTTTCTGTGCCTTCTCCCTGAGCACTAGAGTCAGATTTCCAACAGTGGACCAAACCTCCTGGCCCGTGTTTCTACAGTTCTTGTGTATTATATTAGTCTCAAACTATGTTCTCTTATCTCACAAATGTGTGCAATCATTCTATGTCTGTCCCTTTCCTTCTGATTCATTTCACTCAGCATAATATTCTCCATAGTCATTCATTTATAAGCAAATTTTATGACTTAATTTTTCCTAGCAGCTACATAGTATTCTATTGTGTTGATGTACCATAGTTTCTTTAAACTGTCTTCTTAGGCACTCAGGTTATTTCCAGATTCTGCCTATTGTGAATAAATAGTGCTGCAATGAACAGAGAAGTCCAGATGGCATTTCTGCTGGGTGTTTTGTGCCTCCAGGGTATAGTCCCAGAGTGGTATTGCTACCATATAGTGGGTCATATGGAAGACCCAGAAACATTTTTAAATTTGATTATTGGAGTTTGGGTCTTATGCATACAATGTTTTGCTCTGTGGTTTAAATATGCACTTACATCTCACTTCCACACCACTAATATGCCCGAGACCTCTTACCCACCTTCCTGTTATCTCCCATCCACCTCTTCTTATTTTCCCCTCAATTTTTCTGCTTCTTTGTCCTTTTTTATATAATCCAGAATTCTGAATGCTCTAGTTATTCATCCGATTATACCTTGCATTCATTTTTCCTGTTATTCTATCACTAACAAGTGAGACCATTGAGTATTTGTCTTTTTTTTTCTGACTTCTTTCTTAATTGCTTAATAGTTTTATCAAATACCCAAAGACTCAAACCATCTTGGAAATTAAAACAGTCGTATAAGTTTTCTATTTTCCCCTTCCCTGAAGCAACTATCACTTTGGATTTCCTAAGAACTGGTGTGTCTTAGAAAATGCTGTATACCACTGAACTACCATTTCAGGAATTTACTCTTCTACTCCCTTTATTCAGGCTTGTGGAAACAAATATTATAAACTGGTGAGTTTATCTGGACTCAGTGAATGTTTGAATGGTTGATCAAGTCCCTCTTACTAGGCAATCCTTTGTGAGTAGCCAAATGACAAGATAAATGATGGCCTTTAGAGAACAATATACCATATGGAAGAACAAAGGCATAAAGAAATAGCCCAGGGCAAGTTCTAGACACTGTATGCATCATGCTTGAGGCTACACACTGGCTTTAGATTTTGCACTGCTAATAAGCCTTGTTAAAAGTTAAAAGTTCCTTGTGGAACTTTTAAAAAGTTGCTAACATTAAAAGTAATTGGATTTTGGGGTCAGAGCAATAGTACAGTGGGTACCTTCTTGTACACAGCAGCTAACTCTGATCCAATCTTTGGCATCCCATATGGTCCCCAAAGCTATCCTAAGAGCAATCTTTGAGCAAATAGCTAGGAATTAGCCTTGAAAACAGCTGAGCGTGGACAAAATCCCCCCACCCCCACCCCCAAAGATTGATGAACTTTAAAATTGCAAGTAAAAAGGGTTTTTTTTTCCTGGGCATGTGGGAAGATAAAAAATAGGAAGATGTTCATAGATACTTTCTATAATAAGGTGAATATGGTCTGAGAATCTTATATACATACAATGTGTTGATTAAATTTGATCATACTGAAATGCATAATAAAAAAATTTTATAAAAAGAAAAGTAAAAATATTCTCAAAAAAGAAATTCTCAAAAAAGAAAATCTGTGTGATGATCGATAAATAGATAAAATTTTTAATCTTTGTAGGTATCTTGCAATATATACAAGCATCAATGCATCATGATGTGTACTTTAAACATATTATTGTATTTTCCAACTATGCTTCAATGAGGTTTGAAAAGGAGTATTACTAAATGTTATGGAAAATGCAGAAGTCTAGTTATCTTATTAAAAATACTAAAATCGTAGTAACAGGAGAAGGTTGCTAGGTATTATGTGCTCCAGACATTCTTTAAGCTATTAGATTTTATTTATTAAGAACATGGAAAAACTTTGGGCTAAAAAATACATTTAAACAATATTTTTGAATAAAAAAATGATCTAAAATACAGCTCTCAATGTCAGTGTAAGCTTTAACTCATACCTATAAATACTAAGTTTGAAAAAATTGAAAACATTGTAGCTTCAATAAAATGTACAAGAGCAAACTATAGCAGTCAAAATTCTATAGAACCTTGGATCCCAGCATCCCCTCCCCCCCCCAGCCCCTATCTCACCCTGCCTCTGTGGCAGGGCATCCGAGGTGGTGGGAAATGCGCACTGGTGGGGGATGGGTGTTTGATCATTGTATAATCAAAACCCAAGCACAAAAATGTCTAAGTCTACAACTGTACCTCATGGTGCCTCACTATTAAAAAATAAATTAAAAAAATTCTATAGAAGAAAACAGACAATTTGAATGACTGTATGGGATCTGCACACTTGGCTCTGATGTCTACTTTTAGACTGTGAACTGGAAAAGCTAGGCAGAAGTTTGAGTGTATATGCGTGTGTGCACAGTGGGGGTGGGGGGGCAGTTGTTGGAGCCAGGGGAATAGTTAAGGGAGGGAGGAAAAAAGATAAGACAGTGCTTCTTCTATAAAAATAAGGCCTGCTTTTGATAAACTTCCAAGATGAGTAATTACAATAAAAAGTGGTTTTCATCTCTGTTGGAAATAAAAGGATAATCTGTAATCTAAGATCTTCAAGGATCTTTTCTGTCAAATACAGAAAAGTTATAACTATATAAATCATAGGCAATATATAAATCAAGGACTATCTTAAGACTCCTAAGGAAGCAGGACCAGAGGTTTTGAACTTGAGCTGACAGAAATTTTTTAAGTAAAGACGGAGTATAACATGTTATTTTGGAGTGAAAAGTAACATTCTAGAAGATAATAATAAAACACATACATAGCCACTGATTTCCCCTTTGTAAGGATCTCTCCCCTCATTTAGTAAGGCAGAGATGTATGGCAAATGGATTTGTAGCCATACTTTCTTGTTGTTTTGTTTGGGGGCTATACCTGGCATTATTGAGGTCTTACATCTGATTCTGTGCCAAGGAATACTCCTTTTCAGGATTAAGGGACCATGTAGAATGCCAGAGATCAACCCCGGGTGAGCAGCATGCAAGGCTACCTACCCTCTGCACTATCGGTCCGGCTCTACTACCACATTTTTTTTTATAATGTACTGATAGGAAAGGATAGAATTTAAGTCTGATTAATTCTAAGGAAAACTTCCCATGGTGTCAGGACATGCCAAAAGAGAAAAGTGGGAGGGGAGAGAGAAGAAAGAAAAGTACAATCAGTGTTATTTGGTAATTGTTTTGGTTGGAGAAGAAAATGAAGAATCAAATATCAACAGCGCAAAATCTTGATAGAACTTTTACATCCCTAGCTCCTCTGTTTATGGAAGAAAGGAAGTGATGTCAGAGAAAATTAGTGTTGATTTTCCTGTCATAGCATTCATGTGCTCTACCGATGTGCTATCACTCCAGCCCACCGCTCCATGTGGGGCTGGAGCAATAGCACAGCAGGTAGGGCGTTCGCCTTACAAGCGGCCAACATGGCCGACCCGAGTTTGATTCCTCCACCCCTCTCGGAGAGCCTGGCAAGCTGCCGAGAGTATTCGATATGCCAAACACAGTAACAACAAAGTCTCCAATGGAGACGTTACTGGGCCCGCTCGAGCAAATCGACTATCAACGGGAGGGCCTTTACCTTTACCTTTAGCATTCATAGCTTTTACATATTTAACTGGAATTCACTAAGTGATTAAAATAAAATAAAATATCGAAGTTAGAAAGCTTCTTATAGATATGACTTAGTGACTGTCATTCAAAAAAATGAACAATTTTGTGAAAGAGGGTAAATAGGTACATAAATAATAACTTAACTAAAGTGATAACGTCTGCTGCAAAATTGGCTGAAGATGTATCTGTCTGGACTGTCCCAAAAGAAAACAGGACCTCTGATGAAGATGGACAGTTTTAACACTAGGCAGAAAGCTAGACCCTTGGTCAATTAAATATGTGCTATATGCGATAAATTTTCTTAAGTTGAATTTGTTCATCCTTCACAAATGAAAGTATTAAAAAGGCAGATTTATACCACCTTTAATAAAAGGATCACATATTTAAAAAAGACAAATTATGAACCCATCATGTAATCTGAGGTTATAAATTGTAAATTACTGACATTCTGCAAAAATAGCAAATTGTTGCCTTTTTAAAATTGTGTCTAATTTAATTAGATAAGTGAGGGATCCTTTAGAAATTTGTTTTTCTTTGAATACTGTAATAGTGCTTTTTATATCTTAGAAGGCTTACTTCCTACTGATAGCTGTAATATTTAGTTCTACCTTTAACCTGTAGGTGCTTGAATTAGGACACTAATGTTGGGAAATATACTGCAAAGTCACCAAGTACTCCTCTGTGGAGGTTAAAATTGACCTTCAGAGATAATCACTGTTTAGGTGTCAGGTTTGACATATAGCTTCTAAATCAGTTCCTGAAGCACAGACATTCATTTATAGGAGACCACCTGATTTACTATGAGGAGCAATTCATTGGAAGAAGATTTTCTTGGGGAGAAATCAAAGTAATCAAAGCTCTTTGAAAGTCTGTGTGACTATTTTACCATGAACCCTGATAAAAGAGCTCAAGTCTAGGATGATGGATGGATAAGAAATAGAGATAAAACTACATATACACTGGGGCCAGAAAAAAGGACAGGGGTAAGGCCAACCTCTATTCAATCTCTGGCACGATCTATCATATCCCAGGCAAGGCTAAGAATGATCCCTGATCACTTCCAGGTGTGGCCCCAAAACCAAAACTCCAAAACCCAACAAAAAAATTGAAACTATATATTATATATGTATATGTATATCAATAAACAACAACAAAATTAAAACTATACATACATACATACTTGGCATATAGTTACTTTGGCCATATCCAGTGGTGCTCAGAGACTACTCATTCCTGGCTCTGTGCTCAGAGATTGCCCACCCCCCCCCCCGCCAGTGATGCTCAGGGGACCCTGTGATCTCAGGAATGGAGACTGGGCCTCCTGTATACAGAGCATATGCTCACTCTGCTGAGATATTTCTCCAGCTTCTTTTTCTCAATAACGAGTATTAAATTGTCAAACTAAATTTAGAAGGAATACTCGTTCCTACCCCAAATTTCAGAACTCTGTCTGTAGAGGTACCAGGGCAGCAGAGCACACTGGTCAGCTTTTATCTGCATTCAGGTCTCCCTCCAATTTATAAAATATTTGCTCAGGGTCTACAGTAATTCTGACAAAGAAAGAGCTTCTCAGATGCCTTTTGAAAAAGAATGCCTAGCTGTTAGGGTTTGGAAAATAAGCCAGAGGTGAGGTTGACAGGTGGTGTAGGGGGGAAATAGACAGACCTGACAGTTTATTTTTAAGCATTTCAAACTTTGGCGGATCAATGTTCTGAAAGGGTTTCCTTCTGATTGTTCTTTTGAAAGTAAGAACTGCCAGGGCTACAACAGAAAGTTGACACCTATTCACTCCAGCACTTAGAAAAAGCTAAGAGGGAAAAGAAAGACGTTCAATTCTTTCTATTTATTGTGGTGTTCAAAGCAATGAATAGTGGAGTTGCTGCTGAAAAGCATTTTCCATTATATTGACTGCAAAGTCTCAATGATTCGGGAGAGTGAGGAAGTAAAACTTTTTGCAGCTGGGATAGTTTGAATGTTCATTCCCAAAAGAAACTGAACTGGATTATCAGTCTGGACACTATGCATTCGTACACGTACAAAAACGTACAATTTTAGGTTATTGCTATATCATAATCTTTCTATAACAATGTATTATTTAAAAATAATTGTTTAAAACTAATTTAAAATAATTATTTGATTGCCATCTCTTACATTTTTATGAAATATATATATATATCAGATATTTCCGGATTGCTGTATAAATTAATCTACAATTTTGTAATTCATCCTTGCTATTTAATTTGCTATTTTATAACATTTTATCACCACATATATTATGCATTTGTATTTTCTGTGAGTGTGAATGCATGTTCTTACAAGCCAGAGATAGAATGCTTGGTATTCTGTGGATAGAAATCATATGTTGCTTTGAGATAATTGCATACTTGATCAATAATGAATTGCACCTTTGCAACCTTCCCCATATTCCTCACACACCCCCTTCACTTTTTTGCCTTGAAGTTGATCACGGTTGTGAAATATGATGTTAAAATAGGTATAGGAGGCTTTAGAACTAAAGAGGTTATTTATGGTGTTTCTAAGTCATTTGACCATTTTTTTTTTTCTTTTTTGGAAATGATGGGTGAAACTCTGCCTACGTTTAACCAGTCTTTTAAGTAGCCCCATGCAGGGCCCAAGGATGCAGATGAAATGCTTCTTGAGCCTTGTGGTGCTGGGATTGGTGCCACCCTGACATTCTGGGGTCCTCAAGGATCACACCCTGAAAAGCTCCAATGTCCATGTGTTGCTGAAATAGAGCCCATCAACTATATTATATTTTGGCTTCTACTGTCATTTGTTAAACAGAGGCAAATCTATTGTATGAGATTGTAGAAATAAATGAGACAATTTGTGTTCTTTATGATTCTAGTCAAAAAAACGTCAGAAAAATATAAATGATGGTATAATCATACAGCTAGAGATCATTGTATAGTAATGAACAAAAAAAGATTTAACTTTCTGTGTTCAAGCAACATTGAATCTCCTTCCTTATAATAGTCTTCCTCATATAAGACATTGTCAGTATGCCTGAAAACTAATACTGAAAAGATGGTAGGTGTGCAAAGCATTTGCTGATCCTAATGAAGACTTCATGCTAAATTTTTATCATATTAGCTGTCTCAATGGGCTGGAGCGATAGCATAGCAAGTAGGGTGCTTGCCTTGCTGGCAGCTGACCCGGGTTTGAGTCTTCTGTCCCTCTCAGGGAGCCCGGCAAGCTACCGAGAGTACCCTGCCCACACAGCAGAGCCTGGCAAGCTCCCCGTGGCATATTCAATATGCCAAAAACAGTAACAAATCTCACAATGGACATGTTACTGGTGCCCGCTCAAGCAAATCGATGAACAATGGTGAGGACAGTGCTACAGTGCTAGCTGTCTCAAGTTTCTCAATAAGGCCCTTGGAAAAAGTCACTCTTAGTACCTTTTGGTTGGCAAGACTTAAGCTTCTCTTGGGAGGAAGGGAGAGAGTGAGAGTGAGAGAGAGCAAGAGAGAGCAGATGAGAGAGAGAGAAAGAGTTAGGGAGGGAGGTGGTGGGAGAAGAGGGAAGAGAGAGTGAGAGAGGGGGAAGGAATAGAGAGAGAGTGGGGAGAGAGAGGGAGAGAGAGAGAGAGAGAGAGAGAGAGAGAGAAGCACCTGCCATAGAGGCAGGCAAGGGGTTGAGGGGGTGAAGGGAGAGAACCTGGGGTCACTATGAAATGTACACTGTGCTGTGAAATGTACACTGGTTGAAGGATGAGTGTTATGAGTATTGGAATACTGTATGACTGAAATCTAATCATGAACAGCTTTGTAAGGGTCTATCTCACAGTGATTCAATAAAAAAAAGTTAAATAAATAATCTTAATAAAAAACTAAAAAAAAAAATTTCTCCTGGGCAAAGGACTAAGTACTTGCTGAGGGACTAACAATTTAGATCATTATAGCCATTGCTGTTGTTTCAAAGATGTACCCAGAGTGGTGAGAGAAGCAGTTCTTAGACTTGGTTACACATCGGAAGAAGTTGCAGACTATTGCAGAAGTTTCCTGACTGCACCTCAAGTAATTAAATTGGGGAGTCTGGGGATCAGATCCAGGTTGTTTTAAGTCCCTAAATGATTTTCAATGTTTAAACAAGTTTGAGAATCAGTGGGTTAGAAGTGGGTTTCTGGACTGTAATTAGTTCTATATTGCCTGGTGATCTTGGTGAAATAAAGATTCTGATTCAGTGGGGCTAAGTCAGAGCCTGCATGTCCGACAAACTCACAGACAATGTGAACGACAGTCATTTGGAAATAAGGAATCTTTCATTTTTGTTCCTCTTCTAAACTCAGAACAAATTCTTAAATGTAAGGTGGTTGGAATGGTGACATAGCCTTTACATAATAGCCTTACTGTTTATTTCTTTAGTACCTTTGCCAAAGAACTGACCTATAGTACATAGGTAATTTTAATGTTTTCTGTAAGCAGCTATGATGATCTGTCCATGGCTTATTAAAAATAGCAAAATCTGATTTTAGGGGGTAAATGGGGGGATTTGGAAGCCACCTTTACTTCATAAAGAAGTTGGTGACTTAAATTACTGTTATATTGAGTTTATAAAATTTTAGTGAAAATGTCTCTTTAAGTAGTTTTGTGAATTTTCTCAGAGAGCGGAAACTATCTTCTACAAACTCCAGTTAATTTTGGATACTGAATTTTGAATGGCTAGTGCTCATGGTCTTTGGACTCAAACTGTTGGAGTTCAAATCCTGCACCAACAGCATTCTGAACAAGAATACTCACATCTCTCATTTTACTTACAATGGGGATAAAAATATGACACATTACGTGTGGTTGCTGTGAAGACTGAATGAGGTGGCAATTTACAGGCACTGAGAATAGAGTTGAACTTCGTCACCCATCCTGGATATAACTATTACAATTTCACATTCGTCAGAGAGACAGTACCAAAAAGGAAATAGTACAACACTTTTCAAAACACACAGAAACTGCGAACTCAAATACCTGGTCATTCTTTGTTCATAAAGGGCATATTTTTCCTCACTTCCATTTTTCCTCCTCCAAGGGCAAGTATTTGCAATTTGTAACTTGACAGGATGACTTCATATACCAAATTCATTTTAAAAGCACCTCCTACATGACAGTCACTGTTCTAGATGCCGGGTGTTACATCAATGAACAGCCCCAAATTCCTATTGCCACGAAGCTAACATTTGAAAGGAGGTGTCTCACAATGGGTGGCGAGGTGGGGGCGCAGTGCGTGGGGGAGGAGTGAAAATTGCTTGCTGGGTAATGAGATTGATTGTGGAGAAAATTACAGTAGGAAAATGAGTGATATGTGTAGAGGAGTGGAAAGGGTTAGCTGTAGTATGTAAGGCAGAAGTAAGTCCTGGAGCAGCAGATGACATGTATTCATGGGAGGAGGATTGCAACGCTTTGTATAGTCTTGGAAGAAAATAAATCTAGAAAGAAACATTAGCAAATGCAAAGTTCTGATGTGGCAGGTTATTTATGCAAAAGTAACAACAGCTCGTAAATCATCAATAATTGAGACCATAGCTAAGTGAATGAAGGACAAAATCATAGCACACGGACTAGAGTCTTTAATCTCAGACTTGATCAGTCATCATCAGACTGACACACAGAGACTGTAAAAGTACAGACTGCTAAGCGCTGTTCCCGGAGTTTCTGATTCTTGAAATCTGGGAAGAGGATGAGAAAAGTTTATGGAATAAATTTTCAGATGATGCTGAGGTAAGGTGGGAGAGCATAAAATTAGGAATCATTAAATTAGATGGAAAAATATATTCAGGCAGGTCATTCTGAGTCTTATGAAATATGAAAAACAGGCTTTGTTTTTTTTTTTTAACCCTAAGTGAACAGTGAAGTTACTGTTTTTTGTCAGTACTGTAGCTTAGTCAAATATACATGTTCAACAAAACAACTCTTCTTACAAAAATTAGGCATCATGGCCTCATTGCAATACTTATAATATGATACAGTTTTAAGTTTTATGAATGTCTTTTATTTCATCTCATTTGATAAGATACATCCCCATGGGCTTTATGTAGACATGTTTCCTTTAGTCCATTTGTGAACTTGGTTTGACAGGGTGAAATAAAAACAAATATAACAGTAACTTAGTTTTTCCAAACCCTACCACTGTGTATGAAAAACAGGGCATTCAACAATTGCTAATTTGTTCCCCCAAAAGTTGCTTTTCAGTAGATGAGTAAACAATAAAATTGTGATGAATATGCATATATTGTGAAATACTATGCAAAGATGACAATAGGTGAAATATCTAGTTCACTGTACTTTGGTTGGGATTGGAAGGTATTATGCTAAGCAAAGTCACTCAAAAGAAAAAAGACAAATATCAGATGATTTCACTCATATCAGCAGTATTATCAAAATAATAGAACAACAATCTAATAGATTAATAGAAGTAAACCCTGAGGCACGGCCAATCATATGAGGAATTGAGGTGAAAACAGAAGAGGTGAGGAAGAAGGGATCTTGGGACTGCTAGAGGCTTATTTATAATCTGGATGTAGAGTGATGTCATAGCATTGTAAACATGAAATATTAATATGGAAATTGCTGTAAGCCAGAATACCGCAATAATAATAAGTGTGAAAATGAAGAAAGAATAGAAGAAAAAATGGATTTTTAAAAGTTGTCTGGAGCAATAGCACAGCTGGTAGGGCATTTGCCTTGCAAGCGGCCAACCTGGCCGACCCGAGTTCAATTCCTCCACCCCTCTTGGAGAGCCCGGCAAGCTACCGAGAGTATCTCACCTGCACGGCAAAGCTTGGCAAGCTACCTGTGACGTATTTGATATGCCAAACACAGTAACAACAGGTCTCATGGTGTTACTGGGTCCGCAAGAGCAAATAGATAATCAATGGGAGGACAGTGACAGTGACAGTGACAGTCCTTCATGAATTTGTTGCTCTTGTCTGAACAAGGTCGTAGTGCTGCCATCATGCTTTGAATAATGTATATTAGGGCTGAGTGTATTTCTGGGTGATGGACATCTGCATTAATTACTGTTGCTTTCACCTGGCTTGAATTTAGTGCTATCTGAAATATACTAACATATTAGAAAGACAGTATTTCCTTTATACAGAAATAAATGTCTGATCAAAGTTTTCTTTTTTTTTTTTTTTTTTTTTTTTTTTTTTTGCTTTTTGGGTCACACCCAGCGATGCACAGGGGTTACTCCTGGTTCATGCACTCAGGAATTGCTCCTGGCTGTGCTTGGGGGACCATATGGGATACTGGGAATCAAACCCGGGTTGGCCACGTGCAAGGCAAATGCCCTACCCTCTGTGCTATCACTCCAGCCCCCAAAGTTTTCTTTTACTTTATGTCATGAGAGTTTAAAGAGGTATACTCAAGAGCATTCCTCTGGGGTTCTTATTTTTTATCACCTGCTCTAATGTTACTCTTGTAGAATAGCATGCATCTTGAACAACTTTCATAAATGACATGGTATGAGCTAGTGGATCAAGCTAGGCAGGATTTGAGAAGCCTCTCTGGATGTCTAAATTCTAGTTTTCATATTTATTTTCCCTATCAATGTTTTTCCAGCTTAAAATTGCATACCTTTTATTAGTTTTATTGAGCTCCACTTTTAATTCCTTGCTTGTCCTAGCAGAAACCTATTTTACAAGTTATTTGTTCTTAAAAAAAATTTTGTGTGAAAAATCAATTCTTTGGAAATCAACTCTAAAAATAAGTTGACTATAACCCCAAAAATAAATAAATTTATCCCCATAGTGCATGACCACCCACCAATCTAATTTCTCAAACTTTCTCATATACACTTTTTGTGCAACATTTGTCCTTTCAATTTCTTTCTAAGAATATCATGTACTTTTACTAAAATAACATTTTCCATAGGATATATTCATAGACTCTGAAAAGATATTCTGTCATGAGAAAAAAAACAACAGTATAAGCTCCCCAAAAATAAAATCGTCCCTGTTTTAATTCCTCCCAAAACTGTGTGATAATCTTCACTATTACTAAACACTTCCTCTATAACTCACTAGAACTGTTCTTTTCAACCCCTTGAATTTCCAAGAGTGAGTGACAATTTACCCTAGAACAGATGAAAACATCACTACCATCTAATATTTATTGAGGCCTTCCTATATACCAAACAAAGGACAGTCATCTGACTAAAATGATAATTTTTGTATATTATCTTTAGTGTCAGATACACAGAAATTAAGTATATAGACAAAGTTTATGTGCAAATGAAGGGGACAAGGACTCTATGCAATTTGACTTTATAAGTTTTGCTCTTATCTGCAATAACAAGCAAAATCACCGAACTTTGGCAATTTATGAAATATATGTAATTATAATAAAGAGGGTAATGAGCTAGAAATAATATAATTTAGTGAAATAATAACTCATTGACAATTTAATTAAAACAGCAGAAATAAAACCCAGTAATTACAATTGGCATGCACACACACACACACACACACACACTATATATATATATATATATATATTATACACACACGTGTGTGTGTGTGTGTGTGTGTGTGTGTGTGTGGGAGTGGGCTAGGTAAGAGTCATTCCAATTTATTCAATTTATTACTCCAACTGTTCTGATTAGTAAACATATTTGACACAGGAGAAAATTGAAACTCCGAGACTTGTAGTCTCAATTTGTCTATAAATAGTAAATTGGTGAACCATCATTTTTGTCTAATTCAACCAATAATCCTAAATTATCACTGTATAAAAATGTCTCAAAAGTTTGTGAGAACTTAGTGACCCACTGCACTATTCCTGGCATACTCTATATGTATATGTTCACATGATACTCCTAGAAATTTTTAGAAGTGAGTACCATTGTGATCCTTATTTAGTAGCTAAACTAAATAAGGACAGACACAAGATGCTTTTGTGTCCACAACAATCTGGCTAATGAGTAGGAACTAGGGGATATTTAAGCTTCCGGTGTCCGCTAGCCATGCTTCCCCAAGCAAGAATCTAATGAAATGTAAGGGTTCCGTGATTATAATAGGAGTATACTGTCCCAAATATCCCAGATACTTGCATGCGATGAATATTGAGATAGTTCCTCTGAATATGCCATGCTAAAAAAGAGTGTTTGAGTCATTTTTCTCAACTTCTATGTGGAAGCAATTGCCATAAACATAAACAAATCTGTCCTCCCGAGGAGGAACCAAGAGGACGGGGCATAGAGTTGAGAGAAGAAAACATCCCAGAATGTCTTTTTTTATATATATATAACAAATGAAACCTTTTTAAGTCAATTTTCCTTTCCCTCAATCATAGACCTGCTGCTGAAGAGAATCAAAGTGAACTTACCTGCTTCCCTAAAAAGAGCAAGAAGGATAATAATATTATATTGGGTTTGCTATCAAAATATGAACTATTTGGAAGCCCCAGGTAATTTTTAGAGAGTGAGGTTCTAAAATCTGTGAAGCTATATTTATGTAATGCCACAACAGTTATTCCATATAAGTATTTCCTATAACATATGACAATCAGATTGGAGTTGTTATGCTAGAGAACCTTATGATTATCCTAAAACAGAGGAAACCATGCATGAATCAAAAACTAGTCATAGTTTAAGTGCAAACGTTCCCAAGTAGGTCTCAAAGTTACTAACTTGAAAGAATATAATTGGCCTAAAGAAAGAAAAATAACTAAAGCTTAATTGGTTCATCAAGATGCTCTCTTTTACTTCTTCTTCACTTTTCATGTTGGCTTAGTCTTTGTATGTGTGTGTGTGTGTGTGTGTGTGTGTGTGTGTGTTCTTTCTTAACTGTTATGTCTTTCGTACCATCTCAGGTTTACATGAATCAGATCCTATTGCACTGGGAGATAGACTCATCTGGATTTTAGTCACAATTCTATATTCGTGGGATCATGATTCTGATTGGCTGACCCAGGTTGGGTTCCATAGATCAAGGTGGGGAAGTTGAAATGGGTAAGGCTATTCTGCATTACCTTGGCTAAAAATAAATGATCCAGTCATTTTCCCCCATATGTAGAAGCCCAAGTTCTTTCTTTTTTAAAAAATTTTATTTATTTATTTATTTTATTAGTGAGACATATGAGGTACAGTTGTAGACTTACAACTTTTTGTGCTTGGGTTTCAATTATACAATGATCAAATGTCCATCTCTCTGCCAGTGCCCATTCCAAGTTCTTTCTTAAACATAAGTATCTTTCTCTTTTCTCCTTCCACTTACATCTCTCCAAATTTATTTTAATAAAAAAGATTGCTTCACATAAAGAAAAATTCACTCAAAAGTCTCATCTCCAATAAAATAAAATTGAACTTAATTCTTTTTATAATTTGAAATATGCCACTCGCTCTCCTGTATGACAGTCACTAATTAATAGATATTTTAGCTATCTAAAAAATAAATACTTTAAAGAGAGGGGCTTTATCTCATTTATTGCTTTGTTTTCACAGTTACTTAATGATACATATCTTCTTCAAGTAGTTTCTGAACGCTACAACAAATTAAATTTATGAGATACTACCTGGTACTGCTCGTTTTCTTTCCTAGTGGATAACAATAATAATAATAATAATAATAATAATAATAGCAGCTATCCCTCATGCATCTTAGCCCAGGGTACTTTACTAAGAACTTTACAAATAGCTAATTAATTCCTCTTTGCTCGAGCAGCAGGCCCAGTAACATCTCCATTGGAGACTTTGTTGTTACTGTGTTTGGCATATCGAATACATCACGGGTAGCTTGCCAGGCTCTGCCGTGTAGGCGAGATACTCTCGGTAGCTTGCCAGGCTCTCTGAGAGGGGCGAAGGAATCGAACTTGGGTCAGCCATGTTGACTGCGTGCAAGCCAAACACCCTACCCGCTGTGCTATCACTCCAGCCCTCTTAACCTTTGGAAATACAGTCCAGTAGTCAGCCACTCTTTTGAGGAGAACTAAGAGTTAGCATGTACCTAAAATATAAAATAATACTATTAAGATTCATTTCTGACTCAATAATAATAAACTCCAATAATTTACATTCCAATTATTAGAATTTCATATTATGTGTCTCTAAAATAGAATTTTTAAAACTCTGGTAAAGTCTAAAATTTTTATTTAGGGATTCTTTTTAAGAATAATGCTAATTATTGGAGTTTGCTTTGTAAAATGTCTACTTTGAAATGATGAGATAAAATTCCGCAGTTATAAATTGTCCTCCCAACAAAACTTAATTCAGCATGTCATAATAGGTAACTTAAGTGTCATTGGTTTAAAATAAAAAACTTTCATTCTGTTTTAATCTGTAAACCTGTTTTGTGACAACCAAAGTAGAATTGTAAGGATGCAATAAAAAATTAGATTCTGCAGTGTCCAACTATAACATTATCTCTGTGTGTGTATGTGTGTGTGTGTGTGTGTGTTTATTTTCTGAAGGTGATCAACAATGGAATGAGAGAGATAATTTATAGAGAAATTTAAGGTTAAAATCTATGCTCCACTCTGAATGCTATGTTTTACTTTCAACCATTTCAATCTAGTATTTTCCAGACTGATGGTTTTCATTGACTCTGTTAATTGGACAGGAAATCTAACATCATTTATGTGTTTATTCATTCAACTAAATGTACCATATGAATTTCCCCTAATTTAACCTCTTATATGCAGTAAACTGTTACTTTACCTTTTTATCTTAAAATGATTTTTCTAGAATCCATCTCGTAGATTTTATTCTGTCTGGTCACCCTTTTAAGAACCTTTTTACTTTTTGGAGTCTATTAATTCTAAATACAGTATTTTTTACTTTTAATATTTTTAATTGACTTATCATTATTTTGAAATATTTTTGAACTTTAAGGTTTATCTTTCCATAACTGTATATATGAATTGTGACCCTCCCTTTTGACCAAATTTCCAATGAAGTTCTCTATGTTTTTCATGGTATTTACATTTTCCTATGTAATTTTACCCACACCCACAGAAAGACAGGTTAGTAATGACTTTTATGCTATAAACATACATACTCAACTATCTACACATCATTTATTGAAAGTTGCAAGTATTTCAAAAAGAATGGAATGCAAAGAAGTTCCCAAAAACCAAACAAACTTTTACTTTTTGGAAATTGAAACTCAGAATTTGAACTCCATGAGTATGGTATTGTCCTTAGTCATTTATACAAGTCTAAGGCAGAATCATAGAACGTCCACCTTGTCCTTTCCTCATCCCTATGTACCAAATAATCTGATTGAGAGAACCAGATAGTCTTATTCTATTTCTATTTTCTCATATCTTCTATCGCTGCCATCTTATCATATCAACTTTTCTACTTTAAAATACTTCCAATTATTTTCTCTTTTAGAATAGATAAAATAATAGTGTATTTGAGGGGAGGGATGGGGAGAAAAATGTCATCCACCAGTGCTCAGGATTTATTCCTGGTGATATTTAAGGAACCATATGGTGTGTTGGGAGTAAACCTATGTTTACAGTATGAAATGCAAGTGCCATACCCACTACTATTTCTCTGACCACCCCCCCCAACATATAGTGTTATATATAGATCCTGGTTTTCCTTTATCTGCTTAAATTTCAACACTATCTTAAATTAAATATTTGTTAAAGTATTTTACATTATTATTATTTTTTTGCTTTTTGGGCCACAACCAGCGAAGCTTAGGGGTTACTCCTGGCTCATGCACTCAGGATTCACTCCTGGCAGTGCTCGGGGGACCATATGGGATGCTGGGAATCGAACCTGGGTCGGCCATGTTGGCTGCGTGCAAGGCAAACGCCCTACCTGCTTTGCTATCGCTCCAGCCCCAAAGTATTTTACGTTATTAAAAATATGTAAACCTTAGGTTTATACCTTGGTAATGCTATTTTAGAATGAAGTCCATTCACTTATGGAAACAAATCCTGAATCGAAGAAAAAAATTTTTTTCCCAGATATATCCTTCTCTATCCCTTTTGTCATTACCCCAAAAGAATTGTTATTTTTTTGATCAGTGCCTCTACTACCATGAATTAGCTGTGCCTGCTCTCCAACTTTTTGCAAATCACTGTATCACTGTCATCCTGTTGGTCATCGATTTCCTTGAGCAGGCACCAGTAATGTCTCCTTTGTCCTAGCCCTGAGATTTTAGAAAGTGCCACATTCAAGGCTCTTTCAGGGTCAGGAGAATGAGACCCATCACTGTTACTGGTTTTTGGCATATTGAATATGACATGGGGAGTTTGCCAGACTCTGCCATGAAGGCAGGATACTTTCAGTAGCCTGCGATGTTCTCCAGAGTGAAAACTAGATAATAAGATATCACAAGGCCGCAAATGCAGCTGTGTGCTTCCTGGACCTGGATTTTATAGTCTCTGTGTCTTGGTCGTTGATGGGATTACACAGCGCCAGGGGCAGTTGGTGGGTGTAACACTTACATACTGGAAGATGGGGGATCTGGGTGTAGGAGGCTCAGCCCCAATCTGAGCAGGCTTGGAGATCTCAGCCCCAGGTCTCACACACCTGGGTTCCTCTGCCGGTTTCTTCATGCATGAGGCTCATCTGAATATGTGAAGAGTGGTCTTAAACATGACTGTGGCTGTGGCCTCCTACACCCAGATCCCCCATCTTCCAGTATGTAGGCTTTACACCTACCAACTGCCCCCAGTACCATGTAATCCCATCAACGATAAAGACCCAGAGACTATAAAACCCAGCTACCTGAAGAGAACACTGCAGAGTCTCCTGCCTCTGCGCCTGGCTGTCATTTTTACAAATAGAAATGTATAATATAAATATACATTTAATAACTATGCGAGTAAATTATGTCTTCTTTTGATAATACTTGAGTTTCTGTCACTATTCTGAAATAGTCCTTGTGTCACACATAACCTATGTATATGTGAATTTATTTTTATAAATTTTACTCATCTTATTTTTATATTTGTATGTACATATATATAATTTTTATTGAGATGTTAATTTATAAGTCTTTACATATTTAAGGGTTTCAGTTTTACTCTTATTCAATGTCTATTTTACCATACCACCCTTGCCAGCTAAGTACAAAACCCCTTCCTCAGCAGTCTGTTGAGCAATATTGCCTCTGATCTCTTTCAGATAGTACCAATTCTGTAGTTTTAAGCTGAGTTGAGGGTTTGTTTTAGTTCGACTTTTCCTGTTCCTTTCAGTTTTCCTTATGTATCCCATATATGATTGAGATAATCAGATGACTGTTTCACTTCCAACTTACATTGTTATATATACTGAAATCCCCTAATAAATGCAATAATAGTAGTGCCATGTAGTATTCATTATATATACAAGTAAATCATACTTTTCTTTATATATGTGTGTATATATATATATATATATATATATATATATATATATAAATAGTGCTTGGGGGCCCATGTAATACCAGAGTTTGAGTTCAGGACCTTGCATACAATATGTATGTGCTCTCTGTTGACTTTATACTGCCCTTAGAATTCAGAGCCAGGGGGCTGGAGTGATAGCACAGCGGGTAGGGCATTTGCCTTGCAAACCCCGACCCAGGTTTGATTCCCAGCGTCCCATATGGTCCCTCGAGCACAGCCAGGAGTAATTCCTGAGTGCATGAACCAGGTGTAACCCCTGTACATCGCTGGGTGTGACCCAAAAAGCAAAAAAAAAAAAAAAGCCAGAGCCATATACCACAGGGCTGGAGCGATAGCACAGCGGGTAGGGTGTTTGCCTTGCATGCAGCCAACATGGCCGACCCAAGTTCGATTCCTCTGCCCCTCTCGGATAGCCTGGCAAGCTACCAAGAGTATCTTGCCCGCACGGCAAAGCCTGGCAAGCTACCCGTGACATATTCAATATGCCAAACACAGTAACATCAAGTCTCATGATGGAGACGTTACTGGGCCTGCTCGAGCAAATCGATGAAAAACGGGAGGACTGGACCGGATTGCCATATACCACAAGCCCATAGCAAAATTTACACTCATTGGGGAAGAAAATAAATATTTTCTGATTTATCAGATTTTTATGGTTAGCCTTTTCTGTGTCCTATTTAATTATTCTTTTTGTTTTATTTATTTATTTAAATTTTGGGCCACACTTGGCATTGCTCAGGGCTTATACCTGGTTCTCCAGTCAGGGATCACTACCTGTGGGACCATATGGGGTGCCAAGGGTTAAATTTGGGTCAGCTAGATGCAAAGCAAACACCCTATATACTATATAATTTCTCCAGTCTCTTTAACAAATTTTATCTATAGTATATAAAGAAAATAGTAATCTTCATTTCTTTGCTAAAGTGTTCACTGTTTCTATCTTTATAGATCAAAGCTACTTATATGATTAATTTTCTTTCTGCCTAAAGCATGTAGTACTGTTTAAGAAACTTCTCCTCTATATGTGCCCAATTGATCTTGCACAATTTATTTTAAAAGTCTCTCTGCAGCAATGAATTATCACTTTTCTTGCCTATCCATTTATTTATGTGTTTGCTCTGCAACAAGGATAGTCTGACAGTTTATACCTCCATCATACCATACTGTATTAATTTTTATAACTTTATAATCAATCAATTTATATCTTACAACAATACTTAATTTTCCAATACAAAATCTTTTTTGGACTACTTATTAGCAATCATGATTTTCAGTTTTCAGTGGAAAGATTTGTAATACATTTTATTAATTTATTTCTAGGTAATAGCTTTTAATGTTACTTATGGAACATTTCATTTTTAAGTTGTGACATTAAATTTTATCTTACGTTTGTTAGTTAATAAGTTAACTTAGTATTTAAATAATACCATATGGTATATAGAGCTATTAAAATTAATCATATATACAGTTTAATAAAATGTAATTAAGAAATAGAGTAAATAAATTTTTTAAACACTTTAAAATTTTTTTAAAAATTTTTATTAGTGAAACACCATGAGGTACAGTTGTAGACTTACAAATTTTTGTGCTTGGATTTCAATTATACAATGATCAAATACCCATCCCTCCACCAGTGCCCATTTTCCACCACCACAGATCCCAGTATCCTTCCCACCCCCCATCCCCCCAATCCCACCCGCCTCTGTGGCAAGGCATTCACTTTTGTTCTCTCTCTCCTTTTGGATGTTGTGGTTTTTGCAAAAGAGGTATTGAGTGGCAATCATATTCGGTTTATAGTCTACTTTCAGCATGCTTCTCCCATCCTGGGAGGATCCTCCAAACACCCTTTATTTGGTTCTCCCTTTTCTATCTGAGCTACCTTTCCCCCTAGCATGTAAACACTTTACATTTTTAAAAATTTATTTGTGGGTTTTTGCTGTCCAGTTTCTGTCTTGATCAAATTCTATCTCTTATTTTTTCTGTGTTAAACCCTGGCTTCTTTATTTCCTGATTTTCCCTCCTTTCCAGGGAAGCATGTGTTACCATTCCGCTACTGGAAAGTATTTCCTTTTGCATCTTAAGCTTCATACAACAAATCTCTTAGGTAAACTTCAAATTCTCAGTCCTTTCTTGACCTACCTACTTACATATAATCTATTTAATCTACTCTAACAGTATACAAACTTTTTTTCTTGCTTCTTTAAACATAGCACAGGTAAATGTCTGTCTTTGTAATTATTTGGTTGATGTATATGTAAATATAATCACAGGAAAATAACATCTGTTTTGTTCTATTCTAACATCTTTAAAATATAGCAAAATACCTGCCCAAATACAAAGCACTCTAGTGTCTAAATAGAGATCTTTTGAGTGAATGAATGCATGACTTCAAATTTATCTTAAACAATGAAGAAAAGTCAGGATTTAAAAGTGAACCAAGCACACTGCAAACCTCCATGTTAGAAACTTCAAAGGATACAAAAAAATTCATTGTAGATACTAACATGCAGCCTTCTGAGAGGTGCATTTGTAGATTCTTTTCTAAACTCCCCAAATTTAAAAATTTGTATGCAGTATCATAATAATGTCATTAACAACTTATAAATAAAATTTTATGCAGAATATTTAGTCATGTATAATTTAAATAAAAAACCAGAAAAATCTCTGAACTCTTAATGAAGAGTTTTAATTTTAACATAATAGAATTTAATAAAGTTGAATAGAAAAATAATAGCATCATCCTGTTAGCTCCTCATCTACTGTGATAAAATGATCATGACTCAGCTTGAGCATTTAAAATGGCAAGAATTATTTTTTGGTTTCATTCAGAGTGTAGGACATTAATATTGAACTAATAAAGATTTTTCAAAGACTTAGCATCAGCATCAGTGAGACTGAGATAATGAGGCAAGTATGAGAGTGATAATTAATCACATACAATTTCCCATCTGGTTCATGAATCAGGCAAGGAACAGAAAAGTCATCATATAGGGATCACAACTTCAACTTTATTGCTATTAAACCTAGGCTGGATACTAATGTTTCATATATAATGAAAAATGAGAGTCATTATTACTTCCTTCAAAGTGTAGACTCACCTAAAGGGAAAACAGGAATATCAGAACTGGTTTCTCCCATTTGGGAATAAATTAATATAGAAACAGGGAGAAAATATCCTTGTGGGTGACTTATTGATTCCAGTCAAGCAGGAACTGTAATGGATTGGATGTTAGATCCTTACTAATTCATTAGTCAGTCCTATTCCTAAAGGGAGAAATGAAATGCAAAAAACAGGAGACCCACATGTATTGTTAACACTCATTTGTGCAGTGATATATAAGCCCCCTCAAGGAAATTCAAGTATAGATGAATGATACCCTACTTAGCACTTATTTTACTCATCTATGCCATAACTATTAATGTAGAGCAGGAAAAGGTAGAAGGTGGTCATCTGGTGATGGATGAAAACAGACTTCTGGTGACAAGAATATTTTACGCACACAAATATTGAATTTTGAGACTGCATAAATGAAATTTATGTAATATTATAAAGCAATGCTTCAATAGAAAAGTAACAGGGGATAAAGAGAAAGCACAAGGACTAAGGCATTTGCCTTTTAGACAGACAGCTATGGTTCAATTTCTGGTTCTGTCCACATGTGGTGAGAAAAAAATAAAAGTAACATTGAAAAACTATTATAAAACAATGGGACAGGGGTATGGTGCCACCAGCAGTCAATCTGTACCTGTGAGGCGAGTGCATCAGCAGCCTGATGGTGCCTTCAGACTTCCAGATACCCCAAAATTGCTGCTGTGCCTTTGACCAGACCCCAAAAACTTGGGGCAAAGTTTACCAAGAAAGTAAACAGCCAAAAGTTAGGTATGTGGGAAACACACACACAAACCACCTCCAGCTCAGCTATATAATTGGAGGCAAGGCCTCTCTGGTTCCTGATTGAACTGCTTAATGGCCATGATCCCAGAAACTCAGAAACAAATCTTGGAAACCAGCAGCTTTAGGTAGAAATGCATCCGGTCCCTGCAGTAGGTTACTGGTGCTGGGCCAACCCAGGTGGGAATAGGTTTCAGGCCTTGACCTGTTACCCCTGGCGGCCCAGTGGCCACCATCCTTCAGAGGCCACTGGATAGTCAGGTTTGGGTCCCCATTGACGAGACACACAGGCCCTCACTGGATGGGGGTGGAACCGGGCTTGTCCTCTCCACCCCAACGTGACCCCAAGTCATCGCCCACGAATGGCCTCTCTGGCTCCTGATCAAGCAGCTCAACAGCCATGATCCCAGAGACTCAGGAGCAAATCTCAAAACCCAGTGACTTTTGGCAGTAATCTCTCCAGATTTAAGTGTTAAAATTTCAGAATTTCAAAATAACATGGCCCTACTGCAGCCATGCGACATCATATGTTATTCATAACCAGCAATCGAACACAAATTGTCTATTGTTGCCTTTTCAGCAGATCTGAGTGTTAGGGTAAAATCTCAAATAATAATGGTGGGTCTGGTGTTGAAATATGGAATGTGATCAAAGTAGAGAGAGAGAGTAATGTGGAAATCATCTGCCCCACAGGTAGGGGGAGGGTGTGGGATGGGGATATACTGGGGTTTTTGGTGGTGGAGAATGGGCACTGATGAAGGTACGGGTGTTTCATTGTATGACCAAGACTTAGACCCAAAAGCTTTGTAACTGTTCTCACGGTGATTCAGTAAATAAAATTATAAAAAATGAAAAAAAATGGGAACAGAAAATGTGGAAATAATTTATTATATACTTGATATTAATAGCAGAACATAAAAAAATCCACAATTGAGAAAAATGTAGATTTGACTGATTTAAAATGGCAGAGAAAAAATTAGGAAAATCATGCAAATAAAAACCTTAGTGAGGTATCACTCCACAAATATGAATTGTTATTAATTAAAAATAACAGAAATTAAAGGAGGAGAATCTGAAGAAATTTTAATTCTTATGAGTTGCTAATAGAAATGCAAGTGTTGTAGTAGCTGTGGAAAATAATAATGAATTCTTAAAAAATTAAATGTAGATTTGCTTATAATCCAGCAGTTCTACATCTTTTAATACTCCCAAATTAGTAAAAATAAGGTTTTAAAGAAAGAGTGGCATGCTTGTACTTAAAGCAATATTATTCACTATAATCAGGAAGTGAAAACAATCCAAGTGTTTCATAAATGAATGGATAAACAATTTAATACACACATAAGTGAACTATCTTTCTATTGATAAGGAAGGAAATTTTGACCCTGTTTACACCATAGATGAAACTTAAGGACTATTCTAAATGAAATAAGTCAGTCATGAAAGAAAGAGATTGCTTATTGTAGAGGGTTTTCTCAAATAGTCAAATGCAAGATACTATGTTGGTAACCAGGGGTAAAGGAAAGGGAAATAGGGAGTTAGTGTTTGATGGTTATGAAGTTTCAGTTGGGGAAGATGAAAAAACTCTTCAGACACATGATACTTTTGGTGGTAGAGCAACATGATTGTACTTAGTACAACATAACTGTACACTGAAAATGGTTAAATGGCAAAATCTATAGTTAAGGAAAACTTTCATTAACAGAAGATACATGCCTGTAGAAGTTAATTTAGAGAATGCTGGCTTTATGATCATAACTAATATCATGCAGACATGGTAACCATCATGAGACATGAAACATATATGATGTAACTAAATGATTATGTAAACTTGTGAACATTCACTAAAGTGAAGGCCTTATAAATCTACTTTGAATGGATTGTTTCTTACCCTTCTTTTATCCCTTCAATAAACATTTGCTAATTTCTTCTTACGTGTCAAGAAATGAGGCATACAGTTATCAGCAGTGAATGAGTTGTACAATCAGCTCAATATCTTAAAGTTTTTGTTCTCATAAAGCAGAACTCCAGGAAAGAAGCAAACAAAGTGTACGTTCTCCTTCTAAATAGTAACAAACAAACAAACAAACAAACACTGTCTTCCCATTGTTCATCAATTTGCTCGAGCAGGCCCAGTAACGTCTCCATTGTGAGACTTCTTGTCACTGTGTTTGGCATACTGAATACTCTCAGTAGCTTGCCAGGCTCTCCGAGAGGGGCAGAGGAATCGAACCTGGCTCGGCTAGGCTGGCTGCATGCAAGGCAAACGCCCTACCGCTGTGCTATCACTCCCGTTAGTATCCATTTTGAACAAGTTCTTAAGGAAATTTTTCCCATTGAGATTGATTTTAAAATGAATGTAGGGGCTGGATCACAGCAGTAGGGCAGTTGGTAGTAGGCCTTGCACACAACTGACCTGGGTTTGTTTCCCAGCATCCCATATGGTCCCCCCAGCACCGCTAGGAGTAATTCCTGAGTGTATGAGCCAGGAGTAACCCCTGTGCACTGCCAGGTGTGACCCAAAAAGCAAAAAATAAATAAACAGACAAACAAACAAACAAATAAATAAAATGAATGTAAACGGTGAAGGCTAATTGCTCATAAAAAGAAGTTGAGAAGACATCCTGTGCATAGATAAAATACCTATGCAAGAGCTCTGAAGTGAGGGGAAACTTAGGAATGTGACAAGAAGTAGGGAGCAAGGTATCGAAGAAATTTGAAGAGATGGCCCACAATTGTCTTTACCACTTTTACCACTGAAGTTCGCACCACAAACATCTTTCAGACTATTCTAAAAGCTTCTTTACTGGCCTACCTATTTCCCTACATCACACACAGTATATTTTCATAGGCTAGTCAGAAGAATCTGAGGAAGATGCCTGTCTCACTAAATCTCATGACCATTTTTGGAGGATGGAGATTATGTGGGACCACACCTGACTGTGCTCACTCAGGTCTTCAGCCTCTGCACTTAGGGATCACTTCTAGAGAGATGGCCTCAGGGAACAGATATGTCAGGGATGGATCCCAAATTGGCAAGCAAGTCAAGGACCTGACCTTTGTTTGATACTGTCTGGTTTTATAACACTTTCTACTTTTCTCACTAACCTCAAGTTATTCTAGTCTATAGAATTTTTCCTATTTGCCTAATATGACACTTTCTCATCCTTCTATCCACAGTGCTCAATTCCACTGGAATATGTACTTTTGAATCCTCCAATTTTAGGACTACTGTTTTTTTTTTTTTGGAAGAGGTCTTCCTTGCCTACTCCAATGTATATGGTGTTCTTGATTTTTTCCTTCAATTCCCATGGGGAAAATATTCACTTTATTGTGTCTGTTTGCTTGATAATTTTCTTTTTCTTCAATAATACTACATATGTCTTGGAAAATGGTGATATATATTATATATATATATATCTTTTCACCATCTGCACCTACCTCATTTTATATATATAATATATGTAATATATATAATATATTATATATATAATTATGTGATTAGTGAATGAAATTAATGTGTGGATAAGAAAACCTCGCAAGTACCTAAATCACCATAGTAATCAAATGAATCTATGAACCCAGCCACCAAAATAACTCTTCCTTATCCTTGCTCTTTAATAAGAAATAATAACTGATTCATCATTTTCCTCTATTATATTTGCTTTGTGTCTCATGAACACTTCTTTCTAAATTAATTTATATCCAAAATGCCAACTATGCAGATATTTTGTCAAGTTTTTCTTTTGAATTCCATTTTTGTAATCAGTTAGCATGATTAATTTTCAACACTGATTTTTCTCTTAGCGAACCAAAATTTCATTATCTTCTAAAAAGAGAAAAGCTATTTCTTCTGTACTGTATACATTAGCGTTGATTTCTTTCTTATTTATCATACATGCCTTTAAAAAAATGGACTTGTCTGAATATTTTGCCATTTTATTTTATTATTGGAGGGCAATGTGGTTAGGCCACACTTGGCAGTGCTTGTGGCTAACTGTTGGCTAGATGCTTTGGTAGAACCTTTTACAGTGCTTGGCGAACCATATATGGTGGTAAAGACCAAACCAGAGTTGGTTGCATGTAAGGTAAGCATCCCTTGTAGCAAATCTCCAGGTAAGCAGTGAATATTTTTTTTCAGTGTCAATAGTTCCTGTGTTTAGGTTAAATAAATCACAGTATCACTGTGTCACTGTCATCCTGTTGTTCATTGATTTACTCAAGTGGACACCAGTAACTTCTCCATTCGTCCTAGCCCTGAGATTTTAGTAGTCTCTCCTTAGTCATTTTTCCCAATGCTGCCATATTGGAGGCTCTTTCAGGGTCAGGGGAATGAGATCCATTATTGTTACTGTTTTTGGAATATTGAGTATGGCACAGGTAGCTTTCCAGGCTCTGGTGGGCTCTGCCATGCAGGTTAAATAAATACCAATAAAATATAATATAGGCAAAAGAAAATAAGCCAATGATAAAGCAATGCATTTTCTGTTATTGAAATTAATATTAGAGCTGGAGAGATATTACAAGGGTTAGGTGTTTGCCTTGTGTCCCTCTTCCCCAGGTTCAAATCCCCAGCACCATATTTAGTCCCCTGTTTACTTCCTGGGATCACCCCTGAGTACTTTGACAGGCCTTGCTCTTTATCATCACCAGGTGTAAGTCCCAGATCCAAAATGTAATTTGATCACCTGATCACTTGACTTCCTGTCAATCATCAATTTGCTCGAGCGGGCGCCAGTAATGTCTCCATCCATCTCTGTCGCATGCTACTGTGGTCCAGTGACGTCTGTTCGTTCTAGAAACATGAAGAGCCTCAAACCGATCATTCAGGGTCTTGACAAAGAAGTCTGACCATCTTGTAGGTGGGCGGCCACACGTTCTTTTGTTGTCGTGTGGAATCCAGTCGGTGGTAATGGTTCTAGTCCAGCGGTCATCTCCAAATCTCATTACGTGTCCAGCCCATCTGACTTTTGACGTCTTGGCAAATGAGACAGCGTCCCTGATTTTTGATCATCAACAGAGGTTGGAACTCCGGATTCTTTCTCTCATTTGAGTGAAACGTGATACTCCAAGCATAACTCTTTTGATTCCTCTTTGGGAGACCCAAATAGAGTTCTCATCCTGTTTTCTTGGGCCCAGGTCTCTGAGGCATATGTTAATGCAGGAAGAACAGTAGAATCAAAGAGATGTGCCTGGAGCCGGAGGTTCTTTGTCCTCTTAGCTATTTCTTCGAAGCTCTTAAAGGCGTTCCAAGCTGCTCTCTTCTTCCTGCACAGCTCAGGTGCCAGGTCATTTGTCATGATGAATTTGTGACCTAGGTACACATAATTCTTGCATTCAGAAATGGTCGTTCCTTTGAGAGTGAATGGAGCATCAGGGACGAGGTTGTTTCTCATAAACATTGTCTTTGTGAGATTCGGCTGTAGTCCGACCTTTCCACACTCATGATCAAAGTCGGCCAGAATTTGTGCTGCTTGACTAATGTTTGGTGTTACTAGAATGATCTCAGCAGCAAAGTGGAGGTGGTGGAATTGCCAACCGTCTATCTTCACTCCCATTCCTTCCCATTCCAGTCATCACATGATGTTCTCGAGGGTGGCACTGAAGAGTTTCGGTGAAATGGTATCACCCTGCCAAACCCCTCTCTTGACACTGATGATCACTTCTTTGTAGAATGGTGAGATCCTTGTAGTGAATCCTGGTAGAGGATCCTCATGAGTTTGAATGCCCTGATTGGCTAGGGCTTCAATGACCACTTCCATCTCAGCAGAATCAAAGGCCTTCTTTAAATCAATGAACATTAGACAGAGCAGCATCTCGAACTTCCCAGAAACCTCAATGAGCTTCGTTATTGTGTGGATATGGTCGATGGTGCTGAATCCTTTGCGGAATGCTGCTTGCTCGTATGGTTGTCCTTCATCTAGTGTTCTGCCAATCCTATTCAGGATCACTTGAGTGAACAGCTGGTACAATAGGCAGATCAGGCAATAGTTGCCAATGTCATGGATGTCTCCCTTCTTGTACAGTAGTACAGTCCTGATGGCTTTCCATTGGGATGGAACCTTGCATTCAGACAGGTAGCGTGTGAAGAGCTGAGCCAGTGTATTGATGAATACTGATGGCAGGTTCTTCAGGTGTTCAGATCTGACCTTGTTTGGGCCAGGTGCTGTTCGTTTCTTTACCGCCAAAATGGCATGTCATATTTCTGAAGGGAGAACATTGGGAACAACATATTCATCCTGTGGAATTTGGTATATGGGCAGGTGGACGTGGCTATCAAAGAGATTCAAGTAGAAGTCATGGATAATCTTGTCCATTGCTCTTCTGTAAGAGGTGATAGATCCATCAGGACATCGGAGGGCAGTCATCTTGGTCTTGTAGTTAGCAAAGGACAGGCAGGCATTGCGAATGCTTTTCCCAGCTTCTGCCACATCTGTCAGCACTGCTGCTCTTCTCTCTTTGAGTTCTTCCTTTATCACATCTCTGCACTGCTTTGCGAGCTCGGACATTCGCTTGCGGTTGCCTGAGGCATGTGCTAAACCATGTTGGCGAATAAGCTCAAGAGTTTTCAAAGACAGGTGATTTTTTGTGGCTATCTCTCTCTTGGCATTCCTCGCACAATCATGGAGGTGCTGAACCAGTCGATCATATTCCTCATCAATGTTGTCAATGATGGCATTTTCCCATGTTGCAGCAATAGTGCCAAAGAGCTCCCAATTGGTGGTCGATCTGGGAGTTCTCTTCTTAAACTTTGCAGCTCTTTCTCCCCACTCTATGAAGTAGAATTGTGCATGAAGGAGACAGTGGTCCTATCCCATTTGGAATTTGGGGATAATAGCGACATCAGTCAGTCAAAACTGTTGATTACCTCCACTACCCATCCACCACCACGCTCCAGCACACTTTCCGTACACATCATAAGACACTTACTACCCATCTTCCAGGATTGCCGCACCATATTTGATAGGGTTCAAATATGGTTTGAACCATGGGAACACCTACAATGGCGATTAGAGGCTGCTCCAAAAGCCTCTATCCCTCTCGGAGAGCTTGGCAAGCTACCGAGAGTATTCCGCCCTCATGGTAGAGCCTGGCAAGCTATCCGTGACATATTTGATATGCCAAAACCAGAAAATGTAATTTAAAAATTCAAAAATAATGCTCATTAAGGGCAAGACATATAGTAGAGCAGGTAAGGCACTTATCTTGCTCATGACTGGCCTAAATTCAATTGTGGCACCTCTGGAGGAGTGATTTATTCTTGTGTGTAGATCTAGGAAGAAGGCCATGAGCATCACCAGATGTGTCCCTAAGACCCCAGAATAAATACTTTAAAGATAATTATTTTTATTTATTTATTTATTTATTGAGTCACTGTGGGAAAGGTTACAAAGCTTTCAGGTTTAGGTCTCAGTCATGCAAATATCAAACACATTTCCCTTTACCAATACTTATTTTTTACCATGAAGAACTCCAATAAAACCCCACCCCCACCCCTCCCAGTCCCTGTGGGGCAGATGAATTCTAGTTAACACTCTATCTGCTTTGATTAGATTCATTGTTTCAATAAAAGATTCACCACTATTATTTAGAGTTTACCCCCCCCCCCCCAAATCAGACATGCTGAAAAAGCATTGTGAAGTGATTTGCTTTCTAAAGCTGGGTTCAAGAATTAAATGTTGGTTTTGGATTTCTGCTATTTTACTTATTGACCCTGGAAGTATTTCTACTGAAAGTCAGATAGTTAAGAAATTGGTTTCTGTGCTCTGGAGTCGTGGCCGTGCTGGAGAGCCGCTCGCGGGGGGCAACTGGTGACCTCGGTAGGGCGTGAAGGACGGACCGGAACGCCCCCCTTCCCATGAGGTTTTAGTCGCCCCCACACCCCCGGCTCATACCTGCTGTCCACAAGGCTCCCATGTGGCCGCCATCTTTCTTTCCAGAGGGAGGAGAGTGGAAGGGAGCAACTCCCTTTCCCCTCTGGGCAGACATGATGGCCTGGATTAAGGCATAGTCCTTTCACTTTTCTGCTCCAAGCTGCTGGGTACCTACCCAGCGGTACCTACCCCATCTGGGACTTCCCAATGATCTCGGCTCTTTTTGGAACCTGTTTTTTTTTTTTTTTCCTTCGGGATCTGTGGAACCTGCCCTCCATGTAGTCCTTCTCTTCGGCTGAATAGATAATTATTAATTTGAATACTGTGTCAAGACAAATGAGATATAGGAAAGAAGAAAAAGGATTATTTTAAATATGTTATGTCTTATATGTACTTTGAATACTTCATAAGATCTTTGCAACATCTCCATAAAGAAGGAAACACTGTACCCTCCACTAAGTTAACTACTTTTATACACGTAAGTCATCTTTATATATGTCTAAATGTTCAAAGCTAATAAAACCTTCATCTCAGGTCTAATCATTTTCCTCCATTATATTATTGCTTTGTGTCTCATCAACACTCCTTTCTAAATTAAAGTATATAGTTTAAATTATTAAATTAAACTAATTAATAAAATTAGTCTGACTTTGCACTTACTAAATTTATATTTTTTCAGGTTTTCTTGGTGAGTAGAACTGATGCATATTATTTAATGGACACTATCAGTATTAATGTGGTCTGAATTTGTCTTCAAGGAAGTAGGAGCTATAATTTAAACACTTAGGCAAAGAACTTACCTTTGTCCTCCCAGACATATCATATGACTTTCTGAAATCTCCATTTTTTCTCATTACGGTCTTTGTTTCTCAAATGTTCAATATCACCTCCCTGTCCTATTTGACAGAATATTTTCCTGCACCAATACTTTCCAGAATGTATATGGTCAAACATAACGCTGAGGACATTATATATTTGATCTGTCTTTTTGCTTCTCGCTAAGTTTTACAGTGCACGCCTTTCACATATGAAGTTTGGAGTTTTATCTAAAGAACCCCCAAAACTAAAAAATAAATTTATAAATATATTTCTATTGTTTTTATTTTAAAATTAAATCTGTTAGTGTATCTGGAAGATAATGTAGATGAGGCTAGCTGGAATAAAATACTGTCTTGATTTAGCAGAACTCAGTCTTAGAATTGTTAGAAATGGTAAGAATTTCTTTGATTTGTAAGCTAAAATTAATTATCCCAACCTCATAAGGCTAAATGTGATTATATAATAAAATATATGAGAGATTTTTCCTCCACAGTGATAGTAGCTAATGGTATTAATGATCATAATCATACAAGTAAATGTTACTATCCAGTTAGGAATAATTTGCTTTCTCAAATATCTTTCTAAACAGAAAAAATCTCCTCCCTTATCTTTTGTTCAGCAAAATTTTCATTACATGTAACTGTGAATATAATCTCAAGTCTCTTTCCTTTAATTACCACACATTCTTAATGAAGAGGGTCTGAATGAATAAGGTTTTGTTTCATGTGCACCATCTTAAGTAAAAGTAATTTAATCACAGGAACACAGCTATATAGATCTAACATTGTATTTAATCATGAAATGACATCATTTAAATTTTTCACATAATTAAGACTCTCCTAGATGTAGTAATTTCTGAGATCTAATTGCTGAAGTCTAGATATGCTGATAATATTTAAGGAAGATAAATGAACAGTTATTTCTAATGATTGTCAAGAATACTCCTCTCTCTGAATATTGTTCCACAAAATTTGGGCTATATTAATCCTAAGAAATATCATAGTTAAATTATTTTATTTTAGCCAATTTTAATATTACAGTTGAAGAAAAATTAGAACTAAGCAAAATTAGAAATACAGAAATCCAAAGTGTAATGAACAAGCCTACTACATGAAGCCAAATATTCAAGGGTTGGTCTTTATTTTTCAGTTTATCTCCAGCAATAAGTATACATATACAAATATTAGAGCATCTTAAAACTTGGGCCAACAAGCTTTCTTAGTAAAATCAACATAATAATGCCTGTACTGAGAAAAAAATTCTTTATTTCCTTACTCTGCATTTAACATCTTTATCATTTTTGTTCTGGGAAATGAGAAGTTCTGAAGCAGTACTCAAGATCCTCAAGTCTGTCCCCAAGATAATCTCGCTCTGCACTGCTGGAAACCACCAGGGCCCCCCTAGGTATACAGTCTGGGGCACCTTTAGGTCCACAACTGGCAAAGATAGGGGTACTTGCAGGGGTACACTCAACGATCCTCAAGAAATCATGTCATGCCAGCAATTAAACCTGGGTAGTATGTGTGTTGCCTTAACTGTTACATGATTTCCTGTCCCCTATTCTGATCATTTTTTAAAGCTTCTCTCAATTCTAACACTACATCAATTTCTCTAAGTATCTCCTTCTGGCAACTGTATATCAGAAACAGCTGTTCTTTCATCATTAAAGAAAAATGTGCTTGGAATTTCAGTGTCTCTTCTATTCCTGACGCAGGTAGAAGATAAAAGAAGACCTGATTTAATGTTTAAATGTTAGATGTTAATTAAATTTTACAAGGCAGGTTTGTTCACTACAAGAATAAACTAGAGTACCCTTCAGAAATGAAAGAGATTTTGTTTTTCAGAAAATACCATAAGAACATTTATGCCAAGAGTAAACTTAAAAGTGCTGTGAACACCAGACAAATTTGAATTATATCCATCTCATGGTTGATGGTCAGTCAGCCACATACTTATAGGAAAGAGTGTGTGGATTTTTTTTAAGTATGTACACTGAGAACAGAAAAAGGTAAGGAGATTTTAGTTAGTTTATTCCTATATTACCAATTAAATATTTGACACATTTTTTCATTGTTCTATTTGGATTGTTTCCATTTTTCTCTATTTTGTTATCCATATTCTAATATAGGAAGAAAAGGAGAAAGGAAGGAGAGAGGAAACTGAAAAGGGGGGGTAAGAGTAGGGAAGAGTAGAGAAGAGAAGAGTGACCAAGTTTTGTAAGGGGAAAGGGGTTACTGGCAATTCGGAAAAGAAAATGTATTGAGAAGTCATATTGAATGAGGAAAGAATAGTTGGATTATATGTATTGAGTGCTAAGATTTTCATAATAATTGCTATCATCTGCTACTATATATTGACTAGATGCCTGTTACTCTTTTAAGAACTTTATATTGGGGCCAGAGAGATAATACAACAGATAGGCCATTTGCCGTGTAGATAGACAATTAAGGTTCCATCCTCAGCATCCCATATGATTCCCAATCCCTGAGCACAGACCCAGAAAAATCCTGAGCACCTCTGGCTGTAGCCCCCAAACCAAAGAACAAACAAACAAAAACTTTGCACAGCTGTTTTCAAACAATCATAATAAAACATCTACAAGGTGAGATTCTGTTCACTCACATTTAATAACTAGCAAATGGAAAACTGAAGCATCACATTGGCATTACTGGTAATTCCAAGAAGATTCACTGTTTGTATTTAGGTTTGTTCACTGAAAGAACTGAAAGTTTAAGTGAGTAAAATTGGGCTCCTTGTCTTGTCTGCCTCTTAAAGATATTCTTCGCTTGATTTCATTGCTTTCAGTCACCCTTTTTTTCTGTTTTGGATTCAGAATTGCTTTTATGTAAGTAAAAGTATAAAGATAGAATCGGAAAACTGATTAAGTGAATGTGATTCTGCAAGAGTTTGTCATGAATCTAATGCCATCAAGCTCCATGAGAGAGGCAGTGCTCCTTTTCCTAGGAGGGCTGCAAGATCTGACCTGGAACAAGTAATCTCAGGCACAGTCTTTTTAGTCTGTTCTCTACCTGGTATTCACAGGGATCTTTTCCAAATACAAATTTTTTCCTGTCGACTCCATCATTTGATGTTTTTCAGTAGCTTCTTATCTATAAGATGAATTTAAAGTGACCCCTGTCTCCTCCCCCTCCAACACCCTCCTCACCCCACGTATATCATGATACTGCCCAATCCTCACTCCCCCAGCATTTAGCTACCACTTCAACTTTAGAGTAATTTATAAAAAAAATTAAAAACTTTTTTAAAATTAAGGGGCTGGAGCGATAGCACAGCGGGTAGGGCGTTTGCCTTGCACGCGGCCAATATGGCCGACCCGAGTTCGATTCCTCCGCCCCTCTCGGAGAGCCCGGCAAGCTACCTAGAGTATTCGATATGCCAGACACAGTAACAACAAAGTCTCCAATGGAGACGTTACTGGGCCCGCTCGAGCAAATCGACGATCAACGGGAGGGCCTTTACCTTTACCTTTAAAATTAAGAGTATTTTCCTTTTTCTTTTGTTTTTGATTTTTGGGTCATATATGATGATGCTCAGGAATTACTCCTGTCAGGGATCAGAGGACCATATGGGAAGCAAGGAATCCAATTAGGGTTGGTTACATGTAAAGTAAGCTTCCTATTCCTGTACTATATCTCAAGTCTCAAAAATATTTACTTTGATTTACTTGAATTACCTTTGATTTCCTCCGTGCCAGGCTGTGGGGTGGGTGAGAGCCCTCCCCACCCCAAGGGACGCAGCCCTGGCAGCCAACCTCCACTGCCCAATCACCGCCACGCTCCAGGCCACTTTCTGGACCACGCGATCACGTGACACATTATAAGACACTTCTTACCCATTTATATCTCTCAGAGAGCCTGGCAAGCTCCCTGTGGTGTATTCGATGTGCCAAATACAGTAGAAATTAGGTCTCATTCCCCTGACCCTGAAAGAGCCTCCAATCATTGGGAAAAGACGAATAAGAAGAGGCTGCTAAAATCTCAGCACTGGGGGAATAGAGATCTTACTGGTGCCCACTTGAGTAATTCGAAGATTAACAGGATGACATTGATACAGTGATACCTGAAATTAGCATATTTCGTGATATTTAATCCGAAAAATAAAAAATATTTATAAACAATTATGAATTGCACAGAAGGTAATATTTTAGAAATATTGTGTGCAACATTGATCCACCACACATGAAAATGGATTCAGGTTTTCAAATGTGAAATCCACAGGTTTTTCTGTAATTGGTCATTTCTTATGAAAACAAATGAAAACAATTAAGTAATTATGTTTTAATAAGTATTATTAAAACATAATCCATTGCATGTTTTAAGCTTTAAGTCTTATAGTAAACTTTATCTTTGTTGTGAAAATAAGTTGAATTTGAAAAAAGAACCAGGAAGAAGATAATGGTCTAAGTTATTGAACCAAATTATATAAAACAAATTTAAAAAAAGAAGACACATTTTATATATTACAAACACATATAAATATGCTATTGGAAATATAGCAAATTTCTTTTTAACTCATTTTAATAGCAAATTAAGAACAAAAATTTTAACAACATTGAATCATATTGTCACTGTCCTGCTGCTGTTCATCAATTTACTGGAGCGGGCCCAGTAATGTCTCCATTTTGAGACTTGTTACTGTGTTTGGCATATTGAATACGTTACGGATAACTTGCCAGGCTTTGCTGTGCGGGCGAGATACTCTCGGTAGCTTGCCCGGCTCTCCGAGAGGAGTGGAGGAATCGAACCCGGCTTGGCCAGGCTGGCTGCACACAAGGCAAATGTCCAACCACTGTGCTATCACTTAAACTGTACATTTGTTATTTAATCTTTATATCTTTTATGATTTCATGTATGTTTTCTAATTTCCTCCAGAATTATTTTTAATGACTTCAGGGAACACCATGCTTATTTAACTAGTCTCCTTTTGTTTGCTATTATATTTTTAATTGTTTGCTAGCTTGAGAAATATTTGTAGAAAGAGAATTACTGGGTCAATGCATATGCTTATTTTAAATGATGTTAACACCTATTTCCAAGCTGCCTTTCAGAAAGACAACCAGTATTACTCCTCCAGAGCACTGCATTTACCAAATTATTTTTTTTGAAGCTTTGTCAGTTTAAGATGCCAAAAGCAATATTTCCTTATTTTAATTTAATAGCTGCAATTTTAAGAATGCATGCTTATTACTTATGGTGATGTTTTCTGCCTTAAGCCAATACTTGAACAATAATAATTACCTCCCATATACCCTTTGACAACAGTTCTACATTTATTATTTCACATAATATCCCCAGAAGCCTTGGAAGATAAATAGTGGAACCAATAATCGTTAAAATATTTTGCAAAGCATAACAATTAGTTCTACAAATATTTACATACAGATATCACAGCTTGAAAATTAGGATTGATTTTCCTAGTAAGACCAGCCTTTCTCATAGCTCATTAGGAAGAAAGAGTATGTCCCTTAGAATAAATCCCTTTTGGAGAAAGATGACAAGGTATCATTTTATTCTAGTGTGGTCAGCTGAGCTCATTTCTGATTAGGTAGTTTGTTTCTTCTGGGATCAGAGATCATTTTGGATATACTTCCACAATTACAATTACTTAACATCACACCATACACCCTATTGCAGATGCTCTATTAAATACAGGATTTAGGTTTGCCAAGCCTTATGTTTACCTGTTTCTTTGTGTTTAGTATTCTGTGTATTATAATAGTGGTTTTTTTATTGCCAAAATAATCTAAGTACAAAAATTCAGAAAACATTCTCCACCACCCCTAATCCCAGTATCCCTCTCAACCCCCATCCCCCCATCACACCCTGCCTCTGTTGCAGGGCATTCCCTTTTGTTCTCTCTCTCCTTTTCAGTGCTGTGGTTTGCAAAAGTGGAATTGAGTGGCAATCATGTTCAGTCTATAGTCTACTTTCAGCATGCATCTGCCATCCTGGGTGGATATTCCCAACACCCTTTTTTTGGTGCTCCCTTCTCTATCTAAGCTGCCTTTACCCTTAGAGTGTTCGGCTGACCTCCAAGACATGGAGTAAACCTCCCGGTACTTATCTCAGCTATTCTTGAATGTTAGTGTCTTATTTTGTTACTTTATATTCCCCAGATGAATGAAATCTTTCTATGTCTGTCCCTCTCTTTCTGACTCATTTCGCTTATAGCATGATACTTTCCATGTAGTACCACTTGTATGTAAATTTCATGACTTCATCTTTTCTAGCAGCTACATATTACTCCATTGTGTAGATGTACCAAAGTTTCTTTAACCAGTCATCTTTTCTCGGAAACTCAGTTTTTTCCCAGATTCTAGCTATTGTAAACAGTGCTGCAATGACGGGTACTCGATCATTGTATAACTGAAACTCAAGCACAAAAATTTGTAAGTCTACAACTGTACCTCATGGTGTTTCACTAATAAAAAGAAAAAGAAAAAATTTAAAAAAATTCAGAAAACAAGTAAAGTTTCCCTTCTTTTTCTCTCCAGACCCATTTCCATCATAAGTTTCCATTAGTAACATGAATTTATTCATGATTCCTCAAGTGTATTCTTTTATATTCTGGAGTCTTCGCCCATTACTGGATTTACTACATTATATATTGTGGATTTCTTACATTATGTACAATATTTACTTTTATTCAGAATACTCTATTAGAGAACTAACTACACAAGTTTAAATGTGTCCCGCTATTGATGGATCTTTAATTTCCCTCCAGTATAGTCATTGCTTATCTTAAACATTTTTCCACACTAACTATTTCTAGGTGGAATTGCTAAGAGTGGATGATTAGGAAAACTAAACTGTAAAACCTGAGTCAGAGGTGGTTCACATTTACATTTGTGATAGGCACTACCATATTGCTTTACAAAAATATACCCTAACAACTCCATTAATAGCATATCACAGTGTCTATCCCCATTCTCTAACCAGCACTGAATATATGCATTAATTTTTATTTTTACACATCTCAGTGGTGGAAAAAACTCACTGTTTAAATTTGTTTTTAATTAGCATGAGAATGACCACATTTATATATACTTCGAGTTACTTGGATTTTACTTCTAGAAAACGGTCTTTTCCAATTTGTTGTCTATTTTCTATTAAGTTGAGAAACTTTTCTTCCTGATAGCTACGTGTTCATTGTATACAATTAAGAAAAGTATTTTGATGTTAAATTTTTTTCTAGTTGTTATTATCATTAAACTTATATTTTCAGTTGAGTAATTTCAATATTTCTACTTATCAACTTTTTAAAAATTCTTAGTTTTCTGCCATGACTTTATCATTTTCTATGGCAATATCATAGCATTATATGGCACTGCATGGCACTGTAGCACTGTGCTCCCATTTTTCATCGATTTGCTCAAGTGAGCACCAATAACGTCTTCATTGTGAGACTTGTTGTTACTGTTTTGGGCATATTGAATACGTCATGGGGAGCTTGCCAGGCTCTGCCATGCGGGCGGGATACTCTTGGTAGCTTGCTGGGCTCTCTGAGAGGGGTGGAGGAATTGAACCTGGGTCTGCCATGTGCAAAGCAAACACCCTACCCACTTTGCGAATCCATATATTATCCCATTAAATGTCATGCTTTTCATTCGTAGCTTTAATTCTAAATTATCAAGGATTCACTGTTAGGTAATATACCAAGGGTATATATATATTTGGACAGATTCATTTTGTAGATTTTATGTACATAAACTGTGTGTGTACTTTCTGAATCTGTTTTTACTAACATTTTTTACAAATCCTAAATAAAGCAGTAAAATTTCACTAATTAAGAATATAAAAGTTTTTAGGCTCAGTGACTGTATTATAAAGTTATTTATATTTTATCTTAAATTTATTATTTTACTTATTCCTGTATCAGTGCTCTTCTGTTTCAATTACTAAGATATCATTTGTATCTTTATATCTGAGTTTATTGCATTCATTTTTAACATTTTTAACTATTCATGTTACTCCTTTACATGAGTATTATCATTATTCTTTTTCAAGTCAGAATCAGAAAGATAAAAGTTTGATGAGGACTATTGAACTGTACCTTGTGAACTAGGGGCAGATAGCATAATATTTTGGGAGACCATATTTCCTTTGGTCATTGATATAAATAAATAGGTTAGTTTATTAACAAAGTGCCATACTTATTTTTATAATTTTATTAATCAGAAGCTATTATTCTCATCAGAGGGAATGTTCCTGTAGTGAAATAGGGTAATTTAGTTTATCTAGACTATATTAAAGGAGTGAAATAAACAAATTTTTATTCAGGAGCTTAATGTTTTTGCTCACATGAAAAGCCACACAGCTGCTTTTATATGGTCTTCAGGCTCTTGTATTCTCAAAGAAACTGAAAGTCAAGGAAATCATTTACACAGAGAAACAAAAAAGTGAGAGTATGTAAAGACTTTTCTTCATGTCATATTTTAAATTGAGTTGATGGAAATCAAATGAATGAACTAGTAATCTACAGCCAGTTTGAAAGATAAGACCACTAAGCATTAGAAGTGGAGAGCATCAATTTCATGGCTTCTTTTCCCAAAATGACATTGACTGTTTAGAGCTTACATATGGTATAAAACCTGAAAGTTTAATCTAAATCTGAAGTTTGAACCTTGAAATGTGTCTTCTATAGCAGTATTTTTTTGAAAAGATTCCAGGATGGGCTGGGGCGAGGTGGAAGGGAAAATTTAGTAAATTTGGGAAGGAATCACTAGGACAATGGCGGGGTAGAAAAGTGTCTGGTATAGAGCAGGCTAAAGGGCCAGAGGGGAACTAGGGAAAATGTTTTGATAAAAACACGCTCTAGTCAGTTTAACAAACCAGGTACAAATGTTTAAAAAGTAATATAACAGGGGCTGGAGCGATAGCACAGCAGGTAGGGCGTTTGCCTTGCACGCGGCTGACCCGGGTTCGATTCCCAGCATCCCAGATGGTCCCCTGAGCACCGCCAGGGGTAATTCCTGAGTGCAGAGCCAGAAGTAACCCCTGAGCATCGCTAGATGAGACTCAAAAATAAAAAAATAAAAAATAAAAAGTAATATAACATAAATTTTAACCAAAATATTTATTTTCTTTATAAAGTAATTAAAATATTCTGGAGTCTTGAAAAAAATCTCCTGATGTTCCTAGTAACTTTCTGATTAATCTCAGACCTTGACTTGAGCCTATTTCCATTCAACTATGAATTACAAATGTAGATACAACATCATTACACTGAAATTTGAGTCCTGTATACTTAGATTCTGGCCACCTGGAAGGCAGATGCTTGACATATTATATTTACCCTAGGCTGTGTGAATTGGATTTTAGACTAGATAATTATTATGCTCTAGAGTTATGTCAATAATTCCCAGAGCAGCATCAATATTAGTCCCACTCGGTGACCCACCACTTCCAGTGACTCTGAGATGGGTTTACGTACAGAATATTTGTATTTCTTCAAACAGTGAAAGTTGCATTTTCATGTGTCTATTCTCCAGTCCATTCATTCATCTATTTATAAATTATTGACATAACACTTAGAGGGTATTTTGCAACACACTAAGTGGTAAAAATTTGAACAAGTAGAAAATAAAGTTATTACAAGATGCTATGAGTTGGACTTCAGTATTGGGATTGTGTCCAAAATTATAAATGTCACTTAATAATTTTGTGTCATTCTCATTCATTAGTTGACAAAAAAATTAATAATGAAACTTTTCTTTAAAGAAGGTTACTATTATTAATGGTATTGTAAATTAGAATCTCAATCAATAAAAAAAGACTTTTAAATTAAAATATAGGGTTACTAGAGGGTTTTATGAGTCTCCTGTTCTCTACATGGCACCAGGGTTTACCACCTGACATTCTGTGAAAGTGTTTGGTGGAGATCTAGTGTATTCTAATTTGCTTTCAATGCTGCAAAAGTATATTCTCGGCTATGAACTGAACATGTGTGTCCCTAGAGATTCACATGTTGAAGCACTGTATTCCAATGATAGTATGAGGTGATTAAAAATGTGGGTAATTATTATATCATATGGACAGAAACCTTATGAATAAAATGCACGCCTTTTAAAAAATAACCTCAGAGAGAAGCCTCAAGTTTTGATCTTTAAGATTTATGAAGACAATGTGAGAATACGGACAAGACATGGGCTCTCGCCAAATTGAACAACATGTTTTTTATATCTTGATCTTAAAAACCTCCATATCTCTGCTAAAGTTTTCTGATACTATGAAAGAGTCCATAGAGTTTCATGATAGAAAAAACCAGCATCCAACAGTTTCTATTTTAGGATATTAAATCCAGTTTACAACTATACCAATGAAATAAAACTTCCAATTCCCTTTCCTCTAATTTCACTGCCATCTGACCTTAACCCTTGAGTGGAAAGAATTAGTAATGTGAGGATTTGGAGAAATGGTTGTTTCCTCAGTAATTTTTTTTCGATCTTTGAGACTGAATCTCATCATGGATTATAAAAAGAAGTGAAGTAACATGGACTTCAATAAAAATTGTATTATATTACATTGGAATTTTCAGTATATAAGAATGAATATAGGAAATATATAATCACTTCAGGATTTCACAGAACTAGTTCAGCATTTTTAGCAAATTAGTTTTTCAATATTTTTAAGGGCTGGGTCCATAATGACAGAGACTATTTCTAAATTATATAATGCAAGTCATGTATTAGTTCAATATTTATTGGCCATGTAGTACATATCAAGCATTATCCTGAGTACTAGGAATATAACCATGAACATTGCAACCAGTCTTTTAATATGAATTTAAGAAAAGGTGCTTTGAAGAGGAAGGTTATTCTGTACTGGAGTTTGTGAGAAAGCTTCACCATTTTTCACGTGTTGAAAGAAGACAATTATGTGAGACTTGAGCTAACAGGCAGCAGAAACTGAATATTCAGAAGAGAGAGGGCAACGATCAATACATAGTGGTAGTCAGCTTGGTGTCTTGGTAGACCGAGAAAAACAGACCTAAGCTTGTATGTAAGTAATATATCTTAATATCTATTAGCTAACAATTATATGAGCCTCTTTGTGCTACATTTGCACAGCTCTTCTGTTTTTTTTTCCCTAGAGATCATGAATAAAACATTTATCTCCCGGTTTTAGATGTATGCCACCTCAACTCGCAGGCCACTGCTGCGACATGCCCTGATATGTCTTAAACTGTCAAGGCTGTGGGTGGTTCTGATTTCTTTTAATAGTCACTTTGCTGAATTCAAGATGAACATTTCTAGCAACAATTTTACATATGGGTGAATATCTTTCATTAGGAAAGTCACACTGCTTTTTATAAGTGAATTTATCTATATGTGTTATATTTACATTAAGGAGATATAGATGCTTTTGCCATCAGAGAAGCAAAGAAAGTCATGGCTAAGGGATAAAGGACATCATATAGACCATCCATGGTTATTCCTAAAGCAGAGTTACACGCATACCACTTACAGATATAGATATAGATATAAGTATAGATATAGATCTGTATGTCTGTATATATACATAGCGTATATGTTCTCTATTGAGAATACATGTGAGTAAATGTTCTTTATTGATAAAGGGTGATATATTTTGTGTTAGTCTTTATACTTTATCTATTTTAACCCTTTCATTCTTTCAATAATCTTATAAATTTTATGTTGTGACCCAGACAAGTGATTAAATAGCAGATCAAAGGTAAAGTAAATAAATGATTCACAGTATCAAACTTAATAAATCACATATCATCTGTATATGATTATAGAGTCCATAATTTAACCCACTATGGAATTCTGCTCATTTGATTGAATACCTTTATTCAAATTGTTTCAATACAGTCTCCAGAATCTTATACCAACTTATCACCACATTGGAGTGGTCAAACTTTTCTGATTACTACCCACCAGCCCTGTCCACAGGGCTACTAAGCAACTTGATGTTCTTCCTATGAAAAGTAAGCTATTTCTTCATCTATTAAACTCACACTAGTTTTAGAGACTGATAGTATTTTGTTCCAGTGCCTATCCTCTCTGGACTGGAGTGATGGCACAGCGGGTAGGGCATTTGCCTTGCAAGTGGCCGACCCAGGTTCGATTCCTCCATCCCTCTAAGAGATATATTAAGACTACAGGGTGACTCCTCCTGGGGACAACTCATCATATATCCTGGACTACAGTGTTCAGACCAGTTTAGTCTTTCCTAACTCCAGCAGGGTATTTATTCAATCACTTCTTTTTTGGTCATGACAGTTTGTTCCATGACTGTGCTCTTAACTTTTTATACTTCTTATGGCACATAGATTGTTCCTTTTCAATCCCAGCGTAGTTTATAGTTTGCCTTGGGTCCATCCAGTTCCTTCATCAGGACCCTTCTTTTGGGGGATGTTAGGAAGTAAGGGCAACTGAGGCTTAAGTCAAGTAAACAGGATGAATGCCCAGGAGTAAATTTTGAGTCAATTAACTCCCATGTTACAAAAGAATAGCACTAAATGTTTTTCTGTGTCTGTACAAAAATGATATTGCTAAACTATGGAGAGGACATAAAGGAAAGAAAAGCAATATATAAGTAGGAGTGCCTGGTGGAATTGGGGTGTCTTGGGCGCACTGTGATGGGTGCAACTCAGTAACCCTAATCTCCCTGCAGGAGGAGCAAGGGATGTTAAACAACATCTTGGTTTTTGAACTCTACTGAGCAATCCCCATAACCATGTTAATAATTATAGTTTTCATTTAAAAAGAATAATCTTACTGCTAAATTTTATATTTTGTTTTATCAGTTAATATTAAATGAAATTTAGAGACCTACTAAAATTATAATATACTTTCATTACAGGTACATTTTCTTATACTATAAAATAAGAAACCAGAAACAATCTCTATAAATGATGTTAGAGCAAATTTTATGATTTTATGATTCTGTATCCACTTTTAGTAAGACCTGATATATTTATTGCTTAAAAAAGGATTTTCACATAGACTTATGCCAAGTGTTTAATTTTTAAAATCTTTTTTCTTATACACCTCAGAAAAAGAAAGAGCCAGATATGGGTAAAGAAGTTTGGATATCTCATTTGTTATTTTTATTGCTAAAAACTCAAAACAAATGCATATGGCATCCAGATTAGTTTATGGCACAAATAGCAATCATGTTGTCTTGTCCCTTCACTGTTTCTAGAGTCCAGCAACATTTCTAGAGCATTCATAAGAGTTGTCTTGTAATTTGACCAGAGGCCTCAAATTTGGAAGACAAAGGAATATAAAGAGAGCATATGAATACAAAGTATTTATCTCTGAATCACAACTTTTCAATTTGCGGCAGAAGGTTACTGGATTAGCATAAGCCTGAACTTGTGCGGGCGAGATACTCTTGGTAGCTTGCCAGGCTCTCTGAGAGGTGTGGAGGAATCGAACTCGGGACGACCATGTTGGCTGCGTGCAAGGCAAACGCCCTACCGCTGTGCTATCGCTTATCTTGCCTGCACGGCAGAGCCTGGCAAGCTCCCCGTGACATATTCGATATGCCAAACACAGTAACAACAAAGTCTCCAATGGAGACGTTACTGGGCCCGCTTGAGCAAGTCAATGAACAACGGGAGGGCCTTTACTTACTTACTTACTTACTGAACTTGTGCACACTTAAACACTGCCTCAGAGATTCAAGATGTATTTTATCCATTAGAGAAGACATTCACGCCAGTAATTCTTGTCATTGATAAATGTGTAAGGTGTCTCAGATGCATATATATAGACAGGTTGACAACCATAAGTAAGGTTCTTTTTTCCTTTCTGGTATTTTCTTTCCTTGACCTAAGTAGGTTGGAATGGAGCAATAGATAGCACAGCAGGTAGGGCATTTGCTTTGAATGCGGTCAACCCTGGTTCAATTTTTCTGCTTCTCTCAGAGAGCCTGGCAAGCTACTGAGAGTATCTTGGCCGCAGGACAAAGCCTGACAAGCTATCCATGATGTATTTGATATGCCAAAAACAGTAACAACAAGTCTCACAATGAAGACGTTACTGGTGCCTGCTTGAGCAAATCAATGAACAATGGGAGAACAGACCTAAGAAGACAAAGTTTAGGTACTGATAAGAATATGGATGAACATGAAATAACTTTGGTCATGATTAATATAGTTTAAAATACTATCATGAATTCTCCTATGCTTATTTTTAAATAGCTTGTGATGAGACTAAAGGTAACTCATGAGAAAATTTTATATCTACGTCTTTCAAATTGTATGACACAACCTAGAATAATATGTCAATATCAAGGAAGTTAATATCGGGTTGCATTTTTCCATTGTCCCCTTTTTCACAGGCATATAGTCATTTAGGATGTATTTATTAAGGGGCCAGAGAGATGAAATAGCAGGTAAGTCCTTGAACTCATGCAGCCCACCCAGTTTCAATCCCTCACACCTCATCTGATCCCCACAGCCCTGCCAAGAGTAATTCCCAGAGTGCTCCTCAGTACGCACCTCCAAAAGAAACAAAAATGCACAAATTAAGGAATTTTAAATAAACTATGTTTTATATAAGAAATTTTCATTAATGAATGAATATCAAATTCCATCCCCACACTGACCCTGAAAGACTGTTTTTTCTGTATTATTGAATCAAGCCCTGACTAACAACAAATGGAAGGTGACAGGCAGAAACTAGATATGGTCCTATACTGTAATATACTAAATCTATGTTGTCAATTACATGTCAAGATTTTTGGATCATCCTCTCCTTCACACATTTAATTTGAAGATATCTTTTGAAGCCTCAAACATTCTTTAGGGCAATGATTAAACATTTAATATTGTAACTCAGGGCTATTTCTTTTAACTCTCCATAAATTTATTTCATTTGACTTAGTAAATTATGTATGTGCCATTCCCAAGAGACAGGTAGATCATTAATTCAAAAATTATCTTTTGTATATGACATACATATATTTTTCAATATAAAACTTTGATCACATTTTCATTAAAAAAATTGGTGATAGGGGCTGGAACAATAGCACAGCCAGTAGGGCATTTGCCTTGCATGTGGCCGACCTGGGTTTGATCCCTGGCATCCTATATGGTCCTCTGAGCAGGACCAGGATTATTGCTGAGTGCAGAGCCAGAAATAACCCCTGAGCATCGCCAGGTGTGACCCAAAAAAGCAAAAAAAAATAATAATAAGATATTTAATAATATAAAAGGAGCAAACACATTGATTTTTGTTAGGATTTATTTTTTCTATCCATTATGATTTTTCATGGTCCACCCTGAGAAAGCTATACTTGGGCTTACCAAACTTAGATAAACATACATAATTTAAACTTAAAATAGCTGTTAAACTTTTATATAAAACAAATGTAATAAATTTAAATAGTCTATAGAATAAAATCCTATGATTAGATAAGTATTATTAAATCATCCACTTATATATTAATATATTAGTATACCCTTAAACCTTCTGTTGAACTTTATATATTTTATTCAATATTTCAAGAGACCCTATGTGATAACATATTCGCTAATTTACAGATGAAAATTGAAGTTCATAAGGTTTAGAATAATTTCCAGGGGGCAGATTTAGGATTTCAAATACAGAAAATCTGCAAATTCCTCATATCTACTTACATCTTTGAACTATTCTGCCATATACTCTCTAATCAAAAAAGTTACATGTTACTGATCACCAATTCTTTACAGCTTTAAACCTAGAAAGAGTAGTAAGTACAACACCCAAGTATAGCACATAGATGCTTACCTGTATATTATTAAATTTATTGTTTGCTTTTATATCATTTATTTATTTTTTCCTATATACTATTTAATTATGTGTTGCACCTTTGTACATAGATCAATCTAGAATGGTGCTTTTCTTACTGTTTGTATGACCAAAGTTTAATTTGTGTGTGATATAAAGTAGAAAGATAGAAAAATACTTTTACATAAAAAATATAACTTATTAAAATCTAAAGTTGTAACTTAATTTCTTTCCTTCAGATACATCACAATTCATCTAGAACTGTTAATTTCCATAAATAAGGCATTTTCTTCAAAAATGCACTTTAAAATATTTGTTTTAATTTTAAGAACAGTGGATCAATTTGGAAAGCATTTATGTCACAATACATATTTATAAAGGTCAATAAGTATAACTTGGATACTGTCAGAAAACAGGTGGTCCATTCAATCTACTTGATTCAAGCAAGGCATAGATAAATTAAGAATTTTACAAGATGACTAATATTGGAGATCCCTTACCGTTTCAATGGCCTTTAGTGAAAAATTAAGGAATAGATAGGAATAATAGTAGTGGTGTGGAGTGTACTGCCTCTAGAAGACTTGAGAATTTTTGAGACAGAATACAGTCAAGACACAAAGGCATAGTAATAAAAACAGAGACAATGAACTCCTGAAAAATATTCATTCTTTCTCTCCTTCTGAAACTTCTCTCAGTTCCTTTCATTTGATGAAACTAAAAGGAAGTCAGAAATAAAGGAATAAAAGTAATAAAAAACTTCAAATTCAGCTTCCAAGAATATGGACTTAAATAGAGAAAAATTTAGAGTGTTTGTTTATAAAGGTTAAGAGACTATACTTGTCCCCCAAAGTATTCAGTACTTCTAATTGCTGTACAAATTAATTAGATATAATAATTTTAATAACCTTAGTTTTTATTGTTGAGCATTAGAGCCAAAATTTATGCTATCATGTGGAGAACATTGTAAGTTTCTGTCATCTATTATTTCTATAAGGTGGTTATTTTATTTGCTTTAATATCTCAAAATAACACTTCCAGGGAATTCTTTGTATTCTAGCATTAGAGAATTTATCCAAACAACCTGAGTAAATCTCAACACATTAAGTTATATTGGTTTTACTTATTGACCTTTATTTACTCTGAAATTCTCCAAACATATTATGGAGCAGATCTTCAATTCATTTTATTATTTCAGTTGTATTTTTATAGTCATTCTCCTATACCATTATTTTTTATGTTATAGTGACCAATTTTGTGTGTGCATTCCAATAGCCATTAAGTGTTCTAATGATTTTTGTCATATGAGTTGATATTTTCTTGTTTTGTAATAACATCAATGTAATACAGAAGCAAAACTTATTATATCATATATTTCTGTTCAAATGATCATTCTGAGTTCTAATGATATTTGTTGGATGACTCAAAATGTTCTTGGTTTGCTAATAACAGAAGTGAAATCTAAATTTAATATAGTTTAATATAAAGTCTTAATTCCTGGTTAGCTTTAAACTATACATGTATAGTTAGGAATAATTCATAGCTAAATCGACATATTCAAAGCTAATGATAAAATTACTCTTTTGGTGAAGTTATAAATATTGAAAAATTGAACCCTATATCTACATTCTCTACTTATCTGGTCTATTTACCATTCATCCATTGACTAATCTAAAAGTGTTTGTATCTACACATATACAAAAACATATCTATCTGTGTATAGGTGTGTATATATATGTGTGTGTGTGTGTGTATATATATATATATAGCTGGAGCAATAGCATAGAGGTAGGGAGTTTGCCTTACAAGCAGCCAACATGGCCAACCTGAGATCGATTCCTTCGCCCCTCTTGGAGAGCCCAGCAAGCTACCGAGAGTATCTCGCCCGCACGGCAGAGCCTGGCAAGCTACCCATGACATATTCGATATGCCAAACACAGTAACAACAAGTCTCATGATGGAGATGTTACTGAGCCCGCTCAAGCAAATCGATGAACAATGGGAGAACCGTGATATATGCATGCACATGGGCTGGAGCGATAACACAGTGGGTAGGGCGTTTGCCTTGCAAGTGGCCAATACGGCTGACCTGAGTTCGATTCCTCTGCCCCTCTCAAAGAGCCTGGCAAGCTATCGAGAGTATATCACCCTCACGGCAAAGCCTGGCAAGCTACCAGTGATGTATTCGATATGCCAAACACAGTAACAATTGTCACAATGGAGACGTTACTGGGCCTGATCGAGCAAATTGATGAACAACGGGAAGACAGTGACAGTGATAGTGCTTGCACACATATATAGATATATACACATACATATATACATGTATATATGTATACATCTTGAAACTACAATTCTTTGTTATCTTTAGCTTTAGTTGAAATTCTTAATATATATATATACCTACCCGTGCCCCCCCCCTACACACACAATAGTTGTCTTTGAGAGTTAAAATAGATAGTACAAAATCTTACCAACTCAGCAGAAAGAGAAACCCTCTGCATTTCTGACATCAGTGTCTATGATGATTGTTATAGCATATTTTAGGTCATTTCCCCATCACTGAATAAATTTGTATAGAGAAAGAGGGAATACTCTTACAAGTGAGGCCTAACTGAAAGCTGTTGATATTTTGTTTTCTAATTCTCATCTGGGAATATAAAGAATTTTTTTTCTTTGTAAGACAGAGCACTAAAAACTAGAATTCAGTGATATCACTGTGCTACCAGGAGTAATCCTTAGATGAACAGCATCAACCTAGAAGGAGCTGGGTAGCTTGTTTGAAATCAACATAAAAAATATGAAAGTTATTGACTATGAAATAAGATAAAAGTAACTTACAATAGTTTATAAAATGGCATCATTACAATGAAAGATTAAGTAAGCTATCAGAAAATTCAAAATGTATGAAAAAATATTCTCTGAAACAAAATATATTCCCCAAAATATCTAAAAACTAAAATAAAAAATAAATAAAACACATTAACCATAGCAGAGGAAAGCAATATTGTCTTTAGTAGCCATAATTTGTATATCTGTAAAATCTACTTCAAATTAATCTTACACATTAACCAGTCTTAAAGGTCCTAAAATGTTCTGAAATTATGATTCAAAGAATATTAAAGCTGTGTGACACGTATTAGAATGATATATGTGTAAATAAAAATAAAATTCAACTAATTTTTCAAAGCAACTATGGTTCTACTTGGTTTATAAAACCTTTCAATTATGTATGTAATAAGTTACTTCCTAAATTTTTATATGGATGCTTTAGAATCTCTTTGAAAAATAAGTTTTCTATAATAGCACAAAAACATATTTTATGTAGATCTTCATTTCTTTATAATTATTTTTCCAACAGCATTGGATTATTGGAGATTCTTCTGAGGTCATTATCATGAAGTGTCAGCATGTTTTCCAAGATGTATTACATGGGTTCTCTCCTGACTTCAAAATGTTTGCATTGTGGGAGGAAAAAAATTAAAATGGGGGTGAGAGTAATAGTACAGAGGGTAGGGTACTTGCATGCAGGTGACCTCATTTTGACTCCTTATGGAATTCTGAATCCCACCAGGAGTGAGATCTGAGCTCAGCACCAGGAGTGAATCCTGATCGCTGTGGTCCCCTCACCCCCAAAATAAAGAAAGAAAATCCACTATGTAAACCAAGAGAAAATACTTGTACAATACATATTTAAAAAAAGATCATGTCAAAATACATGAAACATTAATTTAAAAAACAAATATATACATTTATAAAAAACTCAACAATAAAAAACAAAACATCATTAAAAAAACAGGGGGTAAGGTTATTGTTGATTAAGCACTTCCTCAAAGAAGACATACAGATAACCAATAGATTTATGAAAATTTATTTTTAAGCACTTTTTATCTGCAAACTGCAAATGAAAACATCATGCTATGTCACCTCAAATAAGTGAGAATGTCCAATATAAATTTCGGCGGACCCAGGGACAGAGCTTCTCTGCTTGCTCCCACCACCACAGCCGTTGCCACACTCCAGGATGCTTTCCGGACCCGCGCGGCAGCTCTGGCCGAGACCCACGCACAACTGAAGACCCACAGAACAAGATAAGCGGAATTCTCTGAGACCTTGGACTCCAGGCTCGGCAGACCCAGGGACAGAGCTTCTCTGCTTGCTCCCACCACCACAGGTGACAAAGGAATTCTAATCAGGAGCCCCACCCTACCCTGCCCTGTCTGCTTCCATCAACCACCCAGGGATCGAATTGTGCACAGGAGACCCACCCTACCCAGATAAATACCCCACTGGCAGACTTCCACTCTCGACACGACTTCCACTACCCAGCCGTCGCCACACTCCAGGATGCTTTCCGGACCCGCACGGCAGCTCCGGCCGAGACCCACGCACAACTGAAGACCCACAGAACAAGGTAAGCGGAACTCTCTGAGACCTTGGACTCTAGGCTCGGCGGACCCAGGGACAGAGCTTCTCTGCTTGCTCCCAACACCACAGGTGACAAAGGGATTCTAATCAGGAGCCCCACCCTACCCTGCCCTGTCTGCTTCCATCAACCACCCAGGGATCGAATTGTGCACAGGAGACCCACCCTACCCAGATAAATACCCCACTGGCAGACTTCCACTCTCGACACGACTTCCACTACCCAGCCGTCGCCACACTCCAGGATGCTTTCCGGACAACCCGAATCGGACGTTTACATTTGAATAGATGTGGCTCACTGCCTGCAGTTTCTATCTTCGTTGTCTACGCACCAACATCTCATTATGATGAAAGAGAAATCGAGAAGTTCTACATGGAGCTAGAGAAGTTCTATAAAGAAGACCACACCTTCTACAAGATCATTGTGGGTGATTTTAATGCCAAGATAGGACCGAGAAGATCAGCTGAAGAACTTCACATCGGGACCCATGGCCTAGAATGGAACGAACATGGTGAGAGACTGTCTGAGGTCATCATGTCGACCAAGACCATCCATGGTAACTCACAGTTCCAGAAGGCAGAATCTAAACGATGGACATGGGAGTCTCCCGGTGGACGATTCCACAACGAAATAGACCACATCATATTCAATCGACGGTTTTGCCTGACTGATGTCGCTGTTGTCCCAAAATTTCGAACGGGATCGGACCACCATCTCCTTCATGCAAAATTCTACTTCACAGAGCAGGGAGAAAGGGCTGCAAAGTTCAAAAAGAGAACTCCCAGAATGACCACCAACTGGGAACTCTTTGGTACTATTGCGGCAACATGGGAAGATGCCATTGTTGACAACATTGACGAGGAATACGATCGACTGGTTCAGCACCTCCATGAATGTGCGAGGAACGCCAAGAGAGAGATAGCCACAAAAAGTCGCCTATCTTCGAAAACTCTTGAGCTAATTCGCCAGCGTGGTTTGGCGCATGCCTCAGGCAACCGCAAGCTAACGTCCGAGCTTGCAAAGCAGTGCAGAGATGCGATCAAGGAAGACCTCAAAGAGAGAAGAGCAGAAGTACTGGTAGATGCGGCAGAAGCCGGGAAAAGTATTCGTAAGGCCCACCTGTCCTTCGCCAACTATAAGAGCAAGATGACTGCCCTCCGACGTCCTGATGGATCCATCACATCCTCCAGAATGGCAATGGAGAAGATTATCCATGACTTCTACTCAAATCTCTTTGATAGCCATGTCCACTTGCCAACATACCAAATTCCACAGGATGGGTATGTTGTTCCCAACATTCTCCCCTCCGAAATCCGACATGCCATTTCGTTGGTAAAGAAACAAACAGCACCCGGCCCAGACAAGGTCAGACCTGAACACCTGAAGAACCTGCCGTCAGTACTCATCAATACACTGGCTCGGCTCTTCACTCGCTACCTGTCTGAATGCAAGGTTCCGTCCCAATGGAAAACCAGCAGGACCGTATTACTGTTCAAGAAGGGAGACATCCATGACATTGGCAACTATCGCCCGATCTGCCTATTGTCTGTCATCTACAAGTTGTTCACTCGAGTCATCCTGAATAGGATTGGCAGAACATTAGATGAAGGACAACCATGCGAGCAAGCAGGGTTCCGCAAAGGATTCAGCACCATCGACCATATCCACACGATAACCAAGCTCATTGAGGTTTCTCGGGAGTTCAAGATGCCGCTCTGCTTAACGTTCATTGATTTAAAGAAGGCCTTTGATTCTGTTGAGATGGAAGCGGTCATTGAAGCCCTAGCCAATCAGGGCATTCAAGCCCAATACATCAGGATCCTCCGTGAGCTGTATTGCGGATTCACTACCAGGATCTCACCATTCTACAAAGAAGTGATCGTTGATGTCAAGAGAGGGGTGTGGCAGGGTGATACCATTTCACCGAAACTCTTCAGTGCCACCCTCGAGAACATCATGTGACGACTGGAATGGGAAGGAATGGGAGTGAAGATAGATGGTCGGCAACTACACCACCTCCGCTTTGCTGATGACATTGTTTTAATAACACCAAACATCAGCCAAGTGGCGCAAATGCTGGCCGACTTTGACCGTGAGTGTGGAAAGGTAGGACTACAGCTGAATCTTACGAAGACAATGTTTATGAGAAACAGCCTTGTTCCTGACGCCCCATTTGCTCTCAATGGAACGACCATCTCCGAATGCAACAGCTATGTGTACCTAGGTCGAGAGGTCAACATGACAAATGACCTGGCACCCGAGCTGCGCAGGAGGAAGAGAGCGGCTTGGAACGCCTTCAAGAACGTCGAAGAAATAGCTAAGAGAACGAAGAACCTCCGGCTCCGGGCACATCTCTTTGATTCCACTGTTCTTCCTGCATTAACATATGCCTCAGAGACCTGGGCCCTACGCAAACAAGATGAGAACGCTATTCAGGTCTCCCAAAGAAGAAAAGAAAGAGCTATGCTTGGAATATCACGTTTCACTCAAATGAGAGAACGAATCCGGAGTTCTGACATCTGTCGACAATCAAGGATCAGGGACGCTGTCTCATATGCCAAGGTGTCGAAAATCAGATGGGCTGGTCACGTAATGAGATTTAAAGACGACCGTTGGACTAGAGCTGTTACTGATTGGATTCCACGGGATGTCAAAAGACCGCGTGGCCGCCCACCTACCAGATGGTCAGACTTCTTCGTCAAGATCATGAACGATCGGTTTGAGGCCCTTCATGTTCCCGGAGCGAACAGATGCCATTGGGCTACACTAGCACGTGACAGGGACAAATGGAGACGTTACTGGTGCCCGCTCGAGCAAATCGACGACTAACGGGAAGTTAAGTGATTAAGTGATTAAGTCCAATATAAGAAATGGCTGGAAGCTACCACTTATGGTGAGGATAGGTGAGAAAGAAACTTTTGTTCACTGTTAGCGAGTATATCATTGGGTTCGGCTTCTATGGAACACAGTAGGGAGAATTCTCAAGATTTAATATAGGTTCTTGTGAGTTTCCAAGAAAAGTGTGTGGGCATATGGAGTACTTGAGCATTTGGTGGCCAGGAGCTGCCTTCCCAGGCTGATCCACAGTGGCAGAGGATGACACAGGGGAGGAAACAGAGAAACTCGGCCTAGGTTCCAGGCTGGTCTCTTTCCTCCTCAGCATAGTCGGATCTCTCCCATTACAGTGCAGTTGTACTCGTAGTTTGGGTCATAGTCCCAGCCATCATAGGATCATAATCCTAGTCTCTCCTCATAGACCTAAACATCCTCTCCCTTGTTACATTTCCTTCCTCCTTTCCTCATAGTCACGTAGTCTGCTACTTTCTGTCATCATTGACATATGGTTCTCCTTCTAGTCCTCAAAGACCTCAATGTCCCAAAGTATCAGTTCTCATCCTCCTAGTCTTCAAAATCCAGTCATTGAAGACCCTCTATTCCTCAACATCTAGTCTCCTCCTGCCCTTTACAGTATAGTTATATAGAAATTATGAAGGGTGAGGATACACAAAGGTGGGGTTGAACATTATCATAACAACAAACAGAGGTAAAGCCACTCCTTCATGAGATTCACTCAAGGACAAAATCTCATCTCAGGCTTCAGCACTCCAGATTACTAGGAGATCTGCTCAAGAGTGGAGTGATAGCACAGCGGTAGGGCGTTTGCCTTGCATGCAGCCAACATGGCCGACCCGAGTTCGATTCCTCCACCCCTCTAGGAGAGCCCAGCAAGCTACTGAGAGTATCTCGCCCACACGACAGAGCCTGGCAAGCTCCCCGTGATGTATTCGATATGCCAAACACAGTAACAACAAAGTCTCCAATGGAGATGTTACTGGGCCTGCTTGAGCAAATCGATGATCAACGGGAGGGCTTTACTTACTTACCTTCTAGTAATTTTTTATGAACAGTTAGAGATATATATTAAGCTTAAAGTTTGACTCTTCTGGGAGTCATCTCACTATATTTGCAGACCACAGTCCGCAGGCCAGGTTAGTCTTTCCTAACCCCAACAGGGTCCTATTCAATTACTTCTTTTTGGGTCACGACAGTTTGTTTCATGACTGTGCTCTTAATTTATTGTTAACTGTTTGGGGGCTTTGCCTGGCCCATTTTGATTCCAGGGTAGCTCAGAGCTTGCCCTGGGTCCATCCAGTCCCTCGAAGGAACTCTGCTTTAGAGGTGCTAGGAACTAAGGGCAATTGAGGCTTAAATAAAGTAAATATGGATGCCCAGGAGTAAATATTATTTTGGAGTTAGGTAAAGTAAATATGGATGCCCAGGAGTAAATATTATTTTGGAGTTAATTAACTACCATGTTACAAAGCATGTACTGTCTTCCTGTGTCTATACAGAAAGGACATGGTTAAGTAAACCATGCAAATGACATAAAGGAAAGAGAAAAGCAATATAGAATTATTAGTGCTTAATGAAATTGGATGTACCTCAGGGGCTTTGTTGTGGGAGTAGCTCAATGAACCTTAAAGTTCGTTCCTGAGGGAGGAATAAGGACAACTCAATGTTATCCAACAAGTTCCCATTTGACCTAGATATTCCACTACTTAGTGTCTATACCCAAAAACCAAAAACATTAACCTAAAACTATATGTTTATGCCATGTTCATCACAGCATTAATTATAATGGCCCAAATCTAGAAAGAGTTCAAATGTTTAATAACAGATGAATGTTCAAAGATATTATTATATATACACAACGAAATATTATTTAGATAAAAGAAAGGATGAAATCTTGTCCTTGGCAACAACTTGTATAGAATTAAAGAGCATTGTATAAAGCAGTTTAATAAAAAGGGAGTGGGAAAATTGCCAGATAATCCCACTCATATTTGCTATATAAAAAGACAAAGTCAGGCTGAAAAAGATAGCACAGCAACTAGAGTGCTTGTCTTGCATAAACTGATCCAGGTTTTCTGACGCCCAGGGGGAGTGATCCCTAAATATAAAGCCAGAAAGCCCGGAGTAAATCCTAAGCATACTCAGGAAAGAAAGAAATGAAAGGAAGGAAAGAAAGAAGGAAAGAAAGAAAGATAGGAAAGAAAGAAATACAGAAATAAAGAATGAAAGAGAGAAAGAGAAGCAAAGAGAGAGAAAGAAAAAGACAAAGAGAAAGGAAGAAAAAAAAGAAGAGAAAAAAGAGAGTTATAAAGGAAGGGAGGGAGGAACAAAAGAAGCGAGGGAAGAAAAAAGAAAGAAAGGGAGAGGGAAGGAAGGAAGGAAGGAAGGAAGGAAGGAAGGAAGGAAGGAAGGAAGGAAGGAAGGGAAGGAAGGAAGGGAAGAAGAGAGGAAGGAAGGGAGGAAGAGAGGGATGAAAAAAGGATGAAAGGGAGGAAGGGAGGAAGGGAGGGAGGAAGGAATGATGAAAGGGTGGAAGGGAAAAATAGAGGGAGGGAGGAAGAAAGAAAAGGAGGCAGTCAGGATGGAAGGGAGGGAGGGGGGTAGGGAGGGAGGGAGGCAGGAAGGTCCAATAAACCCTTTTGTACTTTGATAATGGTTGTTACAAAGGTGGGGAAAAGAGAACTGAGAACTGAGGCACACTGACACACTGTCCTCCCATTGTTCATCGAATTGCTCGAATGGGCCTAGTACCGTCTCCATTGTGAGACTTGTTGTTACTGTGTTTGGCATATTGAATACGTCACGGGTAGCTTGCCAGGCTTTGCCGTGCGGGCCAGATACTCTTGGTAGCTTGCCGGGCTCTATGAGAGGGGCGGAGGAATCGAACCTGGCTCGGCCAGGCCAGCTGCACACAAGGCAAATGCCCTACTGATAAACTGAGGCATGAGACAAGAAATGGTTAGTTGATTAGAGTGAATAAACAATAGAGATGGAGGATTTGGGTCACCTTGGTGGTAAGAGTGGTGCAGTAAAGTTGTACACTGAGAGTTTTGACATTAGCACTATTGTAATCATGCCGTCTCAACATTGATAAATACATACTTTTAAAATTTCTTTCCTTTTGGCTATTTGGGTTACAGGGGATAATGCTCAGGTGTTACTTTTTATTTTTTTTTCTTTTTGGATCACAACTGGTGATGGACAGGGATTACTCCTGGCTCTGCACTCAGGAATTACCCCTGTCAGTGCTCAGAAGACCATATGGGATGCGGGGAATTGAACCCGGGTTGGCCGCATGCAAGGCAAACACCCTACCCGCTATGCTATCGCTCCAGCCCCTACAGGTGTTGCTCTTGGCTATGTACTCAGGAATTACTCCTGGTCATGCCAGGGGGAACATATAGGATGCTGGGGATCAAACATGGGTTAGCCACGTGCAAAAGAAGGGCCCTCTCTGCTGTCCTATCTCTCTGTTTCTTAAAACTTCTTGGCTATTTTTACATAACCTCAAGAGATCACTGATTATCTCCATATTAAATGTGCTCTTGTTATAAACTGAGGAGTTCATCATTAATATTGCTCTCTTCTTTAACGAAAGATTTTCCTCAGTCCCAGGGCTTCATGTAAATTGAAAGCATAAAGCAAGAGAGAAAGTTAAGAACTCCGAAAATCTTTATTCATTGAAAATATCACTGGTTAATTATGGATGCATATTTTTGAAAGGATATAGATGCACGCTATATGAATCCACTACAAGGTCAAGTTATAGGTTATCCCAGAGACATTCAGAATTTCATTAGAGTGGCCTAAGTTAACATTATGCCATGTTCAATATACACTAATGAAAGGTGATGTCTTTAGGTGGAAACATGGCAAAGAAAGCAGACAAGTGTTTTATCAAATAATAACTAAAGATCAGTATAATCTTAAACAAGTAAGATCTAAAAGGCTGTGGGAAAATAGCCACACCATTATGAGAAGCTTTGATTTCTGGAATTGAATACTTAATGTAGAATCTCCTACATTTTATTTTGCATTTTATTCATAGACATATTAATTGGGCTGGAGCGATAGCACACGGGAAGGGCGTTTGCCTTGCCATGCAGCCACCATGGCCGACCCGAGTTCGATTCCTTCACCCCTCTTGGAGAGCCCAGCAAGCTACAGAGAGTATCTCCCCCGCAAGGCAAAGCCTGGCAAGCTACTGGTGATGTATTCAATATGCCAAACACAGTAACAAGTCTCACAGTGTTACTGGGCCTGCTCCAGCAAATCTACAGTGATACAGTGATAATATTAATTAGCAGTGAATGTTTGTATCTTCTGATCTCCAAAATCAGTTGCATCTATAATCACTATCTTAAAGAGCACTAATACAGAAAAGCCATAACTTTAATGTTATAAATATATGTCAGCTTAAACATAAATTTAGAGAATGGGGGAAGGGAGGGGGAAGACCATTATTTTTTGGTGTGTGTGTCCCTTACTCAGTAACACGGCAGAGCCTGGCAAGCTCCCCGTGGCGTATTCAATATGCCAATAGCAGTAACAACAAGTCTCACAATGGAGATATTACTGGTGCCCACTCGAGCAAATCGATGAACAATGGGACGACAGGGCTACAGTGCTACATATTAATATCATTATATATTTATATTTTATTTGTTCAACATATATATTGAATGCATTGTATGCCAGACTCTGATGAAACATCGAGTTAAAGATGAAGAGAACTAGTGTTTTACTAAGTAGTTCATGAGAGGAAATAGAATAAAACTGTCTCAATTCAGTTAGATTCTGAGCTTGGAAGAATATATATATATATATATATATATATTATATTATATATGGACACAATAGAGATGCATGTACACAGTGAGTGTTTCATAAATACATTTTAAATGAATAACTAGCTAATTCACTATTTGTTACACCAGGAATAACAATACTAGTCAGCAAACATTAAGAAACATTTTGGGATTATACATATGCTCCAGGTACTGTGTTAGCAAGTATAAATAGAAAAGTGGATACTAAGTTCCTGCCCTCAAAAATAAATTGAAATGTAAGCAATAACAACCTAGTATGTTAAACACTAATAAAAATTACTTCGCAGGATTATGCAGATTTTTCTGAGGCTCACCTAGCCTTCATTGATGAGTACAGCAGGGGCTTGAATAATTGACTCATTGAATGTGGTTTTAGTTATAATGTGAGTGGGGAAAAATTCTGGTTGATGTTGAAGCAGTCTTAATGCAAGATCTGCTTTTGTTATAAGTCAATTCTCTTAAAGACACACTTTCCTGAAACTGATCAACAAAGTAAATTGAGCACTTACTATATGTAAAAGGAGCACTTATTGTACGTGTGACTCACAATTTTCGAACTCATGATTGCACAGTAGCCCAGTGTATCACAGGAGCTCTGTGGTCTCACTCCACACCTATACAGAAAACCACTACAACACATCACTGAGAAAATGAACATCTGACCTTCAACTTGAATCCTTCCTAGGATATCTGGCAGGTATTAGTGGTATTTTTTTCCTACTTTGATTGCATACAGTAAGAATTTGGTACTATTACCAGTGTCCCCAGTTTCCCTCTCCTAAACCCCCATCCCCCACCTCCTCAGTTTGCCTCTATGGCAGGGAAATATAAACTGGGAAATGCACACTGGTGAAGGGGTGGGTATTAGAACACTATGACTGATATCTAATCAGGAACAGTTTTTCAAGGTGGTATCACAAAGTGGTTCAATACAAATAAATAAATAGATCACAAATACAAATCACAAATCATCCTGTTATTCGTCGATTGCCTCGAGCAGGCCCCAGTAACGTCTCCTTCATCCTAGCCCTGAGATTATATTCAAGGCTCTTTAGGAGAATGAGACCCATCATTGTTACTGGTATTTGGCATATTGGGTACGCCATGGGGAGTTTGCCAGACTCTGCCATGTGGGCAGGCTACATACGGTAGCCTGTCAGTTTGTCCAAACATTAGCAAAACTAATCTAAAACTAACATAAATCAAGTTATTAGGCTATTTGGAAACACCTCAATGTATCTATGCCAGATTAAAAATATGGCATGATATTTATGCTATTAAGAAATATGCATTTACTGACGCAGATTTTTGTTTTCTCTTATGTATTTAATTATATCATTTGATCCTGAAAAGTAATTTATTACACAAGCACGATATTTTGATATTTTATATTGCTTTACATTTTAATCAACATGTAGAAAAGATTGAATTATAATTTAAGGTTTCAAATATAAACTTGGATTATGATTATGGAATTGGGGTAGGAATGGAAAGAGGGATAAATCATGTTTAAAGTGTCAATAAATCCTGTCTATAATGAAAAATGTTTTTTATACTTTGGCACTTTAATTTTATTGTTTATAAAGCTATCATGTTCAAAAATATATATTATATATATTTTGTTATATATATATGAAGTTGGATGGGTGTTTTTCAATAAATTTCTATGTGCAAAAAAAAATAATTTGATACTATTACCTAACATTTAGTGCTCCAAATCTTTACTAAGTAGTACAAAAATGATCACATCTCAGCAGTTCGAAGATATTATTAAACACATATATTTCAATGTCTTCTCATTATTGAGGACATCATTAGTGTAGTGTAAGGTTAACTAGAATTACCCAATAAATCCTAAATGCAATAAGTGATTTTGTAACAATGTTTGGTATGATTTAAACTAGTGAAATAGTACAAAATCTACTTGTTCAACTGAGAGAAAGATTTTCACCAGGAGAACAAATGTTAACTTGCAATTGAATGTGTTGGAATAATAATGGTAAGAATATGCACAAACAACTAGATAATTTGTTACTGTCTGTAAAAACTAACTCATATAGGCTTTTGTTTACTTTCACATTTAGTTTGGGCTCCACAAAGGAAATATTTCTTTTTACTATAAAAATACATGCAAGTTTTCTTGATATTTGGTACATTTATTGATTTTACAATATGCATTTACTTATCAATTTATATAATACCTATTATTTTTGTTAGTTCTCTGCATTTTTCTAGGCATGTCAAAAGTAATTTCCAGTTCAAACCATTGTAAGCTATTTATATCTTGGTAAATACACACATGGTGGATAAATAAAGTGAATTTTGAGCGTTTGAGTGGATTCCCATAGTCATACATTAAGTTGAGCTGACTCTTTAACTGACGTCTTTAACTGGTTTTAAAAGCTACTCAGAATTTTAGCTGTATCACACTGCCAGAGATTTGTAAGAAGATTTCTGAGGTGGAAAAATATTGTAACTAGAAAAGGGCAAACAGAATTTGCATGCGTGTAAGCACTTGGCAAAGGAAATGCCAATTCTTCTGTTTTAACTCAAGTCATTTAAAACCGCAAGTAGAGAAAAAGAAGAATGAATGACCTTCCTGGCATCTTGTACTTATAACTCCGTAACTCGTATAGCAGAAACCATTAAGTCTCTTGGGCATTTGACTATTACTCAAATAGTGAGTCCACACATTCTCTTGGGTGAAATACAAGTGTGTTTTGTCAGCAATTTATTTATAAAGTAATAGTGAATCAACTTTGCTGCCAGCTTTATTTAGACAATGGCTTCATAGTTTTTCAAGAATGGGATCTTTTTATAACAGAAACCAGAACTTTTTCTGGTATTTCATTTCTCCTAGGATTGAACTTGTAACTTCTGGTCCTCAGGTTGACATTAAATGAATCCTTGAAATATAATACAAGGCCAAAGCATATAATTGGCTAATCACATTTTACATGTAAGATGCATATCTGAATGTCATATTGGTTTCTTGTGATTACTGGGTAACAAGTGAACACAGAGAACTGGTGGAAAAGCTTCATGACAAAATCAACTGTCTGAAATTGAACTGTTCAGAGATGGTGGCATAGTGGTAAGCATAGCTGGTATCCAAAATCAAGTTGTTGGTCAGTTCACACCCATTCATAAGTTCTGAAGGGAAAATAATTTTATTTTAGTTTCTTCTTGCTGCTGGAGCTTCCTTGCCTTCCTGTGGCATCCCATCAATAAAACCTTCTTCTCTTCCATAGTTATGCTCCACCTCTCTCTTAATTTGTGAAAATAAGTATGCTTTTATTTAACACTTACCTGGACACTGCAGAATAATTTCTTCACTTCTTAATTTTATCAGATGTAACTCTGCACCAGACTGTTTTCACTTGGTGCACCTCAGAGGCGGGTGGGCAGGAGCCCTCCCAGCCCCAAGGGACCCAGCCCTGGCAGTCAACCTCCACTACCCAACTGCCGCCATGCTCCAGGCCACTTTCTGGACCATCATAAAACACTTGCTACCCATTTTCTATTATTACCATACCATGTTTGGTGGAGTTCAGACAGTAGGCAACAAATCATAGAGAGAAATACACACACACACACACGCACGCACGCACACGTGCACACACACACACACACACACACACGTATGCCTCTTGGAGAGTCTTGTAAGAGAAGAGCAACCAAAAGTATATCACCTGCATGGGTAGAGCCTGGCAAGCTCCCCGTGGCGTAGTCGATATGCCAAAACCAGTAACTATAACAGTTCTCATTCCTCTGATCCTGAAAGAACCTCCAACCATTGTTAAAGACAAGTAAGGAGAGGCTGCTAAAATCTCAGGACTGGGCTGAATAGAGACGTTACTGGTGCCTGCTCAAGTAAATCGAAGAATAATGGGATGACAGTGATACAGTGAACTTTATTTACATCTGAAAAGTCTTCTTCAGCCACATTTGCAAATGATGCAGGTTTTCGGGCTTAAGATGTGAATGACACATTATTTGGTCTATAATGTGTTCCTCGGATAATAAGCATACTATGATTGGGAGAAATTTCTTTAAAAATGTTTGATTTGGGATCTGGATGGCCAGTACAGAAAGTAGAGTGTTTGCCTTACACACGACTGACTAAGGTTCAATTCCTGGTACTACATATGGTCCCCCAAGCCTACCAGGAATGATCCCTGAACACAGAGCCAGGAGTAAATCCTGAGCACTGCTGGGTGAGTCCTAAATTAATAAATCTATAACTGTTCATATTAAAGGTACAGGTAAAGGCCCTCCCGTTGATCGTCGATTTGCTCGAGCGGGCCCAGTAACGTCTCCATTGGAGACTTTGTTGTTACTGTGTCTGGCATATCGAATACTCTCGGTAGCTTGCCAGGCTCTCCGAGAGGGGTGGAGGAATCGAACTCGGGTCGGCCATGTTGGCCGCTTGTAAGGCGAACGCCCTGCCCGCTGTGCTATCGCTCCAGCCAGCATTAACTGTTCATATTAGGTTAAATTAAAGAGAATAAAATCCTCAAACTTATAGAAAATAAAACCTCTCAATAACGTAAGTCTAAAATACATAGAAATAGAAAATCCATAGAGATAAGTGTGTCTAGCATCTCTGTTATTCTATTCCACAGTCCTTTTAGCATGTCAGTTCATGAACCAATTTGGTAGCTAAAACTTCATTCATCAAACATATGTGCAAATTGGCATAAGATATGAGAAGATGGAATGGAATATATTCTGAGATATGTCACATAAAAATGTCTTCAATTGAAAATGAAGTTTTTTTTTTAGTGGAGCACAATTTCTGATATAGATACCAAAAGAATAAAAAGGAATGAATAATGGTTAGGGAAATAATCACTGTCAAATTAACTAAGTAGCTCTTCCAGTTTGAACATAATCCAGGAAAGACTTAAGTTTTTCTCTAGGTCTGTTTGCATTAAAGGAAATCAAAATATTTATTATGAACAAATCATAATTTTAAGAATTGCAAGGTATTAAAAGAGCAGGCTAGAGCGATAGCACAGCTGTAGGGTGTTTGCCTCGCATGCAGCCAACATGGCCGACCTGAGTTCGATTCCTCCGCCCCTCTCGGAGAGCCCGGCAAGCTACCGAGAGTATTCGATATGCCAGACACAGTAACAACAAAGTCTCCAATGGAGACGTTACTGGGTCCGCTCGAGCAAATCGATGAACAACAGGAAGGCCTTTACCTTTACCTTTACCTAAAAGAGCAGTAATATACCTGCATACCTGCTACTATATTAACATTTTACAATATTCTTACCCCACCCATTTCACTCTTTCAAGCACACACATCATATTCTCAAACTGTTCTAAAATGAAAAAAAAAGCTGATTATTCATTATTTTATCTTTGAATACATCGAGCCTCTTCTTAATAAGGGAAATATGGACTAGAGATATAGTACAGCATGTGTGGTAATTGCCATCCATGCAGCCTACCAGGGTTGTCTTCGGAACCCCATATGATCTCCCATGCCCTTCCAGGGATGATTCCTGAGCACAAAGAAAGAACTACATCCTAGGCACCACTGAATGTAGGGCTGGAGCGATAGCACAGCGGTAGGACGTTTGCCTTGCACGCAGCCAACATGGCCGACCTGAGTTCGATTCCTCCGCCCCTCTCGGAGAACCCGGCAAGTTGCCGAGAGTATCTCGCCCGCACGGCAGAGCCTGGCAAGCTCCCTGTGACATATTCTATATTCGATATGCCAAACACAGTAACAACAAAGTCTCCAATGGAGACGTTACTGGGCCCGCTCAAATGTAGCCTAAAAATAAAAAATGATATAACAAAAATTATAAATAAAATATTAACTCATGGTCATTATTCCAATGCATTTTCTTCATATTATCTAGTGCAGTGTTATTTTATCTGTGCTCAAGGTTTACTTCTGACTCTGTGCCACGGATCACTTCTGGTAGGGTTCAAGGAACCCTATGAGATGCCAGGAATCAGAGCCAGGTTGGCTGCATAGAAGGCAAGTACCTTTTCCTCTATAATGCTTCTCTGTTCCTTGTGGAGTATTTTTACACTTTCTAATATGACTCAAAAATGCTATGGACATATTTTAAAAAGCAGAAAGCCAATCAAGATATCTACAAGGGCTGGTACATATGCTCTGCATGTTGAATGACTGGACTCAACCCCCATATTTGCATGGTTCCACTTAATACCACCAGGAGTGACAATGAGCATCAAGCTGGATGAGCCTCTAAGCATCACCAAGTGTGACTCAAAAAAACTAAAAACTAAAAACATAAAAACAACCAGATACATTAATTTACGCATCATACTTGATTGATTTTCTTAGCTATTTAAATCTACGCTAGCTTCTTAATTTTTCTTGTTGCTGTGACTTTTCTGGAAAAATCAAACTGGTTTATTTGTAAAATGTCTCATATTCTGATTTTGTCAGATCTTTTCCCTTTATCTTGTAAAGTCACAAAACAGGCCAAAAGTTTTGTTTTGTGTCGCATGCATATTCTTTTGGTCAGAGGCACAAAGACAAGACACATGAGAGGAAGGCAGAGAGCACGGAGGGATGGATCTGGCTCAAGGCGAAGAGCAATTGCCAAAGGCCTCCTTTTATTCTATTTTTTTTTTTACCAACTACATCCTAATGACTTCGTCACAGAGAAAGAATCACTACGGAGAGTACAAATAGTTATAGGATAAGCATTTGTCAAAAGAACATCAGGATACACATTGTCTTGTCAAGGCTATGTTGTCAAAGCTATGTTGCAATGATTAAAACATCAGAGGAAGATAAAGAGCTGCACACGTATGTTCTACAGATTACGTCTCCCACATACTTGTGATTGGTTATGCGTAGGACAAAGAGAAGGCTCATACTGATACTTGAAGGTCAATCCAGATTAAGAATGTGTAAGAGAGGGGGAAATTGCTGCTTCGTACTGCCAAGATATTGTATGACTAGGCAGGTATATGAAAGCATATATGTACTTCTCCAGGTCATCGGACTCACAAGTTTGAGCTTGTCCACTTAATGTGAAAGTGGGGCCTCGGTTCTGCTTCCTGCTTGCAGGGCAGGATCCAGAGGCTCATTCTAATGTCCTGCCTTAGCACCAACAATTTTGTTTCTTCTAAATTTTTGTTTGTCAAAACGACTTGAAAGCAATTCTGGAAAACATTCTTCATCAACATCAAAGACCTCATGTTATCAAGAGGTGTCAGCATTAATGATTCTAATTCTGACAATTTTGTGAAAATACTGCTACCCAATCACATTTTCAAAGTTCTTTTTCCCCTTATGTATTAGCAAGTAACATAGGATAGTTCTTAGCACTCAGAAACTGATCGTTTACAATGGTTTTTGAATCTATGACATGTGTGTGTGTGTGTGTGTGTGTGTGTGTGTGTGTGTGTGTGTGTGTGGAGTTGGAGTTGGCTTGGTGGTATTTAGGACTCACCCAGCAGTGCTCAGGGGTTTCTCCTGATGCTGTGCTCAGGGTTTACTCTTGGTGGTTTTGGGGGAAACAATATACTTTGTGGAGAGCTGAACTAGGGTTGGCTGTGTGGAGAGCTGATCTAGGGTCGGCTGTGTGTAAGGCAATCACCTTAACTCCTGTGCTATACCTCTGGTCCGTATCTGTGACTCTGAACCACTCAGCTCACTGAGGGTTTCAAAGAAGGCATATGTTCGTTTGGCTCCTGACTATGATGCCTTGGATGTTGCCAGCAAAATTCAGATCATCTAAGCAGTTCAGCTGGCTAATCCTAAATATAACTTTTTTCACCATTAAAAAAAATGTGTTTTTCAAACTTCATCCATTACATACATTATCTGGTACTCTGAGAGAGAACTTTTTACAACAATTAAAAATGATCATGTCATTAATGAAAGGGAGAGAGAGTTTATTTTGTTCTTGTTGCTAATTACATATTAACACATGGGATTAACAGCTATTTCCAGCAATGGCAAGTGTGCTCAAGCTTCCATCTTTTGTTTTAATTCTACTTATTTTGCATATTCAATGTCTTTAAGTTGAGATTTGCCATTTTTCTTTTTTTATGCTCAAATCATGTCCAATCTGGCCAGTGAATGCCTCATTCATCTAACTTTTCCATTTCTGTGACATGTCTTGACAAGCTCTGAGCCACCTTGCTTTTCTGCACAAAAACAGCAACAACAACAATAACAACAATAAAAACAATCCCAGGTTCACTCTCTAAATTCCCTTCATGACTAAAGGCTGGATCTGGTCCCAGGTGTTCCATTATGCTGTTTCTGGGCTTTTTCAAGAAATAGTAATAGCAGATTGCCTGTATTTTCTGTCTTTTTCTGACACTAAATCTTTTTCCCACATAAACCTTAACTATTTGTTGGTTTTATTCAAAAATTAATTCTAATAATAAATTTTCTACGTGCATGCTGCTTTTGAGTTATTTTGGGGCCACTAGATATACTCCAGATTTTTAATTTTTAATTTTAATTGACATTTATGAAAATTAACAATAATTTGCTTTTACTTGATACGTTAGAAATTTGATATGCAGTTAAATGTGAACTATTCAGTTTACTTCCAAATTAAGTTTTGTAACCTTTTAATTTGGCTCCTCTCTCTATTTCTCTCTCTCTCTTTTTCTCTCCCTCCTTAACTTTCTTTCTTTCTTTCTTTCTTTCTTTCTTTCTTTCTTTCTTTCTTTCATCTATCTCTCTTTCTTTCTTTCCTTTCTTTTTCTCTTTCTTTTTTTTGATACATACAACATTTTCTTAGTCCAGAAACTCAAATTTAGAAAAAGTAGCACTGAAGCACTGTCCTCCCGTAGTTCATCAATTTGCTCTAGCAGGCACCAGTAAAGTCTTTGTTGTGAGACTTGTTACTGTTTTTGGCATATCACCACAGGCTCTGCTGTGCGGATGGTATACTCTCAGTAGCTTGCCAGACTCTCCAAGAGGGCCAGAGGAATTGAACCCAGGTCAGCTGCGTGAAAGGCAAACACCCTACCCACTGTGCTATCGTTTCATCCCAAAGAGGTAGCAAGATGACTTAAAAAAAAATGGCTGAAGTGATAGCACAGCGCGTAGGGCGTTTGCCTTGCATGCGGCCGACCAAGGTTTGAACCTGAACACCACCAGGAGTAATTCCTGAGGGCAAAGTTAGGAGAAGAAACCCCCTTGCACCCCCGGCTGTGACCCTCTCCCCACCAAAAAAAAAAAGAGTATGCTCTGCTTAGAAAAGGTATGCTTAAATTGTTTTTAACTTCAGTTCCCCACATCCTCATTCCAATAACTAATAGTTCTTAATTTCTCATTTATATTTCCAGTGTTCTTTCTTTCCTAGTATATCCTTACTTTCTTCCCTTTTTTGTATGAAAAAAGAATGCATTCATTTTTGCATTTATTGTTCTTCCCCTAAAGCAGTATTTGTGGTTTTATTTTTAGGATACAATTACGTTCTTTTATTTTCCAGTCCCCATGATGGATAGCAAAACTTTGAAATATGTCACTATTGCAGACATTATAGTGAATAACTTCATATGCATGCTATTTTCTATTTCAAAAGGTATCTAATATAACATATTCCTAGTAGCAACCTTCTTTAATTAAAGGGCACAATTATTTCTATTAAATATTAGAAAAAATTTAAACATTAAAGTTTTACATTTTATACTTTCACAAGAAATATCTGTGGACAATTTCTTTCTAGCCTTTTCAGAAATAATAATGACACACAAATTGTTTTTAAATTGTTGGTGTGGCACAATATATCAGTGTCTTTTATTTTGGTTTTGGAGTCATGGCCATTGGTGCTTAGGAATCACCTCTTGTTCTGTGCTTAGGGAACCATAAGAATAGCTGGGTATGAAAATGGGCTTGGGCATGTGCAAGATTACTTAACTCCTGTACTTTATCCCTGAAACTATGTGTCTATCCCCTCAATATTGTTCTGATTTAGATATTATTAATGGTTTAAAGAACTTTGCGATAGCACAGCGGGTAGGGCGTTTGCCTTACACGCGGCCAACATGGCCGACCTGAGTTCGATTCCTCGGCCCCTCTCGGAGAGCCCGGCAAGCTACCGAGAGTATTCGATATGCCAGACACAGTAACAACAAAAGTCTCCAATGGAGACGTTACTGGGCCCGCTCGAGCAAATCGACGATCAACGGGAGGGCCTTTATACACATTAAGACCATATGATTTTTTTTCTGATGATTGTCTTTTCTTTATTTTTGGAAAAATTTTGAATTATTCTACTGAATATTCATTCTGTTTAATTACATTTTCTTGAAATAGAGTAATACTATAAATATATATATATATACATATGTAGGGAGAGAGAATATTATCTGTACTCTTTTAAATTACATTTCAATATAATGTTTAGCAACTTCTTTAATTTAATTTTTTGGGGATAATTTTAATTTCTATCCTCAAAGTTCTATTATTTGGAGTATATGTTCTCCCTAGTTTTTCTTTGGATTCATTATTCATTCATCTTCAAAGATGACACCCCACTGACCAAGCAAGTGGAAACAGAAATAAACAAATGGGACTGTGTAAACCTAAGGAGCTTCTGCACCTCAAAAGATACAGTGACCAGAATACAAAGACAATCTACAGAGTGGGAAAAGATATTCACCCAATACCCATCTGATGAGGGATTGATATCAAGGATATACAAGGTACTGGTTGAACTCTACAAGAAGAAAATGCTTAACCCCATAAGAAAATGGGGTGATGAAATGAACAGAAAATTTCTCAAAGAAGAAATCCGAATGACCAAAAGGCACATGAAAAAAATATTCTTCATCACTAATCATCAGGGACATGCAGATCAAAACAACAATAATGAGATATCATCTCATACCACAGAGACTGGCCTACTTCCAAAAGAACAAAAGCAACTGGTGTTGGTGTGGAAGTAGGGAGAAAGGGGCTCTCTTTCACTGCTGGTGGGAATATCAACTGGTTCTAAGCTTAAAAAGAGCCTCTTGATGTAATGAAAGCTGGAAAAGATGTACAGAGAAAAATAATTTTCCAGATGTTAAAAAAATGACATAGTAAAGGAAGAGAGAGAGAGAGAGAAAGAGAGACAGAGAGAGAGAGACAGAGAGACAGAGAGACAGAGACAGAGAGAGAGACAGAGACAAAGACAGAGACAGAGATCTTTGATTCATTTTGAAACAGAGTGAATGGGTCACAAAAGAGAGAGAGAAAGAGAGAGGAGAGAGAGAGTACCAAGTCTTGCTTAGTTTTATTTTCTAAATTAGATAAATCTACCCACCAGAAACTGAGCAAGCAAATGCAGATGTGGTAATAAAGCACACATCTGAAACTCACATCCATTGGGGGAAAAAATAGACAAACTAGGAAGATGGAAATAGTTGCTGACCAATGATAAGAAAGGAAAAATGAAAAATTCTTTCTTAAAAACATTTCATTATTTGTTTGTTTATTTATTTATTTATTAATGAATCACCATATTCCTTCTCTTCGCCTCTCTTGAGGTTTGCCTCCAGGTTCAGTGATTTGCTGCTATGCATAAGAGAACATAAACTGCTTCGGAGCATAAGAAAACCTATAGAAACAGGTGCCAGCTGTTTCTAAGCTTAGAATAAGGGTGCAGGGGGTTCCAGGGATTGAACCAATCTCAGCAGCATATGAAGCAAGTATCCTAATCTATTGTATTATTACACTGGTCCATATTTCATAATATTCTTACTAATTAATAAATAATATCTAATAGTACCCTATATTAAGAATTGATGTTTTCCAAGTCATTTAATCATTTTGTTTTTTAATTGTAGCATCTGATTTTGAAGATCACACCCTTCTCTTATTTTCCAAAATGGAAAAATATATTATCCAATACTTTGTTTACAAAACCAGTAAAGAAAAGCAATAGGGTCAACAAAGAAATAAACCTTACTAAAAATAAGAATACTTTGCAAAGAGAATTGAGCATAATTAAGAAGCCATCATATTTTCAGAATTATACAATTTTTTGCATGTTGGTCACACAAAATATTTTTCTGAACATTAGAGTGTTTATTCAGTATTATATGGGGCACTAAAGAAATTCCTTATGAAAATCATACTGCTTGTATTCACTAGAAATTTGAATGGTTTACTGGATCATCTATTTTAAGCATCTATTATAATTGCTGTTATATAGCTGTTCCAACCCTTCTGGAAAACAGTATGGATGCTTCTCAAAAAATTAGAAATTGAGCTCGTATTTGAAGCAGTAATACCACTTCTGGGAATATACCCCGGAGATGCAAAAAAGTATATTTGAAATGACATCTGCACTTGTATGCTCATTGCAGCACTGTTTACAATAGCCAGAATCTGGGGAAAAAACGGAGTGCCTGAGAACAGATGACTGGCTAAAGAAACTTTGGTACATCTACACAATGGAATACTATGTAGCTGTTAGAAAGGATGAAGTAATGAAATTTGCAGATAAGTGAATCAACATGGAGAGTATCATGTTAAGTGAAATGAGTCAGAAATAGAGGGACAGACATAGAAAGATTGCACTCATTTGTGGAATACAAAGTAGCAGAAAGGGAGACTTAAGCTCAAGAATAGTAGAGATGAATACCAGGAGGATTGCTCCACTGGCTTGGAAGCCAGCCTCACATGCTGGGGAAAAGGCAGCTCAGATAGAGAAGGGACTATCAAGTAATGGGGTGCTTGGAGGTCCCACTTGGGATGGGAGATGTGCGCTGAAAATAGACTACAGACCGAATTCCCTGCCACAGTGGCAGGGTGGTGTGGGAAGGGATGGGGTGGGGGGTGGTGGGAGGGATACTGGGATCATTGGTGGTGGAAAATGGGTACTGGTGAAGGGATGGGAACTGGATCATTGTATGACTGAAACATAAGCATGAAAGTTTGTAAGTCTGTAACTGTATCCCATGTAGCTCTTTCTAAGCTTAGAATAAGATACTTTATAGTCTATAGTAATATTACATCTTAACATCAAGCTTCTACTTAAACACTAAATAGTATTACATTTATTTATTCTCTAGAAATTAATTAATAATATCTGATATCCATGACCAGTGAATAGGAAACAATTAAATGTTGAGTAGAAACAACATTGGATTATGAACAAAAAATAAAGTGTTGTATTTCCTCAAAGAGATAAAATAACATTAGTTGTAATGACTGGGAGTGTCAAGAGAATTCGCTTCATTTTCCTCACTGGTTGGTTATTGTGGGGGATGGGTGGGGAATCACTCTTTTTTATGCCTCTTGGTGAGATATGCCTATAGATAGCATATATCTGGTATTTTCTTTATGTTGGACCTATTAAAAACAGGATGTAATTCTATTTCTGGAATCTATTGCACAGATTAAATATCTGAGACTCTAGAATAGATTTTTACCAGCTTCCATAGCTGATTAGTAAAAATGCCAGGATTTTAACACAAATATCTTTGACATAGAAACCTGTTCGTTTCCACTGATGTTTTACTATTCTGAATAGACTCTAACCAGTTTCCACTGTGCCTTACTTTTCTTTATTTGAGTCAAACTTGAGCATGGAGATATTTTTAAGAAATTTTGATATCTCCGTTTTATTGAGAGTTGTTTTCCTTATGGTCCTTGAGTTTTCTTTAATCCTTGTCCTTGCTTTCAACGTAATTGCTTTTTATATACAGGATTAACTCTCTTCAAGGAAAAAACAATTTAAACAAAATAATTATTTGTTTATATTCAGACTCATACATCCACTAGAAGCAAGGAATAATAGAGGTCATCTTTTGAAACGCTTGGTTAGACTGATGCAAAAAATAAGGTTCAAAGAAGGAAAACAGCAAGCCTGAACCCTGCACTTTACTATCACAAATTTATGTTCTTCCCAATTCAGAAAAGTACAAACACATAGAGTTACTTTAATTTTAATCTTTCCATTAGATTCATTTTCATAAAACTTTTATAAGAAAATTTATTTTGGGGAGAAAGAAAATGGTGAGTCATCAATTAGATATAAATATAACCTTTCAGAGATGTATGAGAAGTGGTCTGTGATCTTACATGACAATTTGTTCAAAAGTGACTGTCTTATATGGCAGTTTACCCTCATCCAAATGACTTCTTCCTTCATCTCTTTTCAGATTACTTGAAATTTATTTTCTTACATAAGTATGATCTAAATTTGTTTGTACTTAGTCCTTCTAACGCCACCATTTTTCAGAGAGCTCACTATAATCTGTAATGTTTGCTAGATTTGTTTTTTATATTTGCATACTGACTTTCTTTTCACTCTGGACCAGGAAGACTGTTACCTCCTCTGATTCATTTATTGTATATCCTGTTCTGAAAAGAGAAGGGTACCCAGCAAGTCCTTTGGATCAGTCAACTGACTAAAATTTTATGAGAAAATCAATAAATGAGTGAATGATAGACATTTATACAAAACTCTAAGAATCATAATAAGAGCATTGCTCAGCTAACAAGATTATATTATGATACTTACAGGACTGCTTCTAGGGACAAAAAAAGTCTCACAGGTTTTATAATGGCATAGCAAGATGAATTTTTTTTAATTATTCATGGCCTTATAATTATGAACTTCTGGCATTCTGGTGGGACAAGTACAATTTTGTTAAATCTGTAACAATGAATAATAAGAAATATTTAAGAGAAAAATTTATACATGAGCAATAATAGTTACTTATATGAAACAAACAATTAAGAAATGCATTTTTAAATGTTAATAACACTTTCTTTACTTTTATAAGGCAATGTAATGTGTTTTTCTCAGAAATAACCAATATTAACATAATGAAGTATACTCTTCCAAAACATTATTAATATTTTAAAAACTTCATTATACCAGTTCTTTCTAATTCTCTACCCCACCCTTGGTATCTTGGTACAAATCTATTTGACAAAGAAAAAGCAAAAGGGACTCCGAAAATTAAAACTAATTTAAATGAGTCTTTTTTTCTTTCAAGGAAAACTGTTCTTTATCTTTAGGTCTTTTAATACTTGAATTGACTCTTACCAGTTTCCACTATGTCCCAAACTAAACAAGTAAATTTAATGAGTTAATCAATACTAAAAAATAAATATTCTTTACTTATAATCTCTTCAGCTTGTTTTCTGTCAACTATCCTTTATCTCCTTGTGCAGTTCTACTCTAACCCCATCAAAAGATGTGGAGAAGAATTGAACAGAAGCTTCCTCAAAAAAGAAATACAAATGGACAAAAGGCACATAAAAATACTATAAAAAATACTATGCAGTTGTTAGGAAAGATAAAGTCATGAAGTTTGTTTACAAGTGGATTGTCATGGAGAGTATCATTACTCTATCACTGTATCACTGTATCACTGTCATCCCCATTGTTCGTTGATTTGCTTGAGTGGGTGCCAGTGATGTCTCTATTACTCCTAGCCCTGAGATTTTAGCAGCCTCCTCTTACTTGTCTTTTCCCAATGATTGGAGGCTCATTTAGGGCGAGGGGAATGAGATCTGCTGTTGTTACTGGTTTTGGCATATCAACATGCCACAGGGAGCTTGCCAGGCTCTGTCCTTGCGGGTGGGATACTCTTGGTAGCTTGTTGGGCTCTCTGAGAGGCATATATTCAAATATTTCTCTCTGATTTGTTGCTTACTGTCTGAATCCCATCAAATATGGTGTGGGGATTATGGAAAATGGGTAGGGAATGACTTATAATGTGTCCAGAAAGTGTCCTGGAGCATGGCGGTGGTTGGGTAGTGGAGGTCGGCTACAGGGCTGGGCCCCTTGGGGTGGGGAGGACTCTTACCCGCCCCACTCTCTGAGGTGCCTCGAGTGAAAACAGACTGGTGCGAAGTCCAGTGGCATGGTTATGGGGAACTCATTTTATACTACCATTTGGGAGGAGCAGCCGTGAGTTCTGGAGGGTATCCTATGAGGAGATTATCTGATGCTGGCAGGGTGTGCTTATGGCTGTGACCCCTGGGTGACCAGAGACTGGGGAAGCAGGCAGGCAGAGGATCTCTGCTGCAAGGTCTCGTTGAGTCTAGATTCCAAGGTCACAAAGTTTCGCATGACCTGGGTTCCATGGGACTTCATTCATGCGTAAGGCTCACCCCGAGCATCTGGAAAGCAGCCTGGAGCGTGGCGGCAGTTGGTTAGTGGAGGTTGGCCGCCGGGGCTGGGTCACTTGGGGTGGGGAGGGCTCTCACCCGTCCCCTTCTGGGCACCCCCAGTGAAAACAGCCGGCTGTGAATACATGGAGAGCATCATGCTAAGTGAAATGAGTCAGAAAGAGAGGAACAGACATAGAATCACTGCACTAATTTGTTGAATTTAACACCCAGGGACAGTAAAGACAAGGGACAGGAATATTGCTCCATAACTGGAAGCCTGCCTCATGAGCTGGGGGAGAAGGCAGCTGGAATGGAGAAGGGATCATTAAGCCAATGATGGTTGGAGGGACCATTTGGGATGGGAGATGTGTGCTGAAAGTAGATAAAGGATGAAACATGATAGTATTTCAGTATCTGTATTGCAAACCACAGTATCCCAAAGTAGAAAGAGATTATGGGGGTAATTGTCTGCAATAGACACAGGGGGAGTTTTGGGATGGCGGTGGGTGAAGGATACTGGTGACATTGGTGGTGGAATATGTGCACTGGTGAAGGGATAGGTGTTCGATGATTGTATGTTTGAAACTCAAACATGAAAGCTTTGCAAATGTATCTCACAATGATTCAATTTGTAAAAAAAAAAGGAGAAACATATCTCTAACACAATCTCAACTTCATATTTGACCAGTTTTAATGAAATAAGGATTGTTATGAAATCGTCGTCATCCTACCTTATGCCTCTAACTATGACAGGCAGTTCAGTCAAGTTTTGGATAATAACAATGATGTTGAAGAAGAAACTGGTTCTTGAAGGGAAGGGGCAAAATGCAAAGGGAGAAGCAGAAAAAGATAATTTGAAACAGATACTGGGGAAAAAAAAAGATTTTGCAACTTCTTAGAGTTCACACCTCTTAGAACTGTATTCCTTTAATTTGGCATTCCTCACTAAAGATGTTTAGAACCCAAAGCCAATTACAGAAAGGTGTGAAGTTCTAGAAATTTGGCAACACCTCTCTAAAAGATATGTAGCTTTCTTTTCTCAAGTAATGACAATGTGGCTTTCTTTTCCTTGAAAGAAAATTGAAGATGATATGAATCAAATCAGACATTCATGCCTCATCAAACAAAAGCACAGTTTATGAAAATGTAAATCATCATATATTCATTTGGTAAATTAAACATGACACTTCTAAACCCGTGACTTGAAAATATTGTGCTTTAAACTAAAATGAACAAAAAGTTGTTCTGGGAAGGAGAGAGGAAGGGAAAAAAACTGTAACAGAATAAAAATTTCTCAGCGATTTAGATAGGAATCTATGAAAGATAATATGGAATGCACTTGGTTTTAATGAATTTGAGTAAGTAGCTTGAGCTTCATTGAACATTTTTAAGGTCTAGGATTTTCTAGCACAGACATTGGGAGATTTTCCAAGTCGGTTCTTGATAGAAATACCCAGAGTAATTTTTTTTTTCTTTTAAATTGAAGAACTGTGACTTTCAAAGTTATTGATGGTTGAGTTTTAGGCATATACTAAATTTCAACACCAATTCAACAGCAAAGCGACCACAGGCATCAACCTCCCTCCATAATTCATGCTTTTCTTCATCCACACCTAAGCTTGGGATATAAATAGTGATAATTAGAAACTTCTTGCCCTCATTAGGTATCTTTTTTTTAAATTTTTATTTCTTTATTAGTGAATCACCGTGAGGTACAGTTACATACTTACAAACTCTCATGCTTACATTTCAGTTATACAATGATCAAGTACTCATCCCTCCACCAGTGCCCATTTTCCACCACCAATGATCCCATCACCCTCACCCCACCGCCCCTCCCCACCCACCCTCTGTGGCAGGGCATTCTCTTTTGTTCTCTCTTTCCTTTTGGGTTTTGTAGTTTGTAATAGAGGTATTGAGTGGCCATTGTGTTTGATCTACATTGGGTTCACATCTCCCAGTCTCGCATCTTCCAACCCAAGTGGGTCCTCCAAACACCCTTTACTTGGTGTTCCCTGCTTTATCTGAACTGCCTTTCCCCCAGCATTTGAGGTTGGCTTTCAAGCCTTGGAGTAAACCTCCTGATCCTTAGGTGCCTTTCTTAATGTAGCTATGTCACTGGAAGAAACTACATATTCATATCATATCCTCAAAGGCGATGAAATTGTAGGGAACTAATTGCATCTTTGCTCTGTGATACATATATTTGTAGAGTATATACTTCAGATGTGTTTGATTTCTACACAGCAAAACACAAAGCAAAAAAAAAAAACGCATCGGGAGATTAAGACTGAAAATGCATTTTCTGATGCTTAAACTGAAATATAGGACTAGAGCGATAGCACAGCAGTAGGGCGTTTGCCTTGCGCGCAGCCAGCCCAGCCGAGCCGGGCTAGATTCCTCCACCCCTCTCAGAGAGCTCTGCAAGCTACCGAGAATATCTCGCCCTCAAGGCAAAGCCTGGAAAGCTATCCATGATGTATTCCATATGCCCATACACAGTAACAAGAAGTCTCAAAATGGAGACGTTACTGGGCCTGCTCCAGCAAATCGATGAACAATGGGAGGAACAGTGACAGTGACTTTGAAACTGAAATATAAATAAAATAATCATTTAAGTCCCTCCTCCAAGTCATCCAGAATGCCTCCCTGTTTCTCCATCAGCTAAAGATACTGTTTCTCTAAAAACTCTTCAAGTACTTTCTTTGAAGCTTTTTGCTCTGTAGCTCTTCCACTTGATTACTTTTGCGAAAATCCATTGTTAAGAACTCTGTCATTTCTTTTCATACTTGTTTTTATAGTGACCTAATTTTAATTAAATTTTTTCACTCCCATCGTTGTTCAATTCTCTCCCACCTTTCAGATGTCAATTTTAATGGAAGAGACAATATAATTCATCATATTTTCTCAATAAATATAGAATTTACTAAAATTAAACATGATTTTATTTGATTTCATTGAGGCCATTAACTACTTTCAGGTGGAAAGAAAGATTGAAATTTTTGACATAGCATGAGCCAGTCTAGATATTCCAACTGCTTATATGGCAACTGCAATTGTCTTGCTGCATTCTTTTCTTAGCTTTTTCTTCCTGTGAAACTGCATTGTTGCTGAGAGGAACTTGATTGTCAGCCAGAGACAGTGAAAGCCTTTTGTCTGTCTTCAACCCTCAACTGTCTTTGCAGGAATAATGTAAACTTCATGCTGGGCTATGGATGGGATTCAACTTTCACCTGGCAGAAACAGTCAAGATGGATGTAAAAAAAAAAAAAAGCACTCAGCACACATGTATGTAGCGGGTCTCTCCCTATTGTGCCAACAACAAGCACCCTGGTTGTGAAAATTTGGTGTAATGGCCATCAGACTAAGGCAGTAAAATTCTACCCAAGTTCTAACTTCAAAATAAGTTTTGTTGTCCAGATTTTTGTTCTCTCACTATGGCCCTGCTTGGTTTCTAACGTCGCTGCTCCAACTCCACAAATGGAGAAAAGCAGCTTTTCTGTTTTTTATGGAATGGTTGTATAATGTCATCATTAAATGTCTTAAAACGAGGTCTGAATTTGAAGGTGTTAGAAAATTCACAGGAAACCATTCTTTGTGTGATTCTGAAATTATTTTCAATTACAGATTAGAGCAAGGCAGTATCTGTAATATCATTTAATGAGGCACAATGCTTCTTTTTGTCATTTTCTCCCCTCTGATTGAGATGGGCACCCTTTAGCCGCCTGACAGATTTCTGAGTGCTGACAATCACCGCTCCAGAGATGAGAAGAAATACAATAATGCCGCAAATTGAGTGTCGATGAAAGTGATAGATCTTTAAAATAAATTTCACAAGGCTTCTAAATTGACTGTAATTGGAATGTATTCATCAAATTTTGAATTTGGACTCAACCGTAACAGGAAGTTAGTACTAAACATTGAATAAGAGAACAATTATTAAATAAAAGTCAGCTATTGTGCACCTATAAGGAGAGGGGGGAAGTTCACAAACACTGAACATGTTTGTTCGAATTCACATATAATCATCACAAAGAATATTAGACATTTACAATTTGCACACCTGTAAATTATTGTGTATGCTATCATTTGTGTGTGACTGCTTATGTAGACTGTTTTCATTTACTTCCGTTCAACATTGTTATAAACTATAACCACAGTTAGAAAAAGATGTTTGAAATAAATTATTGATGAAAGTCCACACATAATTTCTTGGACTTGGAAGCCAAGTGAAAATAATATACTTATAGATATAAGTATATTATTATCTCAGTCCCATGAGATTGACAGCCTGTGATAATTTTTGAGTTATATAAGAACAGAAGGTAAATTAATTAAGACCAGAAAATATATTTCAGTTTTATTCCATTTTTTCATTATTGATGTGAGTCTGATAAGTGAACTTCCTGGAGAAATGGACTGAGAAGAAATTGTAAAGGGAACGAGAAAACTTATAGATGGAGGAAAGGGAGGAAATGGTTTTTAGTTGTAGAAGATAGGTATTGGAAAAACTGTGGATCATATTTATCATCATTGAAGACTATTCTTCTAGTTCAGTAGGATTGCATTACATCTTTACAGGAGACATAAAAACCTAGAGTTATAAAACTGAAATATTACAGTATTTTTTCTGTACATAATCATAGACAGCCCAGGTTTAGTAGAGTTGGTTCTATCTTAATCTGTGACTAAACTTTCTCATCTTTAGCATAAGGCTCACAATCTGCTCATTTTTTTGTGGTTGCTCTCATTCCTGTCATATTATCTCCCTGTAGGCTCTCAGAAAAGAGTAAACCAGAGGAACATTGTCTATGCTCTAAATATTTTTTCCTGGAAGTTTTACCAAGTAAGAATACATTTTGAGTATATTCCTTTAGTCAAAGTATACAAAAAAAGAAAAAAATGAAATGGTAAACTTTTGTCTTTCAAAGTGATATAGAAAGATAAGAACTGCTGTGAAGGGCAAGATGATGTCTACTTGGTAACACAGTTCTTTCTGAAATAATTTGTAGCGCACCTTTTCCCTATTATCCTCTTTCTTTTTTTCTGTTCTTTTCCCATCAGTACAACATTGACTATTTCCATAGATTTGCTCAGACAGACCTAACAAGAAGGGTAGTCGGTTAACTTGATCTTGGAAGAGTCATGTGCTTGATAACTACTTCCTAAGTTAGGAAAACAGAGATGAAAGAGTATGGATTGCAGTTACAACCTTGAAAAGGCTGCGAGAACACAATTCTTTGATTTTTCTTCCTTTGGAGTATGAAATAACTGATATTGTCTTTCAGTCTTAGTTTCTTGGGTCAGATATAGTGATGTAGCTTAGGGATAACTAGGGAAGGGAAAGTTTGATTAGGATAAATTGCGCTGAGAAAAGTCTAAGGACATTTATGAATACTAAGTGTTTGGATGCAAAGATAAATGATGCAAGCACTCGGCCGTAATGAAGATTCCAAACCAAGTAGTTGACTTCTTTCTATGGAGGTGTGTGAGATCTTTTATTTGTTTTTTGTTTTGTTTTTGTCTTTTTGTTTTTTGTTTTTTGTTTTTTTTTCATTTAAAAGGCCTCCCCATGGGATGCTGCAGGTAGGGAAGTATGAAGAGTCACTTCTTACAATTCTGAGACTGAAATTGTGATGCTATCATTAGTGTTGGGGGCCATCAGAACTACGCCCAACAGCATTTAGGAACCATGTACAAGGGAACAGACTTCAAGATTTCACACATGCAAGGCATGAATGTCACTCTTTTGAGCCATCTTCTGAACCAAACTAGTCAACTTTTCTTTTATAAAAAGAAACATTACCATAAACCTAGAACCCCTTGCCATCTAAATTGCATATTTATATTAAAAGTACAATTTGGGGGTTGAGGGCAGAAAGTTCTGATGTATGCTAGTTTCATAGGATAATCTCACCAGTTGTTTTCTGCTTCATTTCTACCAACATAGAATTATCTTTATTGTGCATGTTTTACTTCTCTTAAAAACTTTTTGTAGCATATCTCTAAGTAATATATCATTTTCACATATAAAAATGCAAAGCATTCTAAGCTACTGACTTTTAAAAATGGCCTTCTTTTGATTATATTTAGTAATGTAGATTCAAAAGTATTTTTTAATCTGTGAAGACAGTGCATTACTGTCCTCTAGCATCTAGTTTTAAAAAAATGAGTTCATCATTTTTTTCTTTTTGTCTCCTTCCACATGTCCCACACAACTCTCTCTAAATATTTTTTAAATGCATTATTCTATTTTCACAAGACAGTCTAAGTGTACATCTGTTTATGTTGATACAATTGAACACTGGAGACTATATTTAAATCTTGAATATGAGGAGCTTTCTTTAACATGATGAAACTTTATTTTCTTTTATTTCTTTCCTTCCATTCTGCTTCCTGTCATTTTGGCTTTCTTTTGAGAAATTTGTCATAGAGGATCTTTAGATTTTATATTCTAGATTTAGAAATTTAACTCCTTATATATGTTCTATTACTTTTAGGAGGGTCTTATGTTCTGAAAGCTTCCCTTTACTATTGTCTTTAACATCTCTAATTAGGTTATCAGATTTATGGTTCCATTCACCTATTAAAAACTTAGTACATAATAACAGATTCCTAGTTTTAATAGAATACTTAGTTTTCATTGAATGGTTTGGATAGTTTTAATAGAATAAGATAGAACCAAAGCCTTCAGTAAACTGCTTTTTCTATAAACTTTATTCAAGTAGATAATATGAATTAGAATCAAACTATTTTTTAGTTATATCTGTCTTCAGCTAGTGAGATCTGGCATACTTTGTTTCTCAAACTTCTGATAATTCTAAGTTGATTGATATGCTTTTAAATGAAAAGTCAAGGCTAATTAATATATGTACAACGGACACGGGTTCCTTTAACTGTGTAGGCATTTTCCTTCAGGTGGTCTCTCAAACAGAAGGCTACAAGATTATAGAATCAAAGAGAAATACACGTCTCATGCGTGTCTACTTAAGAACTTGAGGACATAGAATTATCAGAGATAGGTAATCCTTACCTCCCAGTTGGAGCATTTACCGAGCATCAATCTCAATGCCACCTTTACATAATAATGTGGTCATTAATATTCATCTCCATGCAGCTTAAATTTGCAGATAAAATGAGTTGGCCAGCACAGAGAGAAGGAAAAAATATGCCCAGAATACAGTTCTGCACTATTTATTTCAATTACAGGTCTGAGGTAAGAGTACTAATGTCACCAATACAAAGTGTTGCAAAGGGACATTTAAAGGAGAGCTTCACATAAGGTTTTGATAAATTCTGGAGGCAAGAATGTCTAAAAAAAAAATGAGAATATGCCTGAGGAAAGGTGATATAGTGGACTGTTTTCTTTCTGTCATGGGAATGTGAAATGAAATTAGGACTCAGGGAGAAGAGAATAAGGACAGATGAACAATCCAACCATGGAATATTAAATACCTGGGATATAGGGATCCTGTCTCTCTCCATTTTACCTTCCTGTCTCTCTTAAGGACTCTCAAGCATATTATTGAAGTAAATAGGGTATTTGCTTTGGGAGTATTACATAAGTCTGGCCATGTTTCCCAGCTTTCTGCCTCCAGGCAGAGCTCTAGTTAAATAATTCTGGACAGATGGATGCCTATCCTTGGAGAGCAGGGACACAGTTAGGAGTGAGGATGGACACAGAAGCAGCATGTCAGCCAGCTTCCATCTGGAACGAGTGAATACCTCCTTTTGTGTAAAAGTAGGAGCCATGCTGTTCAAATGACACTTTGCAAGATTCCGTTGTGGAAGGTGGATTTCGGGTCCTTTATATTTCCCCATATGGCCCAGGTAAGCTGTACTTTAGGGCATAAACCTGTCACTGGGTGCCATTTGGTGGCATATTATTTTACTACAAGTGTGAACAATTGGTTAAAGCCAGCTGTTCTGTGTTTATTGCTGTGGCACACATGACCTCTGACCTTTGCATGCACAACACACTCAAGCTTTGTGCTGCATCTGACTAAAAAGATAGTGAATAACTTCACACGTAACTGCTCTAATTTTCTTACCATTTTAGAATTAAAATCAGAATGAAATATCAGTAGTGTTACTATTAAAGGACAGATAGGAAAATACATGCCTAGTTCTCTTGTCTATTCTCCATTTTGATCCTTAAACCCAGTCTGTGTTCGATAACGTTCAGATAAATTACTTTGTTCCACAGAATAAAATTAACATTAGAAAGATGGATTGGAATCTCTTCCCATCACTTTTATCAAAGATGTTCTTTTTTATAGATGCAAAATTAGAAATGAGATTTTTTTTAAAAAAGTATTTTTCTACTTTTATTACCTGTAACTCAACCAAGATTTTTCTCATATTAGCATACAGAATAAAGAGCAAGTGAGGGAGGAAGAGTACAGTACTTTACCATCCAAAAATAGTTTAACTATGATGATATACAAATGAGCATTGCACACACATACATATGTAATGGAATGGTCTTTACCCACAGAAAAAGAAGAGACATGAACACATTTGACCTAAAATAACTATCAAGTACTCATTTCATATTGGTAGAAACAATAGGGAATGATTCCCTCAAATAAATATTGCAATTCGCATGAAAATTATTGTAGCACTGTCCTCCTGTTGTTCTTCAATTTGCTCGAGCAGGCACCAGTAATGTCTCCATTGTGAGACTTCTTGTTACTGTCTTTGGCATATCGAATATGTCATGGGGGGCTTGCCAGGCTCTGCTGCGTGGGCAGGGTACTCTCGGTAGCTTGCTGTACTCTCCAATAGCAAAGGAGGAATCGAACCCAGGTGCAAGGCAAACACCTTACCCTCTGTGGTATTGCTCCAGCCCATGAAAATTATTAACATGTACTAATAAATAAAAATTTCAGAATAGCCAAATAGATCCAGGGGGAAAATGTGAGAGGATTCTTATTCCCTAACTTTAAATTATACTTTACAGCTACAGTAATAAAGACTGAATAATACAAGAAGAAAGACAAGAAGATTCAGACTAATGATTGGGTGGGTTGGGGTGGTGGTTAGTGTGATTGGGGTCATACTTAGTAGTTCTTTAAAAATCTTAAAATCTTTATTGTTGCTTTCGGTTTTGTTTGACTGTGTTCAAGGATCACTCCTGCTGGTGATCAGGGGACCACATATGGTATTAGGGATAGAACCTGGGTTGTTGTTTGCAAGCCAAACATCTTACCCACTATATTATTTTTGGTCCCTTAAAATGTTTAAGATGTATAAAGCACATATCAAAGAATTCACATGTATAAAGTCATGAAATTTAATGCTTTTAGTTTATTCACAAATTAGTACAATCATTATTGCTATTTAAATTTGAAATATTTTTGTCACCTCAAATAAACTGGTATATCAATTAGCAATCATCCCCCCTCCAAATCAACACAAACACTAGTCAACTTCAGTTCTCTATAGATTTTTATATTCTGAACACTTCATATAACATATTGGTCTAAACCTTTCCTTAATTTGGCCTGGTAATGTTTTGTTGAGTGACTTTTATCTTTATTTGAAAGGATTATGTACCGATAAATCATATTTTATTAAAATCTACTTTCCTGGTTTTAGTTTCAGTATAATAAGTGGCATCCTAAAATCAGACAATGGAATGTCTCATCCTTTTCTATTTGTGGGAGAATTTATTGAGTAGTTTATATTCATTTTCTCCTATACCTGGTGGAACTTATCCATGTCGATTGGACTTAGATTTTCTTCAAAGTAAGTTTTGTTTTAAATTTATAATTTTAATCATTTTAATTATGAAGGTAAATTTTCATTGACTATTTATTTTTGAGTGAGCATGTAGTTTGTGTCTGTCTATTTCATCCCTAGTAATCTCATTAAGTCACTTTTTTTGTGAAAACACAAATCTTTGTGTTTTCTCTAAGATTGGCAGTAAAGTTCCTCTGAATTGTATTAATTTAAATTTTCTCTATTGTTATTATTATCTTAAAATATATGTAACATTGTGATCTTTTCAAAAAGTCAGATTTGGGGATTTGGGAGTGGAGGAGACTTCCCAAGCAGTTTTTGGGAGATACTGGGATCCAAGGTTTAGGTGTTTAAGCACTATGGTGCCACAGATCCACCCAGGTACCATGTAAGTGCTCAACAACCTGGAAAACTATATCTGTTTATGCTCAGGGTGGTACCAGAAATCAAAAAGGGAATTACTCAAAGGTATGACACATATGTATAACACACACATGTTTCTTAACTCCTGTACTGTCAGTCTATAAATAACCTTTAATTGATTTTCTCATACTGTTTAAGATTGTTTATTTTATTTCTATTCCAATATTTATTATATTTTTCCTCCTGACTATTTGAATTTACTTTGCTCTTTTTCTCTAAAGTTTCATTGATATCAGTTTAGGTGATTGATTTCATACTCTATAAATAAAGGTATTTATGTCAATTAACTTTCTTCTAATCATGTCTTCCCCCTACATACTTAAAGTTCATCCCTCTAAGTTTCATGTTTTATTTATCATCAGGCATTTTTAGATTTGTGTGTTCTCTTTTCTTTGACTCATTGATTTCTTAGGTGTTTACTTTCCACATATTTGTGAATTTTATTTATTTATTACTATTAATTACTGTTAATAGTTCTTTAAATGTCTTGTTACTAAGGAAAGATTTCTATTATATTGGCCATTTACATATGTTGAGACACATATTAGATTTATTTCAGATCTACAATTGAAAGCTTATAATTATGTGAATTTTATGACTGTTCTTTCCAACAAGCTCTATGACTGACCTTAGCTAATTAATAATAGCACTAAGGAAATATTAGTACGTGTCATTTAGTTATGCATCAGAAATTTTTTATTTCAATCTTAAAAATTAAGTTTAGGCAAATTACAAAAAGCACTGACTGCTACTTGATCAATATTTTATTTATTATTTGTCTACTACTAATAGAAAATTAATAATAAATTCTTTTCTAGCTATTACATTATATATGCCCATATACATATATAATATATTAAATATACATTTTTTCTTATTCTAGAAGAATCATATACATTTTGTTTACTTAACCATAATTAACAACCAATAAAATACATTTACATAATAGATTTAACCTGGAAGCTCATTTACATAAAATATGTGTCTTTTACCACCACTCAATGCAAATTAAGTGGACACAGATATAGACAAAAACAACTATGTAAAAAGGGGATTTTGTTATGAATGGATCTTCTCTTGTTCTATATCTGCACACAAATAATGAAGAAATTTTGTAGTGACATTATCTTGAAGTGTTATTTTTTATTCATTATGGTTACAATTACTGAAACCTTTCAAAATACTACCCCATCAAAAAATCTATGCTCTGAAGGACAATTATACAGTTTTTTGAAGACCCATGATGACTGTTCAGGACAATATTAAGTTGAGTATCACCCTATTCATGTTTCTCAGGATACACTTTGAGAGCTTCTACTTTAGACAAAATATGTACTTCTCCATATAATTAGCTTTCATTGAGCCTCATTGCTGTTTTCTTCTCTTCTCTAAAGCACCTATGTGTTTTATTTTGCTCAGATGTGTGATTTCAGGAAAGTGCTTCTGCCTTTTTACTGGTGTTTGATTTTAAGAATGATAAAAGCAGCACAGTTATACTAGTGAAAGGTATTGCTCCGATGCCTAAAGTATGTGTTTATGAAAGTAGAGGCATAATTCAAAGTCATAAGCACTAAGAAATCAGTTGTAAGAAGTTGAATCTGCTATTTACTTAGCAACTCTGTCTTTAATTTGATGTGTATGTGTGTGTGAATGGTGGGTGTGTAGGGGAATCTTTCTTTTATCACTAGTTTTAGCATAGGGGTAGGGCGTTCGCCTTACAAGCGGCCAACATGGCCGACCCAAGTTCGATTCCTCCGCCCCTCTGGGAGAGCTCGGCAAGCTACCGAGAGTATTTGATATGCCAAACACAGTAACAACAAAGTCTCCAATGGAGACGTTACTGGGCCCGCTCAAGCAAATCGACGATCAACGGGAGGGCCTTTACCTTTTAAATAACCCCTAAAAATTCATTGTGGGGTGTGTCAGTGATTGAGACAAACTTAACTATGCTCAGACCTTACCCCTGGCTTTTTGTTCAGTGTCTATTTGGGCAGGGTTCTAAGACCTGTATGTAGTGCAAGAGATAAAACCCAGGTTAGCTGTATGATATCTCTGGGGGTGGACAGGCGGATCTTCCCCTAGCTGCCCACGTTTGGGGGGCCCTGGGCCGCTCTCTCAGCCTGGGCAGCCCAGGTGGAGGAAAGGAAAGCCAAGCCGGTTGGTTGATCAATTGCTGTTTATTCCATGTGTCTGTTCCAATCTCTCTGAGCCCCCTAGTCTAGTCTCACATTGCCCCTCATTTCTGTCTCCTTCTATCTCCCATTCATCTCTCTGCACCCCATCTTGCTAACTGGGCTCTCTCTCTCCACGTGCCTGCTCCTGTATCATTCTTCTACATCCTTCTCTCTCTGTACCCCTTCCTATTCTCTCCACACTCCATCATGCTGCCCTGCTCTCTCTCCTCTCTCAAACTCTCATCTCTCCAACTCCCTAGTACTCTGAGCTGACACTGCCTGCACCCAATCAGTAGCCAAATCAACATAAGAAAGCTTTTCCTGACTGCCAGGCTCAAGGGCAGAAACATCACCCAAGGTTTTTCCAAAGCTCTTCCTAACTGCCCAGGGACAAAATACTTCTTAAGATGTTTTTCTCCTTTCCTCAATTCAATAACTCAATCAACATCATAATGCTAGTTATTTTTTGTATGGACACAGTAAGAAATACATTGAGGCTTGTAAGGTAGCTCTCCTGGGAACATCTTGGGAACATCTTGCTATAGACTGACTACAGAGCTCAGACCAGATTAATCTTTCCTAACCCTAGCAGGGTCCAAATCTAATTATGAGTTTTTGGATCATGACAGAATTTGTCCATGGCCAAGCTCTTAACTTATAGTTAAGCATTATGGCACTTTGGCCAGACCCATTTCAATGCCAGGGTAGTACATACCTTACAGCTTGTCCTGGTTCCATCCAGTCCCTTGTCGGAACCCTGCCTTTGGGGGTGTTACGAAGTAAGGGCAGCTAAGACTTAAGTCCAGAGAACAGATGCCCAGAAGGAAAATTTCACTAAGAGTCAAGAAACTCCCACATTACAAAAGCATAGCATTTACTGTCTTCTTGTGCTCATACAAAAAAGGACATTGTTTGGAATAAACTATGCAAAGGACTTAAGGAAAAGAGAAAAACAATATTTACAAGTCAAAAGAGCACAAAGAAAGAAGTTACAAATAAAGACAGAGAAATGGGAGCACTGTGATGGGAGTAACCCAATGAAAATAAATTACCTGAGACTGTGCAGGCAGGACAAAACAATGCCACCCTAGAGTTAGCCACATATTAGGTACCACTTCACGCAATATGCTATTTCTCTGTACCCTAAAACAATTCTTATTTCTGCCTTGAGACAGAAGACTTCTTTTTTTTTTTCTTTCTTTTTTTTTGGCTTTTTGGGTCACACCCGGTGAGGCACAGGCTTTGCACTCAGGAATTACTCCTGGTTGTGCTCGGGGGACCATATGGGATACTGGGAATCAAACCCAGGTCAGCTGCGTGGAAGGCAAACACCCAATCCACTCTACTATCGCACCAGCCCTTGAACCTTTATGCCTTAGGAAACAAAAGGCTCTGTGTTATTGGGGTTGTATGGGTGTGTGCTTATGTAGTTTGACTATTTATTAGGAGGGGGAGTGGGTTTCCAAAGTAGTACTCAGAGATCATAAGTTATTTTGACCCACCAGACTGAATGTTTCAATGTCCAGTCCTGCTATGCAGTGTATATTTGGCTTATCTGTCTGTACCCAGAGTGGTCAAGGGACAGTGTAGCGTCAAGACTGAAGTTAATCCTTGGGCATTCAAATCATCGGCCCATGACATTTAAGCCATTGCTGTGGCCTTCTGAGTTGTTTTTTTTGTTGTTGTTGTTTCTTTGTTTTTAATGAGTAACAAAAAGGTGAGTTTGGAATAAGAACTGAATGGTCTAAGTTGGAAAGAATAATATTTTAAATGAAGCATCTCATCTCTTGTGGTACTTTCTAGAAGCATTTTCGACAGGTAAGCAGAGTTTATTTTATCTGTTATAGTGGTCGCTTGGAATATTCAGTATGTATTTACTTTGGTGGGAATCTCTGGTGGACAAATTTATATAACAAGACTGCCAAAATGGTGCCTTATTCTCCATATATATGAGAAAGCTGAAAACCCACATAGATTCCTTCACTTGGAGTAAGTAGGCTTTGCTAAATAGAAAAATTATTCAAAGTTCAAGTTTCTATTGCTCAACTTCCCAAATCGAAATTTGTCTAAGTCTTTTTTTTTAATGTGTGGTGGTTATTTTTCATGCCATGTGTTGCATTATTTTAAATGCATGCCTAGATGAAAATATAGAAAAATTTACAGTCACACATCTGGCTTGTTAAGAAAACCATGTAATATAAGGTTAAATGAATATGAGTAACTCTCCTTTAAATTTAATTTAATCCAGATAAATGCATGCAAATATAAGAAAGCTACTCATAGTAAAAAAAAATACTAACAAAAATATTATACAGTTATTTTTCTTCCTTTTTTTGTCACATGTATGACTGATTATCAGGCTAAGCCAGTCTTTCCTGTGAATCTTGGGCTGATAATCACATTACTTGTTTAAATTAAACATATAACAAGATGTTCATAATGAACTTCTTTGGACATCTGAACAGTGGAGGTTTATAGAGATTTTATTTTGGAGTTCATGACTGACTGAAGTTGATCTATATTCCTGTCCATTCTTTGGATAAGTGACTTCTGTTGTATAGAGCTAAAACTTTTGTATCTATGCAGGAGAGCTTGAGACATATTATATAGGCCTCTTAAGCTTGAATATATAACAATGGTTCCCTCTTTTAAAATTAAGATATAAGATCAGAGATACAAGGAAAGATTAGCAGGTCATACAGTGAGTTTTCATTAGACTGATTGCAGAATCCATACCATTTCTGTTATTCAAACAATATTTTATTTCCACTGTTAACTGTAGATCAAAATTTGCAGTATGTCCTTCAACTCTGATTCCTTGGAGCACTATCTTTCCCACTTAAATAAAACTTGAATGTCAAGTTCTTACTGAAATTTCTCCAGTGTCTTTACACATTGATACTGGATTTCTTCTCTTTACTTTTAAGCACATAATTCATATCTCAAGCATGGCATTTATCTTATATTACAGTTATTAATATGTTAGTTTATCACTGTAGCTATAATTGGAATGGCTGTCTGTCTGAATCTCAATGTACTTTTGTAGAAACATGATTTGGTAGATTTTTTTCTCATAAAATGTTTTGATAGGCAAATAAATAACATTCTTACCCAGATCCTACACCACCCCACCCCACCTGCTTCTCTTATAACTGCCACAAAAATTTCCTGAGAACTCATTGTTATGAGTCAAGTTCATAAATATTTATGATGTTTTATTTGTTTGTTTGGGGGTCACACCCAGTGGTGCTCAGGGGAAGAAATGACTCCAAAGTCTGTGTTTGGTGGTACTCTGGGAACCATGTGATATCAGGAATCAAACCAGGGCTTTTCGCATACAAATTATTTGTATGAGCTCAACCCATTAAAAATATTTGAACATTTTATAATGATAGTTTGTGCTTTTATTTTTACTCATAATTAATGACTATTACTTAATTTATCTTATTATGAAATAAAACCTCTTTATAAAAATTTGATGTACTATTAATTTTATAAAACACCTTCAATTTCTATAAAGTTTTGCATTATTGTCTCATTTAATCTTTACTATCAATCCTATAACAAAAGTCAGGCCCTGAGAGTATTTCTGCCTTTTCACGGATAAATTCAGCAGGACTCTGGTAATCTAAAGAATGCAATATAGCATAGAGATATTTCTGATTCCAAATTGAGCCTTTGTTTATGTTTAATAGGTGCCCATTTTAAGCACTTTAACTTTCCAGAAAGATAAATCTTCAAATAACTCCATATTCTAAATCAGCCAGGGCTCTTGCGTTTGCTGACAGTTGAGAACCAGTTCAGTCTGCTTTAAGCAAAGAAGAGATTATAGTGTGTCTTAAATAATCTAGGGCTAAAACAGGCTCTTGCAGTAATAACATCTCAAACTAAGTAATCAGAAATAATCCTATTTCTTCATCATTTGGACCATTTTTTCTGAGATGAATTTAAACTCAAGCATTGCATATATTTTGAATTTTTGTAGAGAATTAGCAGTAGAGCAGTAACAAGACTTGGCAGCCAATGATTACAAGCATGTGAGGGACTGATTACTGGAGACTACTGTGGTTTGCATTGTTTAGAGGAATGGAAGTGATGCTAATATAAAGTAATAGTTTGCTTGTGAAAAACAATAATATATTTGTCTTTAGATGTCAGCAAATAGTTCCCTCTTATTTTTTTTTTGACATTAGGTTTGGTGGGTAGGCTCTTACAATAAATTTTAATAAATAGTGGGGTTTACTTAAAACACAAAGGAGAAAATGTAAGTGAAACAATATAGGACTTCAACATCAAAAATGTATTTGAAGATATTGTCTTAAAGGCAAAAGAAGCAAAAACCAGAATAAAAATGTAATAACTACGCAAAATTTAAAAATCTTATCATAATATGTCTGATGAGAAATAATATTATATATATATATGGGTCTCACAAAAGTCAACAACAAACACAACAAGAAACCCAATCAGAAAATGACAAAAGGCCTAAATATCATTTTCCCCAAGTACAAGTGAACCACAGAGTCATGAAAAACTGCTCAACATCATTTATTACTGGAGAAATGTAATGAAAAATCCAAACTTCAATGGGATATTCTCTCATTGACATAACCAATGAAAACGGCCTATATCAAAAAGGTTGAAATAAATATTGGCAAGGATGTGGAGAAAAAAATTTTGGCATATTGTAGGTGAAAATATAAATTGGTTCTGATTCTGGTATGAGCTACAAAGATTCTTTAGTTTAAACAAGCAAAACTAAAAAAATGGCAATCCCAATTGACCCAGAAATGACACTTTGACACACATATTTATTTATTTATTTATTGGTTTTTTGGGGCACAGCTGGTGATGCATAGGGATTACTCCTGGTTTTGCACTCAGGAATCACCCCTGGCGGTGCTCAGGGGACCATATGGGATTCTGGGAATCAAACCCGGGTTGGCCGCGTGCAAGGCAAATGCCCTACCTGCTATGCTATTGCTCCAGCCCCAGACACACATATTTAAATGGATATTTTCACCTCTATGTTCTCGTATGTTCATAGAAGTCTTATAATAGCCAACACATGTAATCAACATAAATTGCTTATTAACTGTCCAAAGGGGCTGTGATATATGTACCAAATGGAACCTACTTTGTCATGAAAAACATAAAACTGTGCCTTTTTTGATAAAATGGATGAATCTTTGTATTACTATGCTAACCAAAATGAAAAAGGAAGTGAATGACAACAGATGGATTCACTCTTATGTAAAATATGAATAATTAAACCGTCCAAGATAGTGAAAAAAAGCAAAGCTTGCTTCTAGACTTGGTGATTACCAGAAAAAAAAAATAAGTGGGTTTGTCTCTTTGGCGCTGAGAGGGCACTAGAAATTTTGTGATTGTTATCTGAATCAAAATATATATTGTATAGACTTCATTCAAATAAAGATGTGAAGCTAAGCCCCTATTAATCAATCATGTTGCAAACCAATGATCACTGTCACTCTCACTGTCATCCTGTTGTTCATCCATTTCTTCAAGCAGGCACCAGTAATGTCTCCATTCGTCCCAGCCCTGAGATTTTAGCAAGTGCCACATTGGAGGCTCTTTCAGGGTCATGGGAAAGAAACCCATCATTGTTACTAGGTTTTTCATATCAACTAAGCCACGGGGAGCTTTCCAGACTCTGCTGTACGGGCAGGACACTCTCAGTAGCCTGCCAGTTTCTCTAAGAGTGTGGCCTAGACAATAAGAGGTCGCTTTTGGGAGCTTGGTTTTACAGTCTCTGGGGCTTGGCTGTTGATGGGATTACACGGTGGAGCCGGGGGCAGTTGGTGGGTGTAACTCTTTAGCTACTGGAAGATGGAGGATGTGGGTGGAGGATGCACAGTCCCAATCTGAGCAGGCTTGGAGGTCTCAGCTCTGAGTCCCGCACACCTGGGTTCCTCTGCAGGTTCCTTCATGTGTGAGGCTCATCCGAGCATGTGGAGAGTGGTCTTAAGCATCCCTGTGGCTGGTTCTGGAGGTCTTCAGCTGCCGGGACTCTGCTCTGGGTGGGGAGGGAAACTCAACCCGTCCCCCTCCAAGGGGGCCCAGTGAGGTCCCAGGACTGGGCCCCCTCCACCCACATCTCCCATTTTCCAGTAGCTAGGCATTACACTCACCAACTGCCCGGTGCTGTGTAATCCCATCAATGGCCAAGACCCAGAGATTTTACCAAGCTCCCTGAAGAGAACAATACAGAGTCTCCTGTGCCCATGCCTGGCTGTCCTTACAGAAGCCCCTTGGAGGGGGGCGGGTTGAGTTTCCCTTCCTGCCCCGAGCAGAGCCCTGGCAGCTGAAGACCTCCAGATCCAGCCACAGCCATGCTTAAGACCACTCTCCACACGCTCAGACAAGCCTCATGCATGAAGAAACCAGCAGAGAAACTCAGGTGTGCGGGATCTGGGACTGAGATCTCCAAACCAATAATAAATCAATATATTTTTTTTAAAAAAAGATGGTTTAGCTATTTAAATATGAAGTTCAAAAATCACCTTGCCCAAGCAGAAAATCTGAGCACACCTAACTTACCTATTTACTAACCTCATCAAAACAAAGTGACTTTTAAAAACACTGGCTAAGAGATTGCAGCTGTGCTCCAAATGAACAGACTCCCTTCAAACCAGTGCATCATCAGCAGAATTATTGGCTGAGTTGTACAACATCTATTATTTTTAGCTATGAAAAATGAGAAAAGAACATAGCTGGATTTTTAGATTACGGTAGAGAACTATGATATAATCACTATTTATTAATAGCTTTATTGCTCTGTATGATGAATAATGTACTTCTATGGCAAATAATTTTATTACTTGAAAAGCAGGGTAGTTGAATTGAAACATCAGCAATATAGAATGAGTGTGGACATTCTTTTTTGCCTTTCAAGTTACTTTTCAATACACCCCTCCTCTATGCAGGAGTATGAGAAATTCACAAAAGGTGAACAATTACCCAGCTTATGTGTCAATCACTAATGAAATAAAAATTGAAGAGAGATCATTTGAATAAAAATTTTATTTTATATATTGGTGGTAATTTTTTTAAAAAATAATGAGATTCTTATTTAAGCAAATTACTTTGCAAAACAAGTTTAGCTCATAGAAGAAAAAATAAATGAAGAAAAAAAAGTTGAAATAAAGATGTGATTCGGAGTCACAGAAATATGGAGCCACTGACTAATTCATTAAAAAATATTACCCATTACCACAATTACTTTGTGGTATACTATGCAGCAGTGCATGTGGGTGTAGAACCTGTACATTCATGCAATACATAGTCTAGAGCACTGTAGCACTGCACTTTCCTCCCGTTGTTCATTGAGTTGCTCAAGCGGACCCAGTAACTTCTCCATTGTGAGACTTGTTGTTACTGTGTTTGGCATATTGAATACGTCACGGGTAGCTTCCCAGCTTCTACTCTTGTGCTATTGCTCCAGCCCTAGAGCAAAGCTTAGAAAACCTTCATGGTAAACAGGTCTGTAGTAAGGACTTTTTTTAACTTTGCAGGCCATACTGTGTTGGAGTTACTCAACTGTTTTTTTGCAGTTCTAAAACTGCCAATTATACATAAAGAAATGGACATGATTTGAATTAAATAAAACTTTACCTAAAACAGCAGATTGACATTTCAGCCAGAGTTTGCCAAACCCCTTTCTGTAGGCCACTAGCTGAGGCTCTATTACTGAGGCAGCTGTTATTGGGTTTTCTAATTCTGTCTCTTGCATTTTCAGAGTTCTTAATAGTAGCTACTTTGCAGAGGTATTTTGAGAATAAAAGGGATAATGCTTCCAATCATTCCTAATATACCCGAGATTTAATAAATATCATCTACTTTCAAATTAAATTATTTTATGTACATAAGAATAAATCAGGAAGTCCCTCACAACTCAATTCCATAGCTCTTTGAATTTTACAAATAAAAAGGCAACTCCAAAGTAGACTATAGACCGAACATGATTGCCACTCAATGCCTCTTTTGCAAACCACAGAATTCAAAAGGAGAGAGAGAACAAAAGGAAATGCCCTGCCACAGACGCAGAGTAGGATGGGAGTATGGGGGGTGGGAGGGATACTGGGATCAGTGGTGGTGGAGAATGGGCACTGGTGGAGGGATGGGTGCTCAATCATTGTATAACTGAAACCCAAACACAAAAATTTGTAAGTCTACAACTGTACCTCATAGTGTTTCACTAATAAAAATTTTTAAAAAAGAGAGAACTGAAAAAAATCTGAAAGAAACCCCTGTCCATGAAAAGATGACTGAATAAAGAAAATCATATCATTTTTGCTGCTATATATCATCTCAAAAAAAGGCAACTCCAATTGGTAAAAATAATAATGTAGGTTTAAAGAATCAATATCATTTTTATCTCAATTTGATTTTTCAAGCATTGTTAAGGATTATATGCTTTGATTATTAGAAACTTGACCAAAGGTAAATGAATAAAAGTAATTTTTTTATTTGTTAATTTTTTCCTGCTTTTTGGGTCACACCCAGCGATGCTCATGGGTTACTCCTGGCTCTGCACTCAGGACTTACTCCTGGAGGTGCTCAGGGGACCATATGGGATGCCAGGAATTGAACTCAGGTCAACTGTGTGCAATACAAATGCCCTATCTTCTGCCCCTTTGCTCCAGCCCCAGTTTTTATTGTTGTTAGAAAAATAATTTAGGATTATGACCTAGTCAAGAGAGAAATTTACACGTTCATAATAACTTTGGAGAGTGCATTGTGAAAGCCTGTAAAATATACAGAAAATGTAAGTTCTATAACATGTTTTTCAAGTTATCTCCATTTCATAAACTAGACATCAGTTAGTACATTCAATAGGTTAAGGAGGAACCACTATTAGCCAGAGTTTATTTTTGATATTGAAATCTGAGTAATTACTAAAGACATTATGCCTTGGCAACTGAAGCCCAAATTCTGAGGAGGGATTCAGAGGACAAACAAATTCACAATGAACTATTGAGTATGAGTTTCAAGAAAATGAAAGTGGAACACAGAAAGGAGGGGGGTGGAGAAATATAGTTGTGGGAAACGTTTCCAGATATATATATATATATATATATATATATATATATATATATATGTGTGTGTGTGTGTGTGTGTGTGTGTATTATATCACTGTAGCACTGTCCTTCCATTGTTCATCTATTTGCTCTAGCAGTACCAGTAACATCTCTATTTTAAGACTTGTTGTTACTTTGGCATATGGAATACTCCACGGGAGCTTGCGAGTCTCTGCTGTGCAGGCGAGATACTCTCGGTAGCTTGCCGGGCTCTCCTAGAGGAATGGAGGACTTGAACATGGGTCATTCTCATGCCAGGCAAAGGCCCTATCCACTGTGCTATCACTCCAGCCCAATGATGTATATAATATATAATAATATATAATATATGTATATACATATTATTTTTAACAAAACAATCTGAAGAGGCTATCACTGAGACAGTGATTGTGGACAATGAGAGAGAAACTTCAGGAGCAGTCTATAGAAGGCATTTAATGCAAGCAACAAATTCTAACAGTTATTGCAAAGCTCCCTGAGTCTTCTCTATAGAAAAGAGACAATTGGGAACTTGAGATCTCTGAGTACATTGGAGACACATAGCTTAGTCATTTTGGGGGGCCACTTCCTCATATGTAAAAAGGAAATAATACCCTAGGACATAAAAGCTTACCATCCTTCAGTACGAAACCCTATTAGCAACAGGACTGCAAAACACAGTGCAATGTATGAGCATATAGAAGTGTGTATATATGTGTATGTGTATATGTATATATGATTAAGTAAAGTAAAGTAAAGGCCCTCCCGTTGATCGTCAATTTGCTCGAGCGGGCCCAGTAACGTCTCCATTGGAGACTTTGTTGTTACTGTGTCTGGCATATCTAATACTCTCGGTAGCTTGCCGGGCTCTCCGAGAGGGGCGGAGGAATCGAACTCGGGTTGGCCATGTTGGCCGCTTGTAAGGCGAACGCCCTACCCGCTGTGCTATCGCTCCAGCCCGTGATCGTATCGTATCGTATCGTATAGTATATATGATTATGCATATGTATATATGTATACACATATACCTATATACAGTGTTGAAACATTGTGTTTCTGAAACCCAGTCATGAATAACTGCAATTTCACAGTGACAGAATTAAAAAAAATAACAATAAACACTTTAAAACTAGATTCTAGGACTGCAGATATCAATTCTGTTTGCTCAGTTGATTTCTGAACTAGTTATGTTTCTGAAAATCTAAAACTGTTATCAGGAAAATTGTACCCAACCGTAGGTAATAATAATAATAAACAATAATAATGACAGTAATCATAAATAAACAGCACTGGTGTCTAGCCAGGACATTGCTCATCCTGAATGGACTGTGATGAGATTGCTTAGGTCTCCTCTGACCTCCACAATGACCAACCCTAAACTGCTTCTCTCCAGGAACTGTTATTCCCTAGCAGCCTCTCAGTTACGCTTTCAATCAGGAAACATTTCCTCTGGAGCTGGACAGGCCCAGCTCTCCAGCCACTGTAGGAGGCTGCAGTTCATGTCCTCAGCAGAATATTCCTTTACAGCACTCTTCATAGTGCAGAAATCTGATGTCCCTGCCGCCACTGTTCCCAGCTCAGCAAATATCACTGTGTCATCAGTGGATCGGCCTCTCCTGATGGTGTGTTTCTTCTCATTCAAGCTTTGAAGACTCACTGCAGACGTGTATTCAGTCTTTAATCCCTCCAGAAACATGAACTATTTAGGTTATAAATGTCCTCTTTGGGCACATATGCTAGGATCTAAAAGCAGGGTGGGGAGAGAATAATTTTAACACTTTAGTGTTAACTTCTCTCTCTCTCTCTGTCTCTCTCTGTCTCTCTGTCTCTCTTCCTCTCTCTCAAACCTGTCTGTGCTCAGGGCTAATCTCTTCCTCTGTGCTGAGTGGCCACTCCTAGCAAAGTCAAAGGACAAATGGTGTGGTTGAGATCAAGTCCCCATCAGCTGTTCACGTTATGCTAGTTCTCTGGCTTAAAATTAACTAACACTTGTCATCCCTGTGTGTCCATATTAAAGAATTAGATAGAAATGTTCACTATTAATCACACTTTTATCTTTTATCTTCATATTATACTCTTTATTCCCTTAGGGTAATAATATATTTTGACAGAAACCATCCATATTTTCTGTGCAGTTGAATCCCTACAGTTCTTATACATACTCTAAAAGTTGAATGAATGTAGTCAGAGACACAGCACAGGGCGTATGGTGTTGGCAGAGAATGTGACTGACCTGCCTCAAATCTTGAAAACACCTTATGATCTCCAAGCACTGGCGGGGATCACTCCTAAGCACAGAGCAAATAATAGACCTTGAACACCAGAGGGTGTCACCTCAAACCACCTGCCTCAAAAGTTAGTTGGATAAATGCCACTCTCTGAGGTAAAAACACGTTGAAAGGTCTTCCATTTCTATTTATGTTTGGCTACTGTAGAGAGAAATATATTCAGATTAATGAGAAGAACAAATTCTGGATTTAGGGCTGAGCTTGGCATGTTATAGGTAATGGAAGTATTGAGCACATTTATCTAACAGTAAGCAACGATGAGGAAGAGACATACATAAGCAAGAATACATAAGCTAGGGGAAATATTTGAACTCGGAAGTGCTTTTTATTTTCCTTCTCAGTCTCCTCATATCTTCATTCTGTCCCCAAGAGAGAATTGATTTAATTGACTTAATTATATATATATTAAATATCACTATCACTATCATCCCATTGTTCATCCATTTACTCGAGCTGGTGCCAGTAACGTCTCCATCTGTCCCTATCATGTGCCAGTGTAGCCTGATGGCATACTAGGGCCTCTTTCTGGGTCAGGGGAATGAGGACCATTATTCTTAATGTTTTTGGCATATCGAGTATGCCACAGGTAGCTTGCATGGTTCTGCTGTGCAGGAGTGATACTCTCAATAGCTTGTTGGGCTCTCTGACAGGGATGGAGGCTTTTTGGGGCAGCCCCTAATCACCTTTACAGGTGTTCCCAGTCAGACAAATATGCGGGCAGGATACTCTCAGTAACCTGCCAGGTTCTCTGAAAGTGAGAACTAGACAATAAGAGGGCGCACGGCTACAAATGTGGCTGCAGACTTCCAGAGCTTGGTTTTATAGTCACTGGGTCTTGGCCGTTGATGGGATTACATGGCAGTTGGTGGGTGTAACTGTATAGCTACTGGAAGATGGGGAATCTGGGTGGAAGAGCCCCAATCCTGAACAGAGCAGGCTTGGAGATCTCAGCCATGGGTCCCGCACACCTGGGTTCCTCTGCTGGTTCCTTCATGCATGAGGCTCATCCGAGCTTTTGGAGAGTGGTCATATGGCTGGGTTGGCATATATGTGTGTAATATATAGTCTTATATACTTATACATATATTCTTATATACACACATATATATGAGAGATGTTTATGCCTTTTATCTTTTCTCACTACAATCTAGTGATCCATTGAACAACCACTATGATCTTTTTAGACTCTAAGTTAGTGCTTTCATACCCTCTGCTCAGAACCCTCCAATTACATTCAATTTAAACCAAAACATGAGTCAAGGACCTCACCATGGCCTTGGATGTTTGAACCTCTTTCTGGAAAAGCAAGGGAGTCACTGGGAAGTTTGAACTGAAGGATAGCCAATAAAATCAATGCTGATCCTTCATTTTCCCTCTCTGTCATCTGAAATATCAGTAATGAAAAAGTCTTATACTCACTAGGCAGGTAAAGTGACCAAGTCAAGATGCATGAACTTGATCAAGTACCTGGTGCCGTTGCAGCTTAGGAGCGTGGGCTCAGAGTAGGACCTACTCAGGCACTGCCTCTGAAAATCTAATCAGTGCAACCACAGTCTGAGCAGCATATGCTGCTTAGTTGGCTGCCTGGTTACCCTGACTGAGTCCATTAATATGAAGCATAAACAAATCCTGGATGAATGGGGATGGCCATTTTGTTGCAACATATGGTAGTGGCGCTCAGATATTTTTATCTTACTCCTACCCAGATGTTTAGTTCTCCTGATACTCAGCTTTTATCTGGCAGGCAAGGTGTTAGAGAATGCCTTTGTGATTTGAGTGAAAGTATGCTAATTTTTTTTGCCTACCTTGCAAATTAGATTTGTAATCAATTAAGAAGTCTCCTAAGGTTTTATTTTGTAATGTTGCTCATTTTATCTTGTATACTTAAAAATAGTCCTACTTTATTATATATAATTATTTTTTATTAAGTTATCTTTATTTGTGTGTGTGTTTTGGGGATCACACCTGCCGGATTACAGGGATTAGTCCTGTAAACAGGGATTAGTCCTGACTCTGCACTCAGGGACAAATTCTGGTAAACTCAGGGGACCATAGGAGTGCATCCCATGAATCCAAACCGGGATGGCCTCATGTAATGCCAATGCCCTATCCTCTGTACTATTTCTCTGGCCACATCTCTTTATCTTTCGCATTATTTATTCAAAATTCTTAAAACTCCAGCAAAATAAAGCTTAGGAATTTAAAAAAAACAAAGCTTTTTCTGTAATGGTACTGCTAAGTCAAATATATTTTTTAGTCAAAACTGTTTGAATATAGGCTTACTTTTCTTTTTTGTAACATCTTGTTGGCCACACATCTCTATTACACTCAGTGATAATTCTGCAGAGTTCTGCTGATAACTCTGCAGAACGAGTTATGCATAGAGTCAACGATTGCAGCAGAAAAGATAAGTGCAGGTCCAGTTTTCGTTTCCCCCACTAACTGGGTGTTTTAGTTGTTAGAAAATAAGGATGACGATTGTTTCTAAAACTCCCTGGATTTTTTTTTTTGTTTATGATTTGCCTGTCCTCAGTGAACACCAAATGTGCCTTGCCTCCTCTGGAGCTCTCCAAGGAGATAAAGAGGTTCATTGGCTTTGGCTAACTCTGTCTCCTTGGCAGGGTTAGCAGTTATCACATTCTAGCAGATAGCAGAAGAATAGAGCTTGCCCTCCCAGAAGCCCCTGTCAGAGCTCCAAGGAACTGAGAAATAAGCAGTCCTCTAATAGGAAAGTGAACAGCACTGAGTATAATAATAACATATTGTGTCTGCCTTGAGTTTTCCTCCCAAGATTCCTACATGCTTTGCCAACATTCTATCAACTAATCCTAAGTGGCAAGTATTATTATTAACATTTTATAGGTAGGGGACTTTGAGAGTACTAGGTAAGACTTAGCTTAAACAAATGAGATCAGAGCTGGCGGATTTGCTGAATTTCCAACTAAATTGCCATCTACCTACAAATCAAGGGAAAAAAGGAAAAGGTCGTTCTGACCCTATATCAATCAAGCAAAGATCTTTTGATCTTCTGGTAGAGTTAATAAAAGTTGGGGGCTTTTAATAAACTATTTGGTCATATTTTAAAAGACACCATTCTTAAATTGCTGACCCAACCATAATTTTTGCTAAAATTAATTATTCATCTTCTTGTGAAATATTTTTTGCACCTAGTTTTCACAAATTCTTATGTGTTTAGTGTACATTCTGGCTCACTAATCACTCAATCTGCTTCCTCATTGTTTTTAACCTTTATTTATTTCTGAGTAATGCCCCTATAAGTGTGTGTATGTGTATTCTCTCTTCATAATTTTATAGAATTTTGGACAAACATCATAAATAAATATGTAAAATATATGAATGCATACATATTTGTGTATTCCCACATTATATCACCATTCAAGATCTTTCACTCTGTCTAGGGAAAGTGTCACTGTGAATTAATCACCAAACCTAACAATTCTCTGATATTTGTTTCTTTCAACTCCTAACTCTGACTCCTCAGCCCACTCAATTTTATGAGAAGTCAGGAACAGAAGATTTGTGAACCCTTTATACTCTTAGCGAATTGTTGCTATTGACTGTAAAATTGTCTCTTTGGCATTTTTATTCTCCTTCAAAATGACCTTCTCACCCCCATATCATATCTATTATCACCAAGTCATAGCTTAAAATACTGCATTCTCAGTTTCTGAACTGTGACATCTAAACAAGTTTATCCATTTCTGTGCTATTGATAATACATAATATGTATAATATAACATGTACATTATTTATAGCACATTATACATACAATGTAAAAAAATTTAAAAAGGTAATTTCAAAGTACATTATATATAAAAGTTGGCTTTAAAATTATAGAATAAAATTGAACTCTGAAATTTATGCTTTGTGTGGTAGAAGTAAAGGAAAGGAAAGAATGAAAAAATATATATTAATCTCTCCTTACTCTCTAGTATATTAAATATGTGCATGTGGAAATTTGTAGCGAAGTTGTTTAAATAATTATCTCTGGGTTACTACTTTTGTTCTTATTAAATTTTCTATTAGAATCCTATGCATCAAATAAAATAAAAGCTACACATATTTTAAGATGAAAAGTAAATATGTTTATTGACCTCACATTCGATGTTAATGCAGGCTGACTACTTATTTAAGGAAAATAGATCTTGTGGGGAAAATAGCAACTTTAAAAAATGCCTTTTTAACTATTATTACTTACATTATCCATTAAAATGTTTTTCAACCCTTTAAAATGAACATGAAAAGTATATTTATTCTGTGAGTTGCTAAATTAAAAATGGTGTGATAAATCACATGACAAAATTAAGATAAAAGAGTTCAGGCAGAAATGGTCGGATTTTAGGAAAGTTTGGAAATAGCCATACAAATGTAGAGGAAGTCAATTAATATTGAACGTCCTATAACTGTACTTTATAAAGTTTCAGCACTTGACAGTTTCTTTCCTCTTTCCTGCACGTCCCACTAGCTTCAAAATAATATGATGCTTTAGATGGAAAATTCTTATCTTGCCATTGTCTTAATTTAGCATTTTTATAAGAACCAAACAAAGGGAAAGATGAAAACATACAAAGTGACATTTTTCCTCCAATATGCTAACACCGTGTACAAGGAAGAATTTGTATCAAAGTTGTGCTTCTGTATGTATTGTAAACAATATGTGTAGTGAGTGGTCAGTACCCAGGGAGAATTTAATGTGGACTAGAATAGTCAGGAACTAGTTCAATATGTTTCAAAGTCATCTGCAGCCTAGAGATTAGGTGCATAAATCCTGCGGGAGTACTCTTGGGTGGAATAAATAGCAAAGGGCGTGCTGAGAAGGCTGAGATTGAATGGCATGTGTGGGTGGTTAATAGAGGATAGATCTGACAATGTATTAGTGCTGTGTATGTAGAGTATAAATTGTAAATGCCACCTGATATGCAACTCAAAGTGGTTTGAATATTTGCCTGGAATTTTATAGTGAGCTTCTGTTAAATCAGCATTCATACAGGTCTCCATTATGGTTTGGGGGTGGTCTAAGGTGCTAATGGAAAAGTTGAGGTGACAAAGGAAACAATGACCACAACACAAAGAAAGCCCATAGAATAGGAAAAAAATATTTACCTAAAATAAATCTGATAAGGGGTTAATATCAAAGATATATAAGGCACTGTTATAACTTTACAAGAAAAAAAACCTAATACCATCAAATTATGGGGAGAAGAAATGAATAGAGACTTCCACAAAGAAGAAATACAAATGAAAAAAATTACATTGCTAATTATCAGCCACATACAAATGAAAACCATAATAAGATAGCATCTCATACCACAGAGTCTGGAAAACATCCAAAAGAACAAATAACAACCAGTGCTGGTGCAGATGCAGAGAGAAGGGGATTCTCATTCATTGTTTGTGGGAATGCTGACTGGTCCAGCCACTCTGGAAAACAATATAGGCATTCCTTCTAACAATAGAAATTGAGCTTCCACATGACCCAGCAATACCACGTTCTTAGTGCCCCAAGTTATTATAGCATATCTACAATGGATTCTATTGCTTTGCTTTAGAATATCCTGGGGAGCCAGCTCCTTCTCCCTGCTCTTCAACAGTATAACATTGTAAAATGGTTACCAGATATTCCAAACTGAGTTTCTCCAGCTGTACATGGTAATAGTAGATTCGATGTTGATACCACTGACAAGAATATAATGCCCATGCAATGTTTAATATGGTCCTTAAAGCACTGTGGAGATACAAGATGTATTAAATGGCAATATGTTCTCTAAGGTATTTAAATACTGGGGCTTTAATGCACTATCCTCCCGTTGTTCATCAATTTGCTCAAGCAGGCCCAGTAACATCTCCATTTTTTGAGGCTTGTTGTTACTGTGTTTGGCATATTGAATATGTCACGGTTAGCTTGCCAGGCTTTGCTGTGCGGGCAAGATACTCTCCGTAGCTTGCCGGGCTCTCGGAGAGGGGCAGAGGAATCAAAACCGGCTTGTCGGGGTGGCTGCATGCAAGGCAAACGCCCTACTTCTGTGCTATCACTCCAGCTCTTATTGACCAATATTAATCAAAAGGAGAGAACGAGAGGGGCAATAAAGAGAAGTAACATGTGGAAGAGAAGAAAAAACAACAAAAAGGTTATAAAGGGAAAATATTACACTATGATTGAAGACTGCTTGATCAATTGAAGAAAAAAGCACATGACTAAGAATTACTGATTGTTATTTATGAAGGAATCATAGCATAATGAAACAAGAATTGGGGTTCCAAAGGTAGAGACAAATTTCTATACTAATAATTCAGTTACAGTTAGAATATCATATCATTTCCAGAAAACTACAAGGATCCCTTGTCCTCCAGAAAGGACAATTCTAAGAGAAGATGGAATGGATTCAACCAACCATATAAATCTTGGTCTCTTCATTACCCACTATGCCCATAGAAGTATCTATTTTTGCTGAAAAGTTTGTGCATTATTATAGGTGATTCTTTCACTGTGCTTCAAATGGTACTGCTTTTCCATCCAAAACATATTTCTAGGACATTGATAGTCCTTCACGAGTCTTCTCCCGAGACTCCCTATCATACAGTTTTTTTCTTTCTGAGATTCTTATCAGTGTCCCCTACTGCACAATAATTTTGTAAAAATACCTCTGATGCAAAAATTGAGAAAAATCTTTCCGGAATCTTTTTGAAAATTTGATTGATGTAAAGAACTATAAAAACACAGTTGGAATTGGAGATACCAAGTTCTGCATTTTGGCTCAGTGAAGAGAAGAGTGTAGCAAGATTTGTTTAGACCTGAATATGAAAGCAGAGCCAACATAAAGCAGGGTGCTATTTGTAAAAAATATTTTGGAGCAATAACGGAGGTTTGAAATTAATGAGAATAATGCTTAGATTAATAGCATAGGTCTTATTTCATGTATTATATTTAACAGTGGAGAAAAAGAGCAAAAGGAGAAACTTGGCAGTCTTAAAAGTCTATACACATCACTAATCAAAGGACACATTTTAATGTTCCTGAAAAAAATTCTATAAATGATAGCTAAAATCTCCTATGACGTATTTTGCTTCTTCTATAAACCTTTTTTGGTCATCTTTTATAATGTGAGCCAAATTACGTTTTTTTCAAATATGTGTTTAGAAGAGATTCTTTTTAAAGGTTAAAGGTCAAGAGATCCTTTTAGAATCTGAAGTGAACTATACATCTTAGTTTTTAAAAATTTCACACATCTTTATACATACAGACAAGAACACACACAGAGATTTTGGAAAATCATTGAAAGGTGTTCAAAGAAACTTCTTGACTTGACAAATGCTAGGCTATGAGTGACATTCTAAAGAACTCAGTGTCAAAGCAGGTCAAATAGGAACAGAGAAAAACCTGCCTATCTCATAGGACAGAGGAAAATATTAAATAATTAAAAATAGTTTAAGAATTTGTATCCATTCAATACACATTAGCAGTTCCTATTTTATTTTGTTTTGTTTCTTTTGGCCACACCCAGCAATGTGGCTCTTCATTAACGAATTATTCCTGTTGATGCTTGGGGACCAAATGGCATGCAGAAATCAGTTCCAGGTGAGCTGAGTGCAAGGCAAATGCCTTGTCTGCTATATTATCTTTCCGGCTCCAGTAATTCCTATTTTTCTTGTCAGTGTTATTGTTTGATTTGGTTTGGGGACCATGGTTGGCAGGAGTAAGGACTTATTCCTGGCTCTACCCTAGGAATAACTCAGGACAGTGATGTACAGTTCCAGAAATCAAGCCATGGTCAGCTGTGTGCAAAGCAAGTAACTTAGTCTTTGTACTATCTCTCCAGCTACCTAGTTAGATCACTTGATCACTTGATCACTTGACTTCCCGTTAATCTTTGATTTGCTCGAACGGGCGCCAGTAACGTCTCCATTTGTCCCTGTCGCGTGCTAGTGCAGCCCGATGGCGTCTGTTCGCTCTAGGAACATGAAGAGCCTCAAACCGATCATTCATGATCTTGATGAAGAAGTCTGATCATCTGGTAGGTGGGCGGCCACGCTGTCTTTTGACATCCCGTGGAATCCAGTCGGTAACAACTCTACTCCAGCGGTCATCTTTAAATCTCATTACGTGACCAGCCCATCTGATTTTTGACACCTTGGCAAACGAGACAGCATCCCTGATTCTTGATCGTCGATGGATGTCAGAACTCCGGATTCTTTCTCTCATTAGAGTGAAACGTGATATTCCAAGCATAGCTCTTTCAATTCCTCTTTGGGAGACCTGAATAGCGTTCTCATCCTGTTTGCGTAGGGCCCAGGTCTCTGAGGCATATGTTAATGCAGGAAGAACAGTGGAATCAAAGAGTGTGCCTGGAGCCAGAGGTTCTTCGTCCTCTTAGCTATTCCTTCGATGCTCTTGAAGGCGTTCCAAGCCGCTCTCTTCCTCCTGTGCAGCTCGGGTGCCAGGTCATTTGTCATGTTGACTTCTCAACCTAGGTACACATAGCTGTTGCATTCGGAGATGGTCATTCCGTTGAGAGCGAATGGGGCATCAGGAATAAGGCTGTTTCTCATAAACATTGTCTTCGTAAGACTCAGCTGTAGTCTGACCTTTCCACACTCACGGTCGAAGTCGGCCAGCATTTGTGCCACTTGGCTGATGTTTGCTGTTAATAAAACAATGTCATCAGCAAAGCGGAGGTGGTGTAGTTGCCGACCATCTATCTTCACTCCCATTCCTTCCCATTCCAGTCGTCGCATGATGTTCTCGAGGGTTGCACTGAAGAGTTTCGGTGAAATGGTATCACCCTGCCGAACCCCTCCCTTGACATCAATAGATTACTTCTTTGTAGAATGGTGAGATCCTGGTAGTGAATCCGTAATACAACTCACGGAGGATCTTGATGTATTGGGCTTGAATGCCCTGATTGGCTAGGGCTTCAATGACCACTTCCGTCTCAACAGAATCAAAGGCCTTCTTTAAATCAATGAACGTTAGACAGAGCGGCATCTTGAACTTCCGAGAAACCTCAATGAGCTTGGTTATTGTGTGGATATGGTCAATAGTGCTGAATCCTTTGAAGAACCCGGCTTGCTCGCATGGTTGTCCTTCATATAGTTGTCTGCCAATCCTATTTAGGATGACTCAAGTGAATAACTTGTAGATGACAGACGATCGACAGACTTAGTCTTTGAACTATCTCCCCAGCTCCCTAGTTAGATACTATTATGAAAACTGTTATATTGGCATTGAAAACTGTTATATTGGCATTGAATCACTATGTTCTTTGTTTTGTGATTCTCATTATTTGCCTTCTTTTTGCTACTTTCCTAATCCAATTTTTGAGAAATGAAATGAGATGTTCTTCAATTTCATGAAATAAACAACCTGATATTTCTGTTATTTGTTAGCATCTTTATTAATTGAGACATAGGCTTTTTTGTTTTACTTAAACACTTAATTTATAAAATTATATTCCAAATGGGTTTATAAAGTGGTGTTTTATTAAATATCAGTTTACAAGGTTTCAAGTAATTTCACAACTTTTGAAGGTGTGTGAATAAAACAGAAACAGGAGCCAGGGAAATAGCTCAAATCTTTAGAGGAAAGGTTTTGCAAACAGGAAGCCTGGGGTTTGACTCAGGGACTGCATAGTCTCTGGCACCACCAGTGTTGCCCCAAAACAAACAGACAAACAAATACTCAGGTATTTTTTCTATAACATGCTTATCATTCTTAAAGAGAGATTTTCTCAGTATAAAACAAATATTCAATCCATTATCTTACAATGTCAATTTATAGAAGACCAAAGAAAAACTTAAAGAAATATATCTGATCCATGCAAAAAAGGAAAAAGATTTTGAGATATCAAGCTCAAATCTCACAATTTTTATTAATAAAGCTTCATATTTTTGTTAATTATCTGTCTCTAAAAAATGACATGCTTATTAAAGTCCCAACGGTGCATTTAAACATGAACATTCCACTTTTTTAATTGTGTTCTAAATTCCAGGAAGTTTTGAATATCTGGCTAGGTACCTATCAATGATAAGGGGACTATCAATGCTGAGATGTCATCTTATATTGACTTTCATCTACTACAATTTCCTTTTTTGCCTCACTTCCATATTCATTCATAGAACCTTGATCTATGCATTTTCAGATCTATTGACCACTTTGTCCTTCTCCAATGCAATTGTCAGTTTTGCACTTCAAAGTTGCTTGACTAAGCATTGAAAACCTACAATCAAACTGCTCTGTACTGCTTTGGGAGTCAACCCTTTACACATACTTTCTCTTTCCTTGCTCTTTTCTTCTCTGTTAATTTCACAAATCTGGCAATCCTGTAGAGAAGACCTATAACATAAATGAAACTTGAGTTGCACCAAATCACACCATCATTTGTCTCTCTGTCCCTTTTTCCTTTTCAGAAACACTATGGTTAAAAATGTATTGATCTCCGTTAATAGCACAGACTTTTCTGGATGTGTGGTTTCACACACACATACGCACACATCCTCACACACGAAATGCTTGATGAGATCACATAATTTGATTTTTATTGAACTTTATTTTATCGTCCCCTAAATCTTTGATGATACTTTCTCCAGTGATGATGACTCACTCATGAGCATCCTCAAGCAGCACTCCCTATGTGTACCCATGATGTTTTATGTTCCTTGGGGTCATTGCAAATGTCTACTCCTCACTGTTCATAGTACAGAATACTGAAACCTGCGGGGGGTGGTACTATGGGTCAAGGATGGGATGTTCTCTTATATCCTTTGACTGACTGTAAAGCATCCATAAACAAAAGGAAGACAGGTAAAAAATCCCAAGAACTACAGAATGGAAAAGCAAAGAGATTACTTCAAAGTAATTTTACCAAACTGCATGATAAATTTAGCATTTCCATTTATGAATGCTGCATCACAAATCAATTGTTGTCATGTGAAGACCACATAAATTCACTTTTTTTTGTAACGACACTGTTTAGCTTATGGTAAATGGCTTGACTTGTATATTGCATCTGTAGTCACCAAAGTAATGTAGTTCAAATTAAAGGGGATGCATCTGACTTATTCTTTTTTGTTATCAGCAGTATTAAATGCAGTGCAGGCAGAGAATGCTAAGACAATAAAAAAGTGGAAATATCAGTAATATAGAGTACTCACTATTTCAATGTGAATAGTAGGTTTCATGGAGCTAACTTTTTTGTCCAGAGTGAGTGCTGTATAATCACAGGTGATTCACATATTATCTGTGAATGTGTTCACGTGAAAATTAATTTGAGTTAAATTTTAAAGATTTCAGAGTAAAAGGGGATACAATAGCTATTTATTTCCTGTCTATATTATAAGACAAAAAAATGTGTCACTTTGTCTGATCTAGTTAAGTTCTGTGTTTCCTTTTTTCTCTCCATTTTTCCCACTTGATTATTCTTTCAATGCTCTACTCCCTTCAATTTCCAATTGTCTTCCTTTCCAACTTCTTATACAAATATGGTCTGTCTTGTGGAGACGACATTGTATAACAGTGCTGCTCTCAGAATTTTAAAGTTTCATATAAATTGAAGCAGAATTCCCAGAAATTGTGGAGACTATAAGAGCTAAGGAGAAAGGCCTGCATTTATAGTGTTGAACTAGTAGAAAGCTTTGAGTAAAAACACAGTAAAATTTCCTCCAGTCAGCAAAAACCTTTTGTTCCCTTCAACTTGTCACTGTGTGTCCTTGGAGAAGTGTGCATATCCCCTTGCTGGCAAAATATGTGTAGAGACCCATCCCTTTATTGGTCGTTAATTGATCTGCAATTAGCTTCATGAAGCAACCACTAGTCCAGCTGTTATATCATTATGAAAAGGGAAAATGATAACTGATTGAATTTTACTAGAACTCTTGGGATGATAACATTAATATGATTCATCATTGATATGTTTATCACTTCTGCCTAATGATGTTGTTGGTGTGTTTGTATTAATGGGTAAGATTTCTTTTATCCTCTAAATATAAGGTTTATAGTCACGTTGAAGGGAGCAGAAGGTTTTACGCATATTGGCATGTGTTTACCTTGGTAACATTTGCAATGTTATGGTGGTAATTCCTCCCTGCACCTTTCAACCTTCAAGAAAAATAAAATAATCTTTCTGGAATATTTACTTCCTAGAAAATCATTGGTATTTCTTCTTATTATATTATTACTTACTCTTTCAAAATGCATATATGCACATTCATACATAAACATAATTTATACATGCCACTATCATTATGTGAAAAAAATTCCAATTTTCTAAAAGTTGCATCAAAATTTTGCCCATGGTTTATCAAATATTATATTTGTGATTTTTGAAATAACACATTCAAACTATTTAGGTTGGCCTGACTTTATTTTCTTCATATCATTGTATATTGATGTATATAGATACCCCTCATTCTAAGGTTTACATAATATTGCTTGGGTATATTACTGTAAGGTATTTTGATGTTCAATTTTGATACTTGCTCAACTTTATCATCATTGGAAATGATGCAAAAATCCATCTGTGTATGTGTTTGTGCATTGAAATACTTATGATGATTGAAATCTATTCAAATCACTTTTTGAAAAGCCCTTCACATTATTTCTTTATAAATGAACTGTATGGAAGTCCTTTTTAGAACAGAATTTGCAAACACACCATATTTCATGCAACATTGAAAATAAAGATACTGAGAATATGTATCATGCTTAATTATTTTTTTCTTCTTGGAGAAAAGGTAAATTATAGTTGATAAAATTATTTAAGTTGCTTTAAGGTACAGGGGGAGAGAAACATTAAAATATGATTCCCTTCTATTTTAAATTCCATTTAGAGCCCTATCTTCATCATGAGTTCGTTGTTAGTTCTTCAAACTTTCCTCAAGTACTGCTCTTGAAAAGAATAGGGAAATAGAAAAATTTCCAGCTTTGTCAGAACAGATGTGCAAGATTTTATGAAGACCACTTAAATTACATGGAAGCATGCAAAGATTAATTAAGATGATCTCTGTCCTTCTGTATGGCAATGATGTATTTTACTTTACCTGATTTGTAAAACCTACCATAACCTTATACCCTTACCAGTGAATTTTATCCAGTGTATGTTAATAAATGTTTAACAACTAACTCCCCCACCATTAAAGACATATAATGTAAGAACATACACATAATTGTACTATATATTTTATTGACATAAAGCATATGTAGCATGAAATTCATAATGCTAATGAAGTATGTGATACTTTATTTCAAATAGTCAATTACTTTTCATGTGGATTATTATTGTAAAACTGCAATGATTTTAGATTAACTTATTTTCATAGCCCACCTGTTTGCAATGCACATGAGTGTAATTTCAGTATGGATGTTTGTTAATACTTTAGTTATGTTGTCAAATAAGACAAAAGTAGTAAGAGGATCAAGGACACTTCAGTTGTGCTGGGTACAATAGCTTTGTATATCATAAACTTTAACACTCTTGTAACTATATTACCTGAATTGTAATTTATATATATGCATATGTATATATATGTGTGTATATATATGTCATTGTATCACTGTATTACTGCCATCTCTTTGTTCATTGATTTGCTCAAGCGGGCACCAGTGATGTCTCCATTCATACTAGCCCTGAGATTTTAGCAGCCTCTCTTTACTCATTCTTCCCAATGGTGCCATATTGGAGACTCTTTCAGGGTCAGGAGAATGAGACCTATTATTGTTACTGGGCATATCGAATACGCCCCAGGGATCTTGCCAGGCTCTGCTGTGTGGACAGGTTACTCTTGGTAGCTTGCAGGGTTCTCCGAGAGGGAGAACTTTACTATAAGAGGTTTAGTTTCTAATTTCTAATATTTTTCTTTTCTATTAGAAATATTATAAGAAGAAAATTTACTTTGATTAAGGAATGGATCACTAGCAGAGGAATGGAGAAAGCACTACAGCCTAGATGGAATCCACCCATGAGCGGATCTCCTAGTAATCTAGAGTGCTGAACCCTCAGACGAGATTGTGTCCTTGAGTTAATCTCCTAGAATTTCCCCTGAAGGAGTGACTGGCTTTACATCTGTTTGTTGTATGACAATATTCAACCTCACCTATGTGTACTCCCACCCTTCATGATTTCTATATAACTATGCTAAGATATAATATGGAGATATAGTATGGAGATCAAGCTGTGAGCTTTATATGGGGTTGACCCCAGTGTGAACCACATATTCCAAGTGGAGTCCTAAGTACCACCATAGGTGATCCTTTATCCTTGATCCTGATCCTTGAGCATGATTAGTAGTGCTCCCTCCCCCAAAAAACCTTTTTTTAAAAGACAAAAATGGAAAAGTGTTTTGACTACCACTCATATGAGTGATAGTTTTTTTAACTACCACTCTTAGAATTAATGTGCTGAAAGTAGATAAAGGACCAAACAGGATGGCCTCTCGGTATCTATATTGCAAATGATAATGCCCAAAGTAGAGAGCGAGTAAGATGGAAATTTTCTGCCATAGAGTCTAGGGAGGAGTGGGTTTGCTTGGGGGGATATACTGAAGACACTAGTGGTGAAAAATGTACACTGGTGGAGGGATGGGTGTTTGATCATTATATGACTGAAACTCAACCATGAAAGTTTTGTAACTGTAAATCACAGTGATTCAATTAAAAGACAAAAGTCAATATACAACATACACAAAGCACTTGTAAAGTTAATGACAAAAATCTTTAGGTGCAGAGAAAGGAATAATATCTCAGCACCTCTGATGTGACCCCAAAACAAACCAAACAAAAAACTCCATGAATGAAGGGGCAGAGAGATAGTACAGACAATAGCATGCTTCCTTGTACCTGGCTATCTCAATTTCAATCCCCAGCACCACATATGGCCCCTTGAATAACATCAATGACTTTTTAAGTACAGAAATAGAAGTAAGCCCTGAAGAACACCAATTGTGACCTCAAAACTAAACTACATACATGTGAAAAATAAAACCCTCCATGAGACTACTATGTAGCTGTTAGAAAAGATGAAGTCATGAAATTTAAATACAAGTGGTATTACATGGAAATTATCATGTTAAGCGAAATGACTCAGAAAGAAAGGAATAGACATAGAAAGATTGCATTCATCTGGGGAACATAAAGTAACAAAATAGGATACTAACAAACAAGAATGGCCGAGATTAGTACCAGGAATTTTACTCCATGGCTTGGAGGCCAACCACACATGCTAGGGGAAAAGGGAGTTCAGATAGAGAAGGGAGCACCAAATAAAGGGTGGTGGGAGGATCCTCCCAGTTTGAGAGAAGCATGCTGAAAGTAGACTATAGACCAAACATGATTGTCACCCATTGCCTCTTTTGCAAACCATAACACCCAATAAAAGAGAGAGAACAAAAGGGAATGCCCTGCCACAGAGGCAGGGTAGGATGGAGGGATAGGGGGTGGGAGGGATACTGGGATCCTTGGTGGTGGGAAATCGGCACTGGTGGAGGGATGGTATTTGATCATTGTATAACTAAAACCCAAGCACAAAAATGTGTACGTCTGCAACTGTACCTCATGATGTCTCACTAATAAAAATTTTAAAAAAAACCCTCCATAAATGAAGGTGTGTGTGTGTGTGTGTGTGTGTGTGTGTGTGTGTGTGTGTGTGGTTTGTATACCCAACCAAAATTATCATGAACAGGGTAAAACTTGTCAGAGACACTAGTCCGAAGACCCATTTCAGAGGTCTGTCACTGGAGGAGGAGGCTTGCTTTAGACTAACGCCTTCTCACCTCAAGGAGAATGACTTTGCAGCTTCTCCACAGCATTTTGCTTTTTATGTTTTTATTTAATGGTTTGACATCCTATGACAATTATCATTATTTTGGGTCCAATTTTCCCTCTGAAGCAGCTTTGACACAGATCAATGCATCTCAGTGTCGTTTTTTATGGCACTGCAAACATCAGAAACTGACAGCTGGAAATCTTAATTGGTCCGGTGACAGAAAATATAATGACTGCTCACAGTAACTTATTTTATGTGACCTTGTGTTTAATTCAAAGGTAAAATTTTTTATCTGGTGATTGGATAGGAGAAAGTGTAAGCATGAGAGTGGGGCCAGGAAAAAGCCCTTAATTGGGAAAGAAATTGCTAACGGTTTGGGGCACTCTTATGAAATTGGGGTTTAAATGCTTGTCTCAGGTAATGGATACGAAGGGTCTCAATTCCCTTTATCAACTACCAGCCTTTCTGCTGTGCTTGTTATTACAATGGTAGCAGGCAAAACATGACCCATGGAAGGTTGCCCACAAGTGATCACAAAGGCCACCAGACAGCTGTAGGAAAGACTGGCATTTGATCTTACTGATTTGGTCTGGAGTGCAGTAACTTTGACCCAGGGCACAAGATTTCCTATAAGACCACCCAAATCAACCAGTTATCCTGGTCCTTTAAAGAAAGGATTTTCTAGAATAAGAGAATTAAATGGGGCTGGAGCTATAGCCTAGCAGGTAGGTTGTTTGCCTTGCAAAGTTAGGGCGTTTTCCATGAAGCTGACACAGGTTCAATTCCCAGCATCCCATATGGTCCCCCAAGCACCGCCAGGAGTAATTCCTGAGTGCAGATCCAGGATTAACCCCTAAACATTGCTGGGTGTGACCCAAAAGGCAAAAAAAAAATTGAAAAGAGAATTAGATTTGCTCTACTGAGTTGAACTATTCAAACAATATATATTTTTAAATTTTTATTTCTACCAGTGCCCATTTTCCACCACCACGGATAATATCCCTCCACCCCTATCCCCCCATCCCCCCCTGCCTCTGTGGCAGGGCAATCCCCTGTGTTCTCTCTCTCCTTTTGGGTGTTGTGGTCTGCAAAAGAGGCATTGAGTGGCAAACATGTTCAGTCCATAGTCTACTTTCGACATGCATCTTTCCTCCTGGGAGGATCCTCCAAACACCCTTTATTTGGTGCTCCCTTCTCTATCTGAACTGCCCTTTCCTCTAGGATACCCGGCTGGCCTCTAAGTTATGGAGTAATCCTCCTGGTGCTGATCTCAGCTATTCTTGGGTATTAATCTCATACTTTGTTACTTTATATCCCCCAGATGAATGCAATCTTTCTATGTCTATCCCTCTCTTTCTGACTCATTTCGCTTAGCATGATACTTTCCATATTGTACCACTTGTATGTAAATTTCATGACTTCATCTTTTCTAACAGCTACATAGTACTCCATTGTGTAGATGTACCAAAGTTTCTTTAAGCAGTCATCTGTTCGTGGGCATTCAGGTTTCTTCCAGTTTCTGGCTATTATAAAGAGTGCTGCAATGAAAAAACAAGTGCAGATGTCACTTTGACTATACATTTTTGCCTCTCTGGGATATATTCCCAGGATGGTATTGCTGGGTCAAATGGGAGCTCAATTTCTAATTTTTTGAGAATCGTCCATACTGTTTTCCAGAAGGGCTGAACCAGTCGACATTCCCACCAACAGTGAAGGAGTGTCCCTTTCTCGACACATCCACACCAGCATTGGTTGCTTTTGTTCTTTTGAATGTGGGCCAGTCTCTGAGGTGTGAGATGGTATCTCATTGTGGTTTTGATCTGCATCTCCCTAATGATTAATGATGTAGAGCATTTTCTCATGTGCGTTTTTGCCATTCGGATTTCTTCTTTGAGAAAGTTTCTGTTCATTTCATTGCCCCATTTTTGGATGGGGTTGGATGTTTTCTTCTTGTGGAGTTTAACCAGTATTTTGTATATCTTGGATATCAACCCCTTGTCAGATGTGTATTCGGTGAATATCCTTTCCCTTTCTGTAGACTGTCTTTGTATTTTGGTCACTGTTTCTTTGGAAGTGCAGAAGCTTCTTAGTTTAAGATAGTCCCATTTATCTATCTCTGTTTTCACTTGCTCGGCCAGTGGCGTGGCATCTTTGAAGATACCATTAGCTTCAATGTCATGGAGGGTTTTGCCAACTTTATCTTCAATGTACCTTATGGTTTCTGGTCTGATGTTGAGGTCTTTAATCCATTTTGATCTTACTTTTGTACATGGTGTTAGGCAGAGTTCTGAGCCTATTTTTTTGCATGTAGCCGTCCAGTGATGCCAACACAATTTATTAAAGAGGCTTTCCTTACTCCACTTCACATTACTTGCACCTTTATCAAAGATTAGATTAGCATATGATTGAGGGGAGATGTCAGTGTATTCAACCCTGTTCCATTGGTCTGCAGTTCTGCCTTTGTTCCAGTACCATGCTGTCAAACAATATTTTAATTGTGCAATTGTCAGATAAGAAATTGAGAGTTTTTTATAATAATAGATTGACTTTATTTTCTTTCTCTCTATTTTATTATAATTTAGGTGATAGGGTTACAATTGTGTTCAAGTTTTATGCACAGAGATAGTGATGCACACAGACACTAATGCACACAGATATTGCCTGCCCCTGCTACCAAGGTGCCCATAACTCTTTCCAACATCCTTTTGTTCACTAAGATTCATTGTTCTGTACTGGCCACCCCTTTACCATTATTTGTGCTCAATACCATCTATATATATTACCATATTATTTCTGAAAACATATTCATTTCCCTTCCTCACTTCCTCACTTCCTCCCTCCTAACCTAGCACTATTCAGTATGTATTTTAAGAAAGAATAACATTTTCAATCTCTTTAACTCATCTTTAACAAAGAGGGGACAGAGAAAAGATGACATGACTCAGTGGAAAAAATGCTTGATTGAGATTGAAGTGTCTCTGAGCTTTATTTTCAAGACTTGTCTAATTTGCGAGGTACCATGAAAATTAGAGAGAATGGCTGGATAATAGTACAAGAGTTAATATGAATGCTTTTCAGCAACTCTGGTTCAATTTTTGACACTAGATGGTCCTCTGAGCTTTGCTGGATGCAACCGTGAGCAGTGCAGGGATGGTCCAGCTACTCAGCACCTCAAACAGCATCACATACAGCAACATAACATTCCCTGGCTCTCCTTAGAAACTTCAGTTCATTTGGCCAATAATCGCTGTAAGTTCCCCAGGTTCCCTTAGCACAACTTTTTTTTCCCCTTTATTTTATTTTATTTTTTTTTTACAGTTGTAGATTTACAATTTTTTGTGCTTTGGTTTCAATTATACAATGATCAGATACCCATCCCTCCACCAGTGCCCATTTTCCACCACCATGGATAATATCCCTCCCACCCCCATCCCCCCATCCCCCCTGTCTCTGTGGCAGGGCAATCCCCTGTGTTCTCTCTCTCCTTTTGGGTGTTGTGGTCTGCAAAAGAGGCATTGAGTGGCAAACATGTTCAGTCCATAGTCTACTTTCGACATGCCATCTCCCCTCCTGGGAGGATCCTCCAAACATCCTTTATTTGGTGCTCCCTTCTCTATCTGAACTGCCCTTTCCTCTAGGATACCCGGCTGGCCTCTAAGTTATGGAGTAATCCACCTGGTGCTGATCTCAGCTATTCTTGGGTATTAATCTCATACTTTGTTACTTTATATCCCCCAGATGAATGCAATCTTTCTATGTCTATCCCTCTCGTTCTGACTCATTTCGCTTAGCATGATACTTTCCATATTGTACCACTTGTATGTAAATTTCATGACTTCATCTTTTCTAACAGCTACATAGTACTCCATTGTGTAGATGTACCAAAGTTTCTTTAACCAGTCATCTGTTCGTGGGCATTCAGGTTTCTTCCAGTTTCTGGCTATTGTAAAGAGTGCTGCAATGAACAAACAAGTGCAGATGTCACTTTGACTATACATTTTTGCCTCTCTGGGATATATTCCCAGGAGTGGTATTGCTGGGTCAAATGGGAGCTCAATTTCTAATTTTTTGAGAATTGTCCATACTGTTTTCCAGAAGGGCTGAACCAGTCGACATTCCCACCAACAGTGAAGGAGTGTCCTTTTCTCGCCACATCCACGCCAGCATCGGTTGCTTTTGTTCTTTTGAATGTGGGCCAGTCTCTGAGATGTGAGATGGTATCTCATTGTGGTTTTGATCTGCATGAAGCCCCGTTTACCAATAATTAAATAAAGAAATATATAAATGCTCAGTAACCCCAAGTCTCTTTAGAGTTGTGATTGATAATGGTCATAAAGGTGAAAGTGATGATGATGACGATGATGATGAATATGATGATAGTGTCAAAAGTGATGATCAAATATCAACATCTATCAATGTTTTTTATTTGGACAATGAGGTTTCAAACATTATATGGGTTTCCAGTGTGAAGATGTTTATTTCAACATTAGCATATACTTTGCCACTAGAATTCAAGTTTCTATGCATTAGTGCTGATAACTTTTACCAGATTACCACCCAAGCCTTCCCTTGTTGTACCAACTATTTTTTGTTACTATAATAGAAATTATATGGTATTTGTATTTCTTCATCACACATATATATGGTTAAATACTTTTACCATATAAAATGGTACTGTAATAACATCAAATTTGGTTGCTTAAGTATGAAATACAGGAGCATTAAAAGACATAACCTAAAATTTATATAATTAGACTAAAATAAGTGAAGGAAGGTTAGACCAGGGAGGTATGGGATGGGGAGGGACCATGGGCACTGCAGTGGGGGTGTGAAATAACTTTGGAAATCAGTGACGTGAATTGGAACACTATTAATTCAGATATAATGAAACACTTTAAATAAAGTAATAAAAAGACCTGAACTGAAATTATATTTCCAATCCTCTAACAACTTGTCAAGTCATCATTTCTTAATCTATAAATTACTGTTGTTGAATCAGTGACATAAGACATGAGAAGCATTTATTGCCCATCACCATCTACTTTTAGCTTCTCCATCTTCCTTTCAGCTCAAACAGTATCTTATTCACCATATTGGCACCAAGGAGTGGTTCATTTAGCATGTTTCTCCACCAGATGTATCTTAATTGTTCCAGGTCTCCCAAGATTCAGAACTAAACTAGATTGTCATTGGGGTGTGTGTGTGTGTGTGTGTGTGTGTGTGTGTGTGTGTGTAGAGACCTTATAAAAATGGAGACAGTTAAGAAGTAGTCTGGGAAAACCACCTTTATCTGGTATCAGTTGTATATAGTTCAGGATATACACCTGACACCAAATAAAAGAAAAAGGGAAGGGAAGGTTGGAGAAAACATCCTACATCATCCTTTAGAGTACAGATGACTCAGTAAGGAGTAAAGACCAAGTTAATTGTCAGAGGACTAGCCCACTGTGCCCAGTCATTTTCTAGATAAGGTTTGAAGGGAAGGAATGAGCTTGGTCTAAATATGGCAACTGATTTTTGAGCACAAAAGTTGAACCCCTTGGCCAGATAAGTTCTTTGAAGTGGCAGCTTCATGAGCAGGTTATCATGAGTTCATGCCTTTATCTTTAAAAACTGAGGGGTTTTTTTTAACTGTAGTGAACTTATTCAACCCTTTGATTAAAACAATGAATATCTTCATAAAATTTGCTCCAGGTGTGGGAGAGTGTTGACTCTGTTTTCTTCCTCTTCCTCTTCTCTTCATAAGCCATTAATAAGCAAATCTTGCCAGCTAGCTCATCTGTAGTGAATATGAGATTCATCAGATATTCCCTCAAACATCTGTACTTGGTTCTTTAGTCCTTATCCTTCTGTGACACTTAGACTTTGTGAGAATTACCCACTGCTCTAGCAGAACCCGGCACTGATATTGGAGCACCTGCTTTATTCCAACCACTGTACTCTTTTTTTTTCTAAGACCCTAAGTAAAGCCATAGTCCATCCTATGCCTTTCTTGTTCCCCCAATCGCTATCAGTGAGACTGCATTTTGGTGATGGAAGGCTCAGACCTTGTTTTGTGTAGCAAGTTTTACAGCTGTCTGCATTTGCTCTTTCACCAGCAGGAAGTCAAAATGAGAAAAGGAATCAAATGAGTCATGCATCGCAATTTGTTCTGAGGATTCTGGTATTATTACTTGACATTATGTCAGCTTCAGCTCTGCTTGATACCTGAGTCATGATTCAAAGCAGAAGTAGATTTATGTTTTACCATTTTTGAGGAGAAGATAAACTCTCCCTTAAGTTTTATTGTCTCAAGGTCTTCTGCTTCTAGAAATGAAGATCATGGTTCACTTCATCATTTCAAGCAGACTTCTTGCCAGAATGTAGTAACCTCTCAAAAAGTCTTGTGACATAAATGAAGGAGTAAATGAGCTTGTTTAAGAAATTGATGCTTCAGAATTGAATCCAACATATTTGCAAATGTGTTTTTTATGTATATTATAAAAGACACTGCATCAAGTTTTACTATTGCTAAATAATATATATAATGATGAAATATGTGTAAGAACTGGAAAAAACTCACATTTGCTAGTTTGATTTCATTGAAAAAGAAACACTATACAGAATTGAAAATATGTGATGTGAGCAGGTAGATAGGAAAGGGCCCTGTGGCAATCGAAATCCTGGGAAGTAATAAAACTAATAGTTCTGTCTGCAAAAAGCCCACCTTGCAGCCACAGAAACTAATAAGACTTCACTTGGAGTTGAGGGCCAAATAAAGCTGGACTTGCCCCCCGCAACCCACTGCTCTCCTTCCCCCAGTCCAGAGTGCGTCCAGCAGGAACCATGGCCAAGGAAAGGAATTTTAAAGAAGACCATCAACCACTCCCAACACTATCCCTTGGCAAGCACCCTAGCAACTAACTCTTACCTAATCATAAAAAGCCCCACATGGGGCAGGGTGGAGAAACCCTTTAAAAGCCATCTTGAACAAAGGAAGAACCCAGATGTGATCTTCCTAACCTCTACAACTTATGAATTCTAGTCTCAGACTTCCTCTATTTTAAAGAAATTTTCTGGTGAAATCTTGCTATTTTCCTTTTTTTCCCTCTTTTATACTGAAAATGAAGGGACACATTTCTTATTGTCAAGGTATAAGAATAGTTTTCTTAAAGTATGTGGGTTTTGTCATGAAAATTCTATTTTATCTTAATGAAAATAAAATGAAATTTTCTGTTTCTCTAAGCATACAAAAAAAAATCCTGACCCCAAATCTCCAAAGTCTACTTGAAATCATGAAAACATGGTGTATTTGCCAGATCAGACTCATCCCAACCACTTATTTATTCATTTAACAAATACTGGGAAGTCACTTGTGGTAAGCATTAGTCTATGTGCTAAGAATATAACAGTACAAAGACAGATCAGATCCATTTCCCTCTGGATGTTATCTAGTTTATATTCTGAAAGAATGTTTCAGCAGGGATTCTGTTCCTCATTGACTATACAACTTAGATCAAATGTTATAATCTACCAGAGCTTCATTTTTTTTTTGCCTGAATAAAAGAAGTAAGTATATTCCATTTTGCTTTGCCATTGGAAACAGAAAAGGTGATGTCAGTTGTGTGCCCAACACAATAATACATGACACAGGTTGGCATTTGTTGTTCTAGGTATTTTCATTGCCCTCATTTCAGCCCTATATTTTTTCCATTTCCAAGAGATGCAGTTAACTCTATTCATATAGTTCATCCACTGCTCACTAAGTTCCATATGCAATGGTATTTCTGTCCCACAATTACTCAAACTTCCTTTAGTATTTATATCCGATCTTCTACTTAGAAGACTCAGTCTTTTCAACCCCCATAAAGGCCTCCTACTGCCTCTGTATATGTTTCATTCTTTGCATCTTCTCTCAGTTTAATTGTCATTTGACAAAAGCCTTTCCCTAACTTTCAGGCTTACTTAGATTGTTTTTATACACTTTTACATCCAGTGCCATTTACAATTTTTTTAAAGGTTAATAAAGAAATGAAAACATGGAGTTCCCTATTCAAAAAGCAAATCAAAAGCACTGTTCAGTATTCTAAATTTTCAAGGATTTTTTTCCCAACTCTCTCAACGTGCAATGTTTTTCACTTGTTATTTTAGATTGTTCTACATAAACTTCCTACCTAAACTTGAAATATTTTCCATTATTAACAAAAGATAAATCCACGTGTTATTGTCCTCTCTGTATTTCAAATGTTTAAATTTTGAACGTTTGGTAGAACATTCCAATTGCAATTTGAATATAATTCTAAAAATTAGAAGTGTGGTTAATCTAATCTCGCTATTCTGTTTTTAGGATTCTTGAGCATTTTGTCTGTGCTTAAGGTGAACTTGGGGAGATTCATTGTTGAGAAGGTGTGGTTTCTGGCAGTGTTGGTGGGATAGTCTTTGTCCTTTGTCACCCATTTTCAGTCTGAGATTGGAAATTGTTTATTCTAATGCAGTGGCATGACAGAAATCTTTGGTCAATTATAAGACGTTTGCTTTTAAGCTCTGTACCACATAAATAGTTAACAGTGAATTTTAAGAAATGCATTTGTGGTATGGTTTAATGTTTGCCAATAGTACTCAGTAATTTTATTTATTTATTTATTTGCTTTCTGGGTCATACCCGATATGCACAGGGGTTACTTCTGGCTTTGCACTCAGGAATCACTCCTCACGGTACTCAGGAGACCATATGGGATGCTGGGAATTGAACCCAGGTAGGCCGCATGCAAGTTGTGCTACTGGTTGTGCTATAGCTCCAGTTCCAGTACTCAGTAATTTTAAAGTGTATGTAAAGAATCAGGCTTTTTGGAAAATTAATATTCTACAAAACTGTTGTTGTAAATACTCAAACAATAGCTACATCTCTAATGAATATTTAACATAAGTTAATAATTAATAAATATACCATGTTACTCCTCACTGTAAATAAAATGTTGCTTGTCCTTTAATTATTGAATAAATACATAATTATAGCTGTGTCATCTTACTTTAAAAATAAAAAGAAAAATTAGCATGAATTTAATAAGTCATTCCTGATCATTAAATTATTTTATATCCTCCATCTTATATTGTGCAATCCATTTTAACTGAACATATGAGTTTTGGTTCTGATGTATTTACTTCTTGCCAAAGAAGCAGAATGCTACACAATCATAATTTAGAGGTTTTTATTTCATTTTATGATATGTATAAATCCTACTACAATTCTTTATTTTCAGCTTACTGATATGGAAAAGAACCATGAATCACTTTACTTTATCTCACCAGTCTTAGAAAAAGTTGTTGGCTGATACGGTGAAGTTATGTGTTTAGACAGACTTTGAGTAGCTTCCTCAGTGCCCTGGATTTCTCTCAGTCATTACTTCTCTCACTTCTAAAATAAATTCTAGCTAGAACAGAATCATGTTGCTGTTAGGTGTCAGCGTACCCACCTTCTTAGTTGTTCTTACATATCACTGGCTATGACTTCTTTTAATTCCACTAGAATCTGTGCTATATAGGAAGGAGTTAAAAAGAAATGGTGGGTACCGTCATAGCACTATTTTTTCTTCCCATGGTCTTATTTCATGGTGCCACAGACTTCATATATAACCAAATTTTAAATATAAAATTATTTATAAATTTCAAGACATCCTATAGTGAACCTTAAATCAAGTCTGTGAACTTTCTGAATATGTGATTTCATGTGAATATCCTAGTCCTAAAAATGGTATCACTTTGAATATTCCACAGGTTTTTATTGTCTCTGAAGTTTTCATAATATTTGTAGAAATAATTTCATGAGATCATCTATTCATGCCATAACGTTAATCTAATAAACACAGGCATTTCATATTTCCTATATACCTGTCCTCAGAAAGTATGAGTTTATACATAGGTTGATAAATAGAATACATGAAAATCTTCTTGATTAAAGTTTTAGATAATGACAAAGTTAAAAACAGGAGTAGAAATCATTGTACAGAATAAGAATCCACAGATACATCCCATCATTCTTATTCCTCTCATCCTAAAGTTATGTTTCACTTGTAATTTTGTATGTTCTGCTTGATCAACCTTTAGCCATAAATAGAATCAGTGAGAGTTCTATCTATTTAAAAGAAGATTCCTTGTTCTGTATGTGCGTATGTCAGTGACAGTACCACTCACGTTGAAAAAGGGGAAATGCTGCCCATTTCATTAATAACAGCTTTTCACAATGCTCAGCTTCCAAGAAGAAACATTTCCACAATTTTTTTTTGCAGGTCTTATTTTATTAGCCATGCAAAGCAAAATAACAGTTCATTTAACTATGTCAAAACCAATAGAAGCTCTCTGCTATTTACTTCCTTTTGTATAAATTTTAATGCATTTTTAATTCCACCCCACTGGTTAGTAAACCAACCATTACAGTTACCGCTGCTCTATAATGCATTTCAGTCATTTCTAATAAACTCAGACTTGAAGATGGCTTATCATTATCTCTATAAGCTACTGGAAATGGATTCTCCTCCTAAACTGCTGGGTCCTGCAGCACTCTAACTAATGAAAGTGGACTCGGAAACACTTTACATACAAACAAAATGGTTGAGATTTAGCCAAATAGAATGTTCAGCAAAATCTTGCATTCTGACCTTCTTGCAGAAATTACCCATTTAAATGACAATTGTCCTGCCCCCTGTACTTGTTTCCTTTCTTTTACTGTAAGAGTTCAAAAAACCCTCTTTATATGTCTTTATCTGTAATTTTATATATAATCTTATAATTGTAAAATTTAAAATTATAAAATTTTCATTAAGTTTAAAATGGCAAGTTAGGTTTTAAAGTATATATCCTTTCATATTTTGAACTAAAAAATCCACATATAAATTTTGGTATATTTAAGGCTGGAGTAATTGTACAGCAGATGATAGAACACTCGTCTTGCATGAAACTGACCTGAATTCAATGCCTGGCATCCCATATGGACCCCTGAGCACTGCCAGAAGTAATTCCTGAGTTCAGAACCAGGAGTAACCCCTGAGCATCACTGGGTGTGACCCAAAACAACAACAAACAAAATGGTATATTACTATGTGGGACGCCTTCAAGAGGGTTGAAGAAGTTGTTAAGAGGACAAAGAACCTCCGGCTTCAAGCACATCTTTTTGATTCTACCATTCTTCCTGCACTAACATACTCCTCAGAGATCTGGGCCCTACAAAAACAGGATGAGAACACTATTTGTGTATCCCAAAGTGGAATAGAAAGAGCTATGCTTGGAGTATCACATTTCACTCAAATGAAAGAAGAAATTCTGAGTTTAGACCTCCATCAGTGATCAAGAATCAGGGATGCTGTCTCATTTTCCAAGGCATGAAAAAATCAGGTGGGCCAGACACATAATGAGCTTTAGAGACAACCACTGGACTACAGGTGTTACTGACTGATTCCATGGGACATCAAAAGGACGCATGGCCGCCTACCTATGAGATGGTCAAACTTGTTCATCAAAACCCTGAACAAATGGTTTGAGGCTCTTCATATTCCTAGAGCGAGCAGATGCCATTGGGCTACACTAGCACACAACAGGGACAAATGGAGACATCACTGGCACCCGCTGGAGCAAATCAATGATCAACGGGATAAGTGATACAAATGATACTATTTGGAAAGTCAAATGGATAGATAAATGTAATCCTAATAGTTAACACTGTCCTGAAAATAAGAATGAGAGTTGGACATGTAATTATTAGTTTCTAAATATCACAAAATACAAGTTATATGTAAATTAATATATGTCATACCACCTAGAATATTAACAAAATCTAGTCTTTGCCACTCTAAGATAATTTAGTATTTCTGAAAACTGATATTTGTTTTAATTAGTGTCTAGGTAGTGTTGTTCTAGATATGCAGGGCATAACTGAACAATGGAATATCATTTAATAAATATCAAGAAGTCTTTTTGACAGGAAAGTTAAATTTAGGCTCAGTAGCTTGAGCAAATCATTTTACTTTCTAGAATCTTTCTGATTGGAAACAACATTTATTTAGTCACATATTATATATGAAACTAAAATGATAGACTATATAAATACACAAAATATGTATCTAATATTCTATGGGAAAGAGAAATGTAAAGTGTTTCTAGATAATCAAATCAAAGTTTTTCTAAGCAAGGAATACTCAAATTGCATCGTTGAACAATGCAAAAGATTTCTTATGACTTATCACTTAACTTCCCTTAAATCGTCAATTTGCTCGAGCAGGTGCCAGTAACGTCTCCATTTGTCCCTGTCGCATGCTAGTGTAGCCCAATGGCGTCTGTTCGCTCTAGGAACATGAAGAGCCTCAAACCGATCGTTCATGATCTTGACGAAGAAGTCTGATCATCTGGTAGGTGGGCGGCCATGTGGTCTTTTGACATCCCGTGGAATCCAGTCAGTAACAGCTCTAGTCCAGCGGTCGTCTTTAAATCTCATTACGTGACCAGCCCATCTGATTTTTGACACCTTGGCAAACAAGACAGCATCCCTGATTCTTGATCGTCGATGGATGTCGGAACTCCAGATTCTTTCTCTCATTCTCTTATATCAGAAACGTGATATTCCAAGCATAGCTCTTTCAATTCCTCTTTGGGAGACCCGAATAGCGTTCTCATCCTGTTTGTGTAGGGCCCAGGTCTCTGAGGCATACGTTGATGCAGGAAGAACAGTGGAATCAAAGAGATGTGCCTGGAGCCGGAAATTCTTCGTCCTCTTAGCTATTTCTTCGGCGCTCTTGAAAGCGTTCCAAGCCGCTCTCTTCCTCCTGCACAGCTCGGGTGCCAGGTAATTTGTCATGTTGACTTCTTGACCTAGGTACACATAGCTGTTGCATTTGTAGATAGTCGTTCCATTGAGAGCGAATAGGGCATCAGGAATGAGGCTGTTTCTCATAAACATTGTCTTCGTAAGACTCAGCTGTAGTCCTACGTTTCCACACTCACGGTTGAAGTCGGCCAGCATTTGTGCCACTTGGCTGATGTTTGGTGTTATTAAAACAATGTCATCAGCAAAGCAGAGGTGGTGTAGTTGCCAACCATCTATCTTCACTCCCATTCCTTTCCATTCCAGTCACCACATGATGTTCTCAAGGGTGGCACTGAAGAGTTTTGGTGAAATGGTATCACCCTGCCAAAACCCTCTCTTGACATCGATGATTACTTCTTTGTAGAATGGTGAGATCCTGGTAGTGAATCTGCAATACAGCTCATGGAGGATCCTGATGTATTGAGCTTAAATGCCCTGATTGGCTAGGGCTTCAATGACTGCTTCCATCTCAACAGAATCAAAGGCCTTCTTTAAATCAATGAACGTTAGAAAGAGCGGCATCTTGAACTCCCGAGAAACCTCAATGAGCTTGGTTATTGTGTGGATATGGTCGATGGTGCTGAATCCTTTGTGGAACCCGGCTTGCTTGCATGGTTGTCCTTCATCTAGTTTTCTGCCAATCCTATTTAGGATGACTCAAGTGAACAACTTGTAGATGACAGACAATAGACAGATAGGGTGATAGTTGCCATGGATGTCTCCCTTCTTGAAGTACAGTCCTGCTGGTTTTCCACTGGGATGGAAACTTGCATTCAGACAGGTAGCGAGTGAAGAGCCGAGCCAGTGTATTGATGAGTACTAATGGCAGGTTCTTCAGGTGTTCAAGTCTGACCTTGTCTGGGCTGGGTGCTGTTCATTTCTTTACCGACGAAATGGCGTGTCAGATTTTGGAAGGGAGAACATTGGGAACGACATATCCATCCTGTGGAATTTGTCGGCAAATGGACATGGCTATCCAAGAGATTTGAGTAGAAGTCATGGATAATCTTCTCCATTGCCGTTCTGAAAGATGTGATAGATCCATCAGGACGTCGGAGGGCAGTCATCTTGGTCTTGTAGTTGGCGAAGGACAGGCGGGCGTATGAATACTTTTCCCGACTTCTGCCGCATCTACCAGCACTTCTACTCTTCTCTCTGAGGTCTTCCTTGATTGCATTTCTGCACTGCTTTGCAAGCCTGGATGTTCCCTTGTGCTTGCCTAAGTCATGCACCAAACCATGCTGGCGAATAAGCTCAAGAGTTTTCCAAGACAGGCTTTTTTTTTTTTTTGTGGCTATCTCTCTCTTGGCATTCCTCGCACAATCATGGAGGTGCTGAACCAGTCGATCATATTCCTCGTCAATGTTGTCAACAATGGCATCTTCCCATGTTGCCGCAATAGTGCTAAAGAGCTCCCAGTTGGTGGTCGTTCTGGGAGTTCTCTTTTTAAACTCTGCAGCTCTTTCTCCCCGCTCTGTGAAGTAGAATTTTGCACGAAGGAGACGGTGGTACGGAATTTTTGGACAACAGTGATATCGGTCAGGCAAAACCGTCGATTGAATATGATGTGGTCTATTTTGTTGTAGAATCGTCCACCGGGAGATTCCCATGTCCCACGTTTAGATTTGGCCTTCTGGAACTGTGAGTTACCATGGATGCTCTTGGTAGACATGATGAACTCAGACAGTCTCTCACCCTGTTCGTTCCATTCTAGGCCATGGGTCCCGATGTGAAGTTCTTCAGCTGATCTTCTCAGTCCTATCTTGGCATTAAAATCACCCACAATGATCTTGTAGAAGGTGTGGTCTTCTTTATAGAACTTCTCCAGCTCCATGTAGAACTTCTCAATTTCTCTTTTGTCATAATGAGATGTTGGTGCGTAGACAATGAAGATAGAAACTGCAGGCAGTGAGCCACATCTATTCAAATGTAAACATCTGATTCAGTTTGTTAGGCATTTGAATGAATCAATGCTCATGGACAAGTTTGTGTTGACAAGGACACTGCGCCTCCGACACCTCTTTTATCACATGGTCCGAGGAACAATTCTTCTCCAGTGTCGAAAACGGCATGATGAAATTGGTGCCTTCTTGTCTCGGTCAGACCAATGATGTCGTACTTGATCTTTCGCGCTTGTACCATCTGGTCCTCGATGGATGCATCTGATGTAGCGTATGTGCATTGAAAGTACGGACAATCATTTTTGTCTTCCTTCATTGTGGCAGCCTACTTCGACCTTGAGATTTTATCGGCCTCTCCGTTCTCATCCTTCTCAGTGCTGCCATGTTGGTGAAGCCTTCTAAATCTAAAAAGATTTCTATGTGTTGAAAATGATAAATCTAAGACTAGAGAGATGCTACAGGGTGAGAATGTATGTCTTGCCAGTAGCTGACCCCAGTTCAATCACCAGCACCACAGAGTCCCCCAAGTATTACAGCATGCAGCCCTAGAGGTCTCTCAGCTCTGTGAGGCTGACTTGGGCAATCTCCAACATCACAGCACCCCACAGGACTGCATTCTGAGGTCCGCACATTGAATTGTCTGCCTGATTGGATGAGAAACACCAATGGGGCCCCTGGGTCTCCAGGGTGCACTTCTTGGGATGCTCCCTACTTCTCAATGGTAATTCTATGTAAAGAGGAAAGTCGAAAAAATAGGAAGGACCTAGGCAAGTATGCAGTGCAGTTTTAGGGCTGAATATAGTATGTGTTTGAATGCTGTACATGCTCTGTCTCTCATTTAATGGCCTCATAGGGAAAATCCTCACAAGGACATTTGATCCAAATATCACCATGTCAGTCAGTGCAGCTTTCTCTGACTTTTTTCAAAATGCCTTTTTCAAGAACATACCACTTCCAGCTGCATACTTCGCCATGACACTTCACACATTATATAATTCATTTGTAATTCTATTACTGTCAATTAGTTCAATTTTCTTTGAAATATTATTCGTGGCTTTTGAATCCCACCCATTGTATTGCTATGTTCTAAGTAGGTGTCGAATTAGAATTGTATAAAAATTTGGTAGCAAAAATGTATTAGAAACAGATATGTTAATTCTTGAGTGCCATGTTTAAAATATTAAAATTCTCTGAAGCTCTATTTTTTCAGAGTCTAATACAAACAGTATGTTACTTCTACTCTGAGTATAATTTTAAATATTGAGTATAATAAATTTTATATAGTCTTCAAAACACCTTAGTGACAGAGGCATTGCTTTTATTTCCATGGTGTAGGGTTAGTGTTTCTGGGCCTGGATTAGAATCAGAATGAGTCAATGGTCAAGTCAGAATTTCAACCCTGACTGATGCATTAGTTTGCATGCACATGGCTTGCATGTGCAAGGACCGATTTTAGTCTGAGATAATGCATGCCTGATCCCTACATTGCCAAGTATTGTCCTGATGACCTCCATCCCCATGGAGTCCACAAGCAGTCCCACATTCTTGGGTTTAGCATTGAATTTTTCAGACCAGTAGACAGAATATTAAGAGAAGTTTGCCTATGGGGAAACCTAAGCACTGCGTGGGATTCCCACTACCAAAATAAATAAACTCAATAAACAAGCAAACAAAAACCCTTGAACCCTTATAACATGACTTCAGGATAAATGCTCTCAGCTGCTTTGCAGATCTATACTCATCAGGAAATGTAATTTGGTGCAAGTGATTCAAATGGGTGAGGCATAGACAAATGCCTCAACTTGAAGATAATCCTAACTAGAAATTCAAAAAAGCCCTTCTATTATGGTGATGAAAGTAGCACTATAGTACTGTAGCACTGTAGACCCATTGTTCATTGATGTGCTGGAGGAGGCACCAGTAATTTCTCCATTGTGCGCCTTGTTACTGTTTTTGGCATGTTGAATATGTCACTGAGAGCTTACCAGCCTCTGCCACGCAGGCGGGTTACTCTCAGTAGCTTGCTGAGGCTCTCCGAGAGGGATGGAGGAATCTAATCTGGGTCGGCCACATGCAAGGCAAATGCCCTACCTGCTGTGGTATCACTCCAGCCCAGTAATGAAAGTAATAGAATAAATAAAGAAGATATATTTGTTCTTTGTAGAATTAGAAAAGTTATTAAATCATTCCATGTGAAAAAAAGAAGACATAGATGTTAAAGACTATAAGAAGGATACTTATTTTATTCCAAAACTATGAAACAGGAAAATTCAAATTCAATAAAAGAAATAAAAATTCCCTGTAATCAGTAGTATAACTTACTTAACACTTAGAAATTACACAAGTGTAGTTGTAACACTATTTTGTGATTTCCATTATTTTTGAAGAAAAAGAAACTATAGTATGTACAATAAAACTTACTGTATGCCTTTGTTGTTTTTTGTACTTTTATTTGTATTTTGTAGATATTTTTACTTTCAAGAAAAAATGTAACTTTTTTTCTCTCAGGGTCACACCTAGCCATGCTCAGGAGTTACTCCTGGCTATGCACTTAGGAATTACTTATGGCAGTACTCTGGGGACCATATGTGATGCTGGGGTTCAAATCCATGTGGCTGTATGAAACACAAATGCACTACCTTCTGTGCACTCATTCTGCCCTCAAAATTATGAATTAAGGAAAATAAGCAGCATATGTTAAAGTTGCTTCTGATCAAGATTTAAAATGAAAGGTAGAATGTTTATTGAAATATACTTTAAAGTGGACAGTCTAATATCAAAATAGAAAGGTGCTTAGTATTAGTTCTCAATAGATAATCAAATCAATCCATTAGAGAAATGTATTTTCCATATTTTAGGCCTTGAGAAATGTATTTTCCATATTTTAGGCCTTTGGACAAACTGGCAAGCTACCGTATGTAATCTGCCCACACGGCAGAGTCTGGCAAACTCCCCGTGGCGTACCCAATATGTCAAATACCAGTAACAATGAAGGGTCTCATTCTCCTAACTCTGAAAGAGCCTTGAATATGGCACTTTTTACAAAAAATCTCAGGGCTAGGACGAAGGAGACGTTACTGGGGCCTGCTCGAGGCAATCGACGAATAACAGGATGGTCGTGATCATGATCGTGAGGCCTTGAGAAAGTATTCAACCTCCATAAGCATGTTTTCCCATTTTAAAATGAAGAGCAATATTTAGACTCTCTGAGGGCTATTGTTAGAATTAAATGAGATTGTATAAGTGAAAATTTTGTGCATCATTCCCACAACATGGGAAGAACACATAGATGTTAAAGACTATAAGAAGGATACTCATTTTATTCCAAAACTATAAAACAGGAAAAATCAAGTTCAATGAGGGAACTTTAATATATTATTAACAAACAAACAACTGTCCTCGCGTTGTTCATTGATTTACTCGAGCAGGCCTACTAGCATCTCCATTTTGAGACTTGTTGTTACTGTATTTGGCATATCAAATACGTCATGGGTAGCTTGCCAGGCTTTGCTGTGAGGGCGAGATACTTTCGGTAGGTAGCTTGCTGGGCTCTCCGAGAGGGGCAGAGGAATAGAACCCGGCTACGCAGGGCCAGCTGCGTGTGAGGCAAATGCCCTACCACTGTGCTATCGCTCTAGCCCCTTTATGTTATTATATTAATTTTGAGTTTTATCAAATGCTTTAACAGTCTGTGCTTCAAATAAGAAATATAAGTCAGATACCATCTCACACCTCAGAGACTGGCCCACATTCAAAAGAACAAAAGCAACCGATGCTGGCGTGGATGTGGCGAGAAAGGAACACTCCTTCACTGTTGGTGGGAATGTCCACTGGTTCAGCCCTTCTGGAAAACAGTATGGACGATTCTCAAAAAATTAGAAATTGAGCTCCCATTTGACCCAGCAATACCACTCCTGGGAATATATCCCAGAGAGGCAAAAATGTATAGTCGAAGTGACATCTGCACTTGTTTGTTCATTGCAGCACTCTTTACAATAGCCAGAAACTGGAAGAAACCTGAATGCCCAAGAACAGATGACTGGTTAAAGAAACTTTGGTACATCTACACAATGGAGTACTATGTAGCTGTTAGAAAAGATGAAGTCATGGAATTTACATACAAGTGGTACAATACGGAAAGTATCATGCTAAGCGAAATGAATCAGAAAGAGAGGGATAGACATAGAAAGATTGCATTCATCTGGGGGATATAAAGTAACAAAGTATGAGATTAATACCCAAGAATAGCTGAGATCAGCACCAGGAGGATTACTCCATAACTTAGAGGCCAGCCGGGTATCCTAGAGGAAAGGGCAGCTCAGATAGAGAAGGGAGCACCAAATAAAGGATGTTTGGAGGATCCTCCCAGGAGGGGAGATGGCATGTTGAAAGTAGACTATGGACTGAACATGTTTGCCACTCAATGCCTCTTTTGCAGACCACAACACCCAAAAGGAGAGAGAGAACACAGGGGATTGCCCTACCACAGAGGCAGGGGGGATGGGGGGATGGGGGTGGGAGGGATATTATCCATGGTGGTGGAAAATGGGCACTGGTGGAGGGATGGGTATCTGATCATTGTATAATTGAAACCAAAGCACAAAAAATTGTAAATCTACAACTTTAAAAAAAATAAAATAAAATAAAGGGAAAAAAAAAGAAATATAAGGCATTATTTACTGAGACTGAACATAAAAATATTGCTTTGTAACCATAATTACTGGCTTCTTAAAATCTCTTTCTTAGAATATGCCACATTTACCTTTTTCTTTTGATTGGAAGAAAGAAAAATAGCAACTCATTTGTATACTTTCATACTGAAGATTTATATTGTGTGCTATCCATCTAGCTTTTTGAATTGGATATGTGAAAACTGAATAAAGTAATCTTCATGAAGAAGAAGGAGAGATTCAGGAGATAATACACAGTTTTAACTACCCAGGACCCCATGACTTACCATCCCCAGAGCAGTTCTTAGTTTAGTCTTGGAACCCCCCCTCAAGTACTGATGAGGGGTCATTGGTGTCTCTTGGCACCACAGGTCAAGACAACATGTATCCTTGTGCCATAACATTCAACCATCCAGTTCAGTCACTGAGATTTGTGGGGATTGGCTCTGGGCGCACAGAGCACTATTTAGGATTCCCACTCCAGGAGAAAAGAAAGAAAGACATGTGTTTTAAAGCAGTAGATTTTCAACATGCTTAGATACTGAAATACATAGAAATGTGTTGTTTTTGTCTAAAGCAATCGAATAGAATTTTTTAATGACATACATTTTGATTTGTTTAATTCCATTTTAAACTCTGGAAACAGTTTTACTACATCAGAACATTACTGTGTAAATTAAAAAGACTATAAAATCACAGCTCTGTGAATACAATTCTACAAAAATAAAATAAATACTTGAACTAAGTAAGCTTGCGTGACTATTTCTGAGTCCCAGTAATAATGTTTTATTTTATTTTAATGATCAAAATGTTCAACAATAAAAATGTAGACACATATATAGTAAAATAATATAAGCTAAAGTCAGTAGTATCAATCAATGTATTTCCCAAAAAAATGGGACTCATTTTTTGTAAAAGGAAAATACAGTATTATTGTCAACGGATACTCTTCCATCTGAGGCTAACTTCTAAATCAGAACACAAAAGTAATAAAGGGAATGGAAAGTTCTACTTAAGTGTAAGACAAGATTATGTGGTTTTAATTGCAATACTTAAAAAAAAAGAGAGATAGAGAGGTGATATTTTCCTGTGGGTATAATAAGAATCAATGGTGAGATGTAGTTGCCAAGACAGTTAATTGGACTTGGACTATGTTAACAGCAAAATTATCTCCAGAGAAACAAGATGACATTTCCTTCCTCTTTAAAATGGAGAAACAACCCCTAGATTAGTATATTCCATTCAGTTTTCACTAGCCTACAAATGCACAATGTTCACAATTTTGCCACCAGAACCACAATCAAGACCCAGACTAATTATTTCCTTCTTATGACTTGATACCCAAGAATTCAAAAGTAGCAACCCACATTTTCAATCAAATGTAAAGGAGAAAAGTCACAAAGATGATTATAAAAGACATCAGCTACTCAGTAGTAATCTAAATATGCTATTTCAATACTAGAAATTTGAAATATAAGTAGGGTATCTGCTGGACATAAGTCCTTAAAATTTTTTTGTTCTGAATTAGGAGGAGCTATAAATGTAAGAGACACTCAATTTTGAAGATGGAATGTTAAACTATAAAATATTGCATGTAGAATTTTATATTAGTTACAGATTGAATAATGTTTTATGGTAATTGAGTTAAGTAAAACACTTAAATTAAGTTTAGCTCTTTCTTTTTAGTTTTTTAATGTGACTACTAAGTTTTTAAAAATATATTTAATATTTAGCTCACATAATGCTTCTACTGCACAACGTTCCTCTTTTTATTTGTTTGGTTTTCTGTTTTGGGTCACACTCCAAACCAGGAAGTTCTCAGGGTATACTCATTGCTCTTTGTTCAGGAATCACTCCTGGTAGTTTTCGGGGACCAGGTGGGATGTCCAAGATTAAACCTGTATGAGCCATATACAAAGTAAGTTCTCTACCTGCTGTACTGTTCTCTGGTCCTGGACATCATTTTTTATACTATGTATATTTTTAAATTTTTTTTATTGAATCGGTAGCTTGCCGGGCTCTCCGAGAGGGGCGGAGGAATCGAACTCGGGTCGGCCATGTTGGCGCGTGTAAGGCGAACGCCCTACCCGCTGTGCTATCGGCAAGCTACCGAGAGTATTCAATATGCCAGACACAGTAACAACAAAGTCTCCAATAGAGACGTTACTGGGCCCGCTCGAGCAAATCGACGATCAACGGGAGGGCCTTTACCTTTACCTTTTATTGAATCGCTGTGAGAGAGACCCTTACAAAGCTATTCATAATTAGCTTTCAATCATACAGTGTTTCACACCCATCACCCACACCAGTGTACCTTTCCCAGCAACAGTGTCCCCAATTTCCCTGCCATCACCCCCACCCCACCCCCAACTTGCCTCTATCACAGGCACTTCTCCCTCTCTTCTCTGTCTCTGTCTCTGTCTCTGTCTCTCTCTCTCTGTCTCTCTCTCTCTCTCTCTCTCTCTCTTCCTTTTAGGCATGGTGATTTACAATACAAATACTGAAAGGATAACCTTTCAGTATATATCCCTTCACCTAATTTTAACACTCAGTTCTTGTCCAGTATGATCATTTCCAGCTATTATTGTCATACTGGTCCCTTCTAACCTATCCTCCACTCCACAAACACTTGTTATTGATTCCAGTTAGTGACCAATCCTCCTATCCCTTGCTTTCTATAGCTTTTGGGTATTAGCCTTCTACTATAGATTTTTTTATATACCACAAAAGGACTACAGTCATTCTCTCTCTCTCTCTCTCTATATATATATATACATATACATATATATATATATATATATCTCCTTCTGATCATTTCACTCAGCATGATACTCTCTATATTCATCCATTTCTAAGAAAATTTCATGACTCCATTTTTTCTAGCAGTTGTGTATTATTCCATTGTGTAGATGTATCATAGTTTCTTTATCCAGTCATCTATTTTTGACCACTCAGGTTGTTTCCGGACTCTGGCTATTTTGAATAGTGCTGCAATGAATTTTGGAGGGCAGATGATGTTTCTGCTGTATGTGTTTGGGCCCCCAGGGTATATTCTTAGAAGTGGTATTGTGGGGTCAAATGAAGCTCAATTTCTAGTTTTTTGAGGAAAGTGCATATTGTTTTGCAAAAGGACTGGACCAGTTGGCATTCCCACGACAGTGAAGGAGAGCTCCTTTCTCCTCAGTTCTACGGCAGCACTGGTTGGTCTTGTTCTTTTGGATGAGTACCAGTATCTTTGGTGTGAGATAGTATCTCATTTTTTTTGACATGCTTAGTGTCATGTTTAGTAATGTTTAGTGTTGCAGATGTTTAGTGATGAAGAGCATTTTTTCATGTGCTCTGTGACCATTCGAATTTCATCTTTGAGAATGTTTCTGTTCATTTCTCCACCCCATTTTTTGATGGAGTTGAACTTTTTTTTTGTAAATTTCTACCAGTGCCTTGTATATCTTTGATATCAATCCCTTATCAGAAGGGTATTGGGTGAATAAACTTTCCCATTCTGTAGGCTATCTTTGTATCTTGGTCACTGTTTCTTCTGAATTGCAGAAGCATTTTGGTTTAATGTAGCCCCATTTGTTTATGCGTATATTTTTCTGTAAATATTCAGAAACATACAGAAAATTAACATTCCAAACTGTAACCTTATTTTTATTAATTTTCATAATTTTTTATATATTTCTTACTAAAACATTTCTTTACAAGATAAAATGTTTATGTCTTAGGGATACAGTGTTATGATATTAATCCTACCAACAATACCTAAGCTATTTTTTTGTTTTGGGTCAGTTTGACTTTTGTTTGCTTGTTTTTTGTTTGGGGACCTAACATAGTGGTGGTCAGGGATCACTCTTTGTGGTATTCAGGTGATCATATGTGGTACCAGGAATTAAACCAAGCTCAGCAGCATAAATGTTAACCTCTGTAATCTCTGTCTAGCTCTTTAAACTATATTTTAAATTAACACACTATTCAGTGTTTTCAGGATTTTTGGTTTTTTTTCTTTTTATGTGCTTTAGCTATTATAGCTATAGAACGTGTGATATGGTTACAGTGAGTTTATATTTCATCTGTTAATAAACTAGTCTTGATCATTAGTGGATTCTTTATATGAATTGAATTTGCTAGCTGAATTGGTTTACACTGTCAACCATATTTCAAGGTTAAATATAAAAGCATATAAAGCTATTAATTTTGTGTTGCTGTTGTTGGTTTGAATGATGTGGGTAGTTGAAACTGGAGCAGGAGATTAAATTAATTTCTGTTGTGGCCTTAGCTCAGCTTTTCTCTATGTATAATGTATCTATGACATTTGTCCTCATCCTGGGAGAAAATGGAGAAACCTCATCAGAATAAATGGCCAGTCCTCATTAAACTGATGATTTTCAGGGAGATTTCCTTTGATTCCATGCAGTGAACATTATCTTCCTGAAGAATGAATTTAGCAATGAGAAATTCAAAAGTGAATGCACATCACGCTAAATCAATCAAATCAGTCTTTTCAAGGACAAAAAGGAGAAAAATAGAGTACATTCCAGCTGCTGACAGAGAAATCAAAATCTCTGAGCTGCAGTTGACCCCATATATTTCCAAAAGATATTCAAGAGCATTCTCACTTCACATGACCTGACATCAGCAACTTTGGTCCAAAGAATAGAAGAAATATAGCAGTTTTAATTTTTTTATTTATAAAATTTCATGTTGAACATTTATTCATTGAAACTTGACCATAAGATTTCTCTTACAATGTCTCCAAAGAGTAAGATCTAAGTTGTAGAACATTAAGTTTAAAAGCTTTATGAATGCTTTGTTGAAGACACGACATGAATGACTTTGAAGATAAGCAGTAAAGAAATAAATGTAACCCATAACCATCACCCTATTTGTATCTTTTATTACACGTATTCATATTCATTTTCAATAGAGGAATGTTACAACTTACATTGATTTTTTATGATTCTTAAAAATTTAGTTCCCATAAAATTGTGATATTATTCATTATTTTGTTTTAGGCATACAAAAATGTTTCAACACCAGTCTGTTCACTAGTCTTCACATCGTCCATCAGTTTCCCCATTCCTCCACTTGCCTTCACCTACAAATCTGCTTCTACAAGAGGTGAAATATAGATATAAATCAAGATATATATATATATATATATATATATATGTTTGCACTGTAGTTTACACTACCATTGCTGATAGGGTTTCATATGCAACATTTTACCATCTTTCATCACCACCATGTTCTCCTCCCAGTTGAATGTTTCCCTCAACCATAGGCATTGTCCTCACCACCCCCATTCTATCCCCCATTTTGAGAAAAATGGCATATTTTCTACTAAATGACAGTTCTTATGTTCTTTGGTTCCATTGTCTTTAGTTACTACCGTTTTGTGGTACAGTTTGTAGTTGGAGAAAGTGATGCCTCCCATCTTCTTTTCCTCAAGGATTGTTTTAATTATTCATTCAGGGAGGGGTGTTATTTTTTCTTATGAATTTCAGAAGTGTTTGGTCTATTTCTTTGAAAAATGTCATGAGTATCCTTACAGGGACTGCAATAAATCTGTACAATGATTTGGGGACTGTCACCATCTTGATAAAAATTCTCCCACTCCAAGAGCCAGGGATGAGTTTCCATTTCCTCAGGTCCTCTTTTATTTTTTGAAGTTGTGCTTCTAAGTCATTTTTGTGTAGGTCTTTTACCTCCTTAATTAAGCTTTCAAGAAACTTGATTGTATAAGTCACAAGTGTGACTGAGATTGTTTTTTAATATCTCTCTTCTCTTTCATTGTTTGTATATTGGAAAGCCATGGGCTTTTGCATATTAATTTTGAAGTCTGTCAGTTTAGTATACAAGTACACTGTTTCTAGAAACTTTTTAGTGTTGTTTTTAGGGTTTTCTAAGAATAGTATCATATAATCTGCAAATAGTGAAAGTTTAATTTCTTCCTTCCCTGTCTAGATGCCCTTAATATCTTCCACTTGTCTATTTGCTATGTTAAGTACTTCCAGTACTAAACTGAATATATGTGGTGAGAGTGAGAAACCATATCCTGTGCCTCGTCTTGAAGTAAAGACTTTTAGTTTCTCCACATTGAGTGTAATATTTGCTATAGGGTATTATTAGAAGATTTTGAATATGTTGAGGACAGTTTATTCAATTCTCATTTTGTTAAAGTTTTTACTGTAAAGGGGTGCTGGATCTTGTCAAATGCTTTCTCTGTATATTTTGATATTATCATATGATTTTAATTTTTCTTCTATTGATATGGTATATTGCACTGATTAAACTGCATATATTCAACCCTTCTTGCATCCCTGGATGAATCCCACTAAGTCATGATGTATGATCCTTTGGATGAATTGATCATTTTGTCAACAAAGCTAGTACTTTGTTGAAGATTTTTTGCATCTGTGTTCACCTGGAATATTGACCTGTAATTCTTTTTTTGTTTGTTTGTTTGTTTGTTGTTTTGTGGCATTGCTGTCACTTTTGTTATCAGGGTGATGTTTGTTTCATATAAACTGCTTAGGATTTTTCTGTTTCTTCAATTTTCTGGAATGATTTTCTGTATTTTGGGAGAGAAATTCAAAATTGGCCAGCTATAGCAGAGTTTCTCGTTTTTAACCCGTATACAGGATATAGATATACAGGGTATACAGGATATCCAGGGTATACAGGATATTAATTATCCTGTATAGCATATCCTGTATAGTATATCCTGTATATCCTGCATACAGTAAATAGTATACTATATCCTGTATAGTATATCCTGTATAGTATATTATATCCTGTATAGTATATCCTGTATACTCTGTATACCCGGTATACAGAGTATACCGGGTATACAGGATATACAGGGTATACAGGATATAGATTCCAAGGAGGACACAGGTGAAATTCAGATAAATGGAGGTGGGGATGGGGTGGGGGGTCATCATGAAGCTAGGAGACCAAAGAGAAAGACTGGGGATTATAGGAAGGAAATGGTTTTGGAAAGTTTGGAAAGGGTCAACAAAGTCTTTTCCAAAAATTCTGGAAAAGTTGGGGACTCTAAATTATAGTAACTATTTTTTTTTATCAATAAGCTTGATACACAATAGTCGTTATAACAGTGAATTTATTTTTTATAATTAATGTTTAATACCTAATCATAGGTAAATCATAACTAGAAGTCAAATTTTCCTTCTAATTTAAAATTATTTAAATATTTTTAAATTATTGTATATTATGGTTTCAGAAAACATGCATTCTAGAGATTTTGAACAATATTAAAACAAAACTAAATAATTAAGTTTTATTTGTTTAACTATATATTTTCAGACTTTCTTTTCCTGCTTTCAGATTAACTTATTTAACTTTTAAATATAATGTCCAATACAGAATATGTATCACACTGTCTTTTAGATGTATAATGATAAATTAATCATTGCTTGTGACTTTACAGAATTTATTATTTAACCAGATAAGCAAACTGAAGCAAAATAGCTGTCTTATGCTTCAGTGGAGTAGGCAGAACATGATAGTCATGCAAGATAAAATTGCCTAGATTTGGGAAACAGAAAACATTCTCTCAATAAAAATTAAAATTAATGCATTGTGAGATAGTAGATCTGGTCATTGGCAACTCAAGAGATAGTAAACTGGGCACTTCCCTTACAGTCTGCCAACCCTGGTTTGGATCCAAAACAATGCATATGGTCCCTCAATCACTACCAGGGTATCACCGAAAAACTTTAAACAAGGTAATAGTTTTTCACATATGAGTTGTAGGATATACACTTAACTACAAGGAAAGTTAATAGAGAAGGAGATAATACCATACAAAAGAAAGTGGCATAATTTCACTCCCACACAAATCAGGCAAGAGATATTGTCGTGGTAGGGTGGAGAAGTAAGAATTATGATAAGTAAATAGTTCACTTATGAGTCATAATATTTACTTATGAAGTAGAATTTCAGTGGGATAGAAAGTTTAAAAGAGAAAGAAGAGTTACTGTATCTGGCATGGCAACTCAGAAGGCCTTTTCTCATTTCACCCAGAGATTCAGTACCATTTTAGGAATCATCACACCCCTGATGGGATTCAATAACCATCTTTCATTAGGTAACTCTATCAACTGGGCAGGGCTCAGCCTAACCGTATTTTGCTCATTTCAGCAGCACCATGAGTTATCTGTAGGTAACCCAGAATTCTAAGAGTGACTATTTGTGAACTTTTCTCACAAGAACATGCTGGCCTGATTTTTCTATCAGTCAGCAGTTTATTTTAGGTTTATTCACATTATGACTACAGAGTTCTGGAACAGAATATATGGGCTATACACAAGCTCATTTAAATTCTCTGATTCATTCCTTTACCCATTTGTCTTACTGAACAATGCAAGAAGGGCACATGGCAAATTCAATATATTTGGGAGGGAACCATGAATATCTTGAGAGCTTTTATAATAAGGTTGTTTTTTGTATATATAGGATATCATGTATACTATGGAGTAGAAAAATTTCAGTGGACTTGAATTTCAGATTTAAAATATGCAGAATTCCTGGGAACCAAATCCATGTAATTTTGAGCGTCACTTCTCTGTGGAACTTTATTTTGTACATCCATGACAATTGAATTTGATTAGTTCTATGAATTTCCCTCTTTGAGATTAATGGTACAAATTGATAATTATTTTTCCATTAGTATATATAAAAGACCACTTTGGAACTTGAACTGTCAGATTTGGTTTCTTTCAAGTAGAAGAGGTGTTTTGGGGGAGGGCATTATCTGTTTTTTTTTTGTTCTCATTTGTGATGCCATAATTTGGCACCAATATCCCAATTATGATATGCCACATTTTCCTTATGTCAATGTTTATTTGTCTTTAGAAATTAGTGGTTAGGCTGTTAGTCAGCACATAAATGATCTTGCACTGCATTGTTTTCAATTAAAAGATCTAGACAAATAACAGCTTTCAAAATGTTCTTTGTTCCTCATGCCTAAGGGCAATATACCAAAGATAATTCTTTTCTAGGTTATAGTTGTCACCTGTTTATTAATTTTAATAATTGTGTGACTAACTTGTTTGTCCAAATATGACATATTAATTCTCGTCTCATTATGATACCAGCAGTTCTGGAGACACATGCTGCTATACTAACAATATAGCACAGTAAGAAGTGAACCACAGGTCAAGAAATTATGTAAAAAATCATAGCTGAGAAAATAATAAACAGTAAAAATAGTCTTCCTCAAGTCATTCATGGAATTAAAGAAAATAATTTCCAGAAAATATAAGCTCATTGGACAAGTCATCTGGTGAAAAAGGCATCACTTATCACTTAAATCACTTAACTTCCCGTTGATCTTCGATTTACTCGAGCAGGTGTCAGTAACGTCTCCATTTGTCCCTGTCGCGTGCTAGTGTAGCCCAATGGCATCTGTTTGCTCTAGGAACATGAAGAGCCTCAAACCGATCGTTCATGATCTTCACGAAGAAGTCTGACCATCTGGTAGGTGGGCAGCCACACGGTCTTTTGACATCCCGTGGAATCCAGTCAGTAACAGCTCTAGTCCAGCGGTTGTCTTTAAATCTCATTACGTGACCAGCCCATCTGATTTTTGACACTGTGGCAAATGAGACAGCATCCCTGATTCTTGATCGTCGACAGATGTCAGAACTCCGGATTCTTTCTCTCATTTGAGTGAAACGTGATATTCCAAGCATAGCTCTTTCAATTCCTCTTTGGGAGACCCAAATAGCATTCTCATCCCGTTTGCGTAGAGCCCAGGTCTCTGAGGCATATGTTAATGCACGAAGAACAGTGGAATAAAAGAGATGTGCCCGGAGCCGGAGGTTCTTTGTCCTCTTAGCTATTTCTTCGACGCTCTTGAAGGCGTTCCAAGCTGCTCTCTTCCTCCTGCACAGTTCAGGTTCCAAGTCATTTGTCATGTTGACTTCTTGACCTAGGTACACATAGCTGTTGCATTTGGAGATGGTCGTTTCGTTGAGAGCGATTGGGGCATCAGGAACCAGGCTGTTCCTCATAAACATTGTCTTCGTAAGATTCAGCTGTAGTCCGACCTTTCCACATTCACGATCGAAGTCGGCCAGCATTTGTGCTGCTTGGCTGATGTTTGGTGTTATTAAAACAATATCTTCCGCAAAGCGGAGGTGGTGTAGTTGCCAACCATCTATCTTCACTCCCATTCCTTCCCATTCCAGTCGTCGCATGATGTTCTTGAGGATGACACTGAAGAGTTTCAGTGAAATGGTACACCTTGCCGAACCCCTCTCTTGACGTCGATGATTACTTCTTTGTAGAATGGTGAGATCCTGGTAGTGAATCTGCAATACAGCTCACAGAGGATCTTGATGTATTGTGCTTGAATGTCCTGATTGGCTAGGGCTTCAATGACCACTTCTTTCTCAACAGAATCAAAGGCCTTCTTTAAATCAATGAACGTTAGACAGAGCGGCATCTTGAACTTCCGAGAAACCTCAATGAGCTTGGTTATCATGTGGATATGGTCGATGGTGCTGAATCCTTTGTGGAACCCAGCTTGCTCGCATGGTTGTCCTTCATCTAGTGTTCCGCCAATCCTATTTAGGATGACTCGAGTGAACAACTTGTAGATGACAGACAATAGGCAGATTGGGCGATAGTTGCCAATGTCATGGATGTCTCCCTTCTTGAACAGTAGTACGGTCCTGCTGGTTTTCCATTGGGATGGAACCTTGCATTCAGACAGGTAGTGTGTGAAGAAGGCATACTAGGTGAAACTCACATTCAAGTTCAAATTCATCAGAACAATCAGGGTGAAGTAAATTCATGATATTTCCTACTAATAATAAATTATTTCTAGAAAAAAAGTTGCATAAATGCTTCTGGTAAAGGCATTGAAAGTAGACTGATGGTGACGTGTGTACTAAGCCTTGTTCTTCTAGATATGTCTTCTATCAACGATTAGAAGGAACTCTTCCCATCTTCCACAGGCCATTCATTCTATATTTATAAAATGATAGAAAACAGGTTCCAATTTGAAGGATATTGCTAATGGTATAAATGTGAAAAATGCCTGGTATTGAATCCATTCTATAATAGCACTGTAGCACTGTCCTCCCATTGTTCATCGATTTGCTCAAGTGGGCACCAGTAAGGTCTCCATTGTGAGACTTCTTGTTACTGTTTTTGGCATATCTATCACATCATGGGGAGCTTGCCAGGCTTTGCCATGTGGGCTGTATACTCTTGGTAACTTGCCAGGCTCTCTGAGAAGGACAGAGGAATCAAACCCAGCTCAGCCGTGTGCAAGACAAACACCTTACCTGTTGTGCTATCACTCCAGCCCACGTTCTATAATAGATTTTATTAATGTTAGTTCTTTCCAATATTTTTTATGTACATCAGATTTTTGTCTCATTTAGAATCATCTTTTATTGTATAATATTTGGCATTGGGTCTATTTTGATAAGGTAACTAAGACTTAGTGACCCTATTTTGTCAACGGTGCAAGCAATTTCTTAGAATATTACTAGATTCTTTCCCTCACATATATATCTGAGAGAACTTTTTTTCTGAGAAAATTGATAATTACGATATTTCATTGGTAAATGGAGACTGATTCTACTTCCACTTTCAGTTTCATGAATGAACTTAGTTTTCCTAAATCTTTCTTTTCTTGTTTAAAATTGAATAAACTAGGTGTACATAGCCAAATTTACTGGGCTGTTATAAGGGTCAAATAAATCATTTTGAAAACAACAAATACAATTGAGCTACAAAAATTGGTGCATTTATTGAAATATTCAGAGCATTTTATATATGTTTAAAATTATTAATTGAATTCTAAACATCTGTAAAACAAGGCATAATTCAATACTAACATATCTTGCATTGACAAATAGAGAAACTATAGGGAATAAAGAGAGAAGAAATAATAAAATCATTTGGGTTTGTCATTTGTGTCTGAAGAGTAAGACTGTTTCAGTACAAGGTGTCAGAGAGTACATTGAATGTTATTTATGTTCTTGTTTCTTTTCTCATGTGAAATTATTTAATTTTTTTCAAGTCCTTCGGGCACTCAAATTTTAGCAGATACTGTTTAGTTGCCATATTTCCTTAATTTTCAGACTCCCTGTCCATTAAAAACATAGGTTCCCTATTCTTGTCTGAAGCCTACAAATGTATAGATAATTTTATGAGAAGACATATTTCATACATATTATATCCAGGTTGGTACTGATAAGAAACCTATAAGAAAGTGATACTTACAAGCACACAAAACAGCTTTTTGAATTATCAGGTTATATATCACTGTATCACTGTCATCCTGTTGTTCATCGATTTCCTTGAGCAGGCACCAGTAACGTCTCCTTCGTTCTACCCCTAAGATTTTAGAAAGTACCACATTCGAGGCTCTTTCAGGGTCAAGGGAATGAGACCCATAATTGTTACTGGGCATATCAAATATGCCACGGGGAGTTTGCCACACTCTGCGTGTGGGCAGGATACTCTCGGTATCCTGTTGCGTTCTCCAAGAGAAAGAACTAGATAATAAGATGTTGCACAGCTACAAATGTGGCTACGTGCTTTTGGAAGCTGGGTTTTATAGTTTCTGGGTCTTGACCATTCATGGGACAATATGACGCTGGGAGCAGATGGTAGGAGTAACACCAACCTACTAGAAGATGGGGGATCTGGGTGGAGGAGGCTCCGACCCGATCTGAGCAGGCTTGGAGATCTCAGCCCTGTGTCCCACCTGCCTGGGTTCCTCTGCCAATTACTTTATGTGTGAGGCTCATTCGAACATGTGGAAAGTGGTCTTAAGCATGGCTGTGGCTGGTTCCAGAGGTCTTCGGCTGCCGGGGCTCTGCTCGGGACAGGGAGAGAAACTCAACCCTCCCCCTTCAAGGGACCCTGGTGAAGACAGCCAGGCGCTGTCCTGGTTATATATATTATCTTCATATTTTGAAGAATATTATTACAAACTTTTTTTCATTTCATCCCTCTCCCTTCCTGCCAGAAAATGTGCACATACTTTGGGTTATGGAAGGTAAAATACCCATGTGGCATATTCCCCACTCAGAAGAAATAGGCTGTCTCTCTTGCTTTAGATTTTGATGAGCTCCCAATTTGTGGTGGTTTCATTTCAATTTCATTACTGGGCAACCAGAATGAATTGACAGAGAAAGCAATCAAGCAATGATGCACCCTCTGGAACCTCTAATATGAAATGTTGGCTGCTTCTGTCAACACAGTCAATTACCAAAGGTACTCAAAGGGTAAGTGATAGCCCAAACAAACCACATGGTTCCGTGGACCACATCCTGCATACCTATTAGTAAATGTAGAGCAGACACAGAAAAACAGATTGCTTTGTCACTCTAGTATTTCATGCCAAAGCCCTAACGTCCTGTCTGGACAGTGTTCTCTAGGGGAAGATATTTGTGAAAGAGAACTCTCTCTGTGTGTATGTATGTATGTGTGTATGTGTGTGTGTATGAGAAAGAGAAATACAGACACACAGACAGACAGACAGAGACAGAGATAGAAACAGAGACAGAGAAACCGTTCTTATGGAAGGGTAGCAAGAGAGAGAGCAGAGGTAAAAGAGGCAAAGAGAGAGATGAAGGGAGAAGGAGAAATAAGAGATATTACATATTGATACTATGGTATATGAAATAACAGAGGGAAAAATGGGGGAGTTACGGTTGTGCTCAGGGATTCATATGAAAGCACCAAAGCCTAACCACTAGACCATCAGGGAATGCACAGGGATTTGTGTGGTGGTAGAGATGAAACCTGGACCTTGTGCATGCAAAGTATGTGTGAACCAGACTATGGAGTAAAATTTCCAGTGAAGAAAAATCTTTTGAAGGGGATTGGGTGGGAACCACACACACACACACACACACACACACACACACACACTCAAACACACACACACACGTGGTGCTCAGGGGTCATGTCTGACTCTGTACTTGGAGTACTACTCCTGACTCTGTTCTTACGGATGGTCACACTTGGAGGTATAAGAGAGATCCACACAGTGTCAAGATTTGAACCAGGCTCACAATTGCAGCCACGTGATAGACAAATTTCTTAACCTTTGTACTATTTCAAAAGTACAGATTTTGTCTCAGAAAAATCTGTCAGGTCAGGTTAATCTTGCCTATCAACTGATCTTTCCTAGTGCCAATGTTTGAGATTTAAATAAATAAAGAGAAAAATGTACTCTTATTTATAGGACTAATTGATTTATGACTTGCCAAGAGCTAAAATTAAGCATCAACTTAAGAAATGTTTATTAAGAACTTGTTCTGTATAGGTACTCTATGCTAATGAAGATATAGAATATAAAAATGTTTATAATAATTCTCATCCTGTAATGTATAATTTGGAAAGGGAGAAAAAAATTAAGAATTTTGAGTCACTATAGTATAAGGCAGAGTAAGGAGACACTAATGAAAGGAAACTCCAATTTACCCTTGTGAGCTGCTATGAGCAGTCCAATTTTTGACGGCCCCATCCTACATTTTTGACTTCCTATGAATTCCTGGGCTCTTTCTGCTAGCCAGGTAGTTAACAATTGTCTGATATAAAATTCTGCCCCAGAGTTTAGGCTCACTTGGAGGCTAAGATAATGGGCAGTACCTAAGGCAAATGGCCAGACAAAGACCATTGACTTTTAGTAATCTTATCAATTGATAAGAAATACAAAGAGCCCAGTTTTTATTAAAAGGGTCTGCATAGCAAACCCTTAATCTTTAAATTCTCTGCATTCTCTAACACAAATATCCAGCTTTCCTATAACTACCCCCCCCAAAAAAAGTGCCATAGTTAACTTAGTCCTATACTAAGTCCCTCCCCACATGGGGAGTACTGTTTTATTTTGTTCTACTTTCCATTAAACTTTTCTACTTTTCAACTCTGAGTCTGGGCACTTTGATTACTTATTATTTTCATTCTTGAAAATATTAAAGAACTGAAAAGGGTGGACCAACACAGTGACCCTCCACCATTGCTACAGCATCGCTTTTAGACTTCCCAGTCCAACTTTTGAAATCATGAAGGTTTTAGAAGTACAAAGATTTGAATATGTGTATGAGTTTTTCAGAGAAATTGTAAAATCATTGATTACTCTATCATAATTTATGTAATAGTGGGGTGGCTTGAAAGTGTGGAAAATATCAACAGGATATGGACATTCTGAATGGAGGGCAATTCTTTATTGAACAAATGACTGGACTCAGGGAGAATAAATAGTTAAAGATGGAACTGGAAAGGTAAACAAAGAATGCATCCCAATTGATAAGAGACTGTTTTTTTATTTAGAAAGAAATGAAGAGATCTTGAAGGGTTTTCAACTGTGAAATGGTGTGGTCAGAAAACCATATTAAAATCTAATAATCTCTAAGTAGCAAGGCACAAGCATGTGTATGCATGCACACATGCATTCACACTCTGACTTCCAACAAAATAACTGTGAAAACAGGTAGAGAAAAGCACCACGTTAGAACTCAGTGAATTTTGTATTGGAAATGGAGATTTTATTTTTAATATGGGTTTTGAAACTTTGGTAACAAATGATTGTGCAGCAGACACCGATAAGCTAGTCAGGGGAAAACTTTTCTTACAATGTGGATAGTTGGTGTGGGCTTGTTGTCCTCCAAATAATAATGTATCTGAGGGAGTTTTAAGGTATCAGGAAATCATATTTTACCCTCAAGGAGTATTCTCTTGGAAAAGGTATGCCAGTTTTATTCTATTTTTCTGTAAATCTGAAGCTAACTTAGATCTAGTGCATCTATAGGAAACACCAATTTCAGTAGTAATATCTTGGAATAAACTTGAAGCAGTTTTTTTTTTTAAGGAATTTCCAACACTGGGGATTTATTTTATCCCTTGTGATTCTATGTTTTCATCTAAAATGCCCTCTGTATGTCAGTTTGCCGTGTATTTTCGATGATGTGATGAAGTGCCTGAGTATTTTTCTTGTTTTCTACTAGGCTAAAACTGCCCGGCTTCATGTAACTGACTCCATTTTGTTTTATTAGAAGTGAAAATTGAATGATAAAGACATTAGCACATGCTATTACCCTTGCACTTTCTGAGAGACACTGCTGGTTGTTTCTAATACCCCTTTTATCTGGAATACTGTTCTCTTTTTTAAATTAAATTTACTTTTTAATTAAGACCCCATGATAAAGTTATTCACAGCTGAGTTTTAAGAATACCATCTTGACTTCCTTCCACCAGTGTCCCTAGTTTTCTCCCACCCTCACACTCCCCATCCCCAGCTGCCTCCTTGACAGGTATCGTTTTAAGTTTGGTTATTGCGATTTGTATCTCCCACTTTCTTTTTTGACTCTTCAGTTTGGGCATATCGGTATACCACTATACTTTACCACTGATGTACTCAATGTACTTGATCTCTGTACTCATGATTTTAAGTCTTCTTCTTCTTCTTCTTCTTCTTCTTCTTCTTCTTCTTCTTCTTCTTCTTCTTCTTCTTCTTCTTCTTCTTTTTCTTCTTCTTCTTCTCCTTCTTCTCCTCCTCCTCCTCCTCCTCCTCCTTCTCCTTCTTCCTTCTTCTTCCTTCTTCTTCCTTCTTCTTCTTCTTCTTCTTCTTCTTCTTCTTCTTCTTCTTCTTCTTCTTCTTCTTCTTCTTCTTCTTCTTCTTCTCCTCCTCCTCCTCCTCCTTCTTCTCCTTCTCCTTCTCCTCCTTCTCCTTCTCCTTCTCCTTCTCCTTCTCCTTCTCCTTCTCCTCCTCCTCCTCCTTCTCCTTCTCCTTCTTCCTTCTTCCTTCTTCTTCCTTCTTCTTCCTTCTTCTTCCTCTTCTTCTTTCTTCTTCTTCTTCTTTTTGCTTTTTGGGTCACACCCAGCTATGCACAGAGGTTACTCCTGGCTCTGCACTCAGGAATTACTCCTGGAAGTGCTCAGTGGACCATATGGGATGCTGGGAATCAAACCTGAGTCAGTACGTGCAAGGCACTGTGCTATCGCTCCAGTCCTAGTCTGCTTCTTCTTACAGGGTTACTTTTGTCTGAATGAACACTGATCTGTCCTGGTGTTTGCTTCTAACTCAGGAATCTCTTGCTTGAAGGTGTCCTTTAGGTTCTCACTTTAATAAGCAACGTAGCTTTTGTTTCCAATGTCTTATTTGGAGGTTTGTATATGAGAATGAATGTTCAGAAACTGCATAGGTTTCTAGAAAAGAAACCTTCTTAGTAGTCAAAAGATTATTCACCAAATAAATATTTTACAACCATTGACAACAATGATACTGATGACATTATATTGATTTTGGGGGATGGTTGGTTAGTGGATCAGATCCAACCCTTCTTTATTTCTTATGATGTTATTTGTATGTTCACCAGAATTAGCACACAAGTATTTCAATTAGCATACAATTGGAGCTAAATAACCTGGGACTTTTCATTTCCATTTATCTGTGTCTTGATTACATATTTAGACTTGATTTAAGCTTTTGCTGCTAGTAGTTGGCTTGGCCATGATGCTTTTTAATCTAGGGCATATAGTCAATCTTTAGGGGAAACAGAGAATAGAGAAAATCAAAACAATCAAAAGTAAGACTACATTCCAGGGATCAGATCAGTACAGCAAGTAAGGTGCTTGCCTTAAATGCCGCCTACCTAGATTTGATCCCCAGCACCCCATGTGGTCTCCTGATTATGACCAGGAATGATCCCTGAGCACAGAGTGGACACTAAACTGAGTGTAGCCAGGTGCATGCAACCCTCAAAAATATATAAATAAATAAGACTACACTTCAACAATAATTTTCATTATTAGATACACTCTGAGATTTATTCATTTGTTCAACAAAGGTCAACCAGCTTTAACATAAAAACAACAGTTTAGCAAGCTCTTAATATGTGCCATTCTAAGCTCAGGAATACAGTTGTGACCTATGCAAGCACATAATGATGTTCAGAGAGCTTTCGTCCTATTTGGCAAAATAGATGATATGAAAGTAGTAAATTCAACTTGTTGGAATATGATATGCATTATAAATATAATAAAATATATAGGCTGGGTTTTATTCTTCTAAATGCTTTAACCTAGGTTTTTTTTATTTTACTAAAGATTATTCCATACCCTTTGCATGTTATGTTGTTTTATTGCTAGATGATAAGACAACATTAGTTATTTCTAACAAATAGATTTCTACATCATAATAATCAACCCACAATCTATAATTGGATTGGTTTTTGTTTGAGTGGTTGAGGGTCACAGCCAGCAGTACTCAGGAGTTACTCCTGGCTCTACACTTAGGAATCACTCCTGGTGGTGCTCAAGGGACCATATAGGATGCCAAGATGGATCCCAGGTTAGCTGTGAGAAAGGAAAAGGCCTCACCAGCTGTAGTATCGCTCCAACTCCAAAATCCATAATTGTTGACAAGTATAACAATTCAAAAATATTATTTTAAAGCTTCACATGATTAGCTTTCCATATTATAAATATATCTTATAACCATCTGTAAAATTAAGTCTATGTAGATACCTTAATTGTACTGATATCTATTTTTAAATAGTCATATCACATCCTAATACAAGCTCATTTTCCAAAGAAATTAAACTATTTTAATTTTTTATACCAGGATTATAAAGTCATTATTTTTCTATATTATTGTCAATACTGGTATTTAAATATAATCTATTTCTTCAAAATGTGTTTGTCTAGGGGTTAGAGCCATAGTACTGAAGGCAATGCATTTGCCTTGCACATAGTTTAGATCCCCAGCACCCAATATGGTCCCTGGAGGTCCTCCAGAGTGATCCATGAGCACAGAACCAAGAATAAGTCTCAACATGGGAATAGCTGCCTACAAGTAGGTATAACCCAAAACTTTTTTTATTATGGTTGCATGATTTTAAATAGGACACATACTTACGTTCTTTGTATAGTTTCTCCACACCAACAACAATTGTCAGCTTCCTTCTGCCCCTACCCTTAGGTCTCTTCTTGGGAAGAGTGTTTTCAGATTTTCAATGCAATCAAAATGGTAATTTGCAATGGAAAAGGTACAAAACCCTTTAGCAAGCTAGGAGTAGACAACCCTTTTTTAATCTGATAGAGGGCAACCTTAAGCCCCATGCATGCATGCCACATTCTGTGCTCAGTGCTAAGACATTCTTTGTCTTATTGTTTTAAAACTAAGGTATTGTGATATACAAAGTTATTGATACTTGAGCTGTTATAGTTGTCTAGTACTTTTCCCACCACCAGTGTTATCTTCCCTGTAATGGTGCTCTCAATTACACACCCCCCACATTCTGCCGTCTTGACAACTTAACAGGTACACTCTGGACTTTGGTTATAATTTTGATCTTATATTTGCAGTGTTGTTGACTCTGGTTTGTTTTGTATATTTTCAGGGGCTACACCCAGATTTGCTCAAAGATTTTTCAGTTTGGGGGCCCACCTGGCCATTTCTGGGCTTACTTCTTCTCTGAACTCAGGACTCAGTCTCCGGGTAGGGCTTGGGAGACCATATGGAGTGCTGGGGACTGAACCTGGGTCAGTTGCATGCAAGGCAAACACACTGCCCACTGTCCTATCATCCTTAGTAATGTTTTCTTAAGACTGTGTTAAGCTATTTCCTCCTCTCACCATCCTGGCCACAAACTGCACATCTTCAGCCTGAAGCTATGAACTAAAGTGCTTCACTCTTTCTAAGTTTGAATCTTATTCCCAGCTGTTCTGATGTCAAGGAAATGCCCCATTTCCAACATGCCTTTTTATTTCCCATCCCTGCCTGACTTTTGAATTTGGCTACACAGTGGCAAAGAAGATCTCACTGTACTTGTGTCTGGCAGTAATAGAGAGTTGTTAGCATCTATACAGAGGGTTCCATTACTCAGAACGGTAAATTTCATGTCTCTTTTACTTTCTTCCCTTTTACTTTACTTCACATTTGATATCTAGGATGACTGCCAGTAATATTCTATCATCCCATATGTTTTGCTTAATTACACTATTTCCTGAATTCATTTTTTAAAGTTAAAATTTTTCCCCACCTCGTCATCAAAACATTATGAATACGTTCTGTCACACTGAGATTAGAAGATAAAAACCTCCTTTAAAATTATATCTATTTGAAATGTTTCCAGAGTTTGGGTAGAGAATGATAAATCATCCTGATTATTTAAATCTATGTTATAAATCACAGGATATCAGAATCTTCTGGTACATGGAATTGAGTTACTGTAATCTAAATGTCAAGTCCAATGAAATCCTAACAAAATTTAGCTGTCTTTCAGGGTTGAAGTATATTTTTCAATTTCTACTATGTTAAAACTTATGTTATTATTTTTCACTTTATCTATCCGTAGTTCATGGATCAATATAAAAATATGTTATCTTATTAATACTTATATTGAATATTAAGATGCATTATAACTCAAACAGAATGCCCTCTGGGGAATCTGATACTAATTTTACATTTTTATGTCTTTGACAAATCATAAAAGTTATTGATTCCACAAAGATGTGTTTACATAAAGATTATTAAAATTGTTTTTCAAAGAAAGTGAACATTTTCTTCAAAAAAAGCATGTCACAGGTTATTTTTTTCAATTTATTATTTTTGGTCACTTAATAAAAAAGATAATCAAGTAATTCATATTAAAAAGCTTTTTTTTCCTTTTTGGGTCACACTTGGCGATGCTCAGGGGTTACTCTTGGCTCTGCACTCAGGAATTACCCCTGGCGGTGCTCAGGGGACCATATGGGATGCTGGGAACTGAACCCAGTTTGGCTGCGTGCAAGGCAAATGCCCTACTTGCTGTGCTATAGCTCCAGCCCCTTACCAAGCTTTATACATGATAAGATGTCTAATTTTATTTATGTATTTCTAAATTATATATTCCTGTACATTCTCTAATCTTTTAAATATGATTTATATTTTAATTTCCATCAAATACTTTTGAAACGTCTTCCTTACCACTTATTAAATACTCAGAGCCCACTTCATTTGTATAACTAAAAGAACACCTCTGAAGACAAAGTATGAGTATTTTAAAGCAATAAAAATGTTAGAAACATTATGTAACAGAGTAGCAGAATCATAACATTTATTTGGAAGTAAATTGTATAATAAAGAGAATGGGGAAAGAAGTCATAAAAGTGAGTAATCTCAAGAGCTGGAAAAATAGTACACAGGGTAGGGCACTTGCTTTGCGTGCAGCCAACTCAGTCTACATACCCAGCACCCCCAAGCCCTCAAAAATAAACCAAGCAAACCAAAAGAACTGCTTCCATCAGAATATGAGCTAGAATTCAGTTTTTGAGACCTATTAATTATCAATTATAGCATAGCGGTAGGACGTTTGCCTTGCATGTGACCAACTTGGCCAACCTGAGTTTAATTTCGCTGCACCTCTCAGAGAGTCCAGCAAGCTACCGAGAGTATCTTACCCCCACGACAAAGCCTGGCAAGCTACCCATGATGTATTCGATATGCTAAAGATAGTAACAAGAAGTCTTACAATGGAGACGTTACTGGGTCCACGCGATCAAAGTGATGAACAACGGGAGGACAGTGCTACAGTGCTACAGTATCTGTGTATAGACCCAGAAATTTTTATTTTAATAAGCTTATCAGAGTACTTTTAAGCAATTGAAACCTTAGTTCACATATAAAATACTGAAATCTAGGTTAGAGAGAACACCAACTCGGAAAAGTTAAATATTATCTTCAGTGTTGTACATAGTCATGGGCTGTTTAAATCCCCAGAAAAGTGTTTTGTTCCCAATGAACTGCTCTTTCTACAATGCTATATTGGATATAATCAGGATTTTTGGCTTTGGTATGTAGTTATAATACATCTTTATGCTCTGCAGTTAGAACAAGTTTTCAGTTTGGGGAAAGCATCTAGTTGAAAACCTGGTCCCCAGAAGAGTTTTGGGGGCTGTCTTACAGATCTCAAAAATTAAGAGCTAAGAAGTTGCTGTCACAATTTTTACTGTTAATCTTTGTTTTAAAAAAAAGCAATTCTAAATGTTTATTACCAGTTATCTATGCACAAGAGAAATGTCTTGGAGCTTAAGATATTTTAATTGTATAAAAGAATGACTCTCAGGCATGAGTGATTAAAAAAAATAGTTCTCATATATTCATTTTTGTTTAGGCTTTAGACCATCACTGATGAAGAGTATGAAATTTAAATGTAAAAGACTGTTAACCATCTACATCTTATTATTTTAGACTTTCAATCAACAGATAAGAAAGAAACCACTAGATTTCATTAGGTCAATAGTTATATAATCATTCAAGTCTCAAGGTTACCAGCAAGCCTATCAGTATTAATGGGAGATGCATTTTAGAAGGAAATGGGTATAGTATAAAAGTAAAATTCCCAAAGCCATACTTTCAGAACCAGAGAGATAGTACAGCAGGTAGGGTGCTTACCCTGCATGTGGCAGACCCAGGTTCAATTGCTGGTACTACATAAGGTTCTCTGACCCTGCCAGAACTGATACCTGAGGGCAAATCTAAGATTAATCTCTGAACACCATCAGATACAGTCCCCAAACAAAAAGCAAAAATCATAGTCTCATAGAATGAGTACACACCTTTGACTTCAGGGAGTAGTAAAATCCATTTATTTGATAGAAGAATGCTTGCTAAAACATAAAGTATTGCTTCTCTCTTCTCCCCACATTACCCACTGTCTTTTCTTTTCTTTGATTTTCCTACTCTCTACCTGCTTTATAATGTTTGGTAAAAATGTCAAGAGGATGCATCATAATTAGAGCTACTTTTGGGTTGTTTGAGGTGACGGTGAATCCAGATTTAAAATGAATGAAAGCTATCACCTGTGGTGGGTTCAACTGTTTATTTTATCTGAGAGCTACAGAGAAACCTGATCAGAGTTCTGAGACCAGCTATTGTCAGAAGAGCATCTGTTTAGAAGAGCATCTATGGTGGGGACAAAAATTGAACAAGTAACTCTCAGGAGATTTATCTCCTATTTCATCAGTTCTTCAGCTCCTAGCCATCACCAAGTTATTCATTTATCCTAACCCATTGAAGATAATTCTTAACTGAAGGTCAATGGTTTGCCCTGTTCCTGTAGGAGAAAAACGTTATTCTGCCAGGAAGATTCATTATCCACATTTAAATAAGAGTTGTGTCCTTCCTCTAGCACATAAGGATGTGACTGGGCAACTTGTTTTTTTTTAATGCATTATCTATGGTCTTCATGGCCTCAAAAATTGAAGAATACTAGAGCAATGGAGACCAATTGCATGCTTCCCCTCCTGTTTTTTCTATATACACCTTCAGACCTACCTACACAGGATAATCAAGTGATCAATATTTTGTGTTTCCATCTTTATCTAGTTTGTCTTTCCATTTTGCTTATCCTTATCCTCTTTCTACTCTACAGGGTATTGCCTATGACAGGGCACTATAAATCCAAATTTCAGCTCTGATCCAGTCTTTCATATTTTCATGGAGTCATATATGAATCTAGATCCTGTTGTCATATGTCTGTAACAGCCATAACATTTCATTTTAGTTTCTCTCAGATTTGTCTGGAGAATCCCTAATCAAATCCCTTAAACCCCTTGTTCTTAAGCTTTGGTTTGGGGGACAGAAAGTATAGCCCTGAGCTCATGTAATCTCAATCCTTTTTGACAGGTACAGTGTAGAATTCATTAAAGGGCTGAAACATCCTGTCATATTAATCAACATTGCAATTCTCTTTTCACTCAGGTTGTGATGTTATTCTTTGGGTCTTATTTGTTATTGCTGAAGGTTCAGAGTCAATGTTCACTTATTTGAAATTAAATACCCTTCTGTCCTCAACATTGCTGTCTTCTTTTTCTCCAAAGAGTTATTACATTGGCTTTTATTTTTCTCTTGTTTCTGGCTTGGATTCTGCCTTTTAAATTGTTCATTCAAGAGAGAATTTATAGTTGAAATATTGTGGTGGAATCAAAGCATAGTACATTCTTAAATTGTCAATATTAATTTCAGTTTCTTCATAAATTTTCAGTGTCTCTTTAAAAAGCCTGTTTTTCAAATCTTAGTTCACAGGCAAAAATTTGTTGAAATACCTTAATCTATCTAAAAATGACATGCAATGAAATCATTTAGTACAAAACAAACATTATACATAATCTTTTATACAGAAGTCCATAAAATATTCATATTATTTTGAAGTTTACATTTTCATTTATCCCTGGAAGAATTCAATTCCTATTAACTAATTATGAACAGCAGTGTGAGAGCCATGTGTTCTGGAAATAGATCACAATACCTTGTCTTTGCATTATTTTTATTTCTGACTTTGTCCTATGTCCCTGGAATGACTATTTGACTGTCTGTTTGTTTTCTTCAGTTACAATCCTGCATATGTCTTTATTTCCATGAAGTGGCTAAGGTGGTTAAAATTGATGGCATTATCCCATTTCTGGTAGAGGTTCTATAGGACAATATCTGAGAATGGTTATCTGTCTTCTATGCTAACACGAGATACAATATCTTAAGAGCCCTTGGTACTCCTCAATTTTTCTCACCTAAAAATCCTGTAAAAAATATTGTATTTTTATTTCTCATTAGAACATAGTATATAGTAGTAAAAATTGACCATTTTCATCACTTTGTCTATTCTGGCTTTGTTTTTAATGGAAACAAGTCTATATGCATTTTTTAAAATTTACTGGCGAAATTTAAATGAAAATTAGAATGAAGTGTTTATTGGGAGATATTTTAGAAACTATTTCTTTAATGGTATCAAACAAAATGTTCCATAGCTTCAAAAACAAAATAGAATTTATGAAAGTTTATTGGTTTATTTGAGGGAAGGGGCAGAACTGTGATTTTTAATCCTATTAATAATAAAAGGGTGGAGAGATAGCACAGTGGGTAGGGCATTTGCCTTGCACAGGGCTGACCCAGGTTTGATTCCGCTGTTTCTCTTGGAGAGCCTGGCAAGCTACCTAGAGTATCCCACAAGCACGGTTGAGCCAGGCAAGCTCCCCATGGCATATTCAATATGCCAGAAATAGTAACAAGTCTCACAATGGAGACGTTACTGGTGCCTGCTCAAGTAATTCGATGAACAATGGGAAGACAGTGCTACAGGGATTAGTAATAAAACTTCAGGTCTACAGTGTTCCAACAATAAACCCACCACCAGTGTCAGAATTCCTCTACCAATGACCACTTTTTCTCCATATTAAACTTATTTTTAGTCATTCTGTTTGGGATAAAGTTATGGTATATATGGCTTTCATGTGGACGGTTACCTTGAGTCCCCTGATCAATGCTTCCATGTTATCTCCAGTCTACCTCTTCATTTTCACCCATCGCATTTCCCCCTATCTTAAGTTTTCTCCTGTCTATAAACCAGGGCCTACACTGATTCTTTCTATTCCTTTGCAAAACTACTCTCTCTAGCATAAATTAGTGAGGACATTTATTACTTGTTTTGTTTCTCTCTGACTTGGTTTAACCTGACACTCTCCAGTTTTATCCAAGCTGCTGTGAAGTTCATGATGAAAAGTAATTTTTAACTGATTGATTATATTTTTATTTTTGGTTGGAGACTTTTGGGTTACATGCAGAGGTTCTCAGGATTTATTCTGGGTTCTGTACTCAAGGGGCTAAATATGGCATAGGAGACAAAAGCAATTTTGATGTGTGAAAGGCCAATATTTTACCACCTGTACTATTTCTGGCCTGTTTAATTTTTATCTTAATTGATGATTTTAGAGCATTTATATATATATAAAGAAATATTGGTTAAAATCTATAGAGTTCCCCTATGTACCTTTTCCATCACACATACACAAAGTTTCACTAACATCTTGTATTTTTGTGGATACAAATACATTTTGTGATAATCATTATTAATACATTGTTCTAGTGATGTGAAGCATTTTTTTCATGTGCCTTTTGGCCATTTGTATTTCTTTTTTGAGGAAACTACTGTTCATTTCTTCTCTCCATTTATTGATGGGGTTGGAGGTTTTTTTCTTGTACAATTCTTCTAGTGTCTTGTATATCTTGGATATTAATCCCTTATCAGATGGGTATTGGTTAAATATCCTTTCCCATTCTGTCAGCTGGTTCTTTCTGTAGTTTGGTCACTGTTTATTTTGAAGTGTAGAAGCTTCTTAGATTTATATAGTCCCATCATGGAGATGTAAATCAAAACAACAATGAGATAACATCTCACACCACACCACAGAGACTGGCACACATTCAAAAGAACAAAAGCAACCAGTGCTGCCATGGATGTGGGGGGAAAGGGACACTCTTTCACTGTTGGTGGGAATGCCGACTGGTCCAGCCTTTCTGAAAAACAATATGGACAGTCTTTCAAAAACTAGAAATTTAGCTTCCATATGACCCCACAATACCACTTCTTGGAATATATCCCAAGGACGCAAAAAAGAACAGTAGAAATGACATCTGTATCTAAATGTTTATTGCAGCACTTTTCACAATAGCCAAAGCCTGGAAACAACCCAGGTTCCCTACAACAGATAACTGGTTAAAGAAACTTTGGTACATTTACACAATGGAATACTATGCAGCTGTTAGGAGAGATGAAGTCACGAACTTTGCTTATAAGTGGATAGACCTGGAGAGTATCATGCTAAGTGATATGAGTCAGAAACAAAGGGACAGACTTGTAAGGAATGTACTCATTTGTGGAATATAGAATAACAACATGAGGCTGACACCCAAGGACAGTAGGTACAAGGGCCAGAAGGATTGCTCCATAGCTGGAAGCCTGCCTCATGAACAGAGGGGAGAAGGCAGATGGAATAGAGAAGGGATCACTTAAGAAAATGATGGCTGGAGGTATCAGTCAGGATAGGAGGTGTGTGCCAAAAGTAGATAATGGACCAAACATGATGACTTCTCAGTGTCGGTATTGCAAACCATAATGCCCCAAAGTAGAGAGAGAGTATGGGGGAAATTGTCTGCCATGGAGGCAGGGGGAGGACGGGGAGGGAGAGATTGGTGGTGGGTAATGTGCACTGGTGGAGGGAGGGATGGGTGTTTGATCATTGTGTGATTGTAACTCAAACATGAGAGATTGTAACTTTCTCAGAGTGATTCAATAAAATTAAAAAAAATACATTGTTCAAATATATTATTACATTACCATTTAAAGTTCATAGTCTCTAATGAAACTATAAAACTTAAACTTAAAATTGAGCACTTTAAGCAATAACTTTACTACAAATTTTCATACTCACTTGTGGAGATATAAATTTTCATTTATAAAATTTTTATATCATTGTATTCTTTCCACTAAGACACAATGGGTAGGTAGGTATACAACTTGTACCTTTAGATATAATACTGAACAATATTTGGCTACTGATAACAGAGATATTATCATATATCAAAAGGTCTGTTAACTTTATGTTTGCCCTCTGGGAGGTAGTGGTTGAGTACATAGGCACAAAATATAGATAAATGTAGATAAACTGATTTGGTTGCTGATTTTCACCTTCTAACTCCATAGTTCTAGAGAAGTCACTAAATTTTCTCTCAATTACCAAACTTTATTTTGGAATATGGAAAGCAGTGATATGTCAAATAGTAATGAATCAACCTAAAAAACAGATTTCTTTGATGTTTATTTAATTTTGTTTTTTTGAGGGGGGCATACCTGTTGATGCTCAGGGTTCTGCGCTCAGGAATCACTCCTGACTAGGTTGGGGAACCATAAGGGATCGAACTTGGGTCAGCAGCATTCAAGACAAGTGGCCTTACTTCCTGTACAACCTCTCTAGCTCCTGCTTTGATGTTTAAGTAAGATCAAAACAATAGAGTATTAGGTGAGTGTTTGATACAAATAAACTGGTTTTATAGGGTTCATTTGTAAGTGCAGATAATTCTACAAAAATCAGATTTGTGATAAAAAAATGAAAAGTATCAATCTAGTGGGTTTCAGAAATAAATTTTAAAAAGCTTTCCATTTGTCCAGGAATTCTCAATCGTTATTTCTTTTTACTATCAACCAAGAATCAATTTGGTATTGAAGATAGTAAAGACAGAATCATGCCCTCAGGAGCAAATGTCTCCCAGAGCACAAAAATGTTGTTTTTATATAGCATGAATGAATTTTAGATTTTCAAGGGGAAAATACCAAGTACCAGTGGCCTGACATTGGCACTCCAACGTTCATTTTACACTGGGACTGCTTTCTGGACATTGGGGTTACACAAGAAGGATTTCAGGTACTTCACCTCCAACTCTCAGTGGGAATTTCTGTGTTTTTACCCCATAGTTCACATGAATGGTGTTGTTCTATATGAAAGATTCAATTTACTTTCTATTATAGAAGGTAATACAATTGCATTAAAACTGATTCATTTGAATGCCTAACAACCCGAATTGGATGATTACACTTGACTAGATGTGGTTCGTGTGGAATCGTCCACCGGGAGACTCCCATGTCCAACGTTTAGATTCTGCCTTCTGAAACTGTGAGTTACCATGGATGGTCTTGGGCAACATGATGAACTCAGACAGTCTCTCACCCTGTTCGTTCCATTCTAGGCCATGGGTCCCAATGTGAAGTTCTTCAGCTGATCTTCTCGGTCCTATCTTGGCATTAAAATCACCCACGATGATCTTGTAGAAGGTGTGGTCTTCTTTATAGAACTTCTCCAGCTCCATGTAGAACTTCTCGATTTCTCTTTCATCATAATGAGATGTTGGTGCATAGACAAGGAAGATAGAAACTGCAGGCAGTGAGCCACATCTATTCAAATGTAAACGTCCGATTCTGGTTGTTAGGCATTCGAATGAATCAATGCTCTTGGTCAAGTTTGTGTTGACAAGGACACCGACGCCTCCGACACCTCTTTTATCGCATGTTCCGAGGAACAATTCTTCTCCAGTGTCGAAAACGGCATTGGTGAGATTCGTGCCTTCTTGTCTCGGTCAGACCAATGATGTCGTACTTGAAATAGACCACATCATATTCAATTGAAGGTTTTGCCTGACCGATGTCGCTGTTGTCCCAAAATTTTGAACGGGATCAGACCACCGTCTCCTTCGTGCAAAATTCTACTTCACAAGGCAGGGAGAAAGGGCTGCAAAATTCAAAAAGAGAACACCCAGAACGATCACCAACTGGGAAATCTTTGGCACTATTGCGGCAACATGGGAAGATGCCATTGTTGACAACATTGACGAGGAATACGATCGACTGGTTCAGCACCTCCATGAATGTGCGAGGAACGCCAAGAGAGAGATAGCCACAAAAAAAGCATGTCTTCGAAAACTCTTGAGCTAATTCACCAGCGTGGTTTGGCGCATGCCTCAGGCAACTGCAAGCTAACGTCCGAGCTCGCAAAGCAGTGCAGAGATGCGATCAAGGAAGACCTCAAAGAGAGAAGAGCAGAAGTACTGGTAGATACGGCAGAAGCTGGGAAAAGTATTCGTTACGCCCGCTTGTCCTTTGCCAACTACAATACCAAGATGACTGCCCTCCGACGTCCTGATGGATCTATCACATCTTTCAGAACGGCAATGGAGAAGATTATCCATGACTTCTACTCAAATCTCTTCGATAGCCATGTCTACTTGCCGACATACCAAATTCCACAGGATGGATATGTCGTTCCCAACGTTCTCCTTTCTGAAATCCGACATGCCATTTCGTCAGTAAAGAAGCAAACAGCACCCGGTCCAGACAAGGTCAGACCTGAACACCTGAAGAACCTGCCATCAGTACTCATCAATACACTGGCTCGGCTCTTCACTCGCTACCTGTCTGAATGCAAGGTTCCATCCCAATGGAAAACCAGCAGGACCGTACTACTGTTCAAGAAGGGAGACATCCAGGACATTGGCAACTATCACCCAATCTGCCTATAGTCTGTCATCTACAAGTTGTTCACTCGAGTCATCCTAAATAGGATTGGCAGAACACTAGATGAAGGACAACCATGAGAGCAAGCCGGGTTCTACAAAGGATTCAGCACCATCGACCACATCCACACAATAATCAGACTCATTGAGGTTTCTCGGAAGTTCAAGATGCCGCTCTGTTTAACGTTCATTGATTTAAAGAAGGCCTTTGATTCTGTTGAGACGGAAGCGGTCATTGAAGCCCTAGCCAATCAGGGCATTCAAGCCCAATACATCAAGATCCTCCGTGAGCTGTATTGCGGGTTCACTACCAGGATCTCACCATTCTACAAAGAAGTGATCGTTGATGTCAAGAGAGGGGTTCGGCAGGGTGATACCATTTCACCAAAACTCTTCAGTGCCACCCTCGAGAACATCATGCGATGACTGGAATGGGAAGGAATGGCAGTGAAGATAGATGGTCGGCAACTACAACACCTCTGCTTTGCTGATGACATTGTTTTAATAACACCAAACATCAGCCAAGCAGCACAAATGCTGGCCGACTTTGACCGTGAGTGTGGAAAGGTAGGACTACAGTTGAATCTTATGAAGACAATGTTTATGAGAAACAGCCTCGTTCCTGATGCCCCATTCGCTCTCAACAGAACTACCATCTCCGAATGCAACAGCTATGTGTACCTAGGTCGAGAAGAAAACATGACAAATGACCTGGCACCCAAGCTGCGCAGGAGAAAGAGAGCGGCTTGGAGTGCCTTCAAGAACGTCGAAGAAATAGCTAAGAGGACGAAAAACCTCCAGCTCTGGGGACATCTCTTTGATTCCACTGTTCTTCCTGCATTTACATACGCCTCAGAGACCTGGGCCCTATGCAAACAGGATGAGAACGCTATTCAGGTCTCCCAAAGAAGAATAGAAAGAGCTATGCTTGGAATATCACGTTTCACTCAAATGAGAGAAAAAATCCAGAGTTCCGACATCCATCGATGATCAAGAATCAGGGATGCTTTCTCATTTGCCAAGGTGTCAAAAATCAGATGGGCTGGTCACGTAATGAGATTTAAAGAGGACCGCTGGACTAGAGCTGTTACTGACTGGATTCCACGGGATGTCAAAAGACCACGTGGCGCCCACCTACCAGATGGTCAGACTTCTTTGTGAAGATCATGAACGATCGGTTTGAGGCTCTTCATGTTCCCAGAGCGAACAGATGCCATTGGGCTACACTAGCACGCAACAGGGACAAATGGAGACGTTACTGGCGTCCGCTCGAGCAAATCGATGACTAACGGGACGTTAAGTGATTAAGTGATTAAGATGTGGTTCACTGACGGCAGTTTCTATCTTCGTTGTCTATGCATCAACATCCATTTACAATTAACTAATTGAGAAGATCTACATGGGACTGAAGAAAATCTATAAAGAAGACCACACCTTCTACAAGATCACTGCCAGTGATTTTAATGCCAAGATAAGACTGAAAATATCGGCCGAAGAACACCACATTGGGACCCATGGCCTAGAATGGAACAAACAGGGTGAGAGACTGTCTGAGTTCATCATATTGACCAAGACCGTCCATTGTAATTCATAGTTCCAGAAGGCCAAATCTAAATTTTGGACATGAGAGTCTCCTGGTATACAATTCCACAATGAAATTGACTACATCATAATCAATCGATGTTTTTGCCCACTGATGTCACTGTTTCCCAAAATTCCAAACGGGATCGGACGACCATCTCCTTTGTGCAAAAACTACTTCATGGAGTGGGGAGAAAGAGCCGCAGAGTTTAAGAAAAGAACTCCCAGAATGACCACTGTGAGTTCTTTGGCACTATTGCGGCAACATGGGAAGATGTCATCATTGACAATATTGACAAATAATGCGATCAACTGGTTCAGCACCTCCATGATTGTGCAAGGAATGCTGAGAGAAGAAAGCCACAAAGAGATGCCTGTCTTCAGAAATTCTCTAGCTCATTCACCAACATGGCTTGGCGTGAGTATGGGAAACCACAAGCAAACATCCAAGCTCAAAAAGCAGTTCAGAGAAGCAAAAAAGGAAGACCTCAAAGAGAGAAGAGCAGCAGTTCTGGCAGAAGCCGGGAAAAGCATTCACAACACCTACCTGTTCTTCGCCAACTACAAGACCTCTGACATCCTTATGGATCTATCACATTTCCCAGAAGGACAATGGAGAAGATTATCTATGACTTCTACTCAGATTTCTTAGATAGCCACATCCACCTGCCCACATACCAAATTCCTCAGGACGAATACATCGTTCCCAACATTTTCCCTTCTGAAATTCGACATACCATTTCATGGATAAAGAAGTGAACTGCACACGGCCCAGACAGGGTCTGACCTGAACACCTGAAGAATCTGCCATCAGTATTCATCAATACACTGGCCTGTCTCTTCACACGCTACCTGTCTGAATGGAAGATTCCATCCCAATGGAAAACCAGCAGGACGTTCTACTGTACAAGAAGGGAGACATCCACGACATTGGCAACCACCGCCCTATCTGTCTGTTTTCCGTCATCTACAAGCTGTTTACTCGAGTCATCTTGAGTAGGATTGGCAGAACACTAGATGAAGGGCAACCATGCAAGCAAGCCAGGGTCCGAAAAGGATGCAGCATGATCGACCATATCCACACGGTAACCAAGCTCATTGAGGTTTCTTGGGAGTTCAAGATGCCCCTCTGCCCAACATTCATTGATTTAAAGAAGGCCTTTTATTCCATTGAGATGGAAGTGTTCATCAAAGTCCTAGACAAACAGGGTGTGCAAACTCAATACATCAAGATCCTCCATGAGCTGTATTACAGAGTCACTACCAGGACCTCACCATTCTACAAGGAAGTGATCATTGACGTAAAGAGAGGTGTTTGGCAGGGTGAAACCATTTCACTGAAACTCTTCAGTGCCATCCTCAAGAACATCATGCTATGACTGGAATGGGAAGGAATGGGAGTAAACACAGACAATCAGCAACTACACCACCTCCACTTTGCTGATGACATCATTCTAATAACACCAAACATTAGCCAAGCAGCACAAATGTGGGCCGACTTCGACCGTTAGTGTGGAAAGGTCAGACTACAGCTGAATCTGACGAAGAAAATGTTCATGAGAAACGGATTCATTCCTGAAGTTCCATTTGCTCTCAATGGAATGAACATCTTCGAATGCAACAGTTACGTCTATCTAGGTTGAGAAGTCAACATGACAAACAACCTGGAACCTGAGTTGCGAAGGAGAAAGAGAGCGGCATGATCGCCTTCAAGAGCATTGAAGAAATAGCTAAGAGGATAAAGAACCTCTGGCTCTGGGCACATATCTTCTACCCCACCATTTTTCCTGCATTAACATATGCCTCAGAGACCTGGGCCCTACAAAAACAGGATGAGAATGCTATTTGGGTCTCCAAAGAGGAATTGAAAGAGTTATGCTTAGAGTATCATGCTTCACTCAAGTGAGTGAAGGAATCCGGAGTTACAACCTCCATCAACGATCGAGAATCAGGGACACTGTCTCTTTGCCAAGACGTCGAAAATCAGATGGACTGGAGATATAATGCAATTTGGAAATGACCGCTGGACTATAGCGGGTATCAACTGGATTCCGTGGGATGTGAAAAAATTGTGTGACCGCCCATCTATGAGATGGTCAGACTTCTTCATCAAGACCCTAAACAATCGGTTTGAGGCTCTTTGTGTTCCTGGAGTGAGCAGACATCATTGGGCTACACTAGCATATGACAGGGATGAATGGAGACGTTACTGGCACCTGATCGAGCAAATTAATGAGTAATGGGATGTAAAGTGATCAAATGATTATTATAGAAGTGTGAATTTGATGACATAATTAATCCATCACCTTCCACAAAATAATGTTCTTTTTTTGGTTTAGGGAATCACATTCAGTTGGGCTCAGGTGCCACTCTGAGGTCACTCCCAGGGGTGCTGGCAGAGCCACATGTGCTGGGGATCAAACCTAGGATTCCTACATCAATGCACGTGCTCCAGTCCTTTCGGCTATATCCCTTATCTCCTAAAGTTTGCATTTCTTTTGTATTTGTGTGGGACGTGGCAGTGGCAAGCTCCCTAGCAGTGCTGGGTGTCACGAGGACTGTACACAGCAGAAGTGAACAGACCCTGTGACACTGACGATAGGACCTGAGACTCTGTGTATGCCATACATGCAAACTCTTCAGTCTTCCCCTCAACATAAAATTGTGTTAAATGTTATCTATTACTGTTTAATACATGGATTTTTATCAGGTAGTTGAGATACATTTTAGGTTGTGGGAAATAAATAATTTTTCAAATCTCCTTTTCAAGAGATACATCTTAATTTATACATATATATGTATATATACATATACACACACATATATATACATATACACATAAATGCATCTATATAAATTTTAGGTTGTGAGGAATAACTAATTTTTCAAATCTCCTTTTCAAGAGATACATCTTAATTTATATATATATGCACATGTATAATATGCATATATACATATATATATATGCTTCTTTGAGTGCCACACCCAACATTGCTCAGGGCTTACTCTTTGCTCTGTGCTCAAAGATCACTCCTGCTAGTGCTTGGAGAACTATATAGGGTCCTGGGGATTGAACCTGAGTCAGGAGCATATAAAACAAGCATTCTAAATGCTTTACTATCTCTAAGACTTGAAATATTTACAATTTTTCTGATACTGTGAGTGACTCATAAGCTTTGGCTCGTAAGTCCATGTTGAATCCAGTTAACTTAGTTTGACACCCAAAATTTAGTTAAATCCCTTGTTTTATTTAAGAAGACAGGTTTGATGCTTCTGAAATGGTCTTAAACAGCTAAACACTGACAGTGTGATATCTATATTAATGCCAACCTCACTAATCAGAGTTTATTTGCTTTACTGTGTGATCAGAGATTATTCATGGCAAGAACTGATGTGTTTTGATTTTTCAGTGTGTCAGTTATGAGATCAGCATGGCTATTTTAACCTTGTGATTTCTCTCTGTAAATAGAGGCACAAATTATAAATGTTAATTAATGCCATTATAAATTGTCATTTGGGAGCCTTTGATTCTGTAAAAGATATAATGACCCCAAGTTCCAAAAAGACAGTAGGACTGAGTTCTCTTTCCAACAGTATAAGAGAGTGATTTCTGGGAAAAGGGAGTTGTTAATTTTGCTCACATTAGAAGGAAGCTTCCTCACTCATCCCCATGTTTGAAAACGTATCCTTCTCCTAATTGAACACCTGTCCCAGTCACCTGGAGTAAGTTCTTGCTGAAATATCAACAAATAGATATTAGTGAAACACAGAGTGTGGCACAATCTGATTTTTTTAATTATATGAGTCACAGTGCTTTCTTATTAACGATAGGGCTTCATTATATTTTGCATATGAAAGTGAAATTCTGTCACTCTCTCTGTAATTGCCCACAGGCAAGAGAAATGAAAGGTATGTGGAGTCATTTTCTGTAGGAAGCTTGCCACCGGTGGTTGAACTGAGGGAGCAGGGGATAGATTAGGGAGGGAAGAAAGATGACAATGGTCACACTGGAATAGGACAGAGTACTGAATGGAAGTACAAAGTTCTTGCTATTGAATCGAGGCAGGATGGGGACAGGAGGGATACTGTGGACACTGGTGGAGGGAAGTGAACAGGAGGGATTGGTGTTGGAAAATTAAATTATAATTAATTAATAAAGCCTAAAATTAATTCATAAAAACTATACTTTTGTAATTTACAGCTATTCAATAAAGAAATAAATATTTTTAAATGATAGAGATTTGCACATAAAACTTTCCAACACCATATTCTTCACCACGGTCTACTTCTCTTCACCATTATCTCTCTGGTAATTTTGATCATACGATTCTTTACACATGTCCTTGGGAACCCATTTTTAGGGTAATAGCATAGAAGAGAAATGCGCGATTACTGTACATTCCTTTGGACTAAGTAAAAATAGTCTCTACGTGAATTATAATTCAGTCATCTTTGCTTTACAAGGTGAATGAATGAATACACAAAATTCTATTTTTATATAAATAAATATATTGATAAATATTTATTTATAAATAAGTAAATTCTATTTCTATATACTTAATTTTGGGAAAACAGTAATTTGTAATTAAAAAGTGTTTTTTTAAAACATACATTTCAAAGGTTTATACATTTAAAGCACATGGTAATTTGTACTAGTCCCATGTTTAATTCAAATCCACCCCAATATTTGAACTTAATGATAGTGATGCAGAGGGTGGTGGATAGTGTGGGATTAAGAATGCCCTAATCTATTCTCAAAGACACAAAGTGCTTTTCCTCTATGCCCTACACTGTCTCTCTAACTTTACTTTCTGGATGTTTCAATAACTTTTCCCATGTTTAATGTGTCTTTTGGGATCACTGATTTATCTCCCTTTCCAAAACTCCTTCCTGCAGCTCTGCTTTATTAAATAATAAATGGCTCATTCTTTCTTTCTCCTTTCCTTCGGAGCCAGTACTCAAAGTATATCCCAAGGAAAAGAAACAAAGCTAGCAGCAGTTTTTCTACCTTTTCTCCCTGCTCCAAATTGAAAGACTGTTTTGGAATTAATGTAAAGCAAGTGAACATATGAATAAAATGACAAACATATTGAACATCTGTCTGTCCTTCAAGAAACTAGGAATAGCTGAAATACGCTCTTCTAATGCCTTATTCATTCAAGCTCATCGAATCTCTATTACTCACAAAGTTAACCCCAAACCTAAGGTTTACTAGCACTAATATCAGACTGGCTTATTTCGTGTGCACACTGACTTTGTTTGATTAATTTGCCCTATTTTATTGGATCAATTCAGATTGTCTCCCATCTGGCTCAGGGAGAAGATTTCTATTAGTACGTTAATATAATTCAGCCCATAGACAATGGAATTTGGTACCTGAACCTTCCTCCACTGGCTCCTTACATGTACTGATCTAGTGTCAATGAACCATAATACTACTAGTAAAGGCACCAGAATCTCAGTAAATTCTTTCAGAAGATGTTTGGCATTTCCTATGAATCAGAATGAGAGCTTAGGCATTAGAGGTTGGGGAACAACAGGGAAAGTGTCTTCAAAATTCTCCCTCCAGGCATAGCTTGAATGCCCAGCTTTGAAGCCCAGGTAATAGCTTTGGTGGCTGGCCTGATCACCCCATAACACATTTATAGTGTACTTATGGGTATCATGAGCTCCATAAAACCAGGGCAACTGAACTTGATATAATTCCTTCTTTAAAAGAGGTGTCACATTTTGAAAGGCTCCAAGGAATTACCAATGGATCCAGAGACAGGTATCCCGATAGTACATCTTAACCCAGCCTCCTTTGCTATACACTGTTATAAATTGAAATGTCTATAATTGGAAAAATCAAACATGTTCTCCTTCCAATTGAAGGTTAAATAAATCATCAATTCTCAGAAGCAGATCATTTGTTGGCAACTTTTCTCAATGCATATAAATATACATACATATGTTCAGATCAAGGGTTGAGAGGATTGATAAAAGGATTAAAAAAAAAAACCTTTCCGAGCCTCCATATTTCATCCTAGTCAATCACACTGTAATGAGCACCAAGTAGTGTAGGCAAAACGAGATGGACTATTTGAGGCAAAAGGAAATCTCCATGGAAATTAACCTGGCCTCCAAAGAGCCTTTAAAAAACAAAATGCTGCCAGCAGCAAGCAAATCCAACTGCAGTTCTGAAGGTCAGAACTCGAAAAAAAAAAGGGACAACAAAAGCAAATATTACACAAACCGTTTACAAAGTTACTTTGGTGAAAGAATGGAGTGTATTTGTTTAATTTGGAAGACTAACTGCGGCAACTAGTCAAAATAAGTATGAATTTGCACCCTCATACATTTCTCTGACATCTACACTATTCTTTTTGGTCCAAGTACTATAATAGCTCTGGCAAAAGGGTCACTTTCATGGGAAAAGAAAAAATCCTGCATCTGCTCCCATGCACACACCCATCATTATGACTTGCCTTCCAATAGGAAGTTATAAATTGAAACAATACAAAGGGAAGTCAATAAAACTTTGTACAATATTTTGTTTCTTTGGGATAACTAGTCATGAGAGCTGTGGATACAAAATAAGAGACACTGCATCTTTCCTTAATTCCTGCCAAGATATTGCCAGAAGAAAGTGAAAAATGTCTCAGTAAACCTGTACATCTATGAATCAAATACGTTAGCTCTTTTAATGAGTAACTATAGCAGGAAATGGCATATTTTATTAGAAATTGTGTCTAAATCAATCCTAGATCCAAAATGTATCTTTTTAGTATCATTATTTGTTTCATTGTATTGTACATTAATATAGATAAACTCATATAAAAACAAAAATGAGGAAAATGAAGAGAAAGGAAAAGATGATTTTTATAAAAGCCAGTTTTATTTGCTTTGTTTTTCCAACACTTAGTTTCATCTTGAGAGCAATGCAGAAGCATATTTTGAGACAAAAAAAAATATGTGGATTCAATACTTGAAAATAGTGCTGTATAATAAAGACTTAATTGGGGCTGGAAAGGGAGGACACTTGTGCTGCATGCATCTGGTTGGGGTTGGATCCCCAACACCACATGTGGTCTCATGAACCCTACCATTAATGATCCCTGAGCTCAACTCTAGTTATTATATTTTAATTTTAAATAAATTAAAATGGAGTACATACTTCTTAATTGTACATTAAACTAAAGCTGTAAGTTAAAGATACAAATATACATCACTGTCACTGTCACTGTCCTCCCATCGATTTGCTCGAGCAGACCCAATAACATTGTGAGATTTGTTACTGTGTTTGCCAGGATTTGCCATGAGGGCAGGATACTCTCGGTAGCTTGCTGGATTCTCCGAGAGGGGCAGAGGAATCAAACTCGGGTCGGCTGCGTGCAAGGCAAACACCCTACCTGCTGTGCTATCACTTCAGTCCACAAATATATAAAGATATATACATTATGGTAATACTGATGAGCTTAATTCGCCCCACTGGAAAGTAATAACCTTTCTTCTCTTTATATGATTAACGCAAGAAAGCAAGCCATGTTAGAGTCTAAATGAATTTTCTTATTTAAAAAGTAACTGGAAGCTCCAGCTGGTAAGAAACACTTTGCTATTTCCACAGATTTGTTTATTACTTTTATATAATATTTTTACTTCAGAAAGCCTAAAGTGTTATACTGAGAGTTTGACACATCAGATAATAGTAAGGGAAACTGGGAGAGAACTTAAAAACAACAAGAAAGGAGTAAATTATGGAAAGGATAGCAACACATAATTGCTAGTGCAAATTTCCTTCGGGGTCTTCTGAAACGGGATAGCCTGTCATAGATAGCAGAGGGAAAGGAGGATGACCTACTGCAATTGAACAGGCTCACTAAGTTATCTTATAGTTTTATCATTTAATCTTCACAGTGCTCCCTATAAGGTAGATATTCTTGCTTCCATGTGACAGATAAAGAAGCAGCTCTGTGAGGATTAATGAAGTCACAGTGCCTGCTCAGTGGAAATATTGGATTCAGGACGAGGTCAATCCGATTCTCCAGCTCAGGAAATTTCTACTATAATCTCTTTGCCCTGACACAGCTGAATTTTCCAAGAAATGTACAATACCGTATTTAATTGCCAATAACATAGTGGGTGTCTTTTTTACAATCATAAGATATAATTCTCTTACAACTTTGAATTTTCTAAATGTTTCTTTATTTAAAAAATGGTATAGCAAAGGTAATGTGTTTACAATGTTTTGATATTTATGGTTTTGGTATACACAAATACTTCACCTGACACCACCAAAGCACCCCAATTTTCCCCAACCCACCTATGTCCCATGTTCTTCTATCTTATCACTTTTGGTGCATGATCAGAATGACTTGACTAAATATATTGGTATTGAAAACTACTGGGAACTTCTTTACTGATGAAAATACTTTCTTGGTGTTGATTAATGTTTGATTATTAATGCAGTTTCCTTCTGGATGATTTAATTTTCCCATTGGACAGAATGAACATTTTTATATTTCCCTCCCTGTGTCAAGAGGAAAATGTTTGAGATGTCATCATGAAGTGACAAAGCCCACCTCTGCTGCCTAAATAAGCACAGATTATGAAACATATCTCTGGAAACCCACCCCTGCCTCTGCAAATAACTTTGAGTGTAGTGTGCAAAGTATTTACACTGAAGTGTTGTTGGACAGATGGTTTGATTAAATTTGTTTATGTTATGCTGCCATTTTTTTGGAGTGGTGCCTAATTAATGCACACAATAATACACAAATACACAAAAGACTGGGATGATAAGTCATTCTTAAAGAAATTATATTAACTTAAGAGAATTTTACTCTTAACTTATTTTTACCAGGAATTTCCAAAATTTATTAAGGTTCCACTAAAAATCTATTAGGTAGTGATTATCTAATGAGTATGTCACTTAATCACTAATCACATAAATTCCCGTTAGTCGTCGATTTGCTCGAGCAGGCGCTAGTAACGTCTCCATTTGTCCCTGTTGCGTGCTAGTGTAGCCCAATGGCATCTGTTCGCTCTGGGAACATGAAGAGCCTCAAACTGATCGTTCATGATCTTGATGAAGAAGTCTGACCATCTGATAGGTGGGCAGCCACGCGGTCTTTTGACATCCCGTGGAATCCAGTCAGTAACAGCTCTAGTCCAGCGGTTGTCTTTAAATCTCATTACGTGACCAGCCCATCTGATTTTTGACACCTTGGCAAATGAGACAGCGTCCCTGATTCTTGATCGTCAACGGATGTCAGAACTCCGGATTCTCTCACTTGAGTGAAACGTGATATTCCAAGTATAGCTCTTTCAATTCTTCTTTGGGAGATTCAAATAGCATTCTCATCCTGTTTGCGTAGGGCCCAGGTCTCTGAGGCATGTGTTAATGCAGGAAGAACAGTGGAGTCAAAGAGATGTGCCCGGAGCCGGAGGTTCTTCGTCCTCTTAGCTATTTCTTCGACGCTCTTGAAGGCGTTCCAAGCTGCTCTCTTCCTCCTGCGCAGCTCGGGTGCCAGGTCATTTGTCATGTTGACTTCTCGACCTAGGTACACAGCTGTTGCATTCGGAGATGGTCGTTCCGTTGAGAGCGAATGGGGCATCAGGAACGAGGCTGTTTCTCATAAACATTGTCTTCGTAAGATTCAGCTGTAGTCCTACCTTTCCACACTCACGGTCAAAGTCGGCCAGCATTTGTGCCGCTTGGCTGATGTTTGGTGTATGAGTATGTCATTTTGGGAAAAAAATATTAAAACATGCCAGAAGTGTATTTCTAATTTTATTAAGGAACACTCTGAAGCAAGGAAAATTAAAGAATGTTTGACATCATGATAATCTGTATGGTTTCTTTCAAAGAGATTAAAATGTAGGAGCCTGAAGGCGGGGGTGGGGTGGGGTGTGGATATGGACAGGATGTCAAAAATCTGATGGATACAACTTTCAAAGACTATTAGTAATACTGTCATGTGATTTTCTGGAAGAACACTATAGTAAGAACAATTTGAGTGTTCAACCTTTTTTTTTAATTTATTTTTTTTATTAGTGAAGTATGGTTACATACTTAGAAACTTTTGTTCTTGCATTTCAGTCATACAATGATCAAGTACCCATCTCTCCACCAGTGCCCATTCTCCACCACCAATGATTCCAGTATCCCTCCCACCACCCCCACCCCATCCCCCACCCCCACCCTACCCTGCCACTGTGTCAGGGCATTCCCTTTTGTTCTCTCTTTCCTTTTGGGTTTGTGTTCAACACTTTAAACAAGAGTTTGAAACTTAAATTTAACCTATGATAAGATGATCAACCTAACTCAGAGATAGGGACTTTACCTTGAATGTGTAGAACCTCAGTTCAATTCCTGGTACCACACACATAAGCTATATTATATGTTACATTCAAAACTTTACAAAAACTGAAAAATTGTCTAAAATCATTTCTCCACTACATAATAGGAAAAGTAAAGATACCTGTCTCATAGCAAGATCAAATGAGTCAGATGGATAGCAGTAAATATAATTTCTGGTGTTTGCAACATGTATTTATATATAACTATTGATAAATGTTTTTACAAATATATGGAGAGATGTGGATATATTTGGTATATATGTATATATATATACATATATATTTTATTTTGAGCCACACAAGCAGTGCTTATGAAGTCCAGGCATTCATAATATCAACCAGGAAAGCATTTATAATACAAGGGTCGAAGGATGTGGTACAGCTAAGGCCCTGCAGTGCTGAGGATTATCCAGGCCACCCCTTGTGTGATTGGAGTCTCCAGCCTCACACCCGACAGTACTCACTGTCCTCTAGGCCTGCACCCAAAGATGTTCAGGGACTCAGGTTCGGGTACATGCAAGGCTTTCGCCTTAACTACTGTCCTAGCTCGCTAGTAGTCCCTAGAGAATAAATTTCTAGCCCAAAGATAGATTACTTTTGAATCACTTTTATCTGTTTCACTGAGGTCTTGTCATAACATGATTATTATCCATTTATTTTTAAGAAAAATATATAATGTTTGACAAACAATTGAAGGAGGCTGAGCCATAGTGATATTATAGCAGGTGGGGCACTGCCTTGCCTACGTCTGACTCAGGTTCAATTCCTAGCACCACTCTTGGTCTCCGGAGCCCTGCCAGGAGAGATTCCTGAAAGGAGAGCCAGGAGTGAGCCCTGAGCAGAGTTAAGTTTGGCCCAAAAAGCAAAAACAAAATTTGAAATATGTTATCAGATTTCCCCATAATAAAATCTGTGTAAATTATACTAACATCTTAAATTTAACCTGGACTACAATTGTTCTACTAAAGGATCATAGAGCATAACTTAAAGACAAATCCAATTGGTTATGAAAAATGTGGGATTCATTTTCCAAACAATGTTCTGCCTAAAATTTCCTCACTGTTGCTATATCTTTATTATCTCCTTATTATCAAGATCTTTTTTTTCATTTTAAAATCATCTTTAACTATTATAGAACATTACATATGGTTTCATGCTTCCTAGCAGACATAAATTCTTCTGAATTAAATCAGTCCAATTCAAGCTTGAGAATGTTCATTCCTTTAGCCATGGGATTCAAAATCTATCATACAATCATCCATAGATGTGAGCAGATACTTGTAAAAAAAGCTTGAGGAGTTGTCAAGGAAACTATAAATATCTGGACTACTGTAGCATTGAGCTGATGACACACACAGTAGCTGTCAATCATGTTGCAATATGTGTTAGGTAGAGCGAGCTTTCTTTCCAAGTACATGACTAATTAGTGTAGAGGTATAAGTATATGCATGTGTGTGTACAAATATAGATTCATTTTATTGCATTTTCAGCGTGATTTGTGTCCACAGGAATATTTTCTATTTAAATCTCATTTTGCACAACATAGACTATTGATTCCAATAAACTTTCCCATGGAAAATTGAGAAATATCATTATCTCTATAGAATATCATTATTTAATGTATTTATCTCATCAGCAAAGAAGTTAGCACATTAAAAGAAACAGAAAAGCTGATAGGTAAATTATCTCAACCAATCATCACAACTTAGAGCCCTATGATAGAGACAGTCATATCTCTGCTTTCATATAAAAAACAAATTATAAAAATGATTAATTTTTCTATAGACATAGCGATAGCACAGCGGGTAGGGCGTTCGCCTTACAAGCGGCCAACATGGCCGACCTGAGTTCGATTCCTCCGCCCCTCTCGGAGAGCCCGGCAAGCTACCGAGAGTATTCGATATGCCAGACACAGTAACAACAAAGTCTCCAATGGAGACGTTACTGGGCCCGCTCGAGCAAATCGACGATCAACGGGAGGGCCTTTGCCTTTGCCTTGCCATATACTCAAGTACTCAAAACAACATATACAAAAATTAGTATTTGGGTGCAGAATTTTTTTCCTGATGCCTATGTCTAACTAAAGTATCATAATATCTAGTTTCCAATAGATTCTGGATTCCTTTCTTTTATTAATTTTTTAATACATATGCCCCTTTCAATCTCAGTAGGAACCTAATCATGAAATTCTAAATAGCAGATCAAGAAAGAAAGAGTCCATGGAAAATTCAAAATAGCACATATCGTAATGCTATTGCCTGATTAGTGCCTAGATGTTCATTTTTTTTATTCTATTATCTTAAATGACCTGTAGCACTGTAGCACTGTCCTCCTGTTGTTTATTGATTTGCTCAAGTGGGCCCAGTAACGTCTCCATCATGAGACTTGTTACTGTGTTTGGCATATCGAATACATCATGGGTAGCTTGCCAGGCTTTGCCATGCGGGCGAAAATACTCTTAGTAGCTTGCTGGGCTCTCTGAGAGGGGCGGAGGAATCGAACTCAGGTTGGCCAAGTTGCCCGCGTGCAAGGCAAAGACCCTACCCATTGTGCTATCACCCCATTTAGCTTTTTTTGTTCTGTTTGTTTGTTTGTTTATTTGTTACCATTTCTGCTCTCTTCAAGACAGAAAGATAGTGTAATATGTAAAGTGTTTATATGAGGCTGATTCGGTTTTGATCCCCAGTACCTAGTCTGCCAAGAGTGATCCCTAAACACAGAGTCAGAAATAAGCTCTAAGAACAGCAGGGTGTGATACCAAACAAACAAACAAATAAGAAAATGTATTCTACTATCTCAAAATAGAGTAGAAGTTTTGTCTAGCTTTTCCTGATTTATTGAGAAAAAAAACAAGCTCTTTCCTCCCTTTGTGCATCTTTCACTTGGGTTCACAATTTACTCTTACAATCTGTAACTTCTGGGCTGGAGCGACAGCAGAGTGGGTAGGATGGTTGCCTTGCAAGTGGCCGACCCAGGTTCGATTCTCGGCATCCCATATGGTCCCCCAAGCATTGCCAGGAGTAATTCCTGAGTGCCGAACCAGTAGTAACCCCAGAGCATCGCTGGGTGTTACCCAATAAGAAAAATAAAATTAAAAAAGAATCTGTAACATCTGCAGCGGGGGCAATCTCTCTCTCTCTCTCTCTCTCTCTCTCTCTCTCTCTCTCTCTCTCTCTCTCTCTCTCTCTGTCTCTTTCTCCTTTGTATGCAAATAAAAACCCACATTGCACAGTAATAGCATCCGGACTCTGCCCTCCAGAGATTTTTGATTCAGTATAGCTGAGGTGTGTTAAAAAAAAATGGGCATTTCAAACAATCTTCACACCTGGAATATAGTACAATTTGGGTACAATTTGGGAGACTTTCAATAATATATCTGTGGGCACATAAAAATAAATTAAACAAGTACTTTGTCCTATACTGCTGTTTTTCAAGAAGAAGTTGCTACTAAGTTTTCAGTATAAAGAGTAATAAACTCTTTATAATCTGCAAGTAAGAAATTGATCCCCAGTTTAGAAAGAGTGGGATATCAAGAGATTATAGAAATAGATTCTCAGTTTTGCCTTTCTATCCAATCCTCTTAATCAGTTACTTCTGACGGTGGGAGTCAAAAGGTATTTTTAGCTTTGAACGAAAAAGGCTTCAGACAGTTTGTAAGTATTTGGTAATTTGAAAGCATGGATTTAAAACAAGAAGAAGAAGAAAAGAACATTTACCAGGATAGGCCCAGTAATTCTAAGGATCTGACTCAGTTTTGGATCCTCTGTTATACATACACAAAGTTCAGCTCTGAGGTCACCCACATTGCTGACTTTGTTTGTGTGATACACAGTCTCACAGAAATGTGACTATTTAAGCACCTCAATCCAGTGTGTGCTTTTGACAAGTGTGTGACTCTTGGACATCACAGCAAATTAAGAACAGCAAAGAAAACAGGTGAAAATATTTTTCTGTATCAAAAGTAAAATTTCTGTCCCCTCCGAAAAATAGCACAGTCTATAAGGCTCTCTAATGCATAAAACGAATCAAAAATTTAAATCCCCAAATTAAGGATTGTGAATTTTTAAATAATCAAATTTAGAATCCTCCTATATTCCCATCCTTTCCCGAAATAGGTTTATCATGATGTTTAACCCTATATAACATGTGCCATTTTCATCACTTTTTTCAAATAATTAGTTATATATTTTTTCCGGTTAATAAATGGACACTGGGCTGGAGCGATAGCACAGCGGTAGGGCGTTCGCCTTACAAGCGGCCAACATGGCCGACCCGAGTTCGATTCCTCCGCCCCTCTCGGAGAGCCCGGCAAGCTACCGAGAGTATTCGATATGCCAGACACAGTAACAACAAAGTCTCCAATGGAGACGTTACTGGGCCCGCTCGAGCAATAAATGGGCACTAGGTAAGAGTAAGAATCTCAGATGGACAATCATTGTGTGTCAAAAGATTCTATTATTTTCAAATCAAGAGCATATTGGTGATTACAAAGGTGATTGGCTCCATGAGAAAGCCATACAAATTTAAACCAACCCTTTACTTTCTCATTATTGTGACTTCTCATTTGTATACATTCTTCTTGGCTTAATTCACTCTGTGTTCTTTATGAGACATTAGCTATGGGCAAGGGAATAAAAATATAATCGTTTCAAGGGGTAGGTGAAAATATGACCTATGAATTGATATGTTAAGAACAAGCCTAGTAATAGGCACTAGTTTAAAACAAAAACTCATGAGACAATAGAGGTGATATATGGGTTGGGTACCCCGAATATATAAGCATGTAGCTACCGTGACGTATTCAATATGCCAAACACAGTAACAACAAGTCTCAAAATGGAGATGTTACTGGGCCAGCTCAAGAAAATCAATGAACAATGGGAGGACAGTTTATTAGTTTTTTGTTTTGTTCTATTACACAGGAATTTTCAAATTTTCTCCTGTGACCTTTCCATTAGCTTTCAGTTTGTTATTTCTTTCTAGTGCAAAGATCTATATTATTGGGCAGGCTAGGACATATTAAGCATACCACATTTACACACACAAGCAAACATATGCAGACATCAAAATGTTGATTGTCCTTGTTTCTCCAAGTGCTAAGAATTCTTTCAAACTTTCCTGTTCACTTCAAAGTTGGTAACTTCATCAAGTCCCTACATGCCAAGCACTGAGCTATATATATAGTATCTGGCAGCAAAGATGTTTAATCTCTGGGAGTTTATTAGCATAAACTCATAATTAATAACCATATCAAACTATGCTAAAACAAGATCTTTAAACTGATATTTTTTATTTTATTTACCTGAAGCTAGACTACTTTTCACTCCCATTTGTTAACTTTTTTCACACTCCCCCCCCAAAATTCAACGTATCTTCTCTGCATGATTTGCTCCTTTTTGTATTTCCATTTACAGACATGGGGGGACCACATTTATAGAATTTGGATCCAGTCACTTAACCTGAAAAACCTCTAAAAAGTTATTGTGCTTGAGGGTATTTGCTACAGCTCTATTTCAGTTTTCAGCCTCAGAAACAATATGGGATAACAATATGAGATAACACATGTGGATATTTTATTGTTCTAATCTTAATTATTTAAATCTTGGCATCATGACTACAGACAACAGATATGTATAAAGATAAATAGGAGATGCTACCAGAGATAGTATAAGGATAAGATGCTCTTCTGATTCAATCCATGGTACCATATGTGGTCCTGAACTGCACCAGGAGTGATGGCTGAGTGCACATTCAGGAGTAAACGCTGAGCACAGCCTTATATGTCCCCTGGAAAAAAATAGAAAATAGATAAGGCAAAACATACCCTTTGTTAACTCGAACAACTATTATCATAGTATTAATAATTATTTGACTCTTACCTTTCTTTTCTGCATGAGTATGAGTTAGTAGCAGTAACAGTTCTATTTCCACAATTCCCAGTACAGTCCTAAAAATATTATGTTAAATAATTCAGTTTTAAGTGCCACTCATCACATTTTCCCCAATTTAATTATTCCTTATTTTTTTCTTCATTTGGGTTGGGAATTTTCTGAGTGGTGTCCAGAGGCCCCACAAATTATTCATAGTCAATTGGAATGGTAGTTCAATGCCAGGGTCCCCAATGGTTCCAGGAATTTGAACCACTATGCTCTCTCTTGGTCCCAATTTCTCCCACTTTCAAAGTAATTGAGGCATCTGCATATCAAGTACTGACCAATGTTTACGTCGATTAAATGCTTGTTATTTAAAATCATGCTTCCTTGGCGTAGAAATTAAATACTTAGGTACTTAGCATCTTGGTGTTTTGCTTCTTTTTTTGGTCAACATGTGGTGAGGTTCAGGGACTACCCCTAAATCAGTAGTCAGGAGGGGAGGCTCCAGATTATCCTCTGGTGGTACTGGAGTTCTACTCCGCCTCCTGCATACAATGAATGCTTTCCATTCCATTGACCTATCTCTCTGGTCCTTACCTACTATTTTTTTTCTACCAATTGCCAGCAGTTGTTCTGTTTGGTATGAATAGGACATATATATATATATATATATATATATCCTTGTGGGTATATGTGTATCTCTCTCTGTAGTGACCAATTTAGAAATTAACATTATTGCAGAAACTTACATAACTCTGTTGTGGTTACTGTATATCCTTTGGATTTATACATTGTACATAAACTTTATTAGAATATATGTATATGTCTTTTTCCCCTTTCTTTTGTGGAGGGGTGCTACAACAACAGTACTTAGGAGTTATCCATGACAGTGTTTAGTTCAACATATAGTGTCAGAGCCTAAATATAAATCCAGGACTCCGACACACAAAGTGTGCTCAGCCCATTAAACTATCTCTCCAGTCCATGATGTATTTGCATTTCAAGGATTTACTTTTCATATACACCTGCCTCTAATCTGTTGGTATGCCACATAATGTTATGCCTTTGCAAAATATATTGTATTGTACTAAATATATCTGCTTCATACTTATACATATACAAATATAAATTTTATATATATGAATACACACACACATATATATACATATATATATAACTTAGTGATTGAGTTCACTATATAAGCTATTCTTATTTTATTCCAGTATCACACAGTGTCAGAGAGGGTTGTTGATTTTTACTTTGTTCCTCTCTAGTTGTTAAAGAGAAGGCTCATTTTCCTCCTTGGTTAGATTCAGCCAAACTTTACCTATGTGGAGTGTGCCACTTCTATTTCAGTTATAGAGAGTACTTCAATGTAATTACTGCTGTTGAGGAAAGGAAATTGGAATCTGTTCCAGGGTTATTTTTCTACCTCTAAAATGATGTGTCGGTAATAAAATGGAAAGTGTGTTGCCATGTATGACTGTAAAGCCCCAAAGTTAATATTTAATAACTCAGTCAGCTATATGGCTTAGGAAACAATCTGTTACCTAATTCTATATCTAAAATATTCTGTTCAACGTGAAAATGTCTTAGAAATCTCAGGAGATCCATAGAGATAATTCCTACAATTTTTCAAAATTACCATAAAAGGAGTATAGAGTTTAAACATACTTACTTGGCAGCTGTGTGACTTTAGCCCTATTATAGTTCAGTCTCATTGTGCTTCAAGAATTTACTCATGTGCAAACTAAGGAGACTGTAGATGTTATCTCAGAGTACTTGAGGTTCTATTCCCACTTCACTGTTCAAAAAAATTATCAGGACTGGAGCGATAGTACAGCAGGGAGGGCATTTTCCTTGCACGCGGTCTACACGTGTTCAATCCCCGGCATCCCATATGGTCCCCTGAGCACCACCAGGAGTAATTGCTGAGTGCAGAGCCAGGAGTAACCTTGAAGCACCGCTGAGTGTGACCCAAAAAGCAAAAAATAAAAATAAATCAAGAAATGTTGAAATGCATGTAAGTCAAGTGAGGCACTAATGGACAAAAATATAGCACCTGTATTAGTACCACAGTAGCATTTTGTATAGGATGAAAAAAAGCCTTAGAAATATCACATTTTTTCCCTTCTGTTTTCATTTCATTCTACTATGCTTGCTGGGTTTGAAATGAACTCCTCCTGAAAGTGGATGTCTAGAGAGCCAGCAATATGGCTCAAAGGGCTGTTTTGCATATGGGATTTGCAGGTTCTATCCTGCCAAATCAACTGAATGCCTCAAGAAGCATTGTCCTACCAAAGTATAGAGACTAATCCCTGAGCACCATTCTGGCCCAGAAAGAAAAACAAAAAAGCAGAATGTTAGATGTGAAAATTAAAAGACTCTTCCAGAAATGCTGCTATGCCCTGTTTCTAATGACATCTCCTTTTCTGCTGAGACATAATAAATATTAAATAAATATTTCTAATATTAATTCATAGCACAGCAGGTAGGGCATTTGCCTTGCATGCAGCTCACCCAGGTTCTATTCCTCTACCCCTCTCAGAGAGTCCGGCAAGCTATGAAGAGTATCCTGCCCACACAAAGTCTGGCAAGCTACCCGTGACATATTCGATATACCAAAAACAGTAACAAGTTTCACATTGGAGACATTACTGGTGCCCGCTTGAGCAAATCAACGAACATCTAGAGGACAGTGCTACAGTGATATGGAAAATGAAGCAAAAATGATTTTAATTTAATATTAAATAATCAGAACAGAAACTTTTTAAAATTCACCTTTGTAATCTGACATTTTGTTTATTTATTTATCTTTGGTTTGGGGAATACATCCAACCATACTCGGGACTTATTCCTAGCTCTGCTCTCAGGGATCATTACTGGTGGGCTCAGGGGACCATATGGGTCACTGAGATCATGCACAATATTTGTCCTACCTGCTATACTATCTCTTTGGCCCCAGTGTAATCTTAAACTTTAAAATAAAAATTGATACTCTGTAGATGACTAGTTCTACCCACAAGTGTTAGGATAAGCACAATAACAACCATAGCACCATAACCACAACAAACTTATTTAAGTAAACTTGTTCTTGAAGGCTGAAAATTAAGCCTTTCATTTATCATCACAAAACAGTTATAGGATTCTTAGCCTCATCAGCAATAAATACTTTTTTCTTGGACAATCTATTAGGCAATGCTGCTTGGTAAAATTTTTTATTTTTTCGCAAAATGTAAAATTAAATGTTTTTGATTTCATTAATACTATGTTGAATGCTAACTATTGGACTATCATAAGTTTAATAGTTACTTGGTTTTATTTTATTTTGAAAAGTGTCTTGCTAAGTCAGTTATTTATTTCCTTGTATTCCAACCACTGATTTGGGAAAATATTTCTGTTACAGTGAAAGTTTATTCATTTGTTGAGTCACAATTGTCTTCATACATCTAACCAGCAGAATTTTATACTTTAGTCTCTGTGGTATCATTTTATGAATAGAACTTTTTCCTTTTAATTATCAAGGTATTACATTTTCCTTTCTGCCTAATGTTTCAATTTCTTTAGTTTTATGAATTGCCATTCCCTTCCCTTGAGGTTATAAAAGTATTTATTTAGAATATTGTACATCTTTTTTATGATTTAACCTTTCTAATATTGGCTTCTACAGACATAGAATTATGTCTGGTATATAGTTAGAAGTGGAGATTGACATGTCCCTTTATACCCGTGGATTCACAATTGTTTTCACACACTTATTTTTTCAGAATTTGCCTGTTTATAACAAAGATCAGATCTATTGTAGGAATAACTACCACATAATCATTGGACATCATAGTTCTCTATTCACAAATAATAGCTGCATGTCTACTATACTAGCTTTAATTGGTTAGATCATTCAACAAATAATGGAAATAGCAAAAATATGAAGACCTCTGCTTTAAAATTATTGTATCTCAACAGGGAGTCTCTGCCAGAATTGGCAAAATGTTCTATTTAGTCACTAGATATTCCATCTCATTTTATTATCAGAAATTCAGAAATGTTTGGTGAATGAGGCTATTGCAATATAGTCTAATTTTCTGGTGACCAAATGTCAGCATGTTAGCAACGTATCTATATGGTCTCTTGTTTCATAAGTAAAATCATCAAAAAATGTCTCCAGGGTTATAATATGAAGCACAAAGTTAAGGATTACTGGCATAGAACTCCACTCTCCTATCTCAATGCAACAAATGTGCTGATCATCTGAAGCCACATTCCAGTCCACATGTTTGTATCTTTAAGTTGTATCTGGCTCACTCTCCGACTCACTCTCTCTCACTCTTTCTCTCCTCCTCCTCCTCCTCCTTCTCACATCCCTCCCTCTATGACTGTAAATTCTATGAGTCTACCAGGATTATGTAAAATGGCTGTATTTTCTTTAATCAGGTTGTCCAGATTTATGCCACAAACTCCATTATATCTTTGTTCTCATCCTTTAGTATCTCATTGCGATATCACAGCGGGTAGGGCATTTGCTTTGCGCACAGCCAACATGGTCGACCCGAGTTCGATTCCTCTGCCCCTCTTGGAGAGCCCAGCAAGCTACCAAGAGTATCTCGCCCGGGTAGCAAAGCCTTGCAAGCTCCCCATGACATATTAGATATGCCAAACAAAGTAACAATTGTCACAATGGAGATGTTACTAGACCCGCTCAAGTAAATTGATGAAAAACAGGAGGAGAGTGACAGTGACATTTATCCTAGAACTGATTGCAATTTGTTATTTCCAAAAAAAATCTTATGAGAATGTTTTCTTATTAATCTTCACCTAAAGCAATAGGAAAATGTGCATTAAATCCATGATGATAACTGAAAGGTGTAATGCACCCACGTGCTTATTTAACTCAGATAGCCTCAGTTTCAAAGGCGCAAGATTTTAACATGGTCCTTAACCATCTACACTCTGACTAGGGTTGTAGGTATTTGTCAAGTTAACGTAAATGAATTGATCATTAAGTTAACATGGGGCTACTTGTTCAAAGCTGTGTAGTTTGGATATCTGGATATATCTGGATCCGATGGAAACACTATGTTACCAGCACCATTGTGAGACTTATACAAAACAAGGGGTCTAAAATTTCCTGTCATAATAAGGACAAAGTCCTCAACTTTGCAGAACAAGCATTTTCAAAGCACATTATTACCCCAGCTGGAAAAACTTAATTAGTATCATGGGGGATTGTGTGCAAATTTTAAAAAACAAATAAATAAATGAGTCTAGATGTAATTGTCTATGAAACTTGTAAAGTAAAATGTCAGCAGTATAAAGACTAATATAACCCTAAGCTTCACTGTTGCAGGAAGAGTCCCTATGGGTTGATTTTTCACCTTTTTCATTGATGTATTTGTGATTTATCCATAAGAATGTATGCCAAAAATGAGTATCTCTGTATCTAAGAATTGTATTGAGACAAGATTATTCAAATCCTAAGTTTTACAGTAGCAATTAAATATGACTTATTCTCCATAAAAACTTTGAAAAAGTTTCACTAAAACGAGTTTATAAAGAATGCATTTTTACAAAGTTGGATGTGTAAAAATCTAGAATAACAATGAATTGAAAATGAGTTTTTATTTTAATGTTTTCATTTCCAGGCATTTGGGCATTATGTTTTATTTTAGAAACAATTTCCCATACCTTAGGAAAGAAACCTCTCCTTCAGTAGTATTTATTCTTTTGTGCTCCCCTTTTAAGCCCCATGCTAGGATAATTTAAATAAAACATTTTGCAGTGTTGTTTTACCTCTCGAGGCAAGAGTAGGTTATTAGAAGCCCACTCAATATGCAACTTTAATTTTGAGTTCTTGAGTTTTTGAATCACAGCTTGATGACCTTGAGTCTTGATAGATTTCTTTTTATTTTTTAAGGCCTTTCTTCCACTTGATTTTTTAAATGTATTTTGTTAAGTTTGTTGACAACATAGTTACTAGGTAAAATTTTTTTCTGTTGTTATTTTGTACTTTGTTTCCCTCCCTTTGTCCATTTAACTTTTGATGTTTATTAATAAAACTTGCTAAAAATAATACTTCCCATGATCATTTATCCTGGTATTAATGAACAGGACATTCTAACATATCTGTAGTGTTGGTTTTAGTGAATATTTTAGATATTTAGACAATATTTATGTCTTTGCCTGGGTTTTGTGTTGGCATCTGATATACTTGGTGGGACTCCCCATATGACCACAATTAGTGAATTCAAACTGTCAACTCTTAGCTTTATCACTCCAGCTGTTGAATTCAATGACTATACTTAGGTCTAAGTTTTTCTATCCAAACCAATAGCATCTATGCTTCCTTCCTGAAATAAAATAATTTTAAGGTGAATCTTAGAACTTCCTCCTGTATATATAAGCCTGCTTTATGCCTATAATTTTCCATTTGATTTATAATAAATGTTTTTTATTCTCTTTACAAATCAATGGAAATAACCCCATCAGTTTGGAATACCTCTATTAGGTATGTCCACTATCATTTTTTTCTAATTTAGTGTACTTCTTTTGGGGGGGTGGTCCACATCCAGTGGTTCTCAGTAAACTTACCACTGTCTAAATTCAGGAATCACTCAGTTGTACCCAGGGAACCATATGGCATTCTGGGGATTGAATCCAGGTTTACCATGTGCAAGGCAATAGCCCTGCCCACTGTACTATCTCTTCAGCCCTTATTTTTCATGTTTATCTTTTGCTTTATGCTACAGTTTTAGAAATAAAATTAAAGAATTTGTTTTAATCACACAGATAAATATTTTAAAGCTGCAGTAGAGAGGTGGAATTATACAAGAAAGTAAAATTATGAGAAGCAAGAAACTGCATCCTTAAAGATCATTCTTCTCTGGTGTTAAAGAAAAGAAATAGCAATTTTATTACAAGGGACACAGCAGATTCAACTACTATCTGTTTATAATTCTCTCTGTCATCAACAGAATTTCACCTGGAGGACAGGCATAATAGTTGCCAATAGGGTCTACTGAATGAATGTGGTAAACAACAATTCCTTTGCCTTTATCTTTAAGGATAATGCTTTAACATTATCTTGTTCTCTCAACCATTTTATGAGCCTATCTGCTTGCTAAGAAAATGTAGGTATCTAATTAATCTCTAAATCATCTAATTAATCTTACAGCGTCCTTTGAGGTGGACATTTTTATTTCACCATTGCAGATAAGAAAAATATAGCTCACAGAGGTTTAAAGACTGACCCAAGGTGATACAAGTATTAAATGCTTTGAACACTGGTTTGTCCACAAAGCCCATTGGACATACTATCATTCACATTTGCACCATTGAAAATAAAGTAGCTCACAAATGATCATACTATAGAAAACACTTGTTTAAAAACAGAAATTCACTTAAACTAACTTGAAAGAAAGAGAGAAAGAAAGAAAGACAGACAGACAGACAGACAGACAGACAGAAAGAAAGAAAGAAAGAAAGAAAAAGAAAGAAAAGGAAAAATAGGAAGTTTTACTATCAGAATTTTATTCTGAAACCCAGTGAGACTATAATCAAGACTTGGGATTTCTCCTCCTTGGCCCCCTTGCCCTACTTTGTGAACTAAGTTTATTCTCTCAGAAAATCTTCACTTGAATATTAATTATTATTTTTAAACATAATGAAAGTGATTGTGTTTTAAGTGCAACAACATGGAGGAAAATCTATAATTCTATAAGAAAAAAATGTATCCATAATTTCACATAAGATTAATAAGCCCTGTAGTGGAATACTATGCAGGTGTCATACAAGATGAAGTCTTGTAGTTTGCTACAATGGAGATGAAACTGAAGAATATCATGAGAAGCAAAAGAAGTTTGATTGAAACCATAAAATATCAAATTATCTACTCATCTATGGAATTCCATAAGACAAAACAATGGCAATAGACAGTACTGAACAATGACAAGCCCTTGACCTTGGATTATAAAACATAATGACAAACAGGTGGAGGGGAAAAGATATCTGAGAAGAGGTGATGTAAGGATAATGGTAGGAGATCATGGGGACATTGGTGTAGGTACTCTGCATCTATATATACACTACAAACTTAATCACTATTGTAACCATATTTCCTAAACAATAATTAATCTTTTTAAAGATTTGTGCCCTTGGGCCAGAGAAATAATAGAGAGGGGAAGGCATTTGCCTGGCATGTGGCAATCCGGGCTCAGTTATCAGCATATGGTACCCTGAGCACTGCCAGGAGTGATTCCTGAGTACAAAGTTAGGAATAACCTCAAAATAATGCCAGGTGTGACCTAAAATAAGCCAAAAACAATAACAAAAAATTCACATATCCTACCTGGCCTGATAATCAGTAATTTGGATTAAGAGAATGCTCCAGTTCAAGATTCCCCTTCCTTCCAGGATTCCACTCAAGAGTTACCAATTCCAAAAGGTCTTTTTTCGAATTTTCCAGCGTAGACTGTATTTCTTCAGTTATTTGAAGATAACCTGTAGGTTTATTATATACATCCAACTTCAGTGCTGTTTGCAATTTGTTATTGAAATTTAATAACTTTTTTCTATTCTATGATTCAATTACTCAAATGAGTGAACTATCATTTTGTTTGTTTGTTTGCAGACTACACATGACAGTGCTCAGGGTTACTCCTGGTTCTGCTCTCAGGAATCACTTCTGATAGAGGTTGGGGTACCATATGGGTTGTTGGGGATCAAATCCCAATCAGTCACATTCAAGGCTAGCACCGTATTGCATGAACTATTTCTCCAGCCCTTGGATCTTTTTGAGAATCTACGTAGTCTTAATACAACCAACCTAACCATGACCATCGTCACATAAATTATACATGCAATTTAAACATAGGCCATAAATTAAAACATACATACTAAGTTTATTGGTGGCACAGAAGGAGGTAAAGTAAAATTCAATTTATATTCAAAATTTAGAATATTTTTCAAGATCCATCTAGTAGAAGACATTATCCTGAAGACTGGGACATAAATGAAAATACAGGTCAAACTCAGTCTGCCTAAAGTTTATACTGTATTAACTAAAGCTTACAGAATGACCAGATAAATCATATTCTGAAAGATAAGTGCTATGGAAACAAATATTTTAAATAAGAATTTCAGGAAAGGGGCTGGAGCAATAGCACAGCGGGTAGAGCGTTTGCCTTGCACAGAGCCAACCCAGGTTCGATTTTCAGCATCCCATATGGTCCCCTGAGCACTGCCAGGGGTAATTTCTGAGCGTAGAGCCAGGAGTAATTCCTGTGCATTGCCGAGTGTGACCCCAAAAGAAAAAAAAAAGAATTTTAGGAAAGTCCTTCTTGAAAGTATTACACTTTACTAAAAACTTGAAGGAGAAGATTGTACAAGGTATGCAGATGTCTAAATTCTGGGGGAGGGGGAATAGGAATGTTATAAAAGCTATATATGCAATAAACTTTATATATAATACTGTGATTTCTTACTCCCCCTCTTCCGCTCACACTTAACATTCAGCTAATGACCCTTTTATTTTATTTTCTTAGGTAATAATCAGAGTTACAATGCACCTCAGTGTAATAAGAAACAATGATGAAACTTCTTTCCAAAATATTAGTACAAGATCAAAGCATTTCCCATTATATAATTTAGAAATGCAGTCTCTTCTATAATCTTAACATTGATTAATAGTGTAAGTTTCTTTTTTTTGAGTGAAGCAGATAAGACGAAATGAGTACAAATGAACTCTTCTATGCTTGTGTTGTTCTATATCTGTAGAAATAAGCAGTTAACACATAAACAGTCAATACTAGTTAACTTTTGTTCTTTAATTTATTCCCTTATCATTTAAAATACTGATTTAATAAATTATAATATTCTTGGTTTTTTCAATAGGCACTGAAAATACACTGGATAACAAGGCAGATATGGTTATCACATAAGTGGAGATAAAATATATAATAAAGGTATACCTTTTAACTAAGTATGTAGGGCATTTCATCATTTATGTTTTAGTTCTCAAAATAGTAGAGTCTGCTTCTGAGAGGAATTATTTATCTCCATATCTTAAAAAAGAATGTGTTGCAGTGACTAGAGTGGATACTAACAATTCAAATTGTGAAAAATAAAACGACCAAATGGTTTACTTTCTATGTATAATATAAAGAAACAAAACAAGCAACCTACAGAACACAGCAAAATATAACTCGGAAAAAAGTGGTGATTATCAAAGGTGATGTGTGTGTGTGTGTGTGTGTGTGTGTGTGTGTGTGCGCGCGCGCATGCGCTTGGGGGAGAGGGATAGAAGAGCGTGGATTAGGTAGGCGGGATGATTTTATATTGGTGCTGGTGCTAGAACTAGGTGCTTTGGTGAGTGAGGTGTGTAAGTTATACTTATTGATGTGTGAAGTTTTACTCCTGAAAACATTATAAACCAATAGTAAGTCAGTACCAAAATTGCTAACATGTAATGATAAAACTATCATTAATGCATCTTTCACGCTACCAACCATCTTCTTATAGGTAACAATTCTGAGAAGCATAAAGCAATGTACGTATTAATGGATATCTAGTTAGTTGTAGTGTTTAGACTTGATAATATTTAAATGTTATTTACTACAAAAACATACTATCTTATCTCTAAAAACATATAGATATAAATATACACACTGATATATATTGGTTGATAGGAAATAGAGTATGAAAGAACTATTTCCACATATATACATATAAAATTAAATAATGTGGGCAGATATTATCTTTTATATCTTTTCTATGAAATCATATTACCTCTCTGATACACATTCTCACAATTCTCTCAGTTTAATATCACTCAAACTATAAATTCCATTGTGAATCTCAATTTTCTTACAAAACTATTCCTTAGTTCCTAGCTGACAACATACTTTTAGGAATTTCATTCTAATGTAATTGACTTAAGTAGTACTTTAAACATGATATTCAATAATTAATTCTGAGTTAAATATGTATGGAGTTTATTATACAATTAGACCTTTGTTATTTCAAATATTGGCAACATATCTTATACCAGCTTATTTTTCTTTATGACTTCTGGTTTAGTTTTAAGTACTCAGACACAAGTCGATAACTGGAAATGGCCTAAAGAGAATGTAACTATTCAACTCATTTTGCATAAAAGTTACTTTATAAACATAATAGAATTGTTTATAAGATTAAAGTTTTGATCACAATTCATTGTAATATAACCTTTCTTAAGTTTCTTAATTGATATTCAGTATATATTTGTGAAACTACAGTTTGCAGTGTGAGCATAAGAGTTTATATAAGGTTCATTTCTTCTGTCAAGAATTTAAAATATTATTGATGGTATGTATCAGTTTGCAAAGTCAAATAAAAAAGGAATATAGTGATAGGTCTATAGTTCCTACAACCCACTCATGCACTTTAAATGGAATAAATATTTAAAGAAATAATGATGACAATAGTTAATTGTGCTCACCATGTCAAGATTGGCATTTTTGTTCTTCATCATGAATATCTGACAGTCATCAGACTGAGTCACTATCCATGACATTCACTTCTCTTTTAAAATACTATTCTGTTATTTTTTAAGTTTATCCCTTCTCTTTCCTTTGACTAATATATTGCTCTACTTAATAATCTTTGAAAAGGGGGCTGGACAGATAGTACACTGGGCAGAGCACTTGTCTTGCGTGCTGCCAACCTAATTTCATACCTTGGCATCCCACATGGTTCCTTGAGCACTACCAGGAGTAATTCTTGAGTGCAGAACCATTAGTAACCCCTGAGCGCTAACAGGTGTGGCCCCAAAACAAGTCAAAACAAAACAAAATCTCTGAAGGGAAAAAAAAGCAGGTTTGCCTTCAGTTTTCCCTTTGAACCATGAACAAATAATTTTCTACTTTAAAAAAAACTGGACATTTAAAATCAATGTATATTATTTACCCATGAGAAATGGAAAGACAAAATAAGGAAACAGCCTGTCTCTAGTTTTCATAATCAGATGCATTAGCTAAAGAACTCAGATTCAAGCCTTTATATTTTATTATTGAAATGTAATCAGGAAAAAGTGGACTATGATTTGATTATATATGTAAGTCTATATATCTATACAAAATCCACTGTACATTGTATACAGTTGATATAGTGTAAATTTGTTATATGTATTATATGTTATAACATATTCCATAGTAGAAATCTTATCCTACATATCATAGTTTATTTTGGTATACATATTATGTATGCACTGCACTCTGCTTTAAATGGACAACTGAAGTTTAAATGTTCCCACTCATTTAGCATTTCCTGCATACTTCATTCCTGTGTGTAGATCTAGATTCCATCTGGTACCGTTTTCCTTCTGCATAATGTGCTTCCTTCAATATTTGTTGCTTTTCCTATCTTATAGCAATGATCACTATTAGATATTGTATTTCAGAAAATGGTTTGCCTTCTATTTGTGCTGGATATAAGACTCTAGGTTAACAGTTGTTTTTTTTTCCCTCTTCAATGCATTTACAGAGATAATTATATCTCTTCTGTCATGTATTTCTCAATGAGATATATATCTTTGTTATGTTAATTTCCAGCTAATTTTTTCATGTATTGCTTTTTGATTACTAATCCAGAGCAGTATGATCATGATGTGATTTTGTATTATTTTCAAGTTAGACTTTGTATGTCACTGGTTGGTATTCTGACATACAAAGTGGTTGGTAGTTTCTTTACATTTGGAAAGTTTTTTGTACTATCTTGATTTGGTTTTGTTCTTTGTGGGAGGGGAATGATACTCCTCAGTGCTCAGAGATTGCTACTGGCTCTGTACTTAAGGATCACTCCTGTCAGGGCTTGGTGGACTATATAGAGTGCCAGCCACAGAACCCAGGTCAACCTTGTGCAAAGCAAGCCACCTACCAAATGTACCATCTCTCAATCCCTGATCACTGTTTCTACAATTACATTTTCTGTCCTTATTTTCTGATTATAAAACATCATTACATGTACCTTAAACTTTTAAAAATTTTCCTTACAACTATTGCTCTGATAGCTTTTTTTTTTCAATAGCCTATCTAAAACTTGTAGTGTCTAACCTGAGTTTATTATGTCCAGTAAATATTTCAGCCGACATGACATCTTTTCTTCCATTAGAATTTTAATTCATGCCATTGTTGCATCTTTTTAAATTGTTCATGCTTTTCTTCTACCTTGTCTTCATCTGAAGTATACTATAACAGCAGTTACATCTTTTCAGGCCTGCTAATTTTGGCAGATGCCAGACCTTGCAAATTGTGTGTTAGTGTTTGTTAAAAATTTTTTTTTTTTTTTTTTGCTTTTTGAGTCACACCTGGCGATGCACAGGGGTTACTCCTGGCTCTGCACTCAGGAGTTGCTCCTGGCGGTGCTCAGGGGACCATATGGGATGCTGGGAATCGAACTCAGGTTCGCCACATGCAAGGCAAACGCCCTACACATTGTGCTATCTCTCCAGCCCCTGTTAAAATTTTTAATGCTTTTATTTCTTCCAGCAGTTTTTGAGCTTTGTTATGAGACACAGTTTAGTTTCATAGTTTTATATTCTATTTAATGTTTTAATTTTTGTTTACTACACACTGCCATTGGTCTACAGCATATTTGACTCCACTGGTAAAGCAATGAAAAATGTCCATTGAGTGAGTCTATGCCCACTTATTAAAAACATGTCACCCAATCTACATGGAATAAGAACATTCTCTCTTTCTCTATGAGCAACATATTTCCAAACTGGCACGTCTTAGATGGCACAAAGCATTTATAGAAATGAAGTCAGAGAGCTGGAGCCCGTTAGGTAGGTTGATTCAGATTGTTTACAGTCTCTGTTTTGTTAGAGAACTTGGATTATATCCTACAGTGAATAGGAATCCAAGAGGTTTTGAAGCAGGAAAATCTTCTCATCAAACCCATGAATAAGAGGATTAATCTAACCTCAAATAAATTGAGATGGGGGAGTTGGAGGCAAGGATATTTGGAGGATAGAGCTTATTCTAGGCATAAAATAAGAGCTATAATTAGCATTCTGATATTTTGTATACACATCCCAATTAAATTAAGGGATGAGCTTAATTGACAAGCAGAGAAATTAACATGAAGTTGCCATTGCAAATAACAAATGACTTGGAGGGAGGGTGTCTGGCGCGGGGGGGGGGGGGGGGGATGTTATCTCTACTGAGGAAGTTAAGCTATAGTACTGATAAATTTAAAATAAAATGACAGCTTATTTCCCCAGCAACCAGGATGTGACATGCAATTTTACCACCTGGATCTTTTCCCTAGAGCTGAGGCCTTTTTCTGTCTCTGGCGTGGAATGTGAGATGTTTGGCCTAGCCTATACGCCAGCTTGTGATTCTAATGAAGTCCGCTTAGGATGCTGAACTCTTGTGAGGAGCACACATGTCTAGACTGTTTTTCAATACTGAAATACTTCTTTGGTACCATTTGCCAATATGCTTCCTTAAATTCACCTGACACACTACCTGAGGGAAGAGCTTAAGCTTTAGTTTTTCTCCTAAACAGTGAATCAGAGAGACTTGTGTTTGGTTAAACAGAAAGATATTCATTAAACTGGCTTTTTAGCTGAAGAGAGTCATTATCACTAGGCATGTCAAATATTTATGGTTGTGTGAAAAGAAACCTGAAGGAGAGAAACCATAGAAACTCAAGCCAGTCACCAGCTGATATTGGAGAGCTTTTCAGAAGGAAAGAAAGAAAATGTCTTCTTTTGTGTTATCTCAGGGTCTGTTCTTCTCAAAGGACGATAACTCTCAAAGAGAGGAGCACAGGGTATTATATTTTAATGCCTTTTGAGAGAGTGGTGATAAGGGAAGGTTACATACAGGATAGGTGGTGAAGCTTTGGGGAGGGGGAAGCGGTTACACATTAGTTGTGGTTGTGGTGCTCATGACTTCTGCCTGGGTGCCCACCAGAGTTCACATGTTTTTCTTGCTGTGCTTGCACACTACAGCACTCTCGCCTGTACTTGCCAAAGGTCCCACACATGTCTGTGGTGCTCCCACATTTTTAGTTGCAGTACTCACACACAGGGCTGCACCGGGCCTGACATCACTACCTCTGTCACTCTGCCTGGGATCTCAGACCACGGGGCTTCAGGGCGAACAATGGTCAGGTGCAAGCAGCATCAGAGTCTCACGTTTGCCAGCAGATTCTTTTTCTTAAGTGCCTCTGCGCCATCTCTCAATCCTCCAGATGACTTTCTAAAATGGAAAGAGAATGTTTCATCTACCTTCAGTGATTCATTATAGGTATACAAGCATTTCCGGAGTGGATGAAATGACAGCTACGCAAAGGGGTAGGTGTATGAGACTATGGCAATGATCAGTTTAAAGCAGGCAGTCCATTGCAAGGAGGTGGCTATAACTGGAGTGTGTAGAGAATTGACTGGAGTTCTCAAATAATCTCCAGAATAACCCTAAACTAATCCCCTGACCTTGCCAGTCATTCTGTTTCTTATCTTTGACATCAGAAAACTCAACTTCATTTGCGCTTAGATCCCGCCTGCTTCTAATGTGTGACGATTCTTTGTTTCATGCCCAAGACATATGCTCTTAATGTGCATAGGAAAGAAACACCCTTTTGCTTTTTAGTGTTCAGTGGTAGACTTGCTTTGTGTCCCGAGACTGGGAATGTGCTTTTCTGATTCCATGCATGTAAGAGAGAAAGATTCGGTTTTCTGTTTGGGGTCAAATATACATTTTTTATTAAAAAAAAAAGCCAACACTGTATTTTTTTGGGTAATGGAGTTTTACAGAAGGAAATAAATGGTTTGTAGCTATTAAAGTAGCAAGAGCAGCAACCGCACATTCTTGAGAGTCCCATTAAATGTGTTCTGTTTCTTGCACCATCTCTGTTCATTTGGGTGAGAACTGAACTGCACAATAAAAGACTGAATTAAGTGAAAGACTAAATGAGCCAATTAATTTTTTCTCCAATACAGTGAAAGCGCCAAGCAGAAATATAGAGTAACCCAAATTTGACCCTTATATATTTCTTAATTTTTCTATGATTTTAACAATTTCCAATGTCCTTTATCCCTTCCACTCTCAGAGGTAAATACAACGAAAGTGAAGGAAAAGGGCTTTGGCCAAAAAAGTTATATATATGAATATTCATACTGAAGTAGCGACAATGAAATGTGTGAATTTCTGCTAACCGTCTCCTTACCTTTGTTTCAATACTGATCTTTAATATTCTCAGCTCTATAAAACATCCATGCAAATCTTAAATTCCTTGATAGTATTTTCACTGTATCACTGTATCACTGTCATCCTGTTGTTCATAGATTGCCACGAGCAGGCCCCAGTAACGTCTCCATCCTAGCCCTGAGATTTTAGAAAGTGCCACATACGAGGCTCTTTCAGGGTCAGGAGAATGAGACCCATAATTATTGTTTTGGGTTTTGGCATATTGAATACACCACGGGGAGTTTGCCAGACTCTGCCATGTGGGCAGGATACTTTTGGTAGCCTTCCAGGTTCACCAGAGTAAGATCTTGATGATAAAATGTCACACAGCAGCATTTGCATTCTCTTCCAGGAGAAGGGTTTTATAGTCTCTGGGTCTTGGCCATTAATGGCATTACACAGCACCAGAAGCAGTTGGTGGGTGTAATGCCTACATACTGGAAGGTGGGAGATCTTTGTGGAGGAGGCCCCAGTCCCAATCCGAGCAGGCTTGGAGATCTATGCCCTGGGTCCCGCACACCTGGGTTCCTCTGCCGGTTTCTTCATGCCTCACACTCATTCGGACGTGTGGAGAGTGTTCTTAAGCATGGCTGTGGCTGGAACTGGAGGTCTTCAGCTGCAGGGGCTCTGCTCGGGGTGGGGAGGGAAACTCAACCCACCCTCCTCCATGGGATCCTGGTGAGGAGAGCCAGGCGCGGAGGCAGGAGACTCTGCGCTGTTCTCTTCCGGGAGCAGGGTTTTCACTTCTGAAAAATAACACTGTATTTCTATGTGACTTGACCATGTCCCATAAATTTAGAAGAAAGCAGTCAAATTAGAGTTTGTGGCACAGTTGTTGCACTCAAACAGAGCTGATAGTTTAATACTATTTGTGTGACCTTGAGCACAATGTTTTACATCTTTAAGCCTCAATCTGTGTAATGGTATAGCAACAATCCCCACCCCCCAGAGCATAGCTTTAATTATTGCATAAGATCATTAATTTCAAGTTAATTTCAAGCAATAAATAATCAGAAAATTAAAGCGGGCATTTTTTTCTACCGTATTCTTGACCATAACTAAATATAGTTTCCTCATAGTGTAAAGTGATGTGTAATTTGCGTCTGAGGCAATAGTAAAAGTCTCTAAGTTCAAGAGACCTTCTATAGCTGTTTGCATTTTAGGATTTACTAGTTCTCTTTAACCCCATGATCAGTCAATTTTACTTAGGCATCACAGAATTTGATAGATCCTTCGATGACTCAGAGGAGTATGTTGACAAGCGGATAATACGTGTCTCATGCCCCATCTTCTTGGTAGCAGTCAGGAATTTAAAATTTTTCAATTTCATTAATCATCCCTGAAATTGGAACATTGAAATGCCAATATTGTAGAGTAGTTCATATATCAGTTAAAGTATATATGTAGTGCTGTCCTCCCTTTGTTCATGGATTTGCTCAAGTGAGCACCAGTAACGTCTCCATTGTGAGACTTGTTGTTACTGTGTTTGGCATATCGAATACGTCATGGGTAGCTTGTCAGGCTTTGCTGTGCGAGTGAGATACTTTCAGTAGCTTGCCGGGCTCTCTGAGAGGGGTGGAAGAATCAAACCCGGGTCAACTATGTGCAAGGCAAATGCTGTACCCGCTGTGCTATCGCTCCAGCCCAAATATATATACTTTATATATATAAAGCACATACATCTATATTAGGTCATATCACCTTTTATAGATGTATGTACTATATATATATTACATACATGTATATAAGGTAATATGTGTACATATACACACATTTAAAGTAAAACAAGGACTGGAGAGAGAGAGTTCAAAGGACTCAGCACATGTGTTTTGTGAAAAATATCTGTGACTCTATGGTCTCCTCCAGGAGTGACCACCTAAAGCAGAAATTAGTAGTAGCCCCTAGAGCACCATTACATGTTGCCCAGATTAACTCTTCCTACACACAATCAAATAGTGAAACAAAATCAGATGCTTAAAATTATGAAAACTGGGGCTGGAGCGATAGCACAGCGGTAGGGCGTTTGCCTTGCAAGCAGCCAACATGGCCAACCCAAGTTCGATTCCTCCGCCCCTCTCAGAGAGCCCAGCAAGCTACCGAGAGTATCTCGCCTGCACGGCAGAGCATGGCAAGCTCCCCGTGACGTATTTGATATGCCGAACACAGTAACAACAAAGTCTCACGATGGAGACGTCACTGGGCCCACTCGAGCAAATCGATGAACAATGGGAAGACCGTGATGGTGTAAACTAAATACCAAAACTAAACAAAACAAAAGATTAAATGGGCAATCTGCATTCAGAGTGATTATGCCATAAAAAATAATTATTGGAAAAATTTTAAGCTGGTGGACAACATCCCTAAACAATTCTATGAGAGTAATTCAAAAACTATCAATCTCATTTCACATCTAAGGCTCAGAAGAAATGAACAACTTGTGAAATCTCTTAGCTAGTGAGCACAAAACTGAGATTTAGACCTTGCCTCAGATATCAAATGTACTTAACCTCTATGTTATTATGTCATGTGCTTTAAATTTTACAATCTCTTAACTTTATTTTTCCATTCTCTTATCTTCCCCATTTCTTAAATATGCATAGATCTTGATATTGAATGTGCAGGAAGAACATTATTATAATTATTTAAATAATACAATACAGTAGAAAGGAGTGGGCATTTAGATCACCAGCATTTTTATGTGTGTGCTTGGGTTTTCATAGAGGAGCTAGTCTAGTTGAGTATTAGTGTTGTCTGAGCAGGTTTGGAAGCATGCCATTTGTAAAATGCTCCCGTTACTTCTGAAAATGAAAAATTAAAAAAATCTACAATCAATATGAGAGAATTTTGGTGGAGACCCTTTTTCTAACCTGTACTTAACCCTTAAGGAGACTGTTATTACTAACTCCCACAAATACATGCTTTAAGACATCTTAGTGCTGCCATTTTTTCTTGGCTTTACACTAATTGGTTGTGACTTTGAATTTCAAAAGAAATACTGAAAATCAACTTGCCTCTCACTTATAAGCTGTAGAACCAAGGGGGAAATAAATAGTCTCTGTTTCTTCAGTGGGAAAATGTAAATAGTGGTTATATCTACTTTTCTGGCTTAAGCTGATACTTGAAGATGATAATGTCACTTCAGAGTTTTGAACTAAAACGTGACATCCAGGCATCACTGTTAGTAGAGGTTGTGGATGTCATGTTCATACTCAAGTCCTCACTGTCTGAAGTCAAGTATCAGGCATTACATCAAAAATCACTGAGCGTTTTTTTTTGCCAGCCTTTGCAGTATGCCGGGGACTTGGAGATGTCCCTTAAAAGTCCTTGAGTTGAAGGTACTTAGCTGTTTTAAAGCTAAACAGTCATAGAAATCATTTTAAATGCTAGGGCAACACAGCATATGGACAAGTAATTTTGTCATGAAGTCTTAGAGTATATAAAATAGGAAGAGGCATCAAAACCGCCTACAGTTTATAAGATACTATGAAAATAGAGGGCATGCATAGTAGATTGATTGTGATTATCCACAATGCATGCAAATACACAATCATTAGGTTGTATATACAGAACTAATATTATGCAATTTGTGAGTTATAAATCACTTTTTTAATGATGAAAGCTGAAATAAAAATGTGTAGGAACATGCTAGAATAAGCAGCTAGCTGAATATAAATCTGTGAGTTTTAAAAAGCCTAGCTTATCCAAAGGAAATAAAATGGCAGGAAGGGAGAAGATTATTCTGGAAAGAACCATAAAATCACTGACTTTGACTTTCTCACTCCATGTCTCAAGTAATACTTATCTTCCACATTCATATGCCCTATTAAGGATATTCTTTTAATTCCCCAAGTATCAAGAGATGGACACATTCAAGATTTGGTAATTTTGAACTTTTATATATAGTGAAAAATATAATTTTCCCCATGATTTTTAATTATAAAATAATACATATTTATGTACATAAATAATGCATACATTTATTTTTTAAATTGTGCATATAAACAGTCCAAAAATTTAGTTTTCTAATTCTCTCTATAGATACACATCTCAAGTTACCGCACATCCCACTAAGCCCACTTTCCTTAACTGCAGCGTGTAGTTGATTTTGGACTTTATTTATTCCTTCCCATTATTCTTGCTGTTGTTAACAGGAATCATACTTGGGTGCAATCCACTGAAGGTCTTATACTTCATTGTAGTATCACAGAATCACACACGGCAGTGCCTCAAGTGTCACATCCAACATGTGAGATGCAATGTCAGTGATCAAATTTATGATTCCATGGGAATAAAAGGTAAATTACAATTTTATAGACAAATTTTATTTTAAGGCCTTGCATGTACCCAGCCTGAATTTTATCCATAGCATCATATATGATCCCCTGAGTGCCACCAGGAATGGTATCTGAGCACACATCCAGGGGAAGTAAGTCCTGAGCACTGCCAGGAATGCCCCTTTAGGAACTTTGACATAAATCAGAGAATTATGTGGTCATGGTACCTGTTTTGCCAAACAAATATCCCTTAGTATAATAAAAATTTAAATCCATTATTTCACTTATCAGCCCATGAAATAAGTTTAATTTAAGGTAAAGGTAAAAGGTAAAGGCCCTCCCGTTGATCGTCGATTTGCTCGAGCGGGCCCAGTAACGTCTCCATTGGAGACTTTGTTGTTACTGTGTTTGGCATATTGAATACTCTCGGTAGCTTGCCGGGCTCTCTGAAGTTTAATTTAATTTTGTTAATTTATTTATTTTTGGTTTGGGGAATGTACCAAATGATGGTCAGGGGTTACTCTTGGCACTGTGCTCAGGAATGATTCCTAGTGGAACTCCGGACTAAAGAGCCTGGGATCAAATCTAGGTTGGCCACATTCACGGCCAGTACCTTACCCACTGTACAATCATTCCAGTCCCATAAGCAGATTTTAGAGTAATTTTAAAATGTGAAAATAAGTCTACATACATTAAGTACTTTTCCAACTAAAACATGTGGATTTGTATATACTTCATTCTTAAAAAATGTTATTTCCATCATATTGTGGAAAGATGAAGCATTCTGTGCCAACCATTATAGAGTGTGAAGACTGACACAGTCTTCTTTTCTGGGTACAAAGAGATCGCGAGTGGCAAAAAAGGGTGTCTATCCATATTTAATCAATCTGACATCTCTAGTTCCTACAGAGTTAGATAATGCCTTACTGAAGGACTCCAGCATGAAAAGACACTACTTTGTCAGGCTTGCACTACAAAGTGTGACTTAATAAAGAGCATGGAAAGGTGTGAAAACATCTTCTGGTGCTTTAGAACTGGTTTCTCATCTTAAATTAGGAATAAGAAAAGGGTAAATGTGAAAAATCCTGGAAACAGCATTTGGTGTTAAAAGATAAGGTGAAAGAGTCCATAGCTATTCTGGTGGCCAGAATCAGCAACAGGATTGTTCTCTGTATTGCATTCTTCAAATTTTACTTATTTTTGTAGTTATTCATTCACTCTTGTTTGTTTGGGGGCTACAATCAGCTGTGCCTAGAGCTTACTCAAGGTTCTTGTGCTCAAGGATCACTCCTGGTAGTGCTCAGGGGACCATATGCAATATTGGAGATGATGAAAGTGAAGTCTGCTGCGTGCAAAGAAAGAGCCTTAACCCCTATACTATCTGTCCATCCCCAATTTTACTTTTAATGAGAATGACACTAAATAGATCAGTTTTGCATCTACTTGAGAAAGACCTTGGTAGAAAGAGTGGGGGATATTGTTTTACCTTTAGGGATATTTCTGTTTTAAAGGGGTGAAAAAGGGTCATTTTGCAAATGGTTTCACTCCATTTGCAGATAAGGCACTTGTCTTATCACAAAATATTATGTTTTAAAGTTTTGTGAAGGCGAGAGAGAGAGAGAGAGAGAGAGAGAGAGAGAGAGAGAGAGCTCAGTGAGTAGGGCTCTTTGCCTTGCTCTCAGAAAACCTGGGTTCAATTCCTGACATTTCATATGGTCTCCTGAGCAGCATCAGGTGTGGCCCCAAAACTGCAACAGCAAAAAGTTTTCTGAGAGTGAAATCAGAGTGGGTATATAAATTAAGCAGTCATTCTTACATCCATTTCAGTTATATATTTTCACCATTTAGGTTGAAATCATTTCATATGAAAATCTATCACTATAACAGCAGTGCTATATAGAGTGATAATTATATAAAGATATAATTATGTATATATACATATATAATTATGTATCTTTATATAATTCAGTCGTATATAATAAAAATCTTGGTCTTTGAAATATTATATGAAAATGAAAAAAGGAGACACTTTTATAGTCAACTAGGTTTGACAAACACTTCGAATATTATCTTTCCTTGTAGAAAGTCATGATGCATAAAATCATGTTAAGTTCTCTTAAATGGCCCTGGAAAAATGGGATCCGATTAACTTTATCGAGTTCAACAATCTCAAAATATATCTAAATATACATTTTTTCACATTAAACCTATTAATTCCCCTTAAAGCATATTTTCTATGATCTAGACTGAATGACTGTTACAGAAAGAAATCAGAATAACATTTACAAATAACATTTACAAATAAATCACAAATAAATGGTGCTTTATTTTTTAAATATAGAAGCTTAAAACTAGAGAAAGAAAGGGCTGGGGAGGGGTGCAGGGGAGATTGTAGGAGATAAGACACTTGTCTTCAACGTGCAGCCAATGACACATATTTCCTATCAAGTGAAAAAAAAAATTCAAAAAAGAAATTTCTCTAGGTCCATTCCTAAGCACAAAGCCAGGAATCACGGTCACGGTCCTCCCGTTGATCATCGATTTGCTCGAGCGGGCCCAGTAACGTCTCCATTGGAGACTTTGTTGTTACTGTGTTTGGCATATCCAATACGTCACGAGGAGCTTGCCAGGCTCTGCCGTCCGGGCGAGATACTCTCGGTAGCTTGCCAGGCTCTCCGAGAGGGGTGGAGGAATCGAACTCGGGTCGGCCATTTTGGCTGCGTGCAAGGCAAATGCCCTACCGCTGTGCTATAATGGCAGGTGTAGCAAGCCTCAAATTGTAAGTATCAACTGCAGAAATTAAAAGTGACTACGTGAAAGTTTAAGGAAATATAAAACAAGGCTCCCATGGTTCATCACAGAGTCTAGCTTTGGAATGGTTCCTCTCTGGAGCAAAAGAGAAGTGTTGACTAATTCTTGCTGAGTTTATAAAAAGGGTGACAAACACAGGATCCTTGGGAGCAATCAATAGGGTAATTAATGAGCTATAAGTGTTCGTATAGGAAGAATCCACAATGGTTAAAGAAGCAAAATATTGACATGAAAGACTTCGGATAACAGTTTGTTTGCAAAGCTACGGTAATAGCTTCATAAATTATTTTAGCTTTGGTTATTTCCTGATTGCAGCTACTTCAATGGAAGCAGAATGAATCTTTTCATGAAAATTCGTTGTATTTTTTCCCTATTTAAAAATTTCCAATAAAGCCCGTCACAGGGTCTATGAAATCTTCCTAGCCAGTTCCTTGATTGTTTTTGAATTCAAACCTGACTCAAGCGAAGTCCACAATTTCCTTTCTTAAAAATAAAATCCAAGTACACTTCCACTTGTCACTGTGTTCCCTCGAGTGATGTCTTTATTCTGGGAATTTATTTCAATATCTGTGCATATGTCCATGCTTTTGATTTACTCGAGTCAATTCTCAGATGTCCTCTCATAAATCAGGGATCCTTTATCATTCCACTTTCCTTTTCTTTCCCCTTTTTATTTCTGCCAAGAACAGAGCTGTTAACTATTTGCTGACCTTTCTGTACAAAAGAATTTAGTGTAAAATGATCTGAGCTAAACTTTGTCATTTTAGAGGTATGATCTAATAGAAGATATTTTTTCCTATTATATAACTATTATTTCCTCTATGTTGAGTTTTTACTTTCCTTTTGCATTTATATGAATTCTATCTGCACCAGTAGGAAAGTAAAACTATTTGTCTCTAGTAGACATTGAAAAACAAAGACTTCTATTTTTGGTTTTCTGTTCTTCCCAACCATTCCATATAACAAGTAGATCACTGAAGTCATAGTAGATTTCATGTGGGAAATATTTGTCATTCATAATAGTAATTCACATAACTTCCTTTCATAAATCTATGAGCTATAATTTAGACCTATTTACTTAATTTTAAAGAAGATTGGGACTTGTAGTTTAGTTTTCCAGAAGGAAAACTACAAAGTCTTGATGAATAGTTACCAAAATTTTGTCACAACCCTTCCAATTTATTTTTTTGTTTTTTTTAAATTTTTTTATTAGTGAAACCCCATGAGGTACAGTTATAGACTTATAAATTTTTGTGCTTGGGTTTCAGTTATACAATGATCAAGTACCCATCCCTCCACCAGTGCCCATCCTCCACCACCACGGGTCCCAGCATCCCTCCCATCCCCCATCCCCCCCGTCCCACCCTGCCTCTGTGGCAGGGCATTCCCCCTTGTTCTCTCTCTCTTCTTTTGGGTACTGTGTTTTGCAAGAGAGGCATTGAGTGGCAATCATGTTTGGTCTATAGTCTACTTTCAGCATTCTTCTCCCACCCTGGGAGGATCCTCACAACTCCCTTTATTTGGTGCTCTCTTCTCTATCTTAGCTTCCTTTTTCCCTAGCACGTGTGGCTGGCCTCCAAGTCATGGAGCAAAATTCCTGGTACCAATCTCAGCCATTCCTGAGTGTTAGTCTCCCATTTTGTTGCTTTATGTTCCCCAGATGAATGCAATCTTTCTGTGTCTATCCCACTCTTTCCGACTCATTTCGCTCAACATGATACTTTCCATGTAGTACCACTTCTATGTAAATTTCATAACTTCATCTTTTCTAACAGCTACATAGTACTCCATTGTGTAAATGTGCCAAAGTTTCTTTAACCAGTCATCTGTTCTCGGGCACTCAGGTTTTTTCCAGATTCTGGCTATTGGAAAGAGTGCTGCAATGAACAAACAATTGCAGATGTCGCTTCGACTATACCTTTTTGCCTCTCTGGGATATATTCCCAGGAGTGATATTGCTGGGTCAAATGGGAGATCAAATTCTAATTTTTTGAGAATTGTCCATACTGTTTTTCAAAAGCAACCCTTCCAATTTAAAAGTTAATTTTACAGCTGGTGAGATAGTTCAGGAGTTATGGACCTTGCATGCTTTCTGATGACCCCTGTTGAAATCCCAAGTATAACATATGATTACCCGGAAGCAGTAGCATGGGCACTCCTGAGAACAGAGACAAGAATAGCCCATAAACACTAGTGGGTATGTTTCCAAATGCTCCTCCCCACTAAAGAAGGTAGACTTCTTAAAGCAAACCATGCATTTTGATTACTATAGTATACTCATATCACCTGGAACAGCACCTGGCAGATAACAGATTCTCAACTGATTAACAAATATTAACACTATTTCTTTGGTTCTAAATATATGATGGGTGTGTGTCAGCATGGTTGATCTAGAGTTCTGTACAAAATGACCCTATGTGGTACGTGCCATTATTGTACACTTTAAAAATGAAGTTAATGAGGCACCCAGAAGAAAGAATTTTTCCGCTGAAATTGTAAAAACCAATAAAATTCACAAGAGGAATTTGAATTCAATTTATCTGGATACAGAACTCATATTGTTAATGACTTCACACAGTGACACTATGTGCTGAATGAATAGCTACATAAATACAAAATTTTGAGCGGGGCCATTCTATTTGAGATGAGAGTCCTTATTTAAAAAAAAATGTGAGTCTTCCTCGCTGTGGAGATAGGGGTGTGGTGTCAGAGACAGAATGACAAGATAAAAAAGAAAGAGAAAAAATGATAAAAAAATATTATTTTCTCGAATATACATCTGAACTAGGCACATCTTATATTCCCTTCAGTCTTCTGTGTTTTCCCACACATATCACAGCAAAGTAAATACAATTAAACTCTATTTTTATTAAAATTTGAATTTTCTAATTTTCTGTTGTTTTGGCTATTTTATTGGAATCTTGCTTGGAAAGCCCTTTAATAATAAAGTTCAACTTCTGCCTGCCATCAGAGTGAGAGAAGACTTATGGATAGGGTTTATAGGCTGAAGGAGAAGTATTAAGCTGAAATTCTAAATCAGAAACCTATTTTTTATATGCCTTTAAATGTCATCTGCAAAATCTCAGCTCCTAGTTGATATCATATAAATTCAAGTAAAGCAAACCTTCGAGGATATACCCAGGTCATTTCCTTATTTCTGTGCTCATGGTAGTAGTAGTTTTTGCCTCTAAGAGAATGGAGCACAGGGAGAGGGAATAATTATCATTTACTGCCATAAAAAAATAATTTCCGGTTTAGAAAGTTTCTAGGGTTTCTGTTAGTATATTTTAAATTTGATTTAAACTAGAATAAAAATTATGAGAGAAAAACTTTTCATTAAAAAGGTTGAATACAAAATTATTTTGTCAATTAATCAGAAACTAGTTAGCAATTCTCAAAAAATATTGGTAAAGACTATGTAACAGGTTTATGGGTTACTGAATTATGTATCATAAATTTACAGCCTTTTGAAAGTTTTGAATATGAAAAAAGATCTAGTTCTTTCAAAACCAGCTGAAGGAAAAATACTTTTTGTAGTACGTCTGAGAGACTGAGTCAAAATTCCTGCTTAGGAAAATATGACATAAAACTGATGAGTGAGGCCAGATTATATGATTCAGACAACCATTGTTTTATTTCATTTTCCTGAGTTGTGGCAGGATACAATGAAAAGAAAATTTAGAGGGGAAAACAAAGCAAAAGGATAAAAAAGAGGGGAAAAGATGGAGGGAGAGTGGGAAGAATGGAAAAGAGAAGGAGACATAAAAACCTTGCAAATAAATAAAACTCACTGTACTTACAATTTATCAGACTTTACAATTTATCATAGCACTATAGCACTGTCCACCCGTTGTTCATTAATTTGCTCGGGCAGGCACCAGTAACATCTCCATTGTGAGACTTGTTACTGTGTTTGGCATATTGACTACGTCACAGGTGTCTTGTCAGGTTTTTCCTTGCGGGTGAGATACTCTCAGTATCTTGCCAGGCTCTCTGAGAGAAGCGGGTGATTCAAACCCAGGTCAACTGGGTCGGCCGCGTGCAAGGCAAACGCCCTATCCACTGTGCTATTGCTCCAGCCCCAATTTATCATATCCTTCAATTTGTCTATATACACAAATCTATGTATACATGTCTATTTATCTACCAATTTCAGTAATTACTTAGTTCATTAATACAGTTATCATTGCTGAATTTACAAGTAACTGAAAAACAATTATGAGTAGACACTCCCAGTGAGATAGTATGTAGATAGTAAAAATTTGATTCCCTTCCTCCCTTTCTCACACTTGGTGGTATATTATTGCAAAGTACAAATTATAAGCTGCTTCAAAAAATATGATTTTATCATGGTCCCAACATATATTTCTAAACTGCAACCTATCTTAATGGATAATAGTACCCACAGTCATACTTTTTCTTGCAGAGTCTTCTGAAAACATTAAAAGTTCCAGTGAAATGTTACAACTGTGAGTCTGTTAATATGTAAATGTTTTAGTAGGTACAACCTTAATATTTAGAAATAACAGGACTATTACTATCACTGTCATTGTCCTCCCGTTGTTCATCAATTTGCTTGAGCGGGCCCAGTAATGTCTCCATCGTGAGACTTGCTGTTACTGTGTTTGGCATATCAAATACGTCATGGGTAGCTTGCCAGGCTCTGCGAGAGGGGTGAAGGAATTGCGGAGGAATCACAGAGGAATCGAACCAGCTCAGCCAGGACAGCTGCGCACAAGGCAAACGCCCTACAGCTGTGCTATCGTTCCAGCCCAAGAGGACTATATTACCCCACAAACTTTTCAAAGCATTGTGTCTTTAATTTAATTTTTAAATTGTTTTATTTTATTTTATTTTATTGTTTGGAAGTCACACCCAGTAGTGTTCAGGGCTTACTCCTAGCTCTGTGCTCAGCAATCACTTTCTCAGGGCACAGAGGGCCATACATGGTACCAGGTATTAAACTCATGTTGACTGTGTTTGAAGTAAATACCTACCTACTTTCCTATCATTCCAGACCCCTATTTTTGTTGGCTTTTTGGTCACACCTGGTATTGTTCAGAATTTATTTCAGATTCTGTGCTCAGGGATCATTCTAAACAGGCTTAGGGGACCTCTGAGGTACCAAGAATTGAATTGGGTCAACTGCTTACAAGGCTAGTGTCTTGCCCTCAAGACTACCTCTCCAGTTCCTGTTAAAGATAAAGTTTGAACAGAATTCCCTCTGTTCTTCCTCTGGATAGATTACCAAGAATTCCAAGTAAAGATTTTTTTAATCCTTCACAGTAAACTGTGTTATTATCAGGAAATATTATCCAAAGAATTTTCCTTTTCTTGTATTTTGCAGATATACATATTTTGTGATAATCCATCAGAGCAATCCTCCTTTATAAAAACAAATTAGTAATGTGAAATTGCCTTAATATATCCTATTTCAGTCAGGGAGGTAACAAATTATTTTCTTTTAAAGATGAAATCTTTCACTATGTTCTCCTTTTATTTTAATAATTAGCACTTTTCACACATTGAGACACTTGTTAGCATTGTTCAGTCCATGAAAAATCCTATGAGTTAGGAAAATGTTTTAAAAGAATTTGTGTGCTACTGTTTTTGTCAGGCTTAAAGTTAAAGTGATAATAGGAATTGAGACCCAAGAAAAAAAGAGCATTCCAACCCCCCCCCCAATTATTTCTTGAATTAATCTTGAAAATAGGTAAAACTACTTCTAATGGGTTGAATTGTTTCCTGAGCTGTGGGGGGTGGGGATGTTGAAGACCCAATTTCTGGTGGCTGTGAATATGACTAAATTTTTGAAGACCTTTGCATATATAATCAAATTGAGATCAATAAAGGTGGACCCTACAGCGGTAGGGCATTGGCCTTGCACGCAGCCAGTCCGGCGATCCGGGTTTGATTCCTCCGCCCCTCTTGGAGAGCCCAGCAAGCTACCAAGAGTATCTCGCCCACATGGCAAAGGCTGGCAAGCTACCTGTAATATATTCAATATGCCAAACACAGTAACAACAAGTCTCAAAATGGAGATGTTACTGGGCTCGCTCAAGCAAAAGATTATATGGAGAGGGACATTTTAGAGATACAGAAATGATACCCACTAGAGGCATGAAGGTCACGTGAAAATGCAGACAGTTTTGAGTTATGCTACCGCACACTGAGGCGCTCCTAGAATCAACAATATCTAAATGACAAAGGATTCTTCCACAGAGCTTCATAAAAACAGGGTCTCTCTATAATGTGTTATGTTTCCCTGTTGAATTTGCTTTTTATAGCCCCCAAATGAATGAATTTCAGACATACTAAAATGTACTTTTTATTTTGAATGCAGTATTATTTTTCCTTGAGAGCTTGTTTGGAGGTTCTAGCAGGGGAGCACAGCTACTCGTATACCCTCGACCAAAGACCAGTCCATCTCTATTAGGGGAAGGCTGTCCTCTTCAACTGAGCGTGCAGCTTCGGAAGGGATGCACATGGAGCAGTGAGGGAGGAAGGGAACACCTGCCTAGCCAGCCAGATCAGCCGAATCAACCTTGGCGATCAGTGGGGTGACAGAGGTCACAGCCAGATCACCCTCACATCCTGTGGGCTGGAGCGATAGCACAGCAGGTAGGGTGTTTGACTTGCATGCAGATGACCTGGCCAATCCAGGTTTGAGTATCTCACCTATACAGCAAAGCCTGGCAAGCTACCTGTGATGAACTTGATTTGCTCGAGCAGATCCACTAACATCACCACTGGGACACTTGTTACTGTGTTTGGCATACCGAATAGGTCACGGGTAGCTTGCCAGTCTTTGCTACGCAGGCAAGATATTCTTGGTAGCTTGCTGGGCTCTCCAAGAGGATCATAGGAATCGAACCTGGATTGGCCAGGTCGGCCATGTGCAAGGCAAATGCCCTACCTGCTGTGCTATCGCTCCAGCCCTTATTTTTCCTATTGAGATAAAATTAAATATATTTTCTATTGATATATAATTAAATATAATTTCATAATTTAAAAGTGTATATGTGCTATTTTGATACACACATTTTTGTATTTGTATATATAACAAAGTTCATGGTAAGGCTAGTTGACACATCAATCACTTCACAGAATTACACATTTTTCTCTGTGTGGCATGGATATTTAAGATCTATTCTCTTAGCAATTTTCAAGTTTATAATACAATATGTTAATTAAGTCATCTTGAAGCATATTAAATTCTCAGAACTTACTTATAACCAGAAGTCTGTATACTTTTTTTTCTTTTTGGTAGAATTCACTAGAGAAACCATCTGCACCTGGCCTATTCTTTGTTGGGAAGCTTTTGATTACTGCTTTAATCTCCTTGATAATTATTGATCTGTTAAGAATTTCTGATGTTTCACAATAAAATTTGGCAGATTGCATGCTTTTCAGAGTGCATTTATTCTAGGATTTCCAAATAATTGCATCCATTTGTTTATAGCAACTTTTCATGAGAGTTTGTGTTGTGTCTTATAATATTTCCCACAGGCAGGAGGTATTAGAACTAGGTATAGGGGCCAAGCATCTCTAGGTTCATAGATCTCAGTTCCTACTGATGAACTAAGAAACTATAACTATGAGGAAGTTGGATCATCCTAACAACTAGGAAGCTATAGCTGTGAGGATATTGGATCATCCTAAGCTTCTCTTAGAAGTAAATTAGGAATTAAGTTACTCTTGCTTGGTTCTAGTGTTAGCTGTTGAATTCATAAGGTTATGGTTGCTTGGTATTGGTGCCTAGTGTGAGTCCCTTTCAAAATCCCTAAGAATGCAGGGTTTAGGGGGCTGGAGCAATAGCACAGCAGGTAGGATGTTTGCCTTGCACAGGGTTGACCCAGGTTCAATTCCCAGCATCCCTGATCACCTCCAGGAGTGATTCCTGAATGCATTAGCCAGGAGTAATCTCTGTGCATCACCAGGTGTAACTCAAAAAGCAAAAAAGAAAGAAAGAAAGAAAGAAAGAAAGAAAGAAAGAAAGAAAGAAAGAAAGAAAGAAGAAAGAAGGGAGGGAGGGAGGGAGGGAGGGAGGAAGGAAGGAAGGAAGGAAGGAAGGAAGGAAGGAAGGAAGGAAGGAAGGAAGGAAGGAAGGAAGGAAGGAAGGACAGACAAAGAAAGAAAAAAGAATACAGGGCTTGTCTCTGCTGTGCTTAAGACAGCAGAAATGGTTGTACGTGAGATGGACAGGACACTGGTTTTTACGACTCAGAGAATCTATTAGGATGATTGAATTTGGTGGTTCCTGCTCCAAACTCTCAGACTACAACCGGGAGAAAATAGTTGTATGGACTTGAATTGTTCAAAAAACTAAAGTGTAGGTGTGTTATCTGATATACAGGTTAAACACAGATTCATACATCAAATGAATCTCCTCCAGATTCATTTGATGTACAGTTCTGGTGACAGTCCCAGAGTGAAACAGTTTCTGACTGTTTTTCAGGAATCCAGGACAGTTTGCTTCTGTGACTAGGAACATGGATGGTATGTCAGCTGCTCTTGAGTTGTTTCAGCTCTCCTTAGTCTTGAATTTCACTGCAGTCTTACAATCTCCTACCTGGAGCCCAAAGCTCCTATTTTATCTGTTTGTGTATATTTCACTGTGTTCAGGCAGGAAGAGTATGTGCAAAGGTCTTCTTATTTTGTCGTTCTGCTGTGTATTCAAAGCTTCCATATTTTACTATAACTTTCTAGAGAAAGTACATTTCTATTATTTCAAACCCCTATTGGTGGTATTTTATGATGGCCATCTTGGGAATCTAATATACTGCTAAATTGTATTCAGTGTTTGGAGTCTACAGAGGTAATGAAATGTTCATTAAAATTGCTTTCTCCAGTCTTAATTTATATTGTTAAGGTGCTTGGTGAAGTATACCAATCTTCAACTCTTCTACATAAGCAATGGCAATTCATATATATCATACTTCAACTTCTTCTTTGTTATGTTGATACCACATAGACATAGATCATTGAATTTGGAGGATATATATCAAATAAGCAATCACCTGTAATCAGACTGTGTGCAGTCTATATTTGAATATTGAATTCTTGGAGGATAAACAAACTCACCACCTTTCAAGGCAATTTATTGTGCCCTTGGATAAAGAACCTATCCATTTTTTTAAATGCAAGTGGAAATTGTATTTCTTGTCTTTTCGTTTCTGTCATGAGGCACATCTAACAGTTTTAATTTCACCATTTAATTGGAACAGCAAAAGAATTGCAACTCCTGGCTAGTATCTCTCCAGACTGGATTTTCTACAGACTCCACCATGGGCTTATCCTTCAATCATGGCCCAGGTGACATTGCTTCCATTGTAGGTTGCATGTCTCCTGTGGCTCCCTTCATCTTGTTTACATTAACCTTGTGAACAGGCATTTCAGCTCCCACATTTTCTTACAGCTACTCAACAATGCATGAGGCTCTGTGGCTCGGTGACATTGCTACATGGCTAGTTTGCCCAATTAAAACAAGACTTAATTAAATCTTAATGTTGCACCCAGCTCTTATGGAACTGTTATTTTCACTTCTCTATGCTATTAGCAGAATGATAATGAGAGCTTATGGAAGACAGAATCAGCCCACTTGCCAGAAGTAGCATTTTGTCACCACTCATGCTCCCATTTCACTAAGCTTACTCTTGGGCTCATTTTATTTTTCCTTGCAGATGTACAGATTGCTTTACTCTTTGCTTTGTTTTGTTTTGTTTTGTGTTTTTGTTCTTGTTTGTTTGTTTTTTTTTACTATGCCTAGCTATGCTCTAAAATTACTCTAGTCTCTGAATTCAAGGACCACTCCAGGCAGTGCTCTGGGGATCATATGTAGTAATAGGAATTGAACCCAGATCAGCCACATGCAACTCAAATGCCTAATTCACTGTACTATTGTTCTAGCCCTGTGTTTGCTCTTTTTGAGTTGGAAACAAACATTACAATTTAACAAGGTATCACATAAAGCCTATGGTATCTATACAAAAACTTTTTTTTTTTTTTTTTTGCTTTTTGGGTCACACCCAGCAATGCACAGAGGTTACTGGCGGTGTGCAGGGGACCATATGGGATGCTGGGATTCGAACCCAGGTTGGTCGCATACAAGGCAAGCACCCTACCCGCTGTGCTATCGTTCCAGCCCCTCAAAAATAAATTTTACAAAAGTTATTTATACGTTTATAGATAAATGTCATTTAGCTACATGAAAAGAAGCAAGATTTAAAACAGAAAGATGTGCTTTCCATATTACTATTATATAATTTCCATTTTTAAATTCATGAATTGTTAAACTTCAAGCTTTCCAGATACTCCAATAACTGAATATTCCTCTAATATTTTATATTTAACATAAAAATGTTTTCTTGTTTCTAATTTATGGCAGAAGTTATCTTTATGGGGAAAAAATCAATAAATTTAAAAATATTGCTATCTCCTTGAATGACCAACCCCAGAAATTACTAATTTTTTTCAGCAAGCTCCCAAATTCTTAGGAAGTATGTTGTACCATGATTATTAATCTTGGTCCAATAAGGCATATTTTAAAATTTAACTATCATTGATTTTCTGAGAGAAGTACAAGAAAAAATAGAATTGTAAGGTTGGATATTTACATCCAAATTGTCAGTTACAAGCACATGCAAATAGGAGGAGAAAAATCAACAGGCCTGTGAATTCATTGTGTTGTACTGTATCTTTTTTTTTTTCCTCCCGTTGATCATCGATTTGCTGGAGCGGGCCCAGTAACGTCTCCATTGGAGACTTTGTTGTTACTGTGTTTGGCATATCGAATAGGTCACGAGGAGCTTGCCAGGCTCTGCCGTGCGGGCGAGATACTCTCGGTAGCTTGCCGGGCTCTCCGAGAGGGGCGGAGGAATCGAACTCGGGTCAGCCATGTTGGCTGCGTGCAAGGCAAACGCCCTACTGCTGTGCTATCGCTCCTGTATCTTTAAACTGATAAAAATCTGGAAGTGGACTTCCTATTTATTTACCTCTTCCTTTTATTTACATTTATATTAGGGTTTTTTTGTTTATTTGTTTGTATTTTTGTAAATCACACTTAGCAGTGTTTATGGTTAATCCTGTCTCTGGACTTTTTGGTTTGGTGGGACACACTTGGCAGTGTTCTGGATCTGAGATGTCTGGCATCAAACCTGGGACTTCTGCAAGCAAAGCAGTCAGTACTCAATGTGTTGAGTATCTCTCTGGTCCCTCTTTCTCTTTGACTGATTCCAGAGATTGAAGCTAGATTCTCATACAAGGAAAATGCTCTACTGCTGAGTTACATTGGTCCACCTCTTTCATTTTGTAAGATTTTTGTTATGAATAATAGTGATGATAAGCTGAGTTAGTCTGAGCACTGTAGCACTGCACTGTCCTTCCATTGTTCATCAATTTGCTTGAGCAGGTACCAGTATCGTCTCCATTGTGAGACTTGTTGTTACTATTTTTGGCATATCTAAGATGCCACAGGGAGCTTTCCAGGCTCTGCCATAGGGGAGGGATACTCTTGGTAGCTTGTCAGTCTCTCTGAGAGGGATGGAGTAATCGAACTCAGGTCAGCCGTGTGCAAAGCAAATACCCTACCCGCTGTGCTATTGCTCCAGTAGTGAAGACAAAATAACCTGTAGCACTTTCTGAACACCAGGTTTTCATGTTAAATAAAAGTAATTTCAAATGATCAAATAGTATTAATTCTGCATTAGATTAAAAAAACTACTATGGCAAAAAGTACTAGGAGGTATCCTTTCAAAGAAAAGTAAAAATTAAAGTCTGTATGTGCATGTTCTCATTTCCACACCAGTGTAAATAAAATAAAATAAAATAAAATAAAATCTTTTAAAATATATATGAGGATCAGGAATAGAGTTAAATCCCAATGGTGTTATACTTGTCTGTGTAAGGCCATAGGTTGTATCTTCAGCACCACAAAATAAATGGATTAAATAAATAAAATGAAATATATACACATATAGAATAAAATGTATATAAAATAAAGTAAAATGAAATGGATATGAAAATTTTTATGTTTAATCCACTAGAACAGAAAAGTTCAGAGTGGAAACTCAGGAACCAAGTTTCATACCTGGTACTACATAGACCTCCCTTCCAGACACTTCTGGGTGGGTGTATCCCTGAAAACCTAAAAATATCACTGGTTTGGATTGGGCAATCAGAGCTCTTGAGCCCCACCAAAGTATTCCTAGAGACCCCCAGTGCCTCTGGCCTGAGCCAAACTATATATCATCACTAGACCACAGCACTGAGCCTCAGAGCCCATTGGTTCTGTGATTCCTGCTTTCCCTGAGCATTGCTTGGGGGAAGTCCAAAAAATTTGGCATAATGTATAGAATTTGTGAGCTTGACAAATTAATTAATTAAATTAAATTAAAAGGGGCTGGAACTATAACACAGCAGGTAGAGCATATGCCTTGCACACAGCCAACCCAGGTTCGATTTCTCCATCCCTCTCAGAGATCCTGGCAAGCTACCAAGAGTATCCTGCTTGCACGGCAAAGCCTGGCAAGCTACCCATGACATATTTAGTATACCAATAACAGTAACAAGTGACACATAACTGGTACCTGCTCGAGCAATTCAATGAAAAACAGGAGGACAGTGCTATAGGACAGTACTAGTGTATAGAAAAGATACTTTAATTTTGAGTATTCTGTATAGACATCTAACTTATGTCTGCTGCATGACTCCATATTGCCATGTGCAAAGATCATAAAATTATCCAATTAGTGTTTCACTTTTTTTAAGGAAGTAAATTCGTGATTAAAATCAAGAAATGTAAAGAAACATAATTTTCTAAAAGATTCAGAATTTGTGTAGCTCAAAACAGTATTGATTAGCTTTATTATTTGACTAGTTCTTAATTTTTTGAAGTAGTCTCAGAATCAATCAAGAAATGGGTTTTTTAAATGGCATTGATCTATTTAATGTTAGTCTTTAACAGACTAAATTTCCAAGAGATCTACAAGCAAAAGAGATATGTCTCTAAGGCACATCACCAATATACAACCACTTGCCCAGAGCATGGCTCATAGAGAGCAAACAATCATTAAGTGAATTGCTGACTGACAGACTAGCAGATGGACTGACAGACAAAATCAATGACTGCAAAAACATAAGCATTCCCTGAACTAAGAGCCAAGGTTTGTTTTGAACTTCCACAGATTTGATAAATGTTATCTTCTAACTGGTGGCAGAACAGACAGAAGTGCTCTTCTTATTTTTCCTCTATTTAAATTTTTTTTGTTAAAGCACTGTGATTATTCATAATTGGGTTTTAGGCATAAAATGTTCCATCATAGATCCCAATGTCAACCCCTGCCAACAATGTCCCCAGGTTCCCCGACCCCCACCCCACCACTTCACTAGCCCGCCATCTTGACAAGCATCTTTCTAGGTTTTGTTGTTAAAGTTTGGATCTCATGATTTCAGTGTTGTTGACGCTCTTGTTTGGCTATTTAGCTCTATCATTGCTTAACAGCACCCGTGTACCTAAATCCCCTTATATCCTGCCCTCTATTGTTTCTCATCTGTTTCTTGTCCCCTTCCCCTCCACTCTATTTTTTGCCTTCTCCTCCCTATACTCTAGTGCCAAGAGTGTTCTAGGCATCCCCCACTTTATTTATTTATTTTTTTTAAATCCCCTCTATATATTTTTTTTTGATTTTAAAGTATTTTTTTAATAATTTATTTATTGGATCGCTGTGGGAAAAGTTACGAAGCTTTCAGGTTTAGGTCTCAGTCATGCAAATATCAAACACATTTCCCTTTACCAATACTTATTTTTTACCCCGAAGAACCCCAATAAAACCCCACCCCCCCATCCCTCCCAGTGTCTGCGAGGAACGCCCCCCTTCCCATGAGGTTTTAGTCACCCCCACACCCCCGGCTCATACCTGCTCTCCACAAGGCTCCCATGCAGCCACCATCTTTCATTCCAGAGGGAGGAGGGCGGAAGGGAGCAACACCCTTTCCCCTCCGGGCAGACATGATGGCCTGGATTAACGCATTGTCCGTTCACTTTTCTGGGTTCTGCATTAAGTCCTTGTGCTTCTGGGGCTGTAGTCGTGCTGGAGAGCTGCTTGTGGGGGGCAACTGGTGGCCTCGGTAGGGCGTGAATGACAGACTGGAACGCCCCCCTTCCCATGAGGTTTTAGTCGCCCCCACACCCTCGGCTCATACCTGCTCTCCACAAGGCTCCCATGCGGCCGCCATCTTTCTTTTCAGAGAGGAGAGGGCAAATGGGGCAACACCCTTTCCCCTCCAGGCAAACATGATGGCCTGGATTAACGCATAGTCCGTTCACTTTTCTGCTCCAAGCTGCTGGGTTCTGCATTAAGTCCTTGTGCTTCTGGGGCTGTGCATCCCCCACTTTAAACCATTGTGTTCTCTCATCCTGTTACTCGAAATACTACATAAGCGTGATAGCATCTTGCGTTTATCCTTCATCTCTCTTTGTTTGACATGATACCTCTCATCCATGTTGCAACAAATTGCCTAATTTCATTATTCTTCACACCTGTGTAGTATTCATCATACACACACACACACACACACACACACACACACACACACACACACACCACATCTTTGGCAGTGCTCAATAAATGTAAAATACATCTGAAATCCTGACACTTTCTATTCATAACTTTCTATTTACATATGGAAAAGTGCCCTCTCTATGTAATTAAGGACCTCCACGTGTGCCCAAATGGCATGGTCCTCACAAGAAGTTGCTATCAGAAGCACCAAAGTAAACTTTCTGCATGAATCCATGGAATGGAGCCTCATGCCTCTTGACATTGCTAGAAATTTTTTCTTATCAGTAAGATTGAACATCAATTTTCTCATGCAAACATATTATTAATGGCTTTTGGGGTGGGGGATATAGTGGTTAAGTGTATTTGACTCACATATTTGAGGCACTGGGTATGATCTCTGGAACACTGTATCACTGTCTTCCTGTTGTCATCGATTGCCTCGAGCAGGCCCCAGTAATGTCTCCTTCATCCTAACCCAGAGATTTTAAAAAGTGCACATTCGAGGTGCCACAAATGAGACACACAATTGTTACTGGTTTTTGGCATAATGAAGACGACACAGGGAGTTTGCCAGACTCTTCCGTGTGGGCAGGATACTTTTGGAAGCCTGCCAGGTTCTCCAGAGTAAGAATTAGATGATAAGATGTTGCGCAGTCGCGAATGCAGCCACGTGCTTCCGGGAGCAGGCTTTTATAGTCTCTGGGTCTTGGCAGTTGATGGGATTACAGGGCGCCAGGAGCAGTTGGTGGGTGTAACGCCTACATACCGGAAGATGGAGGATCTGGGTGGAAGAGGCCCAGTCCCAATCAGAGCAGGCTTGGAGATCTACACCCCGGGTCCCGCATACCTGGGTTCCTTCATGCATGAGGCTCGTCCTAATGTGTGGAAAGTGGTCTTAAGCATGGCTGTGGCTGGAACTGGAGGTCTTCAGCTTCCGGGGCTCTGCTTGGGGTGGGGAGGGAAACTCCTCCAAGGGGCCCTGGTGAGAACAGCCAGGCGTGGAAGCAGGAGACTCTGCACTGTCAAAATAATGATCTCTGGCACTACATAAAAAGTAAAAAGAGCAAAATATAGCGACTGACTCTGTCTTTTTGGAGGGGGAGCTTTTGGGGGTCATACCAGGAGATGATCAGAGGTTGCTCTGGTCAAGCACTTAGGAATTAGAAGCACTTAAAGTGTTTGGGGGACTGTTTGGGATGTGAAGGATCAAGCCTGGGATGGCCAGATACCAGGCAAATACTCTACTTGCTGTACTACTGCTCTGGTCCCCAGCCATTGACTTTTTTCTCTCCTTCCTTTTTCTTCACCTCCTGTAATAACAAGCAAATAAGATGCACAACAATTGTTCCAAGACTGAAAGTTCTTCCTTTTGTGTGTTAACTGTAATTATTACTTACTCATATGGCACTGATTTGTTCCATGAAAAATATTGTCAAGAGAATTAAAAGACAGGTCACAGACTGTGGAAATTTCTAGCAATGGACAATTGTCCAAAATATATGCTCTTAAAAGCAAATATTAAAAACCCAAGCTGATTAAAAATTGACTAAGGCTAGATATATGCCTCAACAAAAATGTGCAGATGACAAATGAACATAGCAAAGGATGTCCACATCATAAATCATCATGGAAATTCACATAAAAATATCAGTGAGATACCACTAAACAATACTGACACTGTTGAAAATGGCAACATTTAGAAGCATTAACTTCAAAGGATGGCAAGACTAAGGAGCAATAGAAATTCTCAGTGGTTGTGGGTGAGAATGTAACCATTTCAAAAAAATAAGCTGATACTTTCCCACAAATGAAGTCTACTCTTATCACATGACCTAGCTGTCACTGTTTCAGGGTGTCACCTGCCCCCTCTCAGTGACATGAGGTGCATTCAGGGCAGATAACCATCTCCCAGGCAGACTGACAGCAACAGACAGAGGAAGTAACAGGGGACATCAGGTTGGTTGGTAATCAAACACTGTCCTGTCCTCCCACTGTTCATCAATTTGCTCGAGCGGTCCCAGTAACGTCTCCATTTTTTTGAGACTTGCTGTTACTGTGGTTGACATATTGAATACGTTATGGGTAGCTTGTCAGGCTTTGCCATGTGGGCGAGATACTCTCGGTAGCTTGCTGGGCTCTCCCAGAGGGGCAGAGGAATCGAACCCGGCTCGGTCAGGCTGGCTGCGTGCAAGGCAAACACCCTACCGCTGTGCTATCGCTCCAGCCAGTTGGTAATCAGTGACCATTTATTCAAGTGTCACAGCATGAGTTATAGTGAAATCATGAAGGGCTGGGGGTAGCAATTACATATAGGTCTGATTATTTATTATTATGAATAATAAATGTAAAGTGCTTTTTAAGGAGAAGTTCTTCTAAATTTATTCAAGGGCAAAAATCTCATCTAAGGGACTACAGCATTCTTGAGAGGAGAGCTTCCATCTAGGGTGGAATTCCATCTAAGGGCATTTTGCTTTCTCCTTTTCTTAGCTAGTAATCCATTCAAACAATCACCTTAATAATATTTCTCATCATTTTATATGAACACAGTAAGAGATATATTAAGCTTAAAGGGTGGATCTTCCTGGGGACTTCCGAATACAGTTCTCAGGCCAGGTTAGTTTTTCCTAACACCATCAGGGTCCTTATCCGGTCACTATATTTGGTTCATGTCAGAGTTTGTTCCATGACTATGCTCTTAATTTATTATACTTCTTATGGTGCTTAGTCTGTCCCATTTCGATGCCAGAGTAAGTTGCATCTTGTCCTGGATCCACCTAAGTCCCCCCACTAGGGCCACTCTTTTGGAGTGTTAGGAACTAAGGACAACAGAGGCTTAAGTCAAGTAAATACGATGGATGCCCAGGAGTTCATATTATTCAGAGTCAATTAACTCCCATGTTACAAAAACATAACATTGTCTTCCTGTGTCTATACAAAAGGAACAATACACTAAAATAAAATATGCAAAGGACAGAAAGGAAAGAGAAAAGCACTGTTTCACTTATGTACACAAAATCCAGAACCCTCAGAAGAATTTGACTTTACAAGTAAAAAGGTCAGATTTGGGGATGATTGTGATTAACAGGGGAAGGAGAGCAGAAAGGAAAGGGTAAAGATAAACACAGAAAATTGGGAATTTCTGATGGAATTGGGTGTGCCTCAGTAGCACTGTGGTGGGAGTAACTCAATAAAACTATGCTCCCTGTAGGGGGAGAAAGGACAACCCAAGTTAAACCTAAATTGCTTAACACTGTAATTCAATACCCAGTATTCCCATTCCCTGGTGTTTACCCCTCAAATTTAAGAATCACCAACATAGAAACCATTCATGTAGATGTTTATAACAGCCTTATTTACAACTAACCAATCTTGGGAGCAAACATTCAGTACGGGAGTCGATAGATGGTGGTGCACATAGGCAGTGGAATTTTATTCTTCTCTAAGAAGTAATGAATTATCAAACATGAAAATATATGGGTAATGTAACACATATTACTAAGCGAAAGAAGCCAACATTACATGCTGCTAAAATATCACTCAACATATACAATATTCTGATAAAAACAAAATTGAACTCAAACTAGCCAGTGTAAAATGCCAAGAGTGAAATCAGATATTAAATTTGTACCTCAGGTGTTATAGACTTGTCTGCCTGGCTTTTCATTCTAATTTTACACACACACACAAACACACACACACATACCATTTAGAACTTGTTGTTTACTAGAAAGGAAGTGTTAATATTCGGGTCTCTTATAAAATCTCCCCTTTGCATCCTGAGAATTTCCTCTCTGATTTGACTGACTGATATATATGTTATCTTTTCAGCTCATTTATTCAGAAATTGCTTCTATGATTCTCCTCCCATCTTTTTCTGTGCCTTTGATGGCACCCAATCAATATCTTCTTTCACCACAGGACACAGTATAATGTGGTACAATCATTTATAAAATAAAATGCTTCTATATCTTTAAGTAGACAATGAGTGTTTTTACAGTAGAACTTGTGAGGTTAGCATAGGTCTGTGTGTATCATAGATAATCTGGAAATAGCTGCTGGATAGCATTGTGAAAAAGTCAGTAAGCTCTGATCCTGGAACAGACCCAGGACTGAAACACATTCATGCCTAACTGCCTTGGGGGAAGGTGTGTGCTGGTGCATTTTGCATCTTTACTGGATAAGGCCAACTTCATTCCCTGGTGATGCCAATATGGCAGCTTTCAACAACTTGAAAATTCTCTGGCATCACATAAAAGTTTGGAAGCCTGTAATAAACTGAGAAGGTGAGTCAATAGTCTCCTTCCCAAATTAGCAAGAATGGACATTGTCCAAACATCTAAAGCTTCATAATTCAAAATGTGTTCCTCATTAATTTAAATGTTAATGTAAATTTAATACATGTTGTATTGATCTAGAACTATTTTTATATGAATGTGAATACATAACTGAGCTCTAATGGCATAATCTAAATTGACATGCCTTCACATCAACTTAGAATCTCATTATGGTTTAAAAAAAAAAGAAGAAATAGGAAGTTTCTTTCTCTTTTGGTCCCTTTTTCTCTTTATAATCCTGTAGACCCCTTTGTTGTCTTTTAGTTATTAGATCTTCTAAGAAAACCTTTGAGAGAACATTTGTTTTCAGTGTAATATATTTGGATAGTCTTGAGCAAATGAGATGCTGGGAATCGAACAAGGGTCAGCTATGTACAACGCAGTTCCTACCCCACTTAGAAGATTTTTAGAAAAGGCTGTAATTATCATCTGATACAGTAACCACGGGCTGGAGCAATAGCACAGTGGGTAGGGCATTTGCCTTGCACAGACAACTTGGATTCGATCCTTCCGTCCCTTTTGGAGAGCCCAGCAAGCTACTGAGAGTATTCTGCCCACATAGCAGAGCCTGGCAAGCTCCCCATGGAGTATTGGATATGCCAAAAACAGTAACAAGTCTCACAATGGAGACGTTACTGGTGCCCACTTGAGCAAATTGATGAACAGCAGGAGGACAGTGCTACAGTCTTGCACAGAAAAATTGATTTTTGAATGAATTTTATTTTTTTAGAAAATTGCTTATTGCTTATATAGTTTCAACTATTTGTGGAGAGCAGTGTATTTCCCATTCTTTTGGATAAACCTGAAGTCTCTATGAAAACAATGAAATCTCATTGCATTTTGTTAGCTCTTGACAAATTTAGTTCCTTTTAAATTATGAATTTGTATTTCTTTATTTAAAAAGAAAATAAAATTTCTAAAAAGTATCTCATTGAGTTAGGCTCGTATAAAAGAGATTATGAGAATGATAATAATAATGAAGCGGGTGGTACTTGGAAATTTTAATATATTCAACTAAAGACTTTCATAAAATATTCTTTAACAAGTAAAGCAGAACAAAGAAATGTTGCTATCTTTAACTTTGAACTATATCAAGAAAATATTAGCCACATTTATAAAGTTCCATAACACGCATATTATATTTCTGGCCCTAGAACTCAGATTACTTTGACCCCAAGATTTTAGTCACTCCTAGTTTCTCTCGATCTGAAACAATATAGTGCAACTCATACAGACTAGTCTTCAGCGGTAGATATTTTTAAGACATGAATATAAGCATACTACTGAAGATTTGATACTAGTATATAGAAACTGGGTGGATGGATGAAATTCAGAAATATGGTGTCTAGTTTGTGAACACACTCTATCTTTTTTCCTTCACAACATACTGAAATTTGAATGAACTGAATACTAAGACCTCTTTTAGACCCCATTCCATGAGTCTGCATAATGATATAATTCACTTTTTTTCTGGTCAACAAAATGCCTGGTTCTCTTCTTCATAACTACCCACCACAGTGGTGTGTTTGTGTGTGTGTGTGTGTGTGCGTGTGTATGTGTGTGCGTGCGTGTGTTTCACATGTCTTTACCCAGCAGGCAGTGCCCAGATTTCCCAGTTTGGCTTTCTGCCCTAAGATGCATATGTACAAAGTAAGCATTCTGCTATTAACACACTTCTTTGAAACATGCTAACTACCAGCGAAAAAAATTCAGGCTTCTAGATGAATAAAGTATATTTCATTTGCCAGAATACAGAAATGAAATACAAACATCACAGAGAAAATCAGACAAGGCCTTCATATTTCAAAATGAGGATATTAACCATTGTGTTCCAGGACTTGGATAATATGGACCTGCGAAATCTTATTGAAATAGGATATTTATTGGCAGATGCTAATATGCTTTGTCAAGCGAGAGCAGAGTGCCTAACAAAAATCTGTATTACTCAGGAGACACACAGACCTAGTAATTCTACCACTTATTACCTCTCAAGGCAATTGATTCAGTTTCTTTACCTACAAAATGTAAACTACAATTCCAAGTGTTCACAAGGTAGTTAAGAGACTTAAAATGTGAATTAATATAGAGAGTTGTCGCAGTATCACATTAACAGTACAAACTAAGACTCAAATTGTTCCCAGTAATAAGAAAAATCTGTTACACAAGGCTAAATGTTTTCCTTCTGAATAATGATTATCAGAGATAAAAAGAGGTGGGGTAACAGGAACAGGTAGAGGGTCAGCTGAAAGATGGTATGTGATAACTAGACCCTCGGTGGCAGTATGGTGTGGTATATACAATTGTTCAAGTAGGAAGCTCTATTCTTGGAATTTAAATCATTTTGTAAAACAGGTGCTTCAATATTTTTTTATCTTCATTTATTTTGAATAGTGCTTTCAGCTATTGCTCAATTCTTGACTTTAGGACGTATTATTTTAAAAGATAATGACACATGAAAAACTAATGTTTTACCCTTCAAAGATACCCAAGGATGAGAGGTAGGAAGCTACAGAGTGATGTGGAATGCTCTAAGTTTCCTTACAAGTTTCTTAATATTTCCCATTTTCTACAGAACTTCCCTTGATACAATAATAGAAAAATTAACTACTGGATCACAGGTCATCAGGTGTCAAAAGATTATGTTCTGGTCGAGTTGAAAATCCAAATGTAATGAACTTTATTAAACTGATTTTTAATAATATTCTAGTTTAAGTTATTATAATCAGACAGGCTAGAGCAATAGCACAGCGGGTAGGGCATTTGCCTTGCATGCGATCAACCCTGGTTCAATTCTTCTGTCCATCTTGGAGAGCCCAGCAAACTACCGAGAGTATCCCATCCGCATGGCAGAGCCTGGCAAAGCTTCCCGTGGCCTGGCATATTTGATATGTCAAAAACAGTAACAAGTCTCACAATGGATATGTTACTGGTGCCCGCTAGAGCAAATTGATGAACAACAGGAGGACAGTGCTACAGTGACAATGCTAAGTTATTATAATCGTATAATATTTATGTTTTTAATGTACAAAATCACTACAACCACCACTAATAAAGTTCCCAATAACCCCACGACTGCCCCTATGTCACCTCTACCTCATCACTTAATTCCTTTCATTCCTCTGCTTGAAATTTGAGTTTTTCCATCCAAACACAAGGTTTTGTCATCATTTAGTATTACCTAGTCTCTTGTTCTATTTCTCCATATACCACAGAGCAGTAAATCCATCCATATTTTTCCTCTCTCTGACTTATGTCACATAACATTCCAAGTTGCAGAGAACTAAAAAGTTTAACATAATGTTCCACTGTGCAGATCCTACCCCAGCTTCTTTGTGTGCTTGTCTTTCAGACATTTGGGTTGTTTCTAAATCTTGATCATTGTATCCAATGCTGCAATAAAGGTAGTTGCTCATGTATCTTTTTGAATGAGTGTTTTTGTGTTTGGGGAGTAAATGCCAAGAAATAGAACCCCTGGGTGGTATGGGTGTCCTCTTGTCCTTTTTTTTTTTTCTTTGACAAATCTCTGTGCTGTTTGCCACAGAAAATGAACCAGATGACATTCCCACTCATAGTGAATAAAAGTTCCTTTTTCATGGCATCACAACCAATACCTATCATTTCTAATCTTTTTTTTTATTTATGCCATTCTTACTGGTATGAAGTGCTATGTCGTTTTTATTTGAATTTTCCTGATATTAAGTGACTGACTGGTTTTCAGATGCTTGCTGGTCATATGATTGTCTTTATCAGAAAATTATCTATCTCTCCTCATTTTGGGATGGAGTTTGGTTGTCACTGAATGTTTTATCATTGTGTCATTGGTGTTTTATCTATCTTAGATATTATCCTGTTTATGATAAAATCTACACAAACATATTCTCCCATTGAGTAGGGTTTCCTTATTTTAGCTTAAGTTTCATTTACCCTGAAAAGCCTTTTTAATTTAATTTAATTTTTTATTTTAATTTTTTTTAACTTTGTCAGTGCAGTCAAATCATTAACGACACACATAATGTTGCTTTTCTTAAACCAATATGTAAATCTGAAATTCAATTGATAACTATTCCTTACTATTATTTACCCACAAGTAACTAATAACTCGCAGAGAAAGAAGCAAGTTATGGAGTATATGTAATACATTTATTTAAAAATTTTAGTTTTTAGGGCTATTGATCTAGCTTAATGGACTGAAGACCATGCTTTGAATGCAGAAGACCCAGATTCATTCCAAGTCACCATGTGGTCCCCTAAGCACTACATGAAACAACCCTCAAGCATGGTGCCAGGAGGAGCCACTGCACTTTTCCACACATAGCCCCCCAAACAAACAAACAAAAGCCTTTAAGTTTTAACAAAACATGAAAATTTCGCTGCCACAAATTCTTTCTAACCCTTCCACCTGTATTAAACAATTTCCTTAGAAGGAAGATAATCACAGAACTTAAAAGAGCCTTAGAGGCAACTTTGCATAATTCCCTTAATTTTATGTGCAGAGAGATTAAAACTCAGTGAGATTTGGAAACATGCCCAAAAGTTCCCAACTAATTATGATAGAGTAATGAATTGAATCCAGTTCTGATTTTCAACCCAATGCCTTTACTTATTATCTTCTTTGTTGCTATAACAAGGTGGAAATCAGTACATTGTAGTGTATATTTACATTATGTTTGTTGATTTTTCAAGATGATCTCAGGTCTCCAGGGTGGGGGGCCGGGGACCAAATGTCCTGACATTTCAATACTTGGGTTTGAGGATGCAGTGCTACTTGAAACCTAGAGGTCCAAGGGACCATCAGAGCCACATTGAAAGTGCTACAACCCTCCAGAGTCAACACTAGAAGTTTTGTGACCGGGGTGCTTCAGAACTACTGCTCAGGGGTCCATGTAGTGTTGGGAATAGAAAAAAATGACAGATAAATTTGTTCTCATTTTTACAGCATGATTTTTCAAAAACAAAATGTTTTCTTCTTCCAGATTCCAAAGGAACATCATTGGCAGAAATCTGGAGTACTTCTGTAGCTTTGGTTTGTCCCAAGAAAATCAGGACCTGTTGGAGAAATTTTGATAAGGTTAGTTCCAAGTTCGACCCATCCATTTTCCTGGGACTACTACTCTAACCATACTATAACAAAGTTCTAAGGTTCAAGAAGTTAAAAGAACAGACAAATGGAGAGTCAGTACCACTTTTGTTAATGATGCAGTTCATATCTAAGAATGTTGGTTCAGTGCTAAAACAGGGTTTCAAAATCTAACCTGTTTAGGGTCTTGGAAATTCTGGGTAATTCTGTCTTCCACCCCCTCCCCCCCCCCACACACACACCGAGAGTTATCTGCCCTATGAATTTTCCACGATGAAGTATAGTAGTTGACTCAATTCATCGGCTAATCTCTGAAACTGAAAAAGTATTGGTCCTAGGTTCACCAAATAATACTTCCAATGGCCAAGGAGAGGAGAAACAGTAAAGAAAGGCAAGAAAGGAGAATATCAGTGATTTTTCTACACATGCCAGAAAAATAGTAATAAAACAGTAGACAAGTAATCTGTATTTTTCCTATATATAAATGAAAGTTAGGAGAGACATGCAAACAATGTCTCTTAGAAGTAGCATCAGGATTTTCTTTGTCTAATAGTTGAGTACTAGAATTTCTTCTGTGTGGTGAAGGTAGCCACATCACTGTAACTTCTCCAGTTTTGAAAGGCAAGCCTAATACTAGACAAAATGTTTGCAAACTCTTTGTTAGATGTCATGTATTTTCAGAATCAAAATGGGCATATTCCTGCATTGTCTGGGAACAGATGATTCTCTCCTATACTGTTGGAATTTGTGCATTTCATTTTTTAAAGTTTATTACATATAGTTATGCTTAAGGCATCCTATTATTCTTTGAGAATGGTGTGAAGGGAATCATTATTCTAGGCAGTGAGTTTAACTAACTCAGTGTGCTTGTTTCAATGGGAATTTGTAAGTGTAATTTAATGTCACTTGGATTTATTTGCTGGCAAAAATAAAATCAAGGATAAGGAATTTATTTAAAGAATAGAAAAGGAGTAATAAGCCTCAAGGAAAGTCAAAGTAAAACTTGGTACAGGACAATGACACAAACTAAGCATTTGTAGAAGATAATGGTAACAGGATTACTTAATAATTTCATAGAATAAATAAATATTTTCCAAAATTTTCTAGAAAAAAAATGTCTTGACCAAACAAACCACTAGCCTTTAATGTGTGTGTTCTTTCTTCTGATATTCAAAATCACATGCCAAAAAATTTATTTATTTTGCTTTTCTGATTTGGTGAAATTTTGATTTTTTCCTCCACTGTTTATAATGTAATGGCAAAGTAAAAATAAAATCACCTTAATAGTTTAGGGTTCCATAACAGGGGGCAAATTTCCTGATTAACCACTCTACCATAAATACTCACCAAGGTAAAAAATGAAAAGGAATTAGGAAATAATGCTTTATTTAGGAAAATCTATTCTTGATACTGATGTTCACCACTCTGTGGAATAGTTGCTGTGTCACCTTTTAACGTGAGCAATCTACAAATATATATTGCTATAGTGACATTTAGAAAGTTGATTATTAGCAACGATTTCTGAAGTATATCTTTAAATAATGCCAAGGGACTAGTAGATTGATTGACCTTTCAAATCTGACACTCAGAACTCACTTCTACAAGTTATTATGCAAGCTTGAATATATGATTAAATCTTTAAAGGTCCTGATCTTACCTTGTGTTCATTTTCAAAGGTAGAGCTATTCCTTGTCACCATATTTCTGTTCCTGTAGGGAATCTAAACTTCTTATATTTTAAAGAGGAGGTTAGTTTCTCCCATATAGCTCATTCAAGTAGTGAACAGGAATACTTTTAATTTAAAATATTATGCTAGCAATGTTTAAACAAAATAATCCACACATTTGTGGTTTCATTACTGATTATTTAAAATAGTGTGTGAGCTACATGGTTTTTCTTTCTTTCTTTTTTTTTTCTTTTTGCTTTTTGGGTCTTACCTGGCAATGCACCGGGGTTACTCCTTGCTCTGCACTCAGAAATTACCCCCGGCACTGCTCAAGAGGCCACATAAGATGTTGGGAATCAAACCCGAGTCGGCCACATACAAGGCAAACGCCCTACCCACTGTGCTATTGCTCCAGCCCTACTACATGGTTTTCCAGTGCCTATCTATAACTTGAAGAAAAATCTGTGAGTCCAAAAATATGACCAGAGTTGAAAACATGGAGAACCTTTCTTTTTTTTTTTTTATGTAGGCATACTGCTATTTATTCAGCCACTGATTAGGCTGATTGAATTGTGCATAAACTCTGCCTTACATTTTTTTCCATTTTTTATAATTTTATTTATTGAATCACCATGAGAGCAGTTACAAAGCTTTCAGGTTTAAGTCTCAGTCATACAATGAAACACCTGTACCTTCACCAGTGACTACCATCCACCACCAAAATCCCCAGTATACCCCCATTCCACACCCTTCCCCTACCTGTGGGGCAGATGATTTCCAAATTACTCTCTCTATACTTTGATTACACTCAATATTTCAATACCACACCCACCGTCATTATTTGGGATTTTATCCCAACACTCAGATCTGCCAAAAAGGCAACAGTAGACAATTTGTTTTCTATTACTGGTTATGAATAACATATGATGTCGCATGGTTGCAGTGATGGTTGTGCAATTTTGAAATTCCGAAATTTTAACAATTAAATCTGGAGAGATTTCCTGCAAAAACCCGCAAAGTTCTGAGATCTGTTTCTAAGTCTCTGGGATCATGGCCATTAAGTAGCTAGATCAGGAGCCACAGAGGCAGTTCCTGGGCGGCAACTCACGGTCGCATTGGGGTGGAGAGGAAGGGTTGGCTCCACCCCCTTCCCATAAGGCCCTGCTTGTCTCATCACTGCGGGCCCAAACTTCACTGTGCAATGGCCTCTGGTGGATGGCAGCCACGGAGCCGCCAAGGGCGAGCAGGCAGGGAGACAGCATCTTTTCCCTCGTGGGGTGGCCTGGCGACAGCAACCTACTGTGCAGTCTGGACGCATTTCTGCCAAAAGCCTCTGGGTTTCAAGATTTATTACTGAGTCTCTGGGATCATGGCTATTAAGCAAATTGATGGGGAGCCAGAGAGGCCGTTTGTGGGCAGGGACTCATGGTCTCGTTGGGACTGGGGGGGTGTGGGGGGGGGTAAAATGGCCAGCTCCACCCCCATCCCATGAGGCCCATCGTGTCTCGTCACTGTGGGCGCAAACCTGACTGTCCAATGGCCTCTGGAAGATGGCAGCCACCAGGCCGCCAAGGGGGAGCTGGTGGAGGGACAGCACCCTTTTCCCCACGGGGTGACTGGGTGACAGCAACCTACTACGCGGTTCACATGCATTTCTGCCAAAATCCATTAGGTTTCAAGATTTGTTTCTGAGTCTCAGGGATTATGGCCGTTAAACAGTTCAATCAGGAACCAGAGAGGCCTTGCCTCCAATTATATAGCTTAGCCAGAGGTGGTTTGTGGGTGTGTCTCCCACATACCTAACTTTTGGAGGTTTACTTTCTTGGTAAAGTTTGCCCGAAGTTTTTGGGGTCTGGCCAAAGGCACAGCACCAATTTGGGGGTATCTGGAAGTCTGAAGGTGCCATGAGGCTGCTGATGCACTCACCTCACAGGTACAGACTAACCTGCTGGTGGCACCATACCCCCAAGAGGAGCTTTCTTGATATCGCTATGGTTAGCAGAAAAATATGAACTGGAGAGAAATGAGAAAATGTTTTCAGCTCTAGAATTTGAAGGTATGTCTTCCTTCTGCTGAGATGTCAAACTAGATTCGCAGTTACAAATTAAATACTAGGGAAAGCAAATCTACTCAGTAAAAAGAAACAAACTTTTCTACCAAATGAAAAAAAGATTGAGTCAAAAGTTGGAAGATAAGTAAAAGAACTTTTACAAAATGGATCTTCTCAAAAGACACTAAACAATAATTCTTTATCAAAGACCTTAAAAGAGGAATAAAGTGTCATTAGGTGAGTAGAGTTTCTGGCTCTGGAAAAAAAGCAAAACGGTTCTCAATTTAGATTCTTCAAATATGTTTAACACCTCTTAAAAAATTCAAGATATGTCAATATTCAACCCAAACAGAAGTGCCCGCATTACTTCTATTTGGTAAATGATAGTTGATAGACAGATAACTTAAGAATATATAAGCCTAATTTTCAGGATATTTATTTCTGCTCACTTGTTCTGGAATAAACAACAGATTTCTCCCTTTTCCCTTTATCCTCAAAGTCTATATAACCTATTTTAGAACATATCAAGTCAGAATCTGAAAGAAATACACAAGTAACTTAAGAAAAATCTAACTTGATAATTGATAGATCGATCCTGCATAATATATATGTACAAAATCTGGCTTCAGGGCATAAATAAATCATAGCATATTAAAGTCAGATCATAGTGGAAACACACTAACACTGTTTCCTATAATAGAGTCAGTGAAATTTAAAAAATACCTTTTTATTAAGTAATAGATAAAGGTAAAGGTAAAGGTAAAGGCCCTCCCGTTGATCGTCGATTTGCTCGAGCGGGCCCAGTAACGTCTCCATTGGAGACTTTGTTGTTACTGTGTCTGGCATATCGAATATTCTTGGTAGCTTGCCAGGCTCTCCAAAAGTAATAGATATTCAGGGAAAATTTTCAATAATCTATTAAAAAATATATATACATATTATACATACAACATTTTATACATAATATTGGGCCAGGCCACACCGGACTGTGCTCATGGCTTATTCCAGTAGGGTAGGCCTGGGTTCTATGTGAAGTGCCAAGGACTGAACCTGGGTCAGATGTGTGCAAGGAAAACTCCTTACCTTGTGTACTATTTCTCTGGCCCCATAACATTAAGTTCTTAAAATATATCTAACTGAAAAAAATAGAAGTAAACACTTCTTTGGTTAACTATCACAACTCATCTCCTTTTGTTGCCAAATTTTGTCCTACGCAAAATTTTGTCCTACTTTGCATTGATAGCCTAAGTGGAGATTGCCCTATTTGTGCTAAGGTTTATTTCTGATAGCTCCTGCATAATAGAACTCAGAACTATTACCTTTTGAAAGAAAGTTTGTTAAATTGACAAAACAAAAAATTAGAATAAGTCATAAGTTCCAAACAACCTTATCAGATATCTGACTCAGAGACAAAAAGTAGACATGTAGGGCGTTCACCTTACAAGCGGCCAACATGGCCGACCCAAGTTCGATTCCTCCACCCCTCTCGGAGAGTCCGTCCAGCTACCGAGAGTATCTCCCCCACACGGCAGGGCCTGGCAAGCTCCCCGTGACATATTCGATGTGCCAAACACAGTAACAACAAAGTCTCCAATGGAGACATTACTGGGCCCGCTCGAGCAAATCAACGATCAACGGGAGGGCCTTTACCTTTTATAGTGGTAGTTTCTTTATGAATGATATTTTTATTTAGAAAAAAAATAGAGTTCCACTTATTCCTTGAAACACATCTAACAATTATAGCCCCCAATGTCTAAGATGAGATTAATTTCAAGTGAAACAATATTATTGCCCCAATCTAAAAAGAACTAAATGGATTTCTGCTATTATCACATTCATGGGATTTTATTTTTTGGTAAAATCATACAGCTTTTTCTATATGAGACATATAGAAATGTCTCTATATGAGACATTGCTGTAATGGTAGTGACTGAAACAGTTGTTAGATCTGATTCATAGATTTTTTGTAATTAAGAAGAAAAATTCTGTTCACATTCTCACAACCTCAGGCCTTACTAACAAACTTTTAAACTATAAATGTGATATAAAGTTACACAGGAATATTTTAAGCCCCAAGTAATGTCTCTTCATTACTCTTTAATTTAAAACATGAATTAAAGCACACAATAGTGGCAGGAGTATAACTTAGTTGGTGTAATCCTGGAGACCAGTATGGACTGCTCTCAATTTTCCTTCATGTACACCTGAACAGTGATCATTTTTATGATTTACGTCCCAGAAATCAGTGAATGAATAAATGAATACACATGCTCATTTTCAGAATTTCAATATATTATTACAAATAGCTTAATTACTTGAAAGTATAAAAATAATAATCATTATCTAGTCATGAATAATAATTCTTCTGCTCTGTATATGTAGATATGGGTATATATTCACAAGATTTTATTAATTTCAAAGACATAATTAAAAATCATCCAAATATGATAACAGTAAATTGCATATATTACATTCTTCTGTATATAAATTACCTGAATAAAAGTATTACAGATTTTTTTATTTATAATTTTAAGCAAGTCTTAAAATAGACATGTAAGTTCATAAAAAGAAAAAAAAATAAGTTAAAAACCATGGGAAAAAGTATACAAAGCTTAAGAAATAACCTTTTTTCCTCATTAAAATGCAATCACAAGAATGTGCAACTCTTTGGGGTTGGAGAGATAGCACATGGGTTAAGGGACTTGTCTGGCATACAGCTGACCACCTGTTTGATCCCCAGCACTGCATAAGGTCTCCCAAACACTACCAGTAGTGATACCTGATCTCAGGGCCAAGAATGGTCTCTGAATACCACTGGTTGTAGACAAAATGCTCCCCTTCCCCACCAAAAATAATACCACTCTCTCAACCCTATATTGATTTTGTGATAGAAGGAGGGAAGATGGCTCAATAGACCTGTCATGTTTTCCTAGGGTTGGGACTGAGCTATGTTCCTAGAGTCAAAAGTTATTATAGTGACATTATTTTCTGCCTGTTACTTTAGTTCATAGAATGGAGGTGCCGAAGCTACTTGAAATCGTATAAATTCTATGAAGGGCAAGGAACTCCATACAGACATAAAAAGTATCAGGTGTTTATTGACAAATAGAACTAAAAAAGAGGGTAAAAGAGGGCAAGCGATTGAAAAGAGATATGGAAAAGTTTGAAAGGGGAGGTCATACTCCTAGTGCTGCTTCAGAGCAGAGGAGATTCAATATTATTTACTGAGAAGTGAAAATGGGGGTATCAGTGAAAAGAGCACTTGGGTTGCAGAGTAAGCAAAATGTCAGATGTACCATTGTCCAAGCCCATAGAGTACAGGACCCAAAGACATCTGCTTAAGGAATGTGCCAATATATTGACTGGAATACCTTGAGGCCTGTATAACCATTATCACATTGAAGAATAGTTCAGTAGTCCTCAGTCCACCTTGACATGTTAAAAACAGGCTATCCCTAGACATGTCACTCGGGCATCTGGATTATTTTAAACTGAATGTAATTTTGATTCTGAAGACTCATGAACCTTCTAGAATTCCTAACCTGGAAAAATGAAAATCAGTGATATTGCCCAGATTTAATACTTTGGTCATAAATTAACTCTTTGTCTGATAAATTGGTCTATCTGGCAAGGTAAGCAATCGAGACCATATGGTCTTCATCAGATGAGTTTTCCCTCTCTGCATCATGTAAATCCCCTCCCTCTCTGCTTAAAGGTGAGACCCCTTCCCATTCTATACTTAATTCAGGTTACGAACAACTGAATGATTTTTCTTCCCCTTTTCTTAGTATCTATATCTACATATTTGGGGGGTTGCCTTTTTTTAAATTTTCTGGTACTGATTAGTCTATTGTTAATTTCATTACTCAACCAGCTAGAGTCAAACCCACTGGGCTGAGGGAAAATCTCTCTCCTTTCCAACAGAATCTTTAGTATCAACTTAATTACTCAAGGAAATGACCTTAAAATTTAGATTTTGTCCATTTTTTGTCCTTTCATCCAGACTGCTGATCCTGTTCAGTCTCCCAGAATATTCTATCATCAAACAGCATTCATGGAACAGTTAAACTTCCCAAAGATAAAGAAAAGAGATTGCAAGTTAATACAGAAGCAGTTTCCTAACTCTAGATTTTGTTTTTCACACAGCATTCTTGAATGAACAGAGTTAAAATGCTAAGACTCCCTCTTTGACGACGTTTTGAATAGCTATGTTCATGGTGGAGTCTGCTTTTCCCAATCTACTGGTCATTACCATTACCATAAAACTAATGGCAATGAGTAGTAATGGAGATAGGAATGTGTTATATATGTAAATGGAATTAAGCGTCTTCACATGGATAATTTCAATAAATCTTCACAGCACCATATTGAATATCTGTCTTGAATATAAAGACACTGAGAAGTAAAGGTTAAAATAATTTGCTCGAATTGATTGAAATTAAAAGAGGCTAAACATAGGGTTACATATCAACAGGCGTCGGAGTGATTGTACAGGAAATAGGGTACTTGCCTCACATGTGGCAAACCCAGGTTCAATTCCTGGTACCACTTATTGTCACCAAAGCACAGCAAAGACTGATCTCTGAGCATAAAGTTAGGAGTAATCCATGAGCACTGTCACTTGTGGCCCCCAAACTGTATATATATATATATGTATATATATGCACACGTATATACATATGTATATGTACACATATGCAGTGATTAAAAATCATCTTGTTATATCAAATTTTCTGACTGCATAAAGTAATACATTATAATTCCTATGATATTTATTATTTAAATCAACCAGAAATTTGAAAACATTGACATCAGATATAATCCAGAAAAAATCCTCTCAGGTGCCAGGAGTGATTCCATACTGCAGAGCACAACTGAATCTGACCCAAACCAACCCCCATCCAAAAACAAACTGTCTCTCTTGATTTTTAATTTTCTTATACTTTTTATTAATGAGAGAGAGGAGTTAGTGGGTTGTAACTTCACTGATCAACTTTTAGCTGGTTCAGTGTTGTTCAACTCCTGTTCCTTTGCCCTAACCTAAGTAATAAATTGATGATAAATAATAGAATACAAATAAATTTCCTTATAGAAAAGGGATAAATATCTCAAATAATATATATAGTCCGGTATCTTAGTATTGTGGCTGAAGGGGACAAGTATACATCTTCAAGAATGTAATTGGTGAGTGGTAAACAATTGATAATAGAGGTGAAATGAATATTACCTGCTAGGCCTCAGCTGTTCCAAAACACATTGCAGCCCAGAGTCCTTCAAAAATAAAATACTTGAGAAGGCAAGCTATTTGCAGGTCTATTTGTAAGTGATCTTATTTTCTCTATATGTGAGAGGAGATTTTCCCTAAACTTTGTCACCATCATTACTGAATAATCACTCACTGATTCAATATATATATATATACATATATATATATATATATATATTTGGATATACATTCTATATCACAGAGCTATCCCTGAAGTCATTCAGGTGAGTAAATTTTCTCTTGTGCAAAGGGATGCAGCCTAGAAATTCAATATCTTAATAGTATATGGTAGAGATGAGAGGAACAGATGCACATTAACATAAAGATATATATGCTTGCCCACATATATGCATATGCTATCTTGCCATACTGTAGGAGAGAAATATCAATCACACTGAAGATATTAACAGAATGTCTGGGAGACTTCCGTCTTCATCAGAGACGATTTCATGGATGAGTTCAATTTTGAAAAACATTTTGGAAAAAAATGACAGAATAAAATACCATGGCCCAGAATATGGAGACATTTCCTGTTTTGGCAGAGATAAAGATACCAAGAACCTGAGATATTCTCAATATCTTTTCAGAACTGTAATTTTAATTAGACATAAGCACAGGTAAACCCCCTTACTTATTCTGATCAATATCAGAACATATGTCTGTGTTTTTTGGAATACTTTAACCCAGAATTCAACAAAACATTCCCTTCAAGTCTTTCCTTAGAATCGGAATTCCTTGTATATGAGATAGTATAAAATTAATCTAATTAATTGAGATAAATAAACACAGTCAAAATCCTTTCTTAAAGACTTTGCTTTAGGTCAAACTTTAAATTCCACCTTTGCAGCCGAACTCAATTAGTATCCCAACTTTCTTAAGAAAACAAAGGTTATTGTGAGTCACCGTATCAGAAGTATACTTCCTAGCATAGTGTACCTGCTCATTAAATAAAATTTAGGTTATTTTTTGTATTTCTCCACTGTTTCATTAGAAATATAATGTGAAAATCCTGCATACACTTATTGAAGCACTATCTACTATGACATTTGTTTTTTGTACTAACAAAGTAAGTTACTGAGATGTCCACATTGCACAGAGACTATAGGAAATACATGTGGTATAGTGATGAATAGGAAACTATCCCATATGCAAGAGCATCTGTCTACAGGAAGTCTTTTTTCAACAAACCACAATCCCTGTTTAGGGAGTCTGATTGTTCTTTATCTCTAAATTCTAAGAAACAGTGGGTCTCAGAAACATATTTTGGGTGCCAGAAAATATTCTAATATGGAGCTGTAGTCATAATACAGTGGGTAGGGTATTTGCCTTGTGCACGGCTGACGCAGGCTCAATCCCCAGTGACCCATATGGTCACTTGAGCGTCAACAGAAGTGATCCCTACTTGCAGAGTCAAGATAATCCCTGAGCACAGCTGTATATGCCCCCAAACCAAAAACGAAACAAGGAAAAATATTCTAAGATGCTACTAGTCCAATGGACTTGTGAAGCGTATGTATGGTTCAAAATATATGCCCTAAATTTAAGACATTTCTCAACATGACTTGCATGCTAGTGACTGTCCAGCTCCTGACAACATATTTAGTGCCCAGAGTGACACCTTGAGCTAGCCCCTGAAAATCCATCCTTGGTGTGGTCCTCCAAAATAAATTAATTTAATTATTCTAAAATAAAATATTTGCCTGTGTTAATTAAAAACATATACTCTATTTAAAATATAATCCCTACAATAAACCCATGAAGTAATCTTGGTTGGGGCTAGAGGGAATGAGGGAAGTGAAATAACTGGAGGAAACTTACATTTTATGGAGTTAAATGGGCTTGCCCATGTGAACAAGACTAGTGAGACAGAAAGCAGGACTTTATTCTCATTAGGTTAACTCTGTATAAAGTGAGTTACTTGTATTCCAGGAAGTGCCAACTGTATAAAAGCATCTGCCTCTGGAACGTATCCATGATCTTTCTTCAACCTTCTTTTGTCTGATATGATACTCATCTATTCTTGGTTTTTTTGGATAACCACTATGGTCACATTTTCTGCCTCCTTTCCCAGGCAAAAATATTATCGTTTGCAATAATAAAGATGGTAATAGTATAAAGTGTATCTATACAATATACTGTTATTTGAGAATTTTAATATAGACACATGTATTGTTGCAGGGGTGAGCTTGAAACATTATGCTGAAAGAAAGCAAAATAAATGCAAAAGACAATTATTGGTACATGAAAGTTTGAAGATGAATATTGTTCTATGTGAATTTAGTTTGAGGACTAAACAAATCCAGGGGCTGGGAATGCAACTCAGTGGTAGAGCATTTGTCATGCACATGTGTTGTCCTGGGGACTCCACATCAGTCTGCTTTCACCTCGAGGCACTCCAGAGAGGCACCCCAGAGGGGGGTGGGCAAGAGCCCTCCCTGCCCCAAGGGACCCAGCCCAGAAAGCCGACCTCCACTACCCAACCACTGCCATGTTCCAGGCTGCTTTCCACATGCTCTGGCCAAGCCTCACATATGAGGAACATATTCCTGGACACATCATAAGACACTCCCTGCCCATTTTCCAATAGAGAGCCCAGCAAACTACTGAGAGTATCCTACCCACACAGTAGAGACTGGCAAGCTCCCCGTAGTGTATTCAATATACCAAAAACAGTAACAGTAACAGGTCTCATTCCCCTGACCAGAAAGAGTCTCCAATATGGCAGTGTTGGGAAAGACGAGTAAGAGAGGCTGCTAAAATCTCAGAGCTGGGACAAATGGAGACATTACTGGCACCCCCTTGAGTAAATCGATGAATAACGGGATGCCAGTGATGACAGTGATACAGTGATGTGTGGTCTTGAGTACCATTCTTTGGCACCAGCAAAAAATGGAGGAGGGGTCCCAGAATGAAAAAAAAATCTATAAAAACAGAAAGTAGATTAACTTACAGTTTAGGCAGAGCCAGAGGATGGAGGATGGCTGCTATTAGGTAGGAATTTTCTTTTTGAAGTGATAAAATGTTCTAAAATAAAAACTGTGGTGATCACTTTATAACTGTGACTATACTAAGAATGAAACACTTGAATATGTAAGATGATAGGATATGTGAACTATGTCTAAAAAAAAGTATAAAAAATAATCTAGCGCAAATGGCCAGAAGTATTTGTTAACCATGATATGTTAACATCTGACAAATATTTCCTAGATGTTAACTAGAGTATAGTCCTTGCACATATTGTTCACCCTCAGGGTATCCCTTTGAAGATAATACAATTTTATTTTTATTATTTTAAATATTTTAAATACAAGCGGCCAACATGGCCGACCTGAGTTCCATTCCTCCGCCCCTCTCGGAGAGCCTGGCAAGCTACCGAGAGTATCTCGCACGCACGGCAGAGCCTGGCAAGCTCCCCGTGACGTATTTGATATGCCAAACACAGTAACAACAAGTCTCATGATGGAGACGTTACTGGGCCTGCTCGAGCAAATCGATGAACAATGGGAGGACCGTGATAAAGAAATAGTAAAATGCACCTTCCAGGGACACACTGCTAGTAAATGCTAGATTTGAATCTGGAAGTCTGACATCAGAATTCTGTTCTCTCAGTTATGAATGGGGGTTAAAGCTCTTGCCTTGGTTTGATTCCTGGCTCCACATAAGATTCCTGAGCTCTGCCAGGGGTTATTTATGAACACTGGGAAAAAAGTAGCCCTGAACATTGCTGGGCATAGCCTAAATATTGCCCTTCCAAACCACAACGGCAAAAACCATTTTACTCTTTCAATTACCTTGCTACTCACATACTGCTGACAACCCTCCTCTATCCTCACATTCTCTAGGCTCAGGACCTAAAAAATAGTCACTGCCCCAGATCCTCCCAGTGCTTTTCTCTGCAGTGACTCATATACATTCTCCATCTTTTCCCCATGCATTCTCCATCTTTTCCCCATGGTTCCCCACTACCATTTTGCAATATAATTGGTAGACACTCAATTGGACAGTTAAAGTGTAAAATTTCATACATTCTGACAAATATTAAGACACTTAAAACTTATAAGCACATTCAAATTAATGAACTCATGTATCTCCCTCTCTCCCCAAACATACAATTTTTTTTCCTATTTCCATTATCTGCTCTGTCTTCACCCTCTCCACCTACTGAGTGTCCAATAACTCCTTATCTTTACTGCAACTCTAGATTCTTCATCTCCCAAAGCAAGCATAAAATGATTCATATAGAATGAACATAGCTGTAGCAGGTTCTTTTATAGAGCATACTTATTCTACGTTGCCCATATTAGTGTGTATCTTAGAAGTGGGAATCTACTTTTCCACCATGAGGATATATGAGAACTTGCTTATTCATTTAAGTTTTGATATAGACTTGGATTAGTTCCAGTGTTTGGTTATTGCAGATAAAGATGCTGTGAATGTTGGTATACAAATTTTGTATGGACATATGCTTTCATGATATACATTGGGAATATATATATGTATATATATATGGACAAAAATGGCTGGTTTTGATGAAATACTCAAGCAGTCTCTCTTTTCTGGAGGCCAAAAAAAAATGCTCAAATACTTTAAGCTTTAATTGCATCACTTTAGACCTCTCCATTATCACTTACTTCAAAAAAATTGTGATTGTACTTCCTAACTTCATAAACCCTCTCATTAGGAACTCTGTTGACTGGTGTACCACACTATTTGTCATCATAAATAGCATGTGGTCATACTAATCTAACTAACTCAAACATGTTGATCCCTAAGACCAAAACAAAAAAGAATAAAAACATGAAAAATTAGAGTTTGTTATTTTATCTTCTTCTATCTCTTGAACAAAAAAGTAAGATATGCTTGGAATTTTATAGGCAGAAACAGGCTTATAGAGGTAGTCAGTTTCACTATTGTAGTTTTTTATTTCTAATGTAACAAACTTAATAACTTAAAGCAATACAAGATAGTGCTCTTATAATTTTGGAGCTCAGAAGTCCAACACCAGCATAGAGAGGACAAAATGAATGTTTGGTCGGTTTACCTTCTGTTGGAAATGTGTTTGGAAAATGGGTGGGTTTGCCTTTTCCAGCTTCCTAAAGTTTACGGACCCTTTGCCCATCTCCCAAACTATCACTGTAGGATTTTCACATTCCAAATTCTCCTCAGTCTCATATTCCTGCCTTCTTACAAATTTCACCCTTATTATAGTAGACCAACCCACATAATCCAGAGAAAAATCTCAAAATACTTGACTCAATGTCACTTCCAAGGCTCTATTTTTTCACCTGTGGTAACATGTCTACATATTCTATTACCATCTGGAATGGGGGACATTACTCAACATAAAATGATAATAGTCACGATACTATTAAGTGGTAATATTGGCTTTTTACTACATATTTCTCAAATGAAAGAATGGTGATTTTTTTCTATTTATCAGAACCCTATTATGTATACAAAATTTCTGTGTACAGGCTTGTCTACATTTTAAAGTCTAAGAAATTCCACCTATCATAACAAATGAGATGGGGGTGGGTGGTGGGAAACGTTTAATTTCACTTGCAACTTGCATCATTCCTTCTAGCAACTGCCTTTATGGTCTTCCCTCTGGATTAATAAAACAGTACTGCAGATTTGCTTGTACCTCCTTTATTTGATAAATTTTATTTTTAGCCGAAGAATACGGATTCCATCAGTAACCAAATTACTTAATAGTTTTCAAACAACAACTATAATTCTTTCTCAGCTGCTTCTAGATGTGCAAAGAAAAGAAGAGAATTAAGGCAGTTGTATGAATAATTTAAACAATAAACCTCCATTGGCTCAATTATCTGATTATTTCAACGAGCATCTGGATATAATCTTAATATTTTATCTTTGAACACTTTTTGATTTACATTAATATTTCTAAGCATTTCCTTCTAATAAGTCATTTATTGCTTTTATGTCCTAAATTCAATTTAATAAACATGTAATGAGCAACTGATAGATGCCAGAAACTGTGTTCCTTTCTATGGTAACTGAAAAGACAGAAAACAAAGGATCTCATTCTCGTATTTTTAGTCAAACAGTAGAGATAATAAAATTATGCCAGTAAGTATGCAAATGGCAGAATGGTAAAGTCAAAAGTATTTCTGTATGTCTCTCTCAATCACAATGCCTAACCACAGCCTAAAGTTTCTTTCATCCCTGTAAACACATAGCAAAATGAATGTTAAGATTGTGTGTGTATGTTTATTAAAGATATATCGGTCATTCTGTTCATTAAATTTCTAAATTCCTTACATTTACAATTCATTCTTCATATAATTTCGGGGGAATATGGAAAATATTTAGAGGGATAAATATTTCATTGGAGGGAATTAGGGAAAACTTTTGATAGGAAAAAAACTCTGGAAGATGAATGAGAATATGAATGCAAAAGATAGAAAATTACTCTCTCGGAAAAAGAATCACACAGAGTAGGATGCAGGGAAAACCTGGGAATAATTTTTTTTGGGGGGGTCATACGTTTTCTGGCTCTGCTGATACCCAGTGAACATACAAAGTCCCCCGAATTCAGAGGTTGAAAGGGCTTTTTATGCCCGGTAGCGAAAAGTGTCTTGCTATTTTCCCAAAGCCCTGGTAGACATCAATATTTTGACTTAAGCAATGTCTGAAGCCCCTTTGATCTTCGGGGTACAAGGGGTGTGGGGGAGGGAGCCAGGAAGATGATAGCGCCATCTAGTGGGTAAAAGTTTCCGGCTCAGCAGCCGCCCACGAGGCTTCTCCCCAAATCAAGAATTCCCCGGCCCCAGTATGTTAACTGTGCTGTCTTCTTACGAGGTCACGTTTTATTCTTCTTATTTTATTGATAAGGTCGTAGAGATCTTCCTCGAGATTGTCTGGGATCATCCAAAAGTAAATGGCATAGGAAGGGTAGGGCTGTATTACTGAGTAGGGCGTGTGACTACAATCAAGTAGCTAATGAGATGCTCTGAAGGTGGGCATGACAATCAGTGGAGTGCATATCCATGACAATGCATGGCAAGTGCTTCACGCAGTGCCTGATGTATAGTAAGCACTCAATCAATGGTCCCTGCTGATCTGAATGATAACTAGTGCCTTCAGTCTGTGACAAATATCAGTGGGCTCCCTGATCTGAAGAAGCAGAGATCCGGGACCAAACAATGGTCTAGTGCTGGGACCAAGTGTTCTGAAACTGGGCTGGAATGAAAGCATGTGGCGTTAACAAGACGGGATCTGTGCGAAAGAGGATGTTTCCCACGGGGTGGGGGTGGGGTTGGGCGTTAGCGTTTTTTTGGCTAAAGAATGAATGTGTGTCTGCATGGGGGGGTTTGGATTTTGTGCGGGGGAGAGGTTTACAGGTAATTCCCGTTTTGAATATGAGAAATTCATTTTCACCTTAGTACTGTGACATTAACAGCTGGCATGTTAGGAATACTTGCTTAAAACTCACAGACAGAGGAGGGAAAGGAGTTCATTCTTCATCACACCAGGTTTTGAGATTTCTTCGGAAACTTAAGGAGAAGAAATGTTTAAACTATTTTTAACAAGTAGTAACTGAATCTCAGGAGGATATTTAAGAACCGAATGTTTAGTAATTCTTTTAAAAAAGAAAGAAAAACAGCTTTAACATTCATTTTGCTATGTGATTACATAGATGAAAATACTACCCTATGGTCAGTTATTCTGATTAAAAGTGAATTGTAGAGATACCATGAACAATAACATCCCCAATAACTGGGGCTAGAATTCTGTTCTCTTTATTATCTTTGTTGCATCCTTAAGGACTAGACAAAAGTAAAATAAAATAAACATCCTGACTAAATATTATGTTAATTAATAAGTAGCTTAAAAGTGTGGGGTGCATATTTTGCATGTGGGATCAAGAAATAAGGAACAGCAAACTCTTTCTTTTTTTTTTTTTTGCTTTTTTTTGTTTTTTGTTTTTTGGGTCACACCTGGCGATGCACCGGGGTTACTCCTGGCTCATGCACTCAGGAATTACTCCTGGTGGTGTTCAGGGGACCATATGGGATGCTGAGAATTGAACCCAGGTCCGCTGCATGCAAGGCAAACGCCCTACCCGCTGTGCTATGGCTCCAGCCCCTGAACAGCAAACTCTTTTGTCTTACTCAAAAACCCTAAAGGTTCAGGGACTGGAACAAGTAAGGAATTTGTCTTGCACAGGTTCAACCCTGGCTCCATTCCACGCGTCCTATTTTGTCCTCCAGGGTTCAATGCACCAAGAGTAATTTCTCAGTGCAAAGTCAGGAGTAACTCTTAAGCATTGCTGGGTATGGTCGAAAAAGAGACAATCAGATAAAAAAAAAATCTTTAAGATTCAGAAAAGTTCCTGCTTATTTTGCTCTTGCTTTTCTTTTGTTTGTTGGTGAGAGCTGCCTTTAGGAAACAAGCCCAGAAAGCAATTCATTATTTTGATTCTGGAGTCCTTCAGCAGCCCACCCTTCCCCATTCTTTCCCATAAAAGTCCCATCTTATGACCAAATAGACCAAATAGACCTTGAGGATCAATGAAACAAAATTTTAGGGCTCCAAAAGCACCACAAAGAATGAACCCCTAATACCAGGTCAGGAGTAATTCCCAGGAGTGTGGGTCTTAAAAGTAACGAAATAAAAGAATCAGAAAAACACTCATTTTAAATATGCATGTGTGTGTGTAAGAGTGAGAATATATATGTGCATATATACATAGATATATTGCTGGAGCAATAGCACAGCGGTAGGGCGTTTGCCTTGCACGCAGCCAACATGGCCGACCCGAGTTGGATTCCTCCGCCCCTCTCTGAGAGCCCGGCAAGCTACCGAGAGTATCTCGCCCGCATGGCAGAGCCTGGCAAGCTACCCGTGACGTATTCAATATGCCAAACACAGTAACAACAAGTCTCATGATGGAGATGTTACTGGGCCTGCTCGAGAAAATCGATGAACAACGGGAGGACAGTGAACAGTGAACAGTGATATACATAGATTTTATACACTTATTTATTTATATAATTATATTTGTGTTTATAAGCATACATATATACACATACATTTATACATTTATTTGTTTTTTTATTAAAGACACCATGATTTACAAAGTTGTTCATAATAGAGTTTTAGGCATACAATGTTCCAATACCAGTCCCAGCACCAGTATAACCTTTCCTCCTCCAGGGTCCCCAGGTTCCCTCCCAGCCCCCAGCCTATTTTTTTTCGTAGGCATGTTTTTAAGTTTTGTTATTGTAGTTTGGGTCTTGTGCTTGCAGTATTTTTGACTTTGCAGTTTAGACATATTCATATACTTCACTTCTACTCCACTGATATGCTAGAAATCCCTGGTCTCTGCTCCTGTTAACTCCTGTTCACCATTTCTTCCTTCCCCCATCAACTTCTTTCCTTCCTGCCCTTCTCATTTCTATAATCCGAGCTCCAGGAAAATCTAAGTATCCTCCCATTTATACCTTACATTGCCTTGCCCTGTTACTCTATATACCACATATAGGTGTGAGACCATACGGAATGTTGCTAAGTTTTTATAGACCTGTTTGAAGTCAGAAATACCTTAACTATTCCATGTTCGTGTTTTCACTTTAATCTTCCAAACTCTGAAACAAATGCATTCGTTATAGATGAGGTACTTGAAGATTGGGGAGATTAAGTGATTTATTCAGGACATGTATCTAAGAAGGTATAATATTCATGTCTAGCGTTAGACTCAAGTGTTCAAGTTTTGATGAAGAACTTCATGGACAGTGTTAGGGCACGGTTCTTGATCTCCACATACGGCACAAAGAAATTATTTAGGGAATGCAATGGGCAGACGAGGTTTATTGTTCTAGCCGGGCCAGGGTCAAGCTCCACCTAGGTCTCACAAGACCAGGATTCCGAGCAAGACCCGGAGCCTCTTTAAGGAAGATCTTATATAGGCCCTTACTGGCTGTTAGTACATGGCCACGCAGTGCGTGGCCAATGAATTTGTAACACACAAAGCCCGCGCAATACATAGCCAGTGAATTTGTAACACACAAAGCCCATGCAGTACAGCACTATTAAGCAAGCTGAAACATGCTGGGGACATTAAGCCTTGGATAATCTTCCTTAACCACCCGTATCCTGCGTTATCAGTCACACCAGAGGCACCTGCATCTAGGTGCTGGGCCCCAGGGAGAATAACAAGTCGTTTTAAAAGCATGGGGTTCCCCTTTTTAGGATCCGAGAAAAACAAGTTAAGATCTAAGAAAGAAAAACAAGTTCTTAATCTAGGAAAAACAGGTTAATTCCCGTAAATTGATCAGCGTTCATCTGGTTCAGGGCCTCGTTCCTCACAGACAGGTACCAACTCTAGAAGTTCAGATTTTACAGCCATTTTTATGAGCGGTATTAAAGGAAGCTTCTTTTTAAAAAACAGAACAAACTTTCTAGCACTTGGCATGGTGAATGGCATTCAATGATGCATCTTATGGTTGCACTCTACTAGCTTAAGAAAAGTATGTTTATTCCTAGATTGCTATAACATTTCACACATTTTCAGTTATTGCTTCATTTATATTGCATGGTCCATGCCTGATCAGTGGGAATTTTTTTACATCCATAGCAATTTTTTTAATACGACCTTTTACATGTGAATGTATACACTTAAGCAGTATCTAAATATAATATTTTTTACTATAAAGTCAATATTCTCTGTCTTAGGACAAAAGATACTTTTATATTTCTATAGACTTATTCAGATTTTTTTCCCTTTAAAGTTGTCTCAATTTTAATCTCTCTTATTAAATTATCATTTGATAGACTTACCTACCTTATGTAAATTTCATAATGTGTTAGCATAGCAATACCCATAATATTAAATTTTAAAATTTGTATACCTCTAAAAAACAGGTAAGGTAAAAATTTTTGGAAAAAGGTGTTCAAATTTTATCCAATATTATCCACGTATAAGTTAATGGTCACAATATCACCTCCTCCCCAATGTTTATTTCACAGAATATTATTGTGGAGTAAAAATAATCATCCCTTTATCGCTCTGGATTCTTCAGAGACTGGCCAAATATCAAACAAATATCAGACAGAGAATATAACCAAAAACATGATAAGAATTTCATTAAGAAGAGGTACATTTCTTGTAGGCCCGATAGACAAGCAAAAATGCTAAGTAATGAACTCAATTGGCTTCCAAAAATCATCTACCTGGAGACATGGGGGAGGCAAAGGGGAAGGTCATCTAGGGAAGTTATCATTGAAAACACATTAAAAAGAGATATGCAGATTAAGTTCAGTCTTTTTCATTGAAAAGAGAATAAGCAAGAGCCTCAGTCCAGTAAATGTGAAACTCACAAAAAGTTTGTGTTAATAAATTTCATAAAAGTAACCTCCGTCTTCAAGTCTCTCCAAGGAAAATAACCTTTTTTTTTGTCCAAAGTATATTTTGGAGTGACATATTTTTGCACCTCTAAACTCTAAGTAAGACTGCACCCATAACCATCGTTCAATGAACTCCACCAAGAGTGACCTTAGAAAAAATGATAAATGACCTTATTTATTTCTCACCTCTCTGCCTTTAACCCCTGTCAATGATGTGCCATGGGGGAACTTCCTCATTCAACTTTAGTCATTTTAGCTCTTCTTTTATAAATGGGAAACCAGGGGTCAGAGAGAAAGCTCAATAACTGAGTGCATCCTCAGAGGAGACCAAAGGAACTGTTTTAGGTAGAGAAGACTGCTAGTCTTTTACTGCCAAAACACTGTTGTGGGCACAGAAGAAAGGCTCATAATGTCAGGGTCTATGGTGTGAAGGCAAGTCTAGTTTCCATGTGAAGGGGAGACTGATTCTGTGTGAAGGGAATCTCGATTACCTGTGATGAGAAGACTCTGTAAAGAGTGTAGTCCCTGGCTCCTCTCCCCACCACCATTTCGCTCATTTCCACAATCATGGGAAGCCTAACTCCCAGTTCTGCTTCAACCAAATCTATATATTGTCTTACCCTGAGACTTTTGTGTAGAGCATCACTCACTATGTCATGAGGAACCCTGATCCTTCACACTCCCATCTCCAGCTGCAAGTGCTTACCCCGTGTAAGTGTTAACCAAAGTGTCAGACATGGCACAGTGAAAAGTGAATTCTTGAGAAGTGCATGAAATATTTGCATAAAATATTTCTGAGTAGTCTCAGAAGATTAAAAAGTTAGTGCTTATTGTACAGTTCAAATACATAATCTGAATCCCTTGCCAAACATCCAGGCTTCTCCTTTGACTTGTGTGTCACATTGCTCATCCTTTCCCACATTGCTGGGTCTTCTGTACAGTTTCCTAAGTTCTGTCTTTCTCCATCTGCCCACCTCCAGTGTACAATGATATGAGTCTTGTTCCTATGCCATTCTGTATTCAGTGTTTGCTTTCCTAGTCTGAAAGCTTGTGATTGGGACTTTCTTAAATTGTGCCCCAGCTGTCCCTGGTTTTAGAGTCTCTGACCACCTTTTCCAGGTGCTCATGGGTGAAAATCCTGGGGCTCAGTACATGTCACTGTCTAGGCATTTGGTATCGATCAGCATCTGCCATATGTCAAGGAGTCAGCAAGCCCTAGCTGATTCCACATTCTGCCTGGGCTTTGGGGAGAGAGAGAGAGAGAGAGAGAAAGAGAGAGAGAGAGAGAGAGAGAGAGAATTGCTGGGGGCTTCTTCCATCTGTTGCTATCTACCACTCCCATTGCCTGTTTTGGTTAGCTGACTTTTTGATGGGAGAGATTGAAAGTGACCAACTAAATTTACCTGCACCTAATCCTTCCACTGCTGCTTGTCTCAGATGGGTGTAAAGCTTTGGGACACAATTAGATTGGGCCCATAAAATAAAACACTGTCCTCCCATTGTTCATCGATTTGCTCGAGCAGGCCCACTAACGTTTCCAATTTGAGTCTTGTTGTTACTGTGTTTGGCATATTGAATACATATGCTTTGCCCTGCGGGTGAGATACTCTCAGTAACTTGCCGGGTTCTCTTAGAGGGGCAGAGGAATTGAATCCGCCTGACTGGCTGTGGACAAGGCAAACGCCCTATAGCTGTGCTGTCTCTCCAGCCCAGATTGGGCCCATACAGATGCTAAATAAACTGGTGAGTGTTGTGGTTTTCTTTTTACCTTTTTTCATTGCAGTGGGTACATGTCTTTGTCTCTTCCTTTTGCCAGTTTATTCTGCAACAAAGATGCAGGGGCGGAAATTTTTAAGATAAAGTTGAAGCAACGCGATGAGGAGATCTAAACCTGGGAATTGGGATTTTCTAAGGCACTTTAAAGCATTTTCATTTCATGTCTGCTGCCATAAGATGCTTCTCAAAAGATCAGTGACTACTGTCCAAAGGTTAGTTTTGGCGTATAAAAACAATAATAAGTTAAAGGTACCAAAAACAAAACCTGCTTTTACCTTATCAATTAATACTTTATATGAATAAGAGAGAACAAGAGCCTCCAAACTCCTTCAGTAGCTTCATTTATTTCTGAAAGGTGCATTTTTGATATGTCAATCAATCAGTGGGTGCTGTTAATCTGCATATTGTGTTACAAGAAGCTGCCTTTTTTCTCCAATTTCTTTCTCTTTTTGTTCTTCTTAGGAAATTAATTCATGTCATTTCCATTTGAAATTCGGTGGCATTTGACTGCACAGACATTTAAGGCACCCTTCAATGACTCAAAGTTTAGTTTAATGGCAATACTTGTCAGCAACACCTTAAAGGGGAAAAAATTCTAGACTGCCAGACCCCTGGGACCCTGACAGTTACTTATGGAAAAGGTCTTGACACAGTTCTGTGGGACGCTATGTGGGGGTTCCAAAAGGTCGAGTTTGGTGAATGAGGTTGATTCCTGGGTTCTTAATATTTTAATGTTTTATCCAATGTTGTACTTTGTGCATGAGGGTTTGTACCAGGATGGTAGCACTGTAGCATGGTCCTCCTATGGTTTATCGATTTACATGAGCAGGCACAGTAACATCTCACAACAAATTGTGAGACTTGTTGTTACTGTTTTTGTCATATCAAATACATCATAGGGAACTTGCCAGGCTCTGCTGTGTGGGCAGGATAATCTCAGTTGATTTCTGGGCTCTCTGAGAGTGGTGGAGGAATTGAGCCCGGGTCAGCTGCATACAAGGCAAATGCCCTACCTGCTATGCTATTGCTCCAGCCCAGCAGGATGGTATTATATCAATTCTATTTAGAATATGGCTTTCTAAAAAGTCTGCACTGGGAAACATCGGAAATATTTGCTTCAGTTAGAGTTGAGACAACCAATTTGTTTTGGAAAAGATTGAATAATGTCAGTTACTCTTTTCTCTATGAACGCATTTCTCCAGGTTGGCCTATTCTGCTGAAAGCATAGTCTCAAAGCCCAACGAGTTTACAAAGGCCATTCAGTCTGACCAAACCTCAGAGCCTTTTATGTCAATAAGTAAAGTAAAGTAAAAGTAAAGGCCCTCCCGTTGATCATCGATTTGCTCGAGCGGGCCCAGTAACATCTCCATTGGAGACTTTGTAGTTACTGTGTCTGGCATATCGAATACGTCACAGGGAGCTTGCCAGGCCCTGCCATGCGGGTGAGATACTCTCGGTAGCTTGCCGGGCTCTCCGAGAGGGGCGGAGGAATCGAACTCGGGTTGGCCATGTTGGCTGCGTGCAAGGCAAACGCCCTACCGCTCTGCTATCACTCCAGCCCAAATTAATAAATGTATAAGTAGTCTTAGCTAATTAACATATTTATTAAAGTGTTAACAATTTTCTATTTTGCCATATTTTCACATTCACGATCATCCTGTTGTTCATCAATTGCCTCGAGCAGGCACCGGTAATGTCTCCTTCGTCCCAGCCCTGAGATTTTAAAGTGCCATATTCAAGGCTCTTTCAGGATTAGGAGAATGAGACCCATCATTGTTACTGGTATTTGACATATTGGGATACACCACGGGGAGTTTGCCAGATTCTGCCATGTGGGTAGATTACATTCGGTAGCCTGCCAGGTCGTCCAAAGTAAGAATGAGATAATAAGATGTCACACGGCTGCGAATGTGGCCACGCACTTCTGGGTGCTGGGTTTTGTAGTCTCTGGGTCTTGGCCGTTGATGGGATTACACGGCGCCAGGGGGTCAGTTGGTGGGTGTGACCCCTGCCTACTGGAAGGTGGAGGATCTGGGTGGAGGATGCTCAACCCCAATCCAAGCAGGCTTGGAGATCTCAGCCCCGGGACCTGTATGCCTTTGTTCCTCTGCTGGTACCTTCATGCGTGTGGACAGTGGTCTCAGCATGGTTGTGGCTAGTTCTGGAGGTCTTCAGCGGCTGGAGCTCTGCTCAGGGTGGGGAAGGAAACTCAACCCATCCCCTCCAAGGAGCCTGGGCGAGGACAGCCAGGTGCGGCGGAAAGAGACTCTGTGCAGTTCTCTTTCAGGAGCTGGGTTTTGTAGCTCCAAGCCTGCTTGGATCAGGGCTGAGTATCCTCCACCCAGATCCTCCATCTTCCAGCAAGCAGGGGTCACATCCACCAACTGATTCCCTGGCACCGTGTAATTCCATCAATGGCCAAGACCCAGAAACTACAAAACCCAGCTCCCGAAAGAGCTGGGGTTTTTTTGCATTTTAAAATATGGCTATTTTTATTTTACATTTTAAAATATTTTTTAACATTTTAAAATATGGCTAAATGAAAATTAAAAAAATCACAATTGCAGAAACGAATGAAAGGATTTATTATAAATTGATATTTGCTTCAAATTTAACTAAGTACAAGGCAATATCACCACATTGTCCTTACTCTTCTCAATTTGTTATAATAACCCAATTGAAATTTAATCTGGGAAATATTTGGGGGCTGCTTATCTAATATAAACCCACATCAAAGATCCAAACACCATATGCTATAAATACTTGAGTAATTTTAATCAGAATGACATTTATAGTAACTGTTGCTTCTGGTGTATGTGAAATGGTGAAGAGAAAAGAATCTATCACATTGCTCTTTACTCACCTGGATCAACCAGGAAGTGGCTGGAGAAATATAGGACAGATAAAGACTGTTATGGATCTGTGCATGATATAGATACCATATCTCACCAGTCCCATGAGGTAGCTATTACACTACATCTGAAGTCCATTTGTTCTGCACAGTATGAGAAATGATCCCTGACCCTAATTTCTCAGGGAACTATGTCTCAGTATTGACTTGATCACTTGACATCCCGCTACTCATCAATTTGCTCGAGCGGGCACCAGTAACGTCTCCATTCATCCCTGTGGTGTGCTACTGTAGCCCAATGACGTCTGTTCATTCTAAGAACATGAACAGCCTCAAACCGATCATTAAGAGCCTTGACAAAGAAGTCTGACCATCTCATGGGTGGGCGGCCACACATCTTTTGATGTCCTGTGGAATACAGTTGGTAATGGCTCTAGTCCAGTGGTCGTCTCCAAATCTCATTACGTGTCCAGCCCATCTGATTTTCGACACCTTGCCAAATGAGACAGCATCCCTGATTCTTGACCATTGATGGAGGTCAGAACTCTGGATTCTTTCTCTCATTTGAGTGAAGCATGAAACTCCAAGCATTGCTCTTTTGATTCCTCTTTGGGAGACCCGAATAGTATTCTCATCCTGTTTTTGTAGAACCCAGGTCTCTGAGGCGCATGTTAATGCAGGAAGAACAGTGGAATCGAAGAGATGTGCCTGGAGCCGGAGGTTCTTCATACTCTTAGCTATTTCTTCAACGCTCTTGAAGGTGTTCCAAGCTGCTCTCTTCCTCCTGCGCAACTCAGGTGCCAGGTCATTTGTCATATTGACTTCTCAACCTAGGTACCCATAACTGTTGCATTTGGAGATGTTCGTCCCATTGAGAGTGAATGGAACGTCAGGAACAAAACCATTTCTCATAAACATTGTCTTCATGAGATTCATCTGCAGTTCGACCTTTCCACACTCACAATCGAAGTCAGCCAGCATTTGTGCTGCTTGGCTAATATTTGATGTTATTAGAATGATGTCATCAGCGAAGCAGAGGTGGTGTAACTGCCAACCGTCTATCTTCACTCCCATTCCTTCCCAATCCAGTCATCGCATGATGTTCTCGAGGGTGGCACTGAAGAGTTTCGATGAAATGGTATCACCCTGCCGAACCCCTCTCTTGACGTCAATGATCACCTCCCTGTAGAATGGTGAGATCCTGGAAGTGAAATGGCAATACAGCTCATGAAGGATCCTGATGTATTGAGTTTCAATGCCGGCTTCAGTCTCAACAGAAAAGGCCTTCTTTAAGTCAACAAACATTAGACAGAGCAGCATCTTGAACTCCCGAGAAACCTCAATGAGCATGGTTATCATGTGGATATTGCCAATCGTGCTGACTCCTTTTTGAAAACTGGCTTGCTTGCATGGTTGTCCTTTATCTAGTGTTCTGTCAATCCTATACAGTATAACTTGAGTGAACAGCTTGTAGATGACAGACAACAGGCAGATAGGGTGATAGTTGCCAATGTCGTGGATGTCTCTCCTCTTGTACAGTAGTACAGTCCTGCTGGTTTTCCACTGGGATGGAACCTTGCAGTCAGACAGGTGGCATGTGAAGAACCAAGCTAGTGGTCGTTCTGGGAGTTCTCTTCTTAAACTTTGCAGCCCTTTCCTCCTGCTCTGTGAAGTAGAATTTTGCATGAAGGAGATGGTGGTCCAATCCTGTTTTGAATTTTGAGACAACAGTGACATCAGTCAGGCAAGACTGTCGATTGAATATGATGTGGTTGATTTTGTTGTGGAACCGTCCACGGAGAGACTCCCATGTCCAACGTTTAGATGTGGCCTTCTGGAACTGTGAGTTACCATGGATGGTCTTGGTCGACATGATGAATTCAGACAGTCTCTCACCCTGTTTATTCCATTCTAGGCCATGGGTTCCAATGTGGAGTTCTTCGGCTGATATTCTCAGTCCTATGTTGGCATTAAAATCACCGACAATGATCTTTAGAAGGTGTGGTCTTCTTTATAGAAATTCTCCAGCTCCATATAGAACTTCTTAATTTCTCCTTCATCATAATTGGATGTTGGTGAGTAGACAACGAAGATAGAAACTGCCGGCAGTGAGCCACATCTATTCAAGTGTAATCGTCCAATTTGGGTTGTTAGGCATTCAAATGAATTGATGTTCATGGCCAAGTTTGTGTTGACAAGGACACCGACACCACTGATGCTTCTTTTGTTGAATGTTCCAAGCAACAGTTCTTCCCCAGTGTCAAAAATGGCATGATGTGATTGATACCTTCTTGTCTTGGTCAGACCAATGATGTTGTACTTGATCTTTCATGCTTGCACCATCAGGTTCTCGATGGATGCATCTGATGCCAGAATACATGCATTGAAACTACAGATAGTCATTTTTGTCCTTCTTTGTTTTGGCAACCTAGGTTGGTACTGAAATTTTATCAGCCTCTCCTTCCTCATCCTTCTTAATGCTGCCATATTGGTGGTTCTTTCAGGGTCAGGGGAATAAAACCCATTGTATTTACTCATTTTGGCATATTGAAAACACCATGGATAGCTTTCCAGGCTCTGCTGTGAGGACGAAACACTCTCGATAGCTTGCCAGGCTCTCCAAGAGAGATAGAGGCTTTTAGGGTGGCCTCTAATAATTCTTGCAGGTGTTCCTATGGTTCAAACCATATTTGAACCCCATCAAGTATGATGTGGTAATCTTGTATTAAGTGTTTTATGCGACTTTGCAGCCGTACAGTCCGGAAATTGTCCTGAACTATGGTGGCGGCTGGGCAGTGGGGGTAGTGGAGATAATGGAGGTCTGCCAGGCTGCTGGGAGCAGGCAGAGGATCTCTGTCCCTGGGTCCATTGAGCCTGGAGTCCAAGGTCACACAGCTCCACTTCCCTGGTCTGTGGGGCTTCATTCATGCGTGAGTCTCGGCCCGAGTGTCTGGAAAGTGTCCTGGAGCATGGTGGCAGCTGGGTAGTCATTTCTCAGTCATGTCTTATGTCTCAGTGTAGAGCAAGGAATTTCTCTTTGCAAGAAAGGAAAGTCAATCCTAGATCTTAGATTTTGAGGGTTCATCCCCTTTCCTTCACAGAAAAGAATTTTAGAAGCAATGAATAGTGAAGTAACATAGTTTTATTTAAAGGATATGAGGAGAAAGAAGACAGACAGACAGACAGACAGACGGATAGACAGAGTGCATATTTCAAGTAGAGATTCAGACTATTTTCCCGGAATGGAGAGGCATGCTGCATGCTTTTGCAATTTGGTTTTACAGGTCTTCTCCCAAGCTGCCCTCACATGTAGATTATGTGGCATTGTTAATGAGAAGAGTCTGAAACTTCTGAAACTTCTGATGTTTCATGTCCTTAGTCCTCATCACAATGCTTTGTTTCTGGTGGAGCTTGTGGGGGGTAGCCTTCTTTGGCTTTGTGCTGGCATCAGTTAGTCTTATCAGCCCTCAGTTTTTATATCCACAAAGTGGTTCTCTCAATGGTGCCTAAAGCTTCAGCTCTAGTAACAGAGTAAATTCTTGAATCCCATCTTGTTTTTATTATTTCCCAAGAACTCATTGCCATGAAGCAGCTTATTGACCTGCCTGCATCAATATTAACAACAGTGACCTCATTGACTATAGCCTACTCACTTTTTGATTGAGCTTTATTATATTTTATATAGCATACAAATATACTAAAGTGTTTTATCATATTGAATCAAAACTATACATAGGTTGCAAATAGGATAGACATTTGGACATATAATTTATAAACAAATATATGATCTCATTTGGGTAATACACAAATATGTAACTGGGGAACTGGGGTCCCTCACTTGGTAGTGCTCAGGGCTTATTCCTGGCTCTGCATAGAGGGATGACTCCTAACTGCATTCAGGGGACCATATGGGGTGCTGGGAATTGAACCTGGTTTGGCCACAGGCAAGGCAAGTACAACCTGTACTTGTACAAGTACAACCAGACCCCAAACATATAATAGAATATGGGCAAATTTTCTATATTCTAACACATGGCTAAGTGGTAGAAGTCTAACATTCCTAATACTCATCTCTATTTAATTTCAAAATCTCTGTCATTGAAAAGCCTCATGCATTTTCCGTTTTCTAATTGCTCTTCTAGGTCCAATTGATCGTCTCCATTATTTTGTTTGTTTGGTTTTGGTGGTATATCAACTCCGTTTAGGGTTTATTCCTGCCTTTGAGCTCAGGGATTATTCCGGTGGTGCTCAGGGAACCATATAGTATTCCAGGGATTTAATTTAGGTCAATGGCATGCAAGGCAAACTCCTTACTATTGTAGTGTGCTTGTGGTCCCTGGTCTTCTCCAGTTTATCTGTATAACATACCATATAATGTCTTTTATAAAACTCAACTTTATTGTTACTCCTTATTTTAATATTATTCATTAATGTCTCTTTGTCTTTTGTGCAGACAACACTCAAATAAATTTTTTTTAATTCAACTGATGATTACTGGCTCATTTCTATTCCACCTATATCTTTGCCTGATTGTCTCCATAAATTTCAGCAACAAAGGATTTGCTGTTCTCCTAAAGTATAATCAATAATCAACGGATGTCCAATGCTAATTCTGGTCTATGTGACTCTATCTCAATGCTTGAGCTCCACTCCATGCTCTTTTCTTGCATGTACACTTAACCTTCCTAGGTATGGAAACATCTCTGGCAAATAATAAAAACGGCTCCTAATAATTTGCCCAGGTGTGATATAATTTCTCAGAGCCTGTTGGAAAGAACTGAGGAAAAGAGCATGCTTCTACAACAAGGAACTCTCTGAGTGAAGTAACAGGTTCCTTCCAATACAAGGCCTTACCCAGAGAACTTCAGAGGGACGGAGACCCAGTTTGTGGAGAAAGCAATGCTCAAATGAATTAAAGCCAAAACAAGAACCTATTGATATTCCTGAGGAGTTTCCTGCCTTAGTTTTTTTTACCCTGTACTTTTAAGAATTTATATGATTGCAAATTTCAATGAATATGTTCAGTTTATTTATTTATTTTTGCTTTTTGGGTCACACCCAACAATGCTCAGGGGATACTCTTGGCTCTGCACTCAGAAATTATTCCTGGTGGTGCTTAGGAGCCCATATGGGATGCTGGGATCAAACCCGGATCGGCTGTGTGCAAGGCAAATGCCTACCTGCTGTACTATCACTGAGCTTACTGGCAGAGCCTGGCAAGCTCCCAGTGACATATTCGATATGCCAAAAACAGTAACAAGCCTCACAATGAAGACGTTACTGGTGCCCGATGGAGCAAATCGATGAACAATGAACAATGGGAGGACAGTGCTACAATGGTACTTTTAAGAATTATTCATTGCTTCTATCTTTCCTGATGATTGAGTTCCCAGGCAGAATAGAAGTACTTTATCCCTACCACTTTGGTGATCTGCTGAGTTATGTCTGCAGAGAAGGAGAGATCATTATCACTTTCGAAGCTGCAAGGTATCCTGGGAATTGGGGGGTATGGTGCCGCCAGCAGGTCAATTTGTACCTGTGAGGAGAGTGCATCAGCAGCCTGATGGCACCGTCAGGCTTTCAGATACCCCAAAATTGCTGCTGTGCCTTTGGCCAGACCCCAAAAACTTGGGGCAAAGTTTACCAAGAAAGTAAACGGCCAAAAGTTAGGTATGTGGGAGACACACCCACAAACCACCTCTGGCTCAGCTATATAATTGGAGGCATGGCCTCTCTGGTTCCTGATCGAACTGCTTAATAGCCATGATCCCAGAGAATCAGAAACAAATCTCGGAACCCAAAAGCTTTTGGCAGAAATGCATCCTGTTCCTGCAGTAGATTACTGGCTCTGGGCCACTCCAGGTGGGAATAGGTTTCATGACCTTGGCCTGTTCCCCTTGGCGGCCTGGTGACCACCATCCTCCAGAGGCCACTGGACAGTCAGGTTTAGGCCTGCAGTGATGAGGCATGTGGGGCCACACCAGATGGGGGTGGAACCAGCCCTTTCCTCCCCATCCCAGCAAGACCCAAAGTCACCGCCTACAAACAGCTTCTCTGGCTTCTGATCAAGCTAATTAATGGCCATGATCCCAGAGACTTCAGAAACAAATCTCAAAACCCAGTGGCTTTTGGAAGAAATGCATCTAGAATGCATACAAGGTGGCTGCCACCTCAGAGCTTTTTAGAAATCCAGGTATGAGCTGGTAGTGACGAAGCAACTGCAGTCTCATGGGAAGGGGGTGGTACCGGCTCATCCTTCACACCTTACTGAGGTCACAAGTTGCCCCCCACGAGCGGCTCTCTGGCACAGTCATGGCTTCAGAGGCAAAAGGACTTAATCCAGAGCCTGGCAAGTTGTGGCAGAAAAGTGAATGGGCCATGCGTTAAACTAGAGTGCCATGCCTCCCCGGGAGGGAAAGGGTGTTGCTCCCTTCTGCCTTTTTCCCTCCCAGCAGCAAGGTGGCCGCCTCCGCAGAGCTTATTGGAAAGCCAGGTATGAGCTGGCATTGATGGGGCAACTGCAGTCTCATGGGAAGGGGGGGCGGTACTGACTTGTCCTTTATGCTCTACCAAGGTCATGAGTTGCCCCCACGAGTGGCTCTCCAGCATAGCCATAACACCAGATGCACAGAAATCAATCTCGTAATTATCTGGCTCTTTACAGAAATCCAAAATCGCAAGGCTGCTATTGCGGCCATGCGTGATTATATGATTCTCATAACCAGCTATAGAAAAAAGTATTTCACAATGCCTTTTCAGCAATTCTGACTGTTGGGGGGGGGGGATTCTAAACAATAATGGTGCATCTTTTGTCGAAATAATGAATGTAATTAATGTAGAGAATAGTTAAGTGGAAATCATCTGCCTCACAGGCATTGGAAGGGGTGGGAGGGGGGTATATTGGGGTTCTTTATGGTGAAAAATGAGTACTGGTGAAGGGAGAGGTGTTTGATCATTGTGTGACTGAGACTTAACCCTGAAAGCTTAGTAACTTTTTCCAGTTATTCAATAAATAAATATAAGAAGAAAAAATAATAAATAAAATTATGAAAAAAAAAGTAAGATCGAGTTCATGCCCAATTCAATCAGCTAATCAGTGACTGAATAAATAGCATACTCTTTCTAAAGAAAAGTATCTTGGGAATTATTTAGAATTTCCTGGAGAAAGTGCCTTAGTTATTTGCTGTGTCTATTATTTTTGTTGTTGTTGTTGTTGTTGTTGTTTTGTTTTTATTTTTCGGTCACACTCAGCGCGATGCACAGGGTTTTCTCCTGGCTCTGCACTCAGGAGTTACTCCTGGCTGTGCTCAGGGGACTATATGGGATGCTGGGATTCGAACCCGGGTTGATTGCATGCAAGACAAATGCCCTACCCACTGTGCTATTGCTCTAGCCTGTATTTGTTGTATCTGAAATCTATGTTTCCCTACTCCTACCAAGTATTTCCCTGGTGGGGTTCAACACTACGTTGGATTTGGAAGCAATGACTGAATTGTGGGGGAAAGCAGAACTTTTCTTATGTCTTATGGGACACAGGATAAAAATCAGTCTGATGTATAGTGGTCCTTAAAGCCATGACCTGGTATAAGAATCCATACTCTTGTGGCTGTTTCCTAAATAAGTGACAAGAAATCAGCAAAAACACACAGCTTAAGTGCAAAACTTTGAGCTCTACCCCCCACCCCCTCCCCCACACCCCTATCAGGGACCTCAGTGAAGCTGGAACCTGAAAATTGCTTGTATTCTGGCTCTTGGAGACCACCTCCAAGGTTGGGGGTCTTATGATGATCTGCTATTATCTAAAACCATTGCTAAGCACACAGTAAGAAGCTGCTTAGCTAGAGACTGGAGAAGTATATAAACAAACAAACAAAAAACTTTATTTTTTTAATTTATCCCTCTTATCAAAGCAGAACCAAAAACCGGTATATTCTGTTCAAATACAAATCCTTTTTTTTTCTCCTTGAGAGAGCAAAAAAATTAATTTTACCACTTTTTCTGAAAAGCCAAAACCTAAATTAACCAATTTTTCTCTTAGGGCAGAGAGACAAATAAAGAATTCCTTTGCAGAAATGAAGGCACCATTTGTTTTTCTCACCACAGCAAATCGTGAAGTTACTTGCTTTTATACCACAACAAATCCTAAATTTGTTGCTTCCTTAGCAATTATAGAGGAAAAATTTAATACATTCATGGACATGGCAAGATCCATAGAACTGAGATCCGAATGACTGCATCCTTGTGTTAATGTGGGCAAAACCTGTCACTCTTAGAAAAGGTTAGAACTGAAGTAGTCAATATTCTCGTTAAGGAAAATAAAATAAGCAGATATCTTTAAAACCTAATTTTCCATTTCATCATCTTACTTGTATGAGCTAGAGATGTGGCCATGTTTAAAGCCTTTTTTTTTTAGAGGTATAATCCCCCATTCTACCCCCTACAGGCTAAAAGTTTGTCTGTTAAGAGTTTGAGCAATGCTCTTTTTCCATCTTAGATCAAATGCTTTTCTTTCCTACTCCAGGGATTTACTATAACTAAAAGGTAAAGGTAAAGGCCCTCCCGTTGTTCATCGATTTGCTGGAGCAGGCCCAGTAACGTCTCCATTGGAGATTTTGTTGTTACTGTGTTTGGCATATCGAATACATCACGGGTGGCTTGCCAGGCTCTGCCGTGAGAGCGAGATACTCTCGGTAGCTTGCTGGGCTCTCTGAGAGGGGCGGAAGAATCGAACTCGGGTCGGCCATGTTGGCTGTGTGCAAGGCAAACGCCCTACCGCTGTGCTATAACTACAGAACTAAACAGTAAAAACTGTGACCATTGTCCAAAGAGAAGTTTTGTTTTGGCTTTGGTGTTTTTGCCCCTGTGAGTCTGTAAAATTTATCTTTGGCCACTTAAGGGGATTTTTCAAAGAAGAATAACATGTTTGGATTGGATGAACAAATCTCTGTGGTGGAAGAGGAGACTAAATACAATGGCCGAGCATAATATGCTTGTTCTACTTTCCATCTGTCTAGCAAATCCCACCTTCTATTTATCAAATTAAAGTTTTGCCAGTAGTTTGTCAGGTAAAGAAATCTGTGCTGAAGAAGGGACATGCCTTAAGTTTGGTTGAGGGGAGGCATTTGTCCATATTATTTTTGTTCATCGTGAAATGAGTCCCATTTTTTTTTCCATTTTTGAAAGCCCAGGCCACCCTAACAAATAGAGTCCAAGTATTTTGTTCTGCCCCATATTCTTTAAGTTTCAAAGAGAATAGCAAAAAAATGAAAAAAGGTGCCTTTTAACGTCTTGGGTTTACTGGTCTGCTGGCTGTTTCTGATTCACTGTGTGATCCTGCTATTTCTCTGATCCTATGTCTCTGTGCCTTTCCATACGGATGCTCCATGCTGGGCACTAAAAATGTTGCTGCCAATATGGATGCATTCCTGAGCCCATGGATTCTTCAGTATTGTGTGACAAATTTGCATAAAAAACTCAGATGCTTGCTGAAAGTAGACCAAACATGATTGCCACTCATTGCCTCTTTTGCAAACCACAACACCCAAACGGAGAGAGAGAACTAAAGGGAATGCCCTGCCACAAAGGCAGGGTGGGATGGAGGGGGAGATACTGGGATCCATGGTGGTGGGAAATGAACACTGGTGGAGGGATGGGTATTTGATCATTGTATAATTGAAACCCAAGCACAAAAAATTATAACATTCCAATTTTAGTATATGTGCTGCCGAAGCGAACACAAGCACAAAAAACTGTAAGTCTACAACTGTACCTCATGGTATTTCACTAATAAAAATTTTAAGAAAATGGAATACAGATTTAACCCACATATTATATATTTTTGTGTTGTCTGAAAAATCAAAACCAAGACACCCACAGACTGGTTTACTAAGGAAAAGACAAATGGCATGCTATATATAATAAATAGCCTAAATAAAGTGAGTACAAACAGTTGAAATTAAAGATTAGGAAAAGAGAAAAAAAAAACTCAGATGCTTAAGAAGTTAAAGTATGTCACTGCCACTGTCCTCCGGTTGTTCATCTATTTGCTCGAGCGGGCCGTACTAACGCCTCCATTGTGACAATTGTTACTGTGTTTGGCATATCGAATACATCACGGGTAGCTTGCCAGGCTTTGCCATGCGGGCGAGATACTTCGGTAGCTTGCTGGGCTCTCCGAGAGGGGCGGAGGAATCAAACTCGGGTCGGCCATGTTGGACGCTTGCAAGGCAAAAGCCCTACCTGCTGCGCTATCACTCCAGCCCAAGTTAAAGTTTTAATAGATGGCACTGTCCCTCCCCAAGGTTCAGGGCTCTCTTTTATACCGGTCTAAGAAGTCACTGTCTCTGTCTTCCATGTCAGGAGTAAAGTACAACATCCTTGACCTATCCCTGCACTGACTGTTTGCTCACCTCCAGTGTGCTGTGGCCTTACTTAGCCATGCTCTGTTCAGTGCATACACACCTGGTCTGAAATCTGCACCTGGACCCAGTCACCCACATTTCGTCATTTGGGCTTCCTGTTCTGTGCTCTCTCTTGGCCTCAAATGTGACTATAACCTAGAGGTTACCTGTCTACTTGGCTTTCCTTGGTCACCGACTATGGCCATGTGGGCACTGTTCTGCACTCTGTCTAGGAGTAGGTGGGGGGGGGCAAAGAGATGTTTATCTGGGGGCTGGCTCCTTTTATGTCCTATTATCTGCCACCACCATCCATCTCATTGCTGACTTTGACTGCATGCCTTTTTGATGCGTGCAATTTAAAATGACCAGTTTAATTCACTAGGTGATCTGGTGCCCCTCACTTCTATTCCTGACTTAAATATATATATATATATATATATATATATATATATATATATATCCCAATTAAATTTGCTATTAAAATATTAGTATGTTTTGTTTATTTTATTTAAATGAATAAATTATATTGAACTAAATTGTCACTTATGTCCTATATGTGAAGATACCCTATATGCAAGTATTTTTCTTTCTAAAGAACTGAAGTACTTAAGACAGTCACTCAGATCACAGAAAATAAAAATAAGAGATACAAAAAGCCAGGACAGACATTTTAAAGATAAACTTTCTTCCATTCAAGATCTTTAGAGAAAAGCAGAATTATGACTAGAAAGTAAAAAAAAAAAAACACACAAAAAACAAGTATTGCCCTTCTTAATTCATGCCTTAAAATCAGTAAGAAGGTTTTTTTTGTGTTTTTTTTTTCTTTTTGGGTCATACCCGGCAATGCACAGGGGTTACTCCTGGCTCTGTGCTCAGGAATTACCCTTGCGTGCTCAGGGGACCATATGGGATGCTAGGAAGAATCCGGGTTGGCCGCATCAAAGGCAAATGCCTTACCCACTGTCCTATTGCTCCAGCCCAGGAAGAACATTTTTTAAATGGAAGAATCACTCATAAAAATTAGAGTAAAAACAATTTCTAAGAATTAAAGTAAGCCCTAAACTTCACCCTAAAACCTTATCCAATTCTAACAGTAATCTAATCCTAAACATACTCTTTACCCTAAACCCCAATCCTAAAAAAAATGTAGCACAGACTCCATTGTGAATCCTAATACCCAATCCAAATTCTAAAACTAGCCCTAGTCCTAAATACTAACAATAATAAAACTCAGTACCCCCAGCCCTAAAACCCTAAGTCTTAATGCTAACATTAGCCCCATCTCAAAATTAACCCTACCCCCTACCAAAACACTATTGTCTAGTCTAAACAAAACTCTAAATATACTCATAACGCTCGAGCAAATCGATGATCAACGGGAGGGCCTTTACCTTTACCTTTACCTTATACTCATACCTATAACTTTAAATAAAATCCAAATCCAAATACGTAACTCTAACCTTCCACCCTAACTAAACCTACCATAACTCGACTCAAATCCCATTATTAATGATAATAACCCTAATCTCTTATATTCTTCTAATTATAGTTTCTAATCCTAAATCTAAACCCTGACTCTAACCCTCATGATGAATATATGCCTGTAGCACTGTAGCACTGTCCTCCCGTTGTTCATCGATTTGCTCAAGCGGGCCCAGTAACATCTCCATTGTGAGACTTGTTGTTACTGTGTTTGGCATATTGAATACATCACAGAGAGCTTGCCAGGTTTTGCCGTGCGGGCGAGATACTCTCGGTAGCTTGCCAGACTCTCCGAGCGGGGCAGAGGAATCGAACGCGGCTGGGCCGGACTGGCTGTGCACAAGGCAAATGCCCTACTGCTGTGCTATCACTCCAGACCACACTTAACATTAACACTAAATCCTTAATACCAGTCTCTCCCAACCCTGATTCCAGCCCTAAAAATATATCCTTAAAACCATAACAAATAATAAAAATAAAAGTAATAAAGTGAAATTCCAAATGTATTTTTTCCATATTTCTTTGTTACAATTTTCTAACTTTATGTAGGTACAATTTATGTGCAACATTGGTGTGAGGTGACAGGAAAATATAAGTATATTGTGGAGGAACTACCCCAAAGTTTGTAAGCACCTACACAACCTCACAAATTATCATTTGTGTTTATGCATTTATGTATGTGTGGGGGGGGCAATATTTAAGATTTATTACTTAATATTTTTACATATATAAGACAGTATTATTAACTATAGTGGCCACACTGTACATTTGATCTTTAGAACATAATCATATATTGGAAGACTACACCCTTGACCAATATCTTCCCATTTCCCCTGCTTACCAGGCTCTGACAATCATCATTCTATTCCGGTTCTATTTGTACACATAGGTTTACATGATTTGCTTTATGAATAATATGGCAGTGAGTGTAATGATGTTCATTTATATGTGTACATATATGTGTGTGTATATTGGGGGTCACATATGGCAGTGCTCAGCGTCATTACTGGCAGGTCTTAAGGGACCATATAAAGTTTTAGATTGAATCCAACCCTGATAAATAAAGATAAACCCTTGATAAATAAAGATAAACAAAAGTTTATCCAACCCTTGATAAATAAAGATAAACAAAAGTTTCACTAAATAAAGTGATCGCATGTTGCGATAGAAAGAAAACTTTATTTTAGACTAAAAGTTCTGGGCTTCATAAAGGAAAAAGACACACATATATATATATATATATATATATATATATATTTATTAGTACTGTTTTCCTATCCTCCAATTCAGTGTCTTTTTGTGTATCTTGGATTGGCAAGGATATTGTCAATAAAGGAAAAAATTATATTGGGAATAACAGAAGTTACAAAATGTTTGTCTTTTGACAGGACCTGGAAATTCCCAACATCATGACCAACAAAGAAAAAAATAATGCATTTGGACTTTGAGATCATTGCCTAAGGTAGGAAATTTTCTAGGTGTGAGGGTGTACAAATTGAGATAATTCTATCTAAGAAATTTTGTTATAAGGAGTCTACCAAAGTCTAGCACTTGTTAGAGTTGATGGTCTCAACAGGGTTGAAATGTAGAAAGGCTGAAGGACTAAGAAAAGCTTTGACAATCAAACACCATCATTGATTTTCTTTTGTAGAGTTGACATAAAAGGACTTCTTCAAAGTTAATTTCTGTTCAGATTTTATTTCACAATAAAAATAGTCACACAGACATCACTGTAAGAAGACACTGATGTCATTTCCTTTGTAGAATATCAGGAAGTAGATTGAAATGCTCTGGTTCTTCAGAGACACTGGACAAATAACAGTATCAGAAAGATTGAAAAGAGAAATGAGTAAAGATTAATTTATTAAGAGGTTGTCAACCTCCTATATAATTGGAACAGAAACAATCTAGTACCACTGCTAGCTGGGTGGCACAAGAGTTTCCTTCACAACAAACTGGCAGGTTGGAAGACAGCAAACTCATATTCTCGAAGCAATCATCTTGATTATGTTGTGGATAACTTGAGTGAAGTGGGGAGCCAGAGGGTGGTCTTGAGAAAACAGTGCTTCCACCTTTCTGTTCCATTCTTCTTTCTCACCAGGGGAAATGCCTTGCTTGGGTCAGGACTGGTAAAATCACCTTTCAGCATCTTTGTGGCATGGACTATCTTGTCCTACCAGCTCCAAAAGACAACTGTCCTTCTGTATCTGGAGTCCGCTTATGCATGGGTGACAACTGGTCCCATCTACCCAATTTCTTGGGAGCCATGGACTCAGGAGGGAGCAAGGATTTGCTTTTTTTTTTAAGGAAAAGGAAAGTCAGTCCTCACCTTGACACAGACTTTCTAGTAACATTGTTTTTCTTTGCAGAAAAGAATTTTGGGAGAAAAGAAATAGGGAAGTAAATAGTATTACAGAAAGAAATTTACTTAGAGAAATATAAGGTGAGACACAGAGAAAGCAAGTGAGAGAGACTTGTAATCTTAAACACTAGCTTTTCCAGAGTGGAAAAAAAAGCAGAGGATGGCTTTTGGGAGAACGTTTTATGTAATAATTTCTCCACGCTGTCTTGGTCTAATGTTCCCTCTAGACATAAAAGTTAATCTTGATGTTGTCACAAGGAAAGCTGGTGCTCTAGAGCCCTCTTCAATGTTTATTGTGACTTAGATACTCCTATATCTTCCTTTTTTCTAAGGGGTACGGTCTTTCTCTTCAGAAGTGCCTCAGCTTCTCCATCTGCAAAAAGCTGAGGATTTCCATCACAAACTCCTGGTATTCCTCATGCCTTTGATATACTTGAGGTCTGAGAGATTTCTTAAGTTTTATTATTTCACAGAAACTCATTACTGGGTAACCCATCAGCTTTCAATACTAACACAAGAAAAAAAAAAGAGTTGTTTTTGTGTGTATGTTTGTTTGTTTAATCCTTATCGAAAAACTGAACAGGGAAGCACAAATTTAGAATGGATCTATTCCATCTAGAGATGTGGGCATGGAATGAACAATAAAATACCCCATGGGTTCATAGGCTGAAGAACACTGTCTTACTTGAACAACTAAATAAAGGGTTAGGTTTCTTGAGGCGGTCAAGATAAGGAAGAATGATTTTAGTTTTCGAATTTTATGAGAAAGAGTAAAACAAAGACAAATTTTCTTGTGGAAAGAAATTTTTACTTTCTAATTTCTTTGTTGAGGATCCACAGAAAGAAGAGATTAAAGAAAATAGTAATAGACTTGTTGTTGTTGTTGTTGTTGTTTGGTTGGTTGGTTGGTTGGCTTTGGGGCCACACCCAGCTGTGCTCAGGGTTACTCCTGGCTCTGTTCTCAGCAGTCACTCCTGGTGAGCATGGGGAACTTGTGTGATTCCAGAGATCTAAACCAAGTTGCCTTCATGCAAGCAAGGTGGTCTATCTTGGTCTATCTCTCTGGCCTTGAGTAATTTATTTTCCAGGCATAGATTAAATACCCTTTGGTAGTGTTACATTGTGTTTAGGCTCTTTTCTTCCAGTAGTCAAATTGAAGTATGGGAAAATGTTTAATGACTGAATTAATAAGATATTTTTATATAAAAAATTAGAAAGAAAAGGGAAGGGGCAGTAAGGCTTCTATGGTTTGGGAGGGATCTCTTAGCTAGTATTATAGAGATAGGCAAAAAAAACCCTCCTTTTTATATTTTCTTAACTAAGGGGGAAGGCTGAGCACTTTTCATTGGGCTTAAAGTGTGTAGTACAGTAAGACGAGGTGGCAACAAATGGGACCTTAAGATGATTTTTGTAGTAGGGGTTCATCTAAACAATTCCTGGTTGAGTCTGTGTGTCACCTAGGGGAAAGGCCTTGATTTCTTCACGTTCTTTTCATGTTCTTATCAAGACAATTAGTTTCCCCTGAAATACTTCCTTTTTCAAGGGGATCTACTACATTTTAAGTACTTCCTCCTTTTCTCCATCTCAAAAGAGCTCAATAATTGCATTTTAAAGGGCTAAGGAGTTCATGACTTGGGGCTGTTTCAGGACCAAGGATTGGGCAATTTCTTTATATTGCTTTTGTTTTGCTATTAAAGGAAAATCTTGTGGCCAGGAAGGCCCACTTCTCTGCCTGCAACACTTGGAGAAGGGTTGTGAGGTGAAAGGGGAAGGTCACTTAGGTTAGTGATGAAAAATAATAAAGGGCCAAGGACTTTTTTCTTTTCGGGTCACACCCGGTGAGGCACAGGGGTTATTCTTGGCTTTAGCACTCAGGAATTACTCCTGGTGGTGCCCAGGGGACCATATGGGATGCTGGGAATCAAACCCGGGTCAGCCTTGTGCAAGGCAACCAAATGCTCTACCCGCTGTACTATTGCTCCAGTCCTAAAGTACCAATGATTGACCTTTAACCCTCTCTTTGGAAAAGACATTAGCAGGGTAGGTCTTCACAAGCACAGTGAAAAGAGATGCCCTTGGAGGGTTTCCTTTAGACACATCAGTGCCTCTGGGCTAGGATTTATGATATTGGGAATCTGTTTACTTCCAATTCTCAGAAAGAGCTCAGGAACTTAGCAGTGTGTCTAGAATGTGAAGGGGAAATAGCTAAAATAGAGTCGCAAGCAGCAACTGGCAAGGGGAAACTTGAATCTTCCTCTTTCAATCTCTCTCTCAAAGATGAAATCTGACTACAGTCAGAGGAGATGGGACATGGGATGGATCAGCTACTTCCTGCTTATTCTGGAGTGTCAAATGGAGTCCAGTGCAATCAAGAAGTGTGAGGTAGAGGACTATTCAGAGGACTATACAACGCCTCATTCATTTGCGTCTCTGGCTCCATTTGGTGATTGTGGGCTCCAAGGATAACATATGTGTTGCAGAGAAGAAAGAGACAGTCACTTACTCTTGAACCACCTCTGCCACTCCAGGAACAGCGGGAAAGGCTAGTACTGATCTCAAGAGCAGAGATGCGGTTGACACAGGTATCAGACACCACATGTGCTAGCCCTTGACACTTGCACACAAGCACCACATGGGCTCAGGCAGCATATGTTCATGCTTCAGCTGTCCCATATCAGGCTTTCTACCTAGGTAACATTCCATTGCCAGGGTGGTTGCCAAGAGGAATAGAGTTTGGATTACTTGATGGTCTTCTTTGAAATTCTTTGTTTTTGCTGCAATTTCTCTAGGGGGCAGAGGTGGAGGGGTTTCCAGTCTTTTCTGGGTCTGTGCTGGAGCCAGGCAAAGGTCTCATCAGGCCTTAGTTTCTGTATCCACAAGATAGATCCTGACAGACTTAGGGCTAGTTGATTTTATCACTCCCAAGGGATTTCATTACTGTTGCAGGGAGCCTTCCCTATCTATCTGCTTGCATCAATATTAATCACCATCTGTAGTTTGATGGCCTCAAGCCTAGAGGAAACAAATCTGACAAGAAGGTTATAAGGCAGATCCCGTTAGTCACATTGAGGCCTGTCAAGGGACAGAGAAAGGGAAGGACCCAATCAAGCCAAGATCAAGTATTTTTCATAAGAAGTCTGTGTCCAGAATTGGGAGATCTTCTTAGTGGATTGTGGTCTGAATTTGTCTATACTTACTAACAAAGATGCAGCATTCTTTTCCATTCATTGTACACACACATGACAGGCTGAAGTGAGTTTGTGTCTATACTGAAGGAAGGATGAGTTTAATATCTGGAGGTCAAAGGGCAATGGTGTCCTCATTATAATGGACTCATTAAAACCTTTTTTTGGTAAAAACACATGGTACTGAAACCCCAACATCAAAATAGAGGGGAGAATGCTAGAGTGCCCAGTCTTCTAGATTATCAAGTAGGCTCTAAATTCAGGTTACCAGCACAATCTAGGCCACCCTGCTGACATTCCCTACTGATAATACTCTTTTCTTTAGGGCCACATTCCTAATATGACCATACCTGCTCTCTTTTTGTCCTTATCAAGGGGATGTCTCTTTATGACTTTGAGTCTCATGCCTGGCTGTCCTTGCTGGGGCCCCTTGGAGGGGAGCAGGTTGAGTTTCCCTCCCCGCCCCGACCAGGGCTCCAGCAGCCGAAGACCTTCAGAACCAGCCACCACCATGCTGAGACCACTCTCCACACGCATGAACGTACCAGCAGAGGAACAAAGGCATGTGGGTTCCGGGGATGAGATCTCTAAGCCTGCTCGGATCAGGGCTGAGCATCCTCCACCCAGATCCTCCATATTCCAGTAGGCAGGGGTCACACCCACCAACTGGCCCCCTGGTGCCATGTAATCCCATCAACGGCCAAGACCCAGAGACTATAAAACCCAGCTCCCGGAAGCTGACATCTTATTATCTCATTCTTACTTTGGACAACCTGGCAGGCTACCGAATGTAACCTGCCCACATGGCAGAGTCTGGCAAACCTCTCCGTGGCATAACCAATATGCCAAATACCAGTAACAATGATGGGTCTCATTCTCCTAACCCTGAAAGAGCCTTGAATCTCTGGGCTAGGATGAAGGAGACGTTACTGGGGCCTGCTCGAGGCAATCGACAAACAACAGGATGGTCGTGATCTTCATGATCCCTGGTAATTAGTGATATAGGCCATGTATAAATCTTCTTTAATAAATTTCCTTCAGGGATCAGGAAATCAGGATCACTCTGCAATCTGACAACTTTTTGTTTTAAATTTATTTACCATTGGTTAGGTAACATGGTTATGATATTGTTAATTCTTATGGCTTTGACCTACACAGTTATTGCACCTCACTACCACCACTGCCCTTATGTATCTTCTAGTCCACTTCTTCGTCCCTTCTCACCATCTTCCCCCACTGGAAAACTCCATAGCCATTACTTAACATTTCTATGACAATTTATTTTCAGGAAAATTGTTAGCTAAAATCTGTTATACAGTTCCTCCCAATGACTTCCTTAGACATCTAACATTCACTCTATTCAGTCTAAGACTATCACTGCAAATCATACCTTGTGATTTTTACCTACAGAAATATTTATATTTCATTTCCCTCAAAACTCAAACAGCTGCTGATGGGTTAAAAAATCTGTATAATGGTGAATAAAAGATTCTCCATTCCTTTTCATCTTGAATGTCATCTATGAATAATATTTCTTTCTATAGGCTTATTTTCCATTTTGGGAAATTCTTATATTCAAGCAATAAAGGTATTTTCATTTCCTGTAAAATATACAATAGATCTTACTATTTTGCATCAGAAGCTTCTTCTAGATAGTCATTTGCTTCCCTCAAAAATGCTGTGCATGTTAGAAACCTGGACATTTAAAAATGCAGATTGTTTAACAGCATTTGAACAGGTGTTCTCCAATCGACTAGAAGTCTAGAATCACAGATGTGCTCATGCATCTTCACTGGGAAGAGAACTGAATTTTGAAACCCATGCACTTCATTTCCCGAAAACACAATAGTAATATGGTAGTGGAAACAGACTATCATTTCTTGAATCTGCAGTGCATGGCTCATGCTAGAAGAAAGTGACATTCTTTAAGAGTTGTTTAGTATCAAGTGCTGATTTAGCCAGATAAAATGCAGCTGTCTCCCCAAATTACACAACTGGATTCACACCATCTACTTATTCCTGGTGGAGTTTTAAAGATACCTTTACGGGCAATTTTCTCCTCGGTGCAAAGAATCCTAATTTAGATAGCACACACACACACATCACACACACACACACACACACACAATACCACACTGTAGCTTCTATTCACAAATTCATCTCTCGTAGAGGAGGAGATTCTGTTATGTGAATGTTCACATCACCATCTATACGGGATTTCAAACACATCATCGGACCTAAGTGATTCAGAAATGATCACTGAACTGTCAGGCAATTGTTTCTTTCACTTGGAGTCACTTATAAAAAAATAATTATCACAGTGTCTAGTGAGTACAGAGTAAGAAAGTATCTACCCTCAAGAAGTGTCCCTCTCCAGGCATCCTTCCTTTCCAAATCTCATTTGTAATCCTTTTAGAGAGAATATATGAAGACTATTTTCAAAATGTTTGGACTTGCTCAATCTATACCTGGCATTTAAGGATCGTAGCATCTCTCCTATTGCTGTGTTCATCTTTTCGTTTACATTTAGCCCTCCTAATCTTTTAGGGCCACAGATAATTTTCTTTTGGAGTATATATATATCACTGTCTGCCCTCTGGCTGAAGAATGGGTAATCCTGCACCTGTCAACTGTACCATAACACTCACAAAGCCTTGAGCATATTTAGGTTTCTATTTGTGAGTGTCTCTGGGACTGCCCTCACTCGCCGTAGCTGCTGCCTCTGCTATTTCACCAGCTTTTACACTTATTTCAGCTAAAATTTTAACTGTATGATATCAGCATTGCATGTAATTAACATATCTACTATCTTTGCTACTTGTGCCTCCCAAACAGATAATCATTTATACATTTGATGGGGCTGTACTCAGAGATCACAAAGCAAAGATTTGTGCTATTTACATAGTTTAAAGTAGTTATTTGTCTTTAGGTTCCCCCCTCCCCCACTGTCTCAAACCCATTTGTGGGTTTAGAATATGAATCCTTCATTCGTTCATCATGGATAGTTTTCGCTGTTTTTTTTTTCTTCTTGTTTTAGTTACACATGGAACTTTTTTTTTCCTGTAGTGTTTCTTCCTTTAAATGCTCTAATGAGATTTTCTAATTCAGAAGCTAGTGGTACCAGAAAGGGAATGGGGTAGGTAAGAGAAAATAATAGCTCAAATCCACAGGGAAAGCTAAGAGTGTTTCCTTTGGGTGAAACAGCAGACAAAGGGGCAGACGAGAGACATCTGAATGTTACTATACATATCTGACATATCGAACAGATGGAGACTGGGATAGTGGGTCAGTAGAGCAGTTAGCAAAAATGTCTATAATACTTGGTGTATCACAGGAAATTAAATACATCTGTTGAGATAAAAAAGAAAACTGACCCCTTACCTGGGGAACTTTCTCTCTTATAATCTCCAGGAATTTCTACAGATGCTTATTATTTAAAAGGGATGGAATGGTGGTTGATTGCCATGATCATCCTGAGTCATCCTTGTTCTCATTTTCTTTTGTCATGGAACTTTTTGGGTTTGTTTTGGGGGGCACTCCTGGGTGCTTAGGGGCTACTCCTCTTCACACTGCTTCTCAGGGTCACTCTCTGAGGTTCACTGAGAAACAGCAGAGCCAGAGGTTGAAACTGGGTCATTCAACTCTTTCCCTTGTCATGTAACTTTATAGTGGCCTGCTGCTGCTCTTTAAATTTTGGGGATGGCTTGTCCTGTTGTTTGTGGAGTTTGGGGCCTCATCAGCAATATTTTAGGAGCCACAAGTGCCATATCTGGCAATGCTCAAGAGAGGAATACAGTGTCAAAGAAAACGTACCAGATTATTTGATTTACACAAAAACTTGAAAAGCTGTCTTATCTTTCTGCCTGCTGTCTTAGACTCCATAAGAAATTTGTTTGGACAAGACTAATTAAAGAAAGGAGAAACATAGGTTAGAAGTGAGAGCTGTCAGGGATTCTGACTGGTCCAGGTGAGCTAACAGATAAAAGTAATCGAGCCACTTAAAACAATCCCTGACTAACATATAGAGTCATGAGAAATACAAATGATTGCCATTTTCAGCTATTAAGGTTGGGGTGTTTTATTACACGGCAATCACTGACACTGGAGTTATGTTCCTCTAAATAAATTAGTTTATTAGTTGAACTATTTTCTTATTTTCTATTTAGTAATTACTGAAAAGCTCTCTTCTGTGTATTATTCAGTGGAAAAAATAATTACCGATATTTTTTCTAAAAGGCATAATGTTAAGTGAAATAAGTCAGAGAGAGAAGGAGACATATTGGATACTCTCATCTATGGTGTATATAGCCCTATAGCACTGTAGTCCTGTTGTTCATCAATTTACTCAAGCGGGTACCAGTAATGTCTCCATTGTTACTGTTTTTGGCATATTGAATATGCCATGGGGAGCTTGCCAGGCTCTGCCGTGTGGGCGGGATACTCTCAGTAGCTTGCTGGGCTCTCCGAGAGGGAAGGAGGAATTGAACCTGGGTTGGCCATGTGCAAGGCAAACACCCTACCCACTGTGCTATCACTATAGAGAAAACAAGAAAACAGTATCAAATGATCATAGACCCGTGGATTTTGATTACAAAACTGGTAACTACAACACTAAAAGTGAATGGCAGTGGGCACATGGGTGGAGGCAAGAAAGTTATAGATTAGAAGCTATTGAAGGGCAGTAAGGAGGATCTTTGTTTGGTACTAGTGAAGATGAAGTTACTTTTTATATCTAAACAATAAATATCAAGACTATTGTAACCAAGTTCCTAAACTACAATAAAAACAAAGACCAAAGGCAATTCCTAATGACATAACTCACTTATTGATGCGCAAGGTATTAGAAATATAAAATATACTCCAATGCAATCACTATTTAAGCATGAACAGAATCATGAGAAAATCACTATAATGCTTTCTGCAAAGAGTAAACCAACTGAAAAATTACACTGCTGTCTCTTTCTAGCTGGGTGCCTTTACTTCAAACCTCAACTCTGTTGTTCTTCTTTATTAAAATGGGTGGAGGCTGGAGAGATAGTATAGTTAGTAAGGTTCTTGCCTTGCAGTTCGCTCACTCTGGTAGGATTCATATGGTCCTGTGTGATTCCTGAGTGCAGGGCCAAGAGTCATCCCTGAGTATAGCCTTGTATGGCCCTGAAACCAAAGTAAGGAGAAAAAAAAACAATAACAACAACAACAACAAGAAGAAGCAAACAAAGAAAAGCACTGTAGCACTGTCCTCTTGTTAATGGATTTTCTTGAGTGGGCACCAGTAATTTCTCCATTGTGAAACTTGTTGTTACTGTTTTTGACATATTGACTATGCCAAGGGGAGCCTGCCAAACTCTGCTGTGAGGGCAGGATACTCTCGGTAGCTTGTCAGGCTTTCGGAGAGGAACAGAAGAATTGAACCTGGGTCGGCCGAGTGCAAGGCAAACGACCTACCCGCTGTGCTATCACTCCACCAAGCAAACAACAACAAAAACCAAAAAACCAAAATAACGTGGTACTTGTACTTATGTCATAAAATTGTTGGGAGATTCGCATGATCAGTCATCTGTAACACATTTAGAGCTATCCTTGGTACTCACAGGCTATTATTCAGTATCCGTTATTAATTTTTAAGGTATGAAAACCCAAAAGTTAAGCTATTTTGAATGGAAATAAGGAAGGACGATACTTACCTGGCAGGTGTCATCAGAAGGTCATACTTTAAAAAAAATTTTAAAAACAGGTTTAGTGAGATGGCTCAACGGGCTGAGCACGTGCTTCAGTGAAGGAGGCCTAGGTTCCATCATCTGCACTCCATACCCCCACTGCAGCACCATAAAAGATGCAGCCTAGTGGCCACCAAGAGCGTCACTGTCAGTGTGTCCACTTCTCAAACACACCTACCCTCCCCCCGCAAAAAAAAAACCCAAAGACCAAACAGTAATATGCAAGTTTATTCTGATTTCAGTATCTTCACCTACATCCCAAGGAATAGAGAAGACCATTAGAATACTTTCTAGTTCTAAACTGTAACATTCTTAGGATGGTATAAAGTCTGATAATCAAACTGTATAGATTTAGAATCTACTTGCTTACGTGAAATAATTCATAAATTAGGCGCCATCCCAACTTTCAAGCAGAAAGGCACCACATGAACTTGGACAATAGGAAAGTGGTTTGTAGCCAGAAAGTTTGTGGGTAGTCGCTAATAACAAGACAAGAATGGTCATTTCAAGCAGTCACCTTCTCTCAGGTTGGGTGCAAGTGGGGGTGAGCATAGGGGTTAGATGACTAGTTCTGATCAGAAAACTCCAAGGCCAGAGAAACAGAGCAGGAAGTAAGGCACTTCACGCAGCCAAGCCTGGTTTGAATCTTCAGCACTGCATATGGTCCCGCAAACACTGCCAGGATTCACTCTGTGAGCACAGAGCCCACACACTGCCAAGTGTAGCCCACCACATCCTGTCTGTCCCCCCCTACCATCGCCCTCCCCCCAAAAGAAAGAAAACTCCAAATCAATATGTTTAGAACTTTGGGAAACATAAAACTGCAATGTTAGTTATTACATCTTGGGGGGCTCACCCTTAACTCTGTTCTTCATTATGAGATATTTTCTCTTAATTTGTTCTTTTTTTCCTTTTTTTTCTTATTTCTCCCTTTGTTTTCCTTCCTCCAGCCTTTCCTTCCTGTCTTCCTTCCTTCTTTCCTTCCCTATTTTCTTTTTAATATCTCACAACACTTTTAGTAAGTTCCCAATAAATTTCTTTCTACCTTTCTAGGTTCTTGGCTGAGATTTAACTCATAAAAAGAAGATAAATCAAAAGAAAATAAATAGAAATGCAATAAAACATATACTTCTTGTATATATGGGACATACCTAGGGAACTGTAATAATTCCCTGAAATGGCTCAAGCTACCACCTTAAATATCATCTGTAGCTCAAGATGAGATGTTTTAAGGAGAGGGGAAAAAACTTAGTAAGCAAAGCACAGTAAAACACATTAAAGCTGTTTCTTTTTTTTTGCGGGGGGGGCGGGTAATGGTTATAATAAGGTTCTGTTAATTTTGACCCCATTGATGAGGTCAAAATATCTACTTTCTGATAGAGGGATACATCAACACAAAAGAAGAATTCCCTTATATAATTCGTACATACCTCCTCGTACAAACCAATATTAAATCAATTGAAAATTATTTAATCTTTTAAAAGGTTAACCAACCTCTTTTCAGAGTTCTTCCTATGTCAGCTGTTTCTTTAAGAATGGCTTAAAATAAACCTTAGGCATTATGGCATATTTTGTGGTGGCTGAGTCTAGTCCCCTTCAGCACTAAATATCACATTTCTTCACTAATGTCACTTTATAAATTAGTTGATCTAAGGACGTTAATTCATACATCATTATGTAGGACTATTGAATGCTTGAGAAAATTATACTATATGATTCACTGTCCCAGAATAGTATTAGAAATGAAAGGGCATAACTCTTTCCAGAATGTACAGGGCACTGAATCCCATGCAAGGTCCAGAGTAGGAATTCTCCCTTGTCTTTCTGAGAACATAATCTGTAATTTGCAAAATTACAAATTTTAGAAATTTTAAAAAGAAAATCTATAAAAACTGATTAGCTCTCCTTGAAGAATTTTTACATTGGGATGGTGTTTTGCCTTGAATCAACTTATATGAAGAATTTGGGGGCTGGGGCAATAGCACAGCAGGTAGGGCATTTGCCTTGCACGTGGCAGACCCAGGTTCGATTCCCAGCATCCCATATGGTACCCTGAGCACCGCCAGGGGTGATTCCTGAGCACAGAGTCAGGCATAACCCCTGTGCATTTCCGACTATGACCCATAAAGCAAAATTAAAAAAAAAAGAATTTGTAGGTGAAGTTTCTTGATAAATCAAGGGCCAAATCTAGTTCTCGGATCATCTCATTGTTATTTTATTTTATTTTTTGAAGTGTATTTTTAGGGGGTGGGGTTCTATATGCTGTACTCAAGGGGTCTGGAGGCCACTCCCAGTAGTACTTAAGGTGCAGTGTGGTGTTGGGGATCAAAGTAGAACCTCTGCATAGTGAGCACGCACTTCAGGCCTTAGAACCATTTCCCTGGCCTTGTAATCTCATTTTAATGGTACTCATCCTGCCCATGCTTGGTAACTGAAGGGAAGTGGGACAGGCTAAGAGACACATTGCTTTTTGGACAAACATCTCCTTTAATACAGAGTTTAAGAGCAAGTGGTTTCCTCTGTAGCACTGTCCTGTAGCACTGTTCTCCCATTGTTCATCGATTTGTTTGAGCAGGCACCAGTAACATCTCCATTGTGAGACTTGTTGTTACTGTGTTTGGCATATGGAATATGCCATGGGGGAGCTTGCCAGGCTCTGCCGTGCCGTGCGGGCGGGATACTCTCAGTTGCTTGCCAGGCTCTCCGAGAGGGGCGGAGAAATCGAACCCGGGTCATCTGCGTGCAAGGCAAATGTCTTACCTGCTGTGCTATCACTCCAGAGGTAGAGCTTTTCCTCTAAAACAAGAAATTTTCTTGAGTCCATACCTTGTCATAATTGAGAGCACGTGGCATTTTCTACTGAATAAACTTTGATATTTATGTGATTATTTATTTTATTTTATTGCTTTTTGGGTCATACCCAGAATGCTCAGGGGTTACTACGCCTGGCTCTGCATTCAGGAATTGCTCCTTAATATAGTGCTTGGAGGACCATATGGGATACAGGGATCGAATCTAGGTCAACTGTGTGCAAGGCAAATGCCCTACTCACTGTACTATTGTTCCGGCCCCTATGTCATTATTTAACAATCATTTTGTACATGTATTTTTGTGACAGTAACCTGATTCCTAGTTAACTACTATTCTCGTTGCATTGGGTCATTTTGTAACAGATGTGGAAAAGGGTGGCAATTTATTCGGCCACAGAATTAAAACCCTCTTCTGATAGCGCTCATGACAGTCTGACACACGTGAAACTGGAATGATTAGAGATGAGTAGATCTAGGGTTCAAAATTTAGGTATGTCTTTCACCAATTACATGCTCCTAAAACTTTCCTAAACTTTTTTTTTCATTTTTATTTTTTAACACAGTTCATATGAGAAGCCAACAAAAAATATACCATAGGCATTGTCCAGTTAATGCTGATTGAATCTGAATTGATACATAAATCAGATGACAAACTCAAGGTCATTATAGTGTGCAGGCGTAAGTAATAAAGGGAAGGAAATTATAGTTCCTAGATAGGAAGGCAAACAAGCATTGAAGTCTTCTGGCTTTTCCTTTTGCCTAAATACCAATGACCCTTTCTTGCAGCTTTGTTTGATAGATTAATTCATTCTGAAAGCCTTTAAAGATGTTGGGTAGGTAGCTAATTAACAGCTTTGAAAAACAAATCATTGGCCTTTCCCTGGCTGTCAAAGTCCCTAAACTTTCTTTCCTCCATTATTTTAAATGATTTCTGGCTTACTTTAGATCTAAACTATTCTTTGAAGCCATCAAGAGCAGTTGGTGAAAGTACTTTCTAGTGGTTTATTGGTTGATGAACTGTAATTGACATATAAGGGTAGGCACTTCAAAAGGAATATTAAAGTTAGTCAAAGGCCCACTAGTGTTTTGGATCAATCAATACGGCATTCATTTAAAAACAGAAGCTATGCCATACCCCCTCAGTGAATTCCCATTTTGATACAATTAATAACTATGTCTAAGGTCTCCAAAGACTGGACACATTATAATAAATCACATTCCATATGAATAGAATGGCTTATGTCTTTGCAGATTTTGACATCTGAAATATATGTTAGGGTTAAACAGTAGCCTAAAATTGTAGAGATATACATTTCTTTCTTTTGACTCTAAAAAAGGAGACATTTATGTGCTATAAAGGTAATTCTAAAAAGGAATATTTGGTGTGAAATTGGGCATGTGTCTGATATTCTCTCAGTAAAATTTGCGACTTCTTTTGGTCGAATGCCACTTCTCATTACAGTTTATTCAATTTAAAACTTTTAAAGTCAGGTACACATTCTGATCTCTCAAAACTAACGGAAATAAACATAAATATCACCCATTTGATGGAGCTTGAAACAGAGAAACATTTGTCTTTGTCCTCCAGCAGACACCGCTTTTTAATTTAAATTATCATCTCTCATTCTTTCTCTCTTTCAAAGTCACATATCTGAGTGACATAAACGAAATAACTACAGCTTCTGGTCACTATGTAATGCCTGGTGACACTCATATTAAGGGCCTCAAGGTAAATCTAAAATGGAGAGAGAGAGTCACCCAGATCCAGTAATATTAAAATCATGACAATTACTTCCCTTCATCCTTCTAAGGAGGCACAGTGAAGCTGAAACGTGCCCCCCTCTACCCCAACAGGAGTTTGACGGAAAAAAAAAATAAAAACCATTCAGGAGCAAGGGATGTTAGAATTGAGTTGTCAAGCTGTCCTGGATGTCTTGTACACACTGAACAGGCCAATTTACTGCAACGCTGCCTAGGCTGAAGGCTCCTATCTCTGCTTCACAGCGATTTTTTCCTGGTGAGATTATCCTGCTGGACCACAAGCGCCCTCCCTAGCAGTTGTTTCAGCCACTGCGAGATTCTTTTCTCATCGACCCCTTCGTGGGTAATAATGGTGCCGCCGGTGTTCATCCTTACCTTGTGACCAGCCTGCTTGCTGGGCTAAGGCCGGAGCCCCTCACCTGGCAATCAGAAAGAAAGCAACTGCTTGGTGGGGTGGCCAAGACAGAGTGGGTGACATTTCAGTAGGGATTCGAGTTCCCGTGTCTTTTCCCTCGGGAGCTCAAAGGCCTCTCTTTGCAGGACGCAAATGGGTAGGGCTTATAGGGAAAAAGAGAAAAAAAAGAGAGAGGGGGGATGGGGGCGGGAAATGACAACTTCTCCCACATACCTCTGAGTTCCTTTGCCTCTTACTCACCTCCCGGCGTGGGGAGGGGGGGTGGGAGGAGGGTGGGGGGGGGGGGTGGCTGGGAAACGCTGCAGTGCCGACGGAGCCCTCCAGGTGGCAGCAGCGTCACGCCGCAGAGGTGCCCGGCTCCGGTTTTCCCCGACTTCAAGCGTTAATGCAATTGACCAATCAGTGCTAAGATGATGGGAGGTAATTGGGTAATTGTATTTTACTGATCACAAGCAGAGAAAGAGAAAAAAAAAAAAAAAAAGGAAAGGGGGGAAAAAGGAAAAGAGGGGCAGAGGAAAGCCAGGGGGACTGCAGTCTGAGAAAAAGATTGCGGGGGTGGGTGGGGTGGGTGGGAACTAGGACCCTTGAGTGTGGCTGGGGTGGCACAGAGAGAGAGAGAGAGAGAGAGAGAGAGAGAGAGAGAGAAAGAGGAGAGTGAGCGAGAACGCCTTAGACTGGCAGGACCCGCCGCGGGCACCGGGAGCGCATCTGTTTCTCGGGTCGCCGGTGGCGGTGGGGAAAGCAGGGGAGACGAAGGGGTGCAGAGGGAGGAAGAAGAGAGAGTTGCAGCCCAAGTGGATGGCAGGGGGAGCGGGCGTGCGGCCGGCCCCGGAGCCGCGAGCCCGGCCGAAGGCGCTAAGGACGGCGCGGAGCAGGTGCGCTCCGGAGGACGCTGCTCCCCGCGGGGGACCCGGCGGCGTCGCGACGGTCTGCGCGCGGAGGAACCAACTTGTGGCTCCCCCCCCCTCACCACCCACCCACCCACCCCTCATCCCCGACGCAGCTGGGAATGAGATCAAAGCTGCAGTTTCCTCCTTCGAGAAGGATGCGAGGAGCCAGCGATTAGGGATTTGATCTCTCTCTCTCTCTCTCTCTCTCTCTTTTTAAATTTTCTTCTTCTCTCCCTTTTCCTATCTCCTTCGTTCCATCACCTATTTTTTTTTCATTTTCTTTTTTTACCCGGATCCATTTATTATTATTTTCAAATTTGGCGACCACCCCCGTTGGCCCGCCCTCCATCATCTCCTCCTCTCCTCGCTTCGGCCTCCCCCGCCCCCTTGGAAATTAAAAAAAAAAAAAGAAAAAAGAAAAAAAAAGGGGGGGGAAGCCCTATTTGAACTTCTTCCGCCGCGGCTGCTCTCCCGCCCCCCCCCTCCCCGGTCCCCCTCCACCCGGATCCGTTGCCCGCCGATGGAGGAGTTGGGGACCCGGGGGATGGCACGGGCCACCGGCGAGGGACCGCGTCACGCGTCTCCCCCGTGATCCCGGCGGCTCCGATCGCCGAGTTCGGCAGCACCTGGAGGATCCGGACCGACCCGGGTCCGGGTTGGGGGCGGGGACAGAGGCCAGGAAAGCCACCCCCGAGCCCGAGGAAGCAGAAGAGAAGGAGAAAAAAAAAGGAGAGAGAGAGAGAGGGAGAGAGAAAGAGGAAAAGTAACGGGTGTGTGTGGGGTGGTGGAATGGGTTTCTTTTTGACAGCTGATGGAGCCTTGAAATTTTCCTCCACTACCTCCGCCCCCGCGCCCGCCCCCGTCTCCCCCCCCCCCCACCAGCCCCCCGCACTCCGTTTAACGTGAGATTATGAAATTGCAGAGGCGGTGGAGGGAAGGAGTCGGGAGCTAACTGGGAGTTTGGAGGGAGAAGGGGAAGGTGGCTGAAATCAAAAAATCCAATTGCGCACTGGGTTGTGATGAGAAATCTAATCAGATCTTTGGAGAAGGGGCCGGCTGGAAGGGTGGCGAGTGGGGGGAGTTGATCCCCCAGTTCCTCGCGGGGGGTGCCGCTTGTGGTGGTGGTGGTGGTGGTGGTGGTGGTGGTGGTGTTGGTGGTGGTGGAGGAGGAGGAGACTGGGGAGAAGAATCGACGATGTAAAAGGAGACTTTTTTTTTTGGTGGGGGGGGAGGGTGGCGGTGGCGGTTGGGTGCCTTGCAAAAATGAAGGATGCAGGACGCAGCTCCCTCTGGGGAGCGAACGCCGTGGAGAAACTGATCGTGAGAAAGAAGAAGGAAGCTTTTTCTTGGGAGAGCTGGATCTTAACACGGATGTGTAGATGTGCACACAGGGAACATTGAGAAATGAAATAAACCCGTGTCAGACCCGCGGGGGTTGGTGTGTTCTGACATCAATAAATAATCCTAAAACAGCTGCCCCTTTCCCTAAAAAGAAAAAAAAGAAAAAAAAAGGATGCTCGGAGGAGGAAAGCGAGGATCCACGGAGGAAAAGTGTGCTCCTTTTTTTCTCAAACCGAGAAACTAAGACCAGGATCTATTTTTGGAATGAAAAGTTTCGGGCTTTTTTTTTTTTTTACAAAAAAAAAGTAAAGACCTGATGTGGTGGTGTTTTCTCTTCTTTTCGAATTTCCCACAAGAAGAGAGGAAATTAATAATACATCCTTAAAGAAATATCGGAGAAGAAAAGTTGACCGCGGCAGAAAGAGGCTTTGATTGGGGCAGAGAAAACAGCAGAGCCCCGTTGGATGTGTGCCTATGTTGACTAAAATTGACGGATAATTGCGGTGGGATTTTTCTTCATCAACCTCTTTTTTCTCTCCTCTTCTTGTCTTTCTTTTTTTTGGTGTCAAGATCTTGCGTTTTTGCTAGTTCTTAACCACCTGGATTTCCATCTGGATGTTGCTGTCAGCAGTCTGAAATACAGTGAGTGATCCTTATTTTCTTATTTGTTGGTGAAGAAAATGTCCATGAACTGGCTCTGGGTTCCCCTCTTCCCGGGTTAGTGCGATTTTTAAAACCCCGAGCAGTTGGGGAGGGGGGTGCAGAAAATTAGGAAGATGATGGCCCACGCATTTGCTCCCTCGGGCTGTGCACCCTGAGAAAGCGCTGTGCTGTGATGCAGGTTGTCAGTATCCTGTGCAAATGTCTTTGCAAATGTTCACCAGGGGGTAAAAAAAAGAAATCTCCCCAAAGAAAGCCGCTGCAGTGTAGGGTGCTTGCGGTCTGTGATTGACACTCTAGAATGCATGGAAGTTGGTTGGCAGCTCAGGAGTTGGATACATAAATGCTTCACCATTGGAAAGCAAAGGGACCCACTGTAAATTTCATTATCTAACCTGACACTGCAGAGCAGCAGAATGTATTTAGACAGAAATAGGAAAATCAACCCAGCAGAGACGGGATGGCTTCTGGTGGGTGGGTGAATTAAGGAGGTGATGGTTGGGAGGAAGTGGCAGGGGGAGCTAGCTGTACTTTGCTCCCGCTATCCAATACACATGCTCAAAGGTGATCCTGGATTTCCTAGATTCACACCCGGACTGAAAGGAGAGGAGGACCCACTTCCCTTCAGCTCCACCTCCCTAGCTCACCACTTCTTAGTAACAAGGAGGTTGCATTTAGATTAGAGGTGGCTGGGGTTGTTTGCTTGGGTCATGCCTGAAACCTCTCTAATGACACTTATTAAAAATAAAGAGAGAATCCAGTTGTTCACTGGTAACTTGGATAAAGGGGCTAGAGAAGGTGCCACTATGTGCCCTGGGCCATCTTTGCCTTGAAAGGGGGAGTTAGTCCTTAAAGACTAGAGCAGACAGGAAAGGTTTGGAGGTCTCCCGGCTTGTGAGATCACTCCTCTTTCCATCTTTTTCCTTCTTTCTTCTTGATGGCCTGTTTAATGTGTTGTGTTTGTTTTTCAGCAGAACTCTCCTTCACCCTTCTCTCTATTCCTCTCTGGGGCCTCCTATCAGAATCATAGACTCATAGAACTTTAGAGCCAGAAGACTCCTCAGAGATCTCATGCCAATAAATAAAGGAACTGAGGCCTGGAGAAGCTCTAACTCTTTGGATAAGAGCCAAGCTCTAAAAGACAGGTGACTCACACAAGTCTCAGGAAAGCTGATCAAAGTCAGTTGGGCATGCAGACTGGACAGGGATCAGCTATTCATGCCCTGGTCACTTGTGCCCCTGTAGCTTCTATTTTTTTTTTCTTGCTTAAAAGGGTCAAAGGAAACTACCTTTCCTGAGTGCTTGAAATAAAAATACCATGCCAGTTCTGTATGGTCTGTCTAGCTTCTTCACTCATATCCATCCTGTTTTAGTTTTTTTTTTTTAAAAAATAGCTTAGATAACCCTGCTTTTAATATTATTTAAAAATAATAAGATCTGTGACTATGGCATACCTCAAAGGGCATGATGAGTGGCAGTCCCCTGGGACTGTCCCTTCTTAGCGATGGGCGCATTTAATCCAGTGAGTAGTGGCCCCTAGAGAGTCATTAAAGAAGCGTGGAGTTAGATTTATATTAGAGAGGTGATAATAGAAACCAGAAACACGCTGCTAAAAGCATGTGGGTCTGTTCTTTCGCTCCCATCATCTATTCTTATCCTTTTCATTACTCCTTAACTAAACTAGCCTACAGCTGAGCACTTCTTTAATTTATTTTGCTGGGCACATGTTTCCTGTTGGGACCCAGTTCAGGCAGTAAATTCACCAGCCTATGAAAATAATCGTACAGGGCATCCCCCACCCCACCCCAGTGCCCTCCCTGCCGCCACCAGCACTCAGTAAGCTTCTGGATTTATTACCAGTCTCTGCATGTTCTTATATTTGCTTGTTTGCTTCCCTTTCCTTGACTCCAGTTAAGTCACCGCTTACATCACATATTGACTCAAGTTAGATTTAGTTGGGATTTAGCACCAGTCACAGCAACAACAAACAACAACACAGCAGCAAGAAAGGGAGGGCAGACTACGTCCCCTGGAGGGGTTGACTGCCTACTAGTACTAATTCCAATTTAGGACTTTGCATGGGCATTCCAACCAGGCATGACACTTGGCTCTGTCAATCCACGGAGCTTCTCCCCGCCCTTTTCTCTCATGACACCAAAATATCTTCACTGCTACGTTTCTTGGACCTCATAGGGCATGATGCTCCTTTCTGTTGCCATGCTGCATTCAGTATCCTCCACACTTAGAAACTTTTCTTAAGAGAGAGAGAGAAGGGAGGTGGGAAGGGGAGGGAGTGAGGAGAGACTGAGAAATGGGGATATGTTAAAATTGTGGGATATGTTAAGAGGGTGCCATCCCACCCATCCACCTCCACTTCCCTGAAACGTGTCCTGTAGATCTGGGGGTGATAGGCATCTCAGGATGACAGTATTTTCCTAGCTGGTGAATCACTTCATGCTCACTGCTATGAGAGATACTTTGCTCAGTTTGAGGCTTAGTGCCGTGGGTTTGCGAGAGTTGGTCCGGCTTTTCTTCATAGACTGATGATAATTTAATGGTTATAGTAGACCAGGACATTTACCTTGTGAGTTTATTTCTGAGGCAGAGTTAGTGACTTTATGAGTAGGTAATTGGATGCTGAGATTTAGACTAGGACCACAGGTCCAGAACATGGCTATTTTATATACATTTCCAAGTAAATCTCTTCAAATAGTTTTCTTTTTTCAAATCTGGAATGGCAGTGCCTTTGTGGAAAATGGCTTTAATTTCCCTGGTTCTCGATTTTCTTATCTGTGGGTTGCAAAGATAATATCTAATGCACTGAATTATTCTGACTTAAAAGCCATGTTATTCACAGCCCCAATATTAATACACCTCTAAGGATGGTTGTTCATTGTGGTTATTCTTGGACTGATTTAGATTAAATCCCTGAGAATATATACAGGCTGCTCCACAACATTAAAAGTTCTAGCGCCTTCAATTCAGTTGAAAATTAGGGAATATGCAACTGACCTTAGAGTAGTAGTCATATATTTCCTTTTAGATTTCATCTAGATGAATTAACTGCGGATTTTTTCTATGTAAAATACTACCTCAAAATACATACTGGAGATGATAATCTTTCTCCTGAAATTGTAGAAAATAAATTCCAGCAAAAATAATATCAAATGAAATTCTAGAGAGAAAATTATGCTATTCTGTTGCTTGTAATTTTGTTCTAATAGTTGCATAAGATAGCTCTTGTATGTTACAGTAGAGTTTTAACGTCCTAGTACATTATATCTGGAATGAACAAAATAAGGATGGATTTGTAGACAATTGCCTGATTAAATTAGATGGTCTGAAAATCTCATTACTGATACTAATGTTCACAGGTTTACAGTTTGGATTCACAATCTTTGTGGTCATAATATATGCTGTGTGTGTAAAACACCTTCATTCATGACAAAATTAAGAGATGTGGGGATATATGGGATCAAGAGAATTTTATGTGGACACATGCATTTTATTGTTGGCAGGTGCAACTCTTCCAACCATAACTTGTTTGTGGTTTTCTGAGGCAGTTAGTCCTGGTTATGGCTCATAATTTCATCCTCTACAACAGCAGCTCTATGTTATGTCCATTTTCTCAATATGCTTCCAGAGATGTATTCTCCTTTTAAGGGGAAAAGTTTTTTTTTTCTTTTTTTTTTCCCTCCCAGTGGCAGGATTGAACCTGGATCTCATGCATGGGAAGTGCAAAGCACGTGCTTTTACCACAGACTCAGCTCAGCATTCTTCAGTTTTAATTAAATAGTGAATCTTGACCCTATATCTGTCATAAGGAGTTGCCCTCTTCCCTTTTCAACCAAGGCAATAATTTGAAACCCATGTGGATTTTAGAAGCGCATCCTAAAAATAACCATTTCTCCAGATTTTAAAGTAAGCAAGGTAATATCTATTGAAGGAGTGATCTATAAAGGGATCATCTATTCTTATCTTTTGTGAATTTTATGTTTCCATGTGCTTTATAAACATGACTGTAAATTTCAGTAAACTGGGACTCTGTCATTTTAAGTGAATTTCAACACTCAGCTCTGTAGTGGGTCACATGTATTACATGTGCCAGTTAACTTTCCTGGGCCTGTTTGTGACTCCATAAAACAGAGGTAATAGCAACCACATGGAACTGGCTGTTATGAAGAAGAATCAGATCCCAGCCGTCATGCACATCAGGCATGAAATAAATGGACATTTAAGTTGGGTGTCATGGATTGTAATTTAGATAATTCAATGTGCAAAAAACAGATAGGTCTTGTTTGAGGGAAGTTGTTCTTGTTGTTATGGATTTCTTTTATATGAGAAAGGAGAGATGAAGAGACAAGATCAAAGTTAAAATAATACACACAGATATAACCATTTTTTTTGTAATGTTCTATACTTTTAAAGCATTTTTGGAAAGAAGTTAGCAAATGCCATTCCCTCAGGAAACAATGAGACCTACTTTGTGAGTTGTAGGAAATAGCTACTGTGTTCATGTAAACCTTCATTAGATTGTCAAATATTTCATAATATGGGCATAAAATATTGATTCATAAGTGGTGTCATGGGAGACTCTCCAAGGAGCTTAAATGCCTTTATTTTCCTCTAAGGATTCTGTGTCTTTGCACAGATTGAAATTTAACAATTGAAATTCAGTTGGTCTGTATTTTTTGTGTGTGTGTATGTGTGTATATGCGTGTGTGTGTGTGTGTGTGTGTGTGTCTGTGGCTGAAATAAGAACTATATTTGTAACCTTCTCTGGGATTCTTTTATTTGTTCTTTGGCCTTTCCTCAGGATCTTAGAAGAGAGTCTGACAAATAGTGTGCATGAAGTATATATTTCTTCAATTGATATTTCTTCCAAAGATCTCAAAATACATAGCAAGTATATTGATAATAAAATCTATCTGTGTAAGGATATGTGAGATGTAAATATGCTTGCATAGATATTATGCACCATTTAGTGACTTGCTTATGCTGGAAAAAGACAGGTCTGAAAGTATGATGATGCAGTGACTTTTTCTTATTTTTAATTGCTAATATGACCAAACAGTTTGTTTGACTCACTCCATATCCCTATGGTCAATCATATATTCTCTTCTGTCAACTAGAGGTGAAAACCAAGGATCCTTCAAGCATGATTATTTGGGGATTCTGAATTCAAAATGACAACCAAAGAAATTAGGATTACTTGGTACTAAAATCTACAACACCTAATCTCAGGATAATAATTGTTGAAATAAGGACAACAGCACAGAGTTCAGTCTGAAAGATGGAAACATTGCTACAGTGGCAGATATGTTGGACAAAAATTGCTAGAAGATTTGTAAGGGAAGTAGAATTCTATTTAGAGTAGATAAGTATTGAATTCCAGAAACTTTGTTTTGCCATCTATTAGCTAGCAGGGTGAGGAGGGTCCTAAGTAGCCACTGAACTAGATTTTGTCTTGTTTTTCTCCACCATAGAAATGGAAATTATTTTCCTTGCCGCTATTTTTGGAGTATTAATTAAGATTTCTAAGTGCTTGGCACATGATCAGTACTCAATAAATGCTATCTCACTTTCTATTCATTGAAATTCTTGGTTGTCTTCCATAAAAATAGAAACATGAAAAGTCTATGAATGTGTTACTTTACATTTAAGTACAAAAAATCAAGGTATTTTATCAGATTTGCTATGAAAATTGGTAATATTTTATATTTATTTATTTTTGCTTTTTGGGTCACACCCAGTGATGTACAGCAGTTACTCCTGGCTCTGCACTCAGGAATTACTCCTGGCGGTGCTTGGGGGACCATGTGGGATACTGGGAATCTAACCCGGGTAGGCCGCGTGCAAGGCAAACGCCCTACCCTCTGTGGTATCTCTCTAGACCCCCAAAATTGGTAATATTTTAATAACATTTTTGTATGTCCATCAGATTTTAAAGAAAGTCTAAAAATGATGATGCACTTAAATAAGTTAAATTTTATTCTAACTTTAGCATGAACTTTCTGTGCTTATTGGAAGCCTTGAACATGTATAAAGTTATGGAAATACTTTTATAAAATCGAAGTTACTATCACTACTGAGCATCTGGTATTAAATAGGCACTAGGTTCATACCTAGTAAATGTCCTCCCTAGTGGGAGTAAAAGACAAGATGCCTAATTAAATTGTTTTATTAAGGTTATTTCACAACTAAGTGTGGAGTGGTAAGTAGGAGTTTACATGTAGGATCTAACGTATACATCAGGAAATTCAAACATGCTATTGGACTTGGTAACAAACATGGTAACTCAGTCATTATTCAACCTATATTCAATCTGATAATCTCAATCTCAAGTTTTTATCTTATTTTAATTATAATCTAGGAAGCATGGTAACAGTAGTCTTAATGTATCTGGTATTGATGTATAAGGGTGCCAGTCAGCCCCGCAAGTTTCCAAGACCCTCTACCACCTTTCCTAGGTCACCTCTATTCTAACTCTTCCACCCCCTTCACTGGAATAGAAATGTCTACAGTTTTCCTTTCCTGCTTTCTGAAAGAAAACTTGTAACCAGATACTTTGGTTAAATATAGACTTGCCGAATTTTATCCATCTTTGGTAATCTCACCAAATGCCCCCAGTGAGGAAGGAACAATTTCATAGTAACACATGGGGAAAATTATCCTAATTACTCATCAGAATTTACAGACAGCAAGATAGCTATAACATTCCAAAAACACAGAATTGTGTGAGAAATAAGGTCATCACTAATAAATCTGAAGTTCTATTACAATATCTTACAGACTCATGGATCCCTAATTGGAGGCAACCAATGGCTGACCTCAGTCCCCATTGTGTCAGATCAGATCCCTCTCTCACACCTGCTACCACTGCTTAAAACACTTCCAGAGGTTGGAAGGCCTGTTGCTCTCACATGCTTAATTCAGTTAACTTGATCTACTTATTGTCCTCTTATTCCTTTCTTAAGAGTTGAGGACCTACCCCAGTGAATCTGTTCTATTCCTAGTATCTCAGCATTCCTGAGAGTTATCAGTTTGTTTTGTGAGTGAACAGTAAAATTCTCATCTACTTTCTGCATGTGGAAAACTGCTAAATCTCCAAATCAGTTAATCCCACCAGCAAATTTGGTCTCCAAGAGCCCTCCCAAATTTTAATAGATCCTCTATAATGGACCGCTATCCCTTGAGGAACCTGCATATTGTGAATTTCAGGTGTTATCAGTAATTTTTGACTATCACATTTCCATAGAACCATTAATCTTATCAAGTACAGATTTTTTACGCCAACTTCATTTGTCCATTGGTCTAGAATATATCATGTCTCTCCTAGAGATCTTCAACTTGTCTTTTAAAAAACTTACTTTGTCAGCATGATAGTATTTTACTTAAAAAAATTCCACTTGATATTTTTGTTGTGATAATTGGGGGTTACCTATGTTTGACTGTGTTTCTCTTACATGTCCTTGTGATGCTATCTTGGATCCACACATCAGGTGGCTGTGTTTGCACCTGCGCTGCTGTTGTGCTTGCCAGGAGTTGAACTCCTTTTGGTTGTGGTGCTTACACACACCTGGCAGCAGTATGTCCAGTAGCCGCTTGAGGTGTGGTGGATCTCAGAAATCAGAACTCTCAGGTATATCGTGGAACTCATAGCCATACTCTTGCAAAACAGATGCTTTAACCATTGAGCCATCTCCCGTCCTAGTAACTAATCTTTTTTGATGATTCCAATGTTTCCTCAAAATAATCCATTATTCATTCTTCCTTCAGAAGAACTATACTGAACATCCCCTTCTCTGTAATCCATAAATATATTTATAGAATAAAATCCAGATTTTCCTCTCGATAATACAGTCTGGCTAGCCTATTCATGCCTCCTCTTGTCGGCCTGCCATATTGAATGTTTTCTGCCTCTGGATATAGTCCAGGCTAGATTTGGCTCGGGCTTTGTGAGCACTATTTCATTTGCCTAGAACATTCTCTCCATATGTCAAATTTCATAGTAAGTTACCTCTTATGGGAAAAAATTTCTCAGTTCCCCAAGACCATTCAAGTCTTCTTGTTCTCCGTACAACAACATTTTGTTCTAGATCTCTGATGGCTCCTATCATGGTTGCGACATTTTTACTTACTTGAATAAAACCCCATAGTTTGTGACTTTTTTTCTTTTTAAGCATATGGATGTCAGCTTACTCATCTTGTCTCTTCCCCCATCTAAATAACACAGCCGACAGGAGTTTCTAATATCTTGGTGGGCATAATATATGAGGGATAAATCTGACAAAGCCTTAGATTGCTTTAATTCACCTTCTGTATAGGCCATTTGTTTTTAGCATTCAGATAATTAATTTTTTTCCTATAGTATCTAAATTTCAAAACTACTGTATCCAATTAAATGCATTGCAATCTGTTCATTCATTTTTCGTAATTGAAAAACATATACCTGCCAACCATTACTCTTGAAATGCTTTGGGTGAACTTTGTTACCATGAGCTAATAACAATTGCACCCAAAGAGAAGGTGTTTTATTTACCTTATGCAATTCATAGATACTCTTGTGTGATTTCTAGTTGGCTTTTGGAAATATTGAAAGTATCTGTCTTTGAAAATTTAGGTTTTATCATAGTTCTGCAAATACTTTTTAGTGTTAATTGCTTCTTGTCATTTATAGCTGTGAATAGATTCACTGAAAGTTTTGCAGTGCAGACTTCCTACTGACACTTCACAAAGTCGAAGTTGTTCTTGGAGTTGAGTATTGCACAAGCTGTACAGTTATAAAAAGTGAGAGCTATCCTGGTCACTAGCAACTACTGGAAAGAGATGTGATTTTTAAATTTGAGGAATGGTTATGCAATGGAGAACAAAACGATATAGGCCCTAGTAGAAGTACCTAGATTTAAGTATATGGTGAGCTACAGTTGCTTTCCACAAAATGTAAACATCTGATTTTATAAGAGAGGTAAGAAGGTGCTCTGTACTCAGACTTCAGAGGGATGTTTTTATCTTTTCTCCTGAGAAACAGCAGGAGCACAGAATAAAATACAATAAATACTAAATGATAAGACACTAACTATGATTTCATTTTATGCATCAGTCTTCGGATATAAAAGTTTTGAATCTGTGAAGCTGAAACATTTGTTTTCCTTTTTTGGTCTGCTTTAAAAGTATTTGTTCTCATGTGAGATGATTTCTTTCCAGTTTAGTGATTAGTATTATCCGTCTCTAATAATAAGAGTAAATGAGGGAATATTAATAGTCAAGCTTCACAGAGGCCTTAAATTTAGAGAGTTCTTGAATTCTCTCAATATTTTAGACACAGAGCTTCCAAAGAATATTCTGTGACTACACTAATGTCTGTGATAAAGCATCAGGCTTTGGGGAGATGCACAGGGTGGGGTGGGGGGGTCTGCTTAGAAGAGCCAGTGTGCTAAGTTTGGTCTCCGGGTTCTTGCCAATTCACAAGCTGCTGAGACAACACTTTTCTCCTGGAAGGATCCATTTTATTCCATTTTATTTTTTCCCCCATCAATTTTGACCAAGTCATTGTAGGGCATGTAGGAGAATTTAGCTGTTTTGTAATAAGTTTTTTTTAATTTGTACTAAAATAGATATCTAGGACTGGGGATGCATTTTATAGATTAAAAGGGCAGGGAAATAGCTCATGGGAGGACAGAACTTGCTCTATGTGCTGGAGTCAATCCTCAGGCACCACTAGGTATAGCTGCACAACAAAAACAAAGCCAAACAAAAGGGTAAATATTTTTTGTATCACGTGAAAAATATCCCCAAGTTATAAAATAATATGTTGTGATAGATGTGTCATGCTATAAGATGATGGATTTGTGATGCCTTAATAGATACTCTATATTTTATAGAACTGATTTTCATTTTTTTAGTCTGAGAACAATATACATGTTTCTTTGAACTATTCAGTCAAGTTTTTTTTGGTTTTGTTTTTGTTTTTCAAATATGCATGACAATGGGAATATAAAAAGAAACCTTCCAGGGAATGGTTTACAGTTAAATCTGAGCTAGATCAGAATGAGTTCATTTAAACAATTTTAGGTTTGTGTGTGAATGAGGTTCAGGGATTGGGGAGTGGGGGGGGAGAGACAGACAGAGAGAGAGAGACAGAGAGACAGAGACAGACAGAGGAGAGACAGCACACAAGTCTGACCAGGGGATGATGACAGGTGACTGATCTTGAAACAGAATCCCTATTAACTTTTCAGACACCAGAGCAAGTGTGGGGGCGGGGGGGGGGGGTGTGAATGCATCCAGGGCATTTCGGAGACTGATCTAGGGAACTCCAGTGTCTTCTAATGGGAAAAGACAGAAAGACAGAAGCCACCCTAAAAGAGTTAACATCTCCACAGTGCTGTTTGGGAAGGCAAGAATGGAACTATGCAGGCTTTCTCTGTATTGTTTGAATGTTACCATGGCAATAGTTTCCAGCAGAAGTTCCATGGTTTTCAATTCCCCAAAGCAGCAAGCCATCTTCCCCTCTCCTTCTCACCCTCCTGCAACTCCTTCCTATACCCCTTAGTCTTACCTCTAGGTCCTTTTCCACCTTCCTCTGTCCTTTGGCTCTTACTTCTCCACTCCTGCTTCCTTAAGAACAAAAACAGGTCGAAATCCAAGAGGTCACCTTTCAGCCAGACCTTGAGTGAGGCATATAGCCTTCTACCCACCCTCTCCCTCTCCTCCCCCCCATCCCACCACGTGTGCCTGGTGCCCCCCTAGCCTGCTTCTGTTTACCTATTAAAGACCTAATTAGGAGGAAGCTGTGGATGGAAGCAGGTTGGGGCTATCCCTTGTCTGTAGGACACGGAACATATTATAATGGTTGGTGTTGTGGTGATATGTTAATTGGATCGCTCCGGGCAAGTGCAGAGCAGCAGTCTCTGACAATTAGAAAGAACAATGATTTTACTATGAAGGAACCCACTCTCTTCACCAGTGGCAGGATTAGCATGCATTGCAGGTCTCTGGAAGGTTCCTGTAGACCCCTGAGAGATGTGCAGTGGGAAATGCCTCCTGTCCCTTTAAACCTTTAAAGCGAAGGCTACTGCCTCTCTCTCTCTCTCTCTCTCTCTCTCTCTCTCTCTCTCTCTCTCTCTCTCTCTCTCTCTCTCTCAGCTTATTCTGCAGCCAAAGAGAGACATGTGGGATAGTGAAAGATGGTCTTGTGGGTGGTAGAGGACCCTGCTGCAGACCTGGGCCCCAGGATATATAGCAGGGATATGAGGAAGAAATCTCTGCCTGCTTAATGCACGTGGCCAGTGAATTGTGAAATGGGTCTCATTAGAGCCTTTCATATCCCGGCATGTGCCAAAGTGCTTTGCAGGCACCGGGCCATCACTTCAGGTCCAACCCTGCTGCTGTTTGCTGCAGCCAAGAAGGGACAGAGGATCTGTCTGTGTTAAAGCCTTCAGTCCCATCTCTCTCTGTCTACTGTTCATTGTAAGGAGCCTCTGGGCCTTTCAGTCTGGCCAAAGCTAAGGCTGAACACATCTCCTAGGTGTTCGTAAAGAGAAAATGTGAAGGGTTTGAAACACTACATATACCTTTGAGGCAACTGGTGGGTAAGTGGTCTTTACCTTCCCCAGCGTGAATGTCAAAGGTACCCCTTAGACGTTCCTGCAACTGTGTCCAGATACTCACACCAAAGTGAAAATGAAAGCTATAAGGGTCCGATAAGTCATCAGAGACCTTTATGTTTTCAGATACTGAAGAATGCTTGACTTTTCCCTCATATTCACATATTAAAATATTAGGACAAATTTGATCATCCGTAGTGTACCCCATCAGTCACAGTGGTGAGCTGCCATATGACAAAGGCTGTGTGTCAGGTACTGAGCTTGTCTCTTACTGAGAACCCCTGATGGCTCTGCAAAGTTGGTGGTCTAAAAGCATGGACATAGAAGTTTGATCTTCCTGAGACCTGACACTTCTTAGAGCTGTGTCTTTTTGCACAATTAACTTCTCTGTTTCAACTTCATTTTTCAAACTGTAATGTTGGAATAAATGCAACAATTTGGTTGTGGTGAATTATAATTGAAATTATATATACATACGTATATATATATATAACTTTTTTCCAAAATGTTTGTATGTTTGTTTCACGAAAAATTACTCAAGGCATTATTTCTGAAAACATAGGTATATAGATAGCTATTTCATGCAACAATATTGGGACATAACCTTCAGGCTATCACCTCAGGCAGAATGCAGTTAAACATAATAAGTTAAATTAAGAAAATAAAATTTTAGAAGATAAATGCCTGAGCATGAATAATCAAATGCTTATTTTCCTTATGTAAATAGAACACATAATATTATTAGAATAAGTTTAAGTTGGATTTACTTTGTACAGGTAACATTTAATTGTTCTTGGTAGGGTTTTTCTATCAGACTGGGCTGTTGGTTCCTTGTAACACTCGTTAGAATCTTAGATTGGAAATGAAAGGGAAAATTATTCTAACTAGCCTAGGAATCAAAGAGAAAGAGAAAAGGAGAGGGTTAGAAAGGATGGAGAAATAATTTATTGACTCATGTAATTAATATGTCCTATAAGACATGGAGTTCAGATATGGCTTGATGTAGCTATTAATCCCATAGAATACTTGCTCAATTTTTTTTGTAAATATCTTGGTTTATCACCCTTAAATGGATCATTATAGTCCTTAGATTATTTCTGTGCAATAATCTACCAAAGGTAGAGTCATACCCGGTCTCACCATTTCCACAGATCTAAACTGACTGGATTGGACTAGCTAAGTCAATGGCCTTAAGGGAATGGAGTAGATTCCTTATAGGAATTAATAAACTCCTGAGAGACATAAGGAATTAGGTACAGGTGCATTGCTCATTAATGTCAAAGGTGAGAATGAAAAGAACGAGTTGTTATTATTTGTTACAAATTAGTCATCATGTCTTACAAGGTTAATTCTCTATATACCACTTGAATGATGTGCTATATGTAGGTACTAATGTTTTAATCACCATCAAGGGATTTTGTTCTCAAAAATGTCTTACTAGGGGCCAGAGCAATAGTACAGCAGGTAGAGCATTTTTCTTGAATGTGACCCACCCCGATTTGATGCCTGGCATCTTATATGGTCCCCTGAACACTGCCAGGAGTAAGTCCTGAATACAAAGCCAGAATTTACCCCTGAACTTCACCAGCTATGACCCAAAAAGAAAAAAAAAGTCTTGGTAAAGATAGTTTTCTAGAAGAGTAACTTCTGAATGTGTGGTCTTTTATAATCCAAGCATTACTCCTCTCAGGAGTAGGTCCTTGTTTTTGAAAGGGGATTTATGGGCATTTCTGGAATCAAGGAAACAAAAGGAAAAAAAAACTCTTCTTCTCTCAATAGGAAAGTTCATTGTTAGAAGTAGAGGTTCTTTAAATCATCTCAGAAAACCCACACTCCTAGTTGCCATACCGGCCATGAATGTGCTTGTATTCAACCTTGATTTCCTCTAGTTTATCACTAGAAAGTTCTCAGCAGTGCTACCATGCATCCCGGAACTCTTTATCCTGCCTACAAAAGGGGGCATAGGATTCAAGCCATAGGGTTCAAGTCTTTTGCTTTTTAATATCACAATACAGCCCCGTCTTTGGGCACATGGGTTAAGAATGCTTCAAAACACACTACTACTTGCCAAATTCGAGGACAAGCTTGTCTTCTGTAGTCTTCACACTGTGTAAACCATACATAGAGACTGTAAACAATTTAGTGATAGGTGTGGAGCGATGCACTCTGATTTGAGAATCAAATCAGGATCGTAGATGTTGCCTCAAAGCTGACTGACAACAAATACTCAGTGGAAGAACCTGTGTCTGGAAATTTAAAACAATGAGGAAGAGGGCCATTGTTTGACTACTTGATTGGCAAGAGGAGTTGTGGTGTGCTATTTTACATATTTCATCTCATTGAAGCCTTTGGAAAACTGCAACAATCATGAAAATAGAAAAATATATATTTAATGATAATTAATGTGCATTGAATGATTATACATAGACATTCTTCTGAAAACCAATGTAGTGACTTTGAAGCCCTGTAAAGAAAGCACCCGGTTTCAAATATAAGAAAAAAAAGCTTATATAAATTGGAAATATAGAGACTTTTACTTTGAATTCTGGTCAAACTTCATTCTCTTGCCTCATATATGAAATGACCTATTTTTTAAAATAAACAGTTTAAATTTGGTTTCCTTAAAGAAATCGCAACACAAAGGGCCTGAAATTCATTCCTTTAATCTCACTTGCCTTTTTCATTTTCCTGCCCCCCCCCCACGCCCCCGACACACACACCTTTTCCTAGGTCCTCAGCTTTGCTCATTTGTTGGAATACTTTTTAGCCTCTTGTGTGGCCCAAAGCAGCTGCCCAGCCACAAGGCTGGATAATTGATAGTGGAATGTTCTGCATTATTTTTTTGTAACATGATCAACTATTAGAGATCACCACAAAGAAACCACCGAAGTATATTAGGAGGTCTTGTTGCTTTTATGATAGAGGGAAGAGTAAAGAAAACGTTCCTCTCTTGGGGCACAGCTAACTGCCAATATTACTCCAGTGGACAGGCTTCTTCTTTGACATGTGATGGTACGAACAGTCCTACGTCCAGTGGCATGCAGCTGAACCACTGATCTCAGTTGGAACCATCAGAAGATGTTCTCATCGCTGCAAATAAAAGTGACATTGGGTTTTTCTTTCTCCTAAGACTTCACTTTTCCTGGTATGGTATGTGGGAGAGGCAGAAGAACAGTTCTGAAATGTTTTTTGCTGCCTTTCCCAAGAAGCTACTAACAAAATCACTGTTCTCAGTTCATCTGGGCACCGGGCCAACTAGAAGGAGGCAATGTCCCAAATCAGTTTCCTTACACCTTCAGCACATCACCCTTTATATTGCTTATGAGACAGGTCTTGGAGCTGCAGAGAAAGCAGACACAGCACTGCACAATCACGGGAACACAAGCAGTGACTCATGTTTGTATGAAAGCTTGTGCACGTGTGCGCGTGCATACACACACACACACACACACACACACACACACACACATGCACATCCCCCTCACTGAATTTCATAGAACTTCAGAAAAGTCTTCTGGAGATATTTATCTTTCTTTTTTTATTCAACATGCAAGGAGAATGAACTGCATAAGGAGGGAACAGGCTATGAATTCAAAGTACAATCTGAAAACAGAATTCTGTTCCTTATTGCCCACTCTGTGTTGGACCTGATATTTTTTTCTTCAAAATGAATCAACTGAGCTTAGTATCAGTTGTGTCTTCTTATCTCCCCATCTCAGAGAATTTAAAAAACCAACAGGAAAATCTTGATGCCAGATTCGCTATTTAATAGCATTGGAACCATCCTTTCTTGAGACAGCCATGACCAAGTGGGCCTTTGGTTGCTAGAACATGCCCCTTTCCTAGCCTAACACGCTTTTAGCACTTATTAGGCTCAGTTAGCTATACTCCTGCCTGGATGCGCTCTTCTCCCTCAAGTCTATCTTTACCACCAGTTATTTCTCTCCCAAAGGCACTTCTTTTGTGATGCTATCCTACTAGCAATCCCCCACTTGTGAAATAAACGTCAGACTCTGAAGCCTGGCTCGCTTCCAAGTGCCTATCTCAGCACTTCTTCCTCTTTCAATTCTTGTATGCACATCTTGGCAGTGTCATGTCCATTTTCATTTCCTGTGGGTGCCTATACAACGTGTCTGTTGTTGGCTCCCCCCACCGCCCCTCTTTGTACTAGAGTGAAAGTTCTCTGAGGTCATCCAGATAGTCAGTACAAAACAGTGGTTCATTAGCCTGCCCCTGGCTTGGCACTTCTTGAGTTTTCTCCTCCGATTTTGCACAGAGGTGATTCTCAATATGTGTTCTACTTCTCAGAAACAGTGTTTTGTTTCACAAGTTTCCCACTGTTAAACCTGTTTGTTCAAATGCCGCTTTGCATCTAATCCAGTTTTAATTCCTAGACTCTTTGCTCGTGGCTGGGCAGCTCTGTCCACTAGGAACACTGACCTGATGAGGACTCATCTTGGTAAAAGAAGGAACTGCCTTTCGCTGAGTTTCCTCGGGGTCCCTTTAAAGAGCTGCTATTTTAAGAACAGTAATTTGGAGCTCCAGGTTTCCTGCAGCTACCCGTTTAGCAGCGCACTTCAGTGGACAGATATGATTGTCTTCTGAGAGCTGCCTGCTCCTCTTTTCTCCTTACTGACGTGGTAGATGGGTTTCCCTGGTTTCCTTTGGGTTATGCTCATAGGTGCAGGCATTTCCTTTCTCAGGTCTCCCCTCAGTGAAAGTTAAAAGAGACACGATGAAGCTATAACTCCTAATGGTTTAAATCGCCTGCCCTTGTTTGCTTATCGCCCTAATAGGTAGTGCTGGTTCCTGAAGCTTGCCTACACAGTGGACAGGTGCCATGGTTGAGTCAGCAATAATAATGGAAGCAAAGAGCATGTAAAATTCATCCTCACACATTTTTAACTAGTATGTTTTATAAACATGGTCCTCCCGTTATTCATCAATTTGCTCGAGCAGGCCCAGCTGACCTCAATATTTTTTTCCATGAACATAATTTAGGATTAGGCCGGGCTGCAGCATAGGTTGGCACATGGAAAGTATGGTTGAGCCCTGGCACTGAATGATTCCCCCATCCTTAGCACAGCCAGGAGTAATCTTCCTCATCCCACCCCCAGAGAACATCCTGAGAATAGCCCCTGAAAATCATGGGGTATGGCCCCCAAATACATTTTTTTTACTTTTTTTGGGTCACACCCAGCGATGCTCAGGGGTTATTCCTGGCTCTGCACTCAGGACTTACTCCTGGTGGTGCTTGTGGGACCATATTGGATGCCAGGGATCGAAACCAGGTTGGCTGCGTGTAAGGCAAATGCCCTACTCACTCTGCTATCGCTCCGGCCCCAAGATTTTTTTTTTTGCTTTTTTTGGGTCACACCTGGTGATCCACAGGAGTTACTCCTGGCTCTGCACTCAGGAATTACTCCTGGCGGTGCTCAGAGGACCATATGGGATGCTGGGAATCAAACCCGGGTCAGCCACGTGCAAGGCAAATGCCCTACCGCTGTGCTATCGCTCCAACCCCCCTAAATAATTTATTTTTAAGTTCGGGTAAGAACATTATTTTCCATGCTGCTATTTCAATATTTTAAAACCACCTTTAGTTATTGCTATGTATATATATATATATATATATTATTGTGCGGGGCTCACCTGGTTATGCCATGGACTACTGCTTTCATTGCTTGAGATCTATGTGGTATTGGTCTCAAAACCAGACCTCCCACATGTGAAACATGGACTTGAGTCCTTTGAGCCATCTTTCCATCCCCCTCCTCTTTTAATTTTTTTGCCTTTTTGCATCACACCTGGTGATGCACAAGGGTTATTCCTGACTTTGCACTCAGGAATTACTCCTGACAGCTCATTGGGACCATAGGGGATGCTGAAAATCGAACCTGGGTTGGCCGCGTGCAAGGCAAATGCCCTACCTGCTGTACTATCTCTCCAACCCCATCCTCCTTGTTTTTTTTTAATCCCAAACTTACATGATTATGACAACATATGATATTGTTTTTCTCATAATAAACACACACACATGTATGCTCACAAGTCTATGACAGTGACCCACACATCTCTTATTTGCTTGTGTAGTTCAGTACTCCTAAGATCTAAACATGTAGAGTCCTAGAAGAAACCTTGAGCATCCCGGTTTCCCCAGAAGCATCTCGGAGTCCCTGTAGACCTCTGAATGCTATTGTCCAAGTCCATGCCAGACCTGCCGTTATGCTGGCCTAAGACTATAAATTTGTTCCCTGCCCTTCCTCAGCCTCCTGCCTCTGTAAGATGAGAGAGACGTTGATTTAGATGCTTGCAACGTTCCTTTCAACCCTCTCTTTCTAAGGTCTGTGCCATTTTGTTGTGCAACTTGTGGGTATAGCAGGCCAATTTTTGCCAGAGAGAAGGGAAATTCATTTTCCCTGTTCCCTTTCTCAGCTCTTATGGATGACTTCATTCTGCTCTTTGCCCTCTCTTGCCCTTCTCTGTCTTCTTCTTTTCACTTTCCCCATCCCATTTGTTTCTTTCTTCTGTCCATCTCTCTTCAAGTCCTTCTCCACTTCAGAGTTCTCCAAGTTTCCCCTTTGCGTGAGTGTGTAGCGGTTCCGCGGGGTAAGCGCTTCATTTCAGACTTGCTTCCACTAATTAACTACGAAATTAAGTAGGTGAATCCATTGATTTAGCACTCAGTTTGATGTTTATATTAACTCATTGAAAGGGAAGTCCTGGATGTGGCCAGAGGCTTGACGGGAATCTTTCCCTCCGCCCCCCAGCCCTGAAATCTCCTTTGACTTCCCACACTAGATAGCTATCTACTGTTTCTCAGAAGTATTCATGCATCTGGGGAGCAGCCAAATTTACTGAAGCTGCATCGGACAGAAATTCCCTTCTTTGTGACTATGGAAACAATGATTTCTTGTTCTTTTCCTTCCCCAGCTCACTGCTCACAGCTTTGGTTCGACTTTTGACATATCTGGAGTATCCCCATTAGGCACCTTCTGAGATTTCAGTGTCCGCTGTGCCTTGTTAGATGTTTGCTAAGCCACAGCCCACCTGCCCCCTACCCCATGGAGATAAGACACCTGGAACGTAGCCTGATTCCGTTGGCATAAGAGGTTGTGTTAATAGGAGTTTCATGACATATAGCATAGCCAGCAACTGGCTTTTGGAAAATGAGCTGGCTTATAGTTAATTCGAGGATTCAGAGAGTTAATATAAAAGCTAAGGTGTTTTTCTTCTATGCAGCTAACCTGGGTTTCATCCTTGGTACAGCGTCGGGTCACCCAGAGCATCACCAGGAGTGATCCCTGAGCACAGAGCAAGGAGTCAGTTCTGAGCAAGCCAGATGGTTCCAGAGTAAAGACATTGCATATATCAAGGAAAAAAAATTAAAAAATCAAGGGGTTAAAAGATGTTCAGTAGGTACTTGTCATGCATAAAGTTGACTTTGGTTCAATCCCCAATTCCATATAGTCCCCCAGAACTGATCCCCGAGCACAGTAATCAGCACTGAGCACAGCTAGGTATGACCTAAAAAACCAAACAAAAGATGAACAGCCATAAAACAAACAGAAAATTTTAAACTCTGTTTTTGTTTCCAGCAATTATATCTTGTTTTATTCTTCTTTTGCTTCCTGCATAATAAGCATGAGTGAATGACAGGTATGGTAATCATTTGTCAAATAATTTTGTTGAGCTTTATTTTCAAAAGAAATATTTTTCCCTTTCTGCGGGGATCCATGGCTTCTTTCAATTCCTTACCAAAATAACATCTGGATGATAAAAGATGTTATTAATTCCTATAGTGAAGCATGGTTTGTAATGGAGTAGCATTTATTTATTTTAGGTTTTTGTCCCCTTTCCAGTGATATGTGGGGTCTATTTTTGACTCTGTCTTCACCATGTGGTGCCAGGGATTGAACTCAGACCATCTGCACACAAAGTATGCTCTCAACTTTTTGAGATATTTTCCCCACCCATTCTTTTTTTTTTAAAACATTTTTTGAGGTGATTTAAGCAGTACAGTTGCTAAAGTAATCGGATTAAGAGGTCAGTGTACTAATGGTTACACTCTGATGTTCTATACCCTCTCTACTTGGTCCTTTTAGTTAATAGTCCTAAGCAGCATGTCTCTGCCTTAAGTCAATTTTTAGTTTCATTTACAAAATTGTATGAACTGATTGTAGCATACACTGACCTCATCTTTCCAATCACAGTGGCCTCTGTCTTTCTCCCCCAGCTCTCCCTGTACACCCCTTAATTAGCGTTTATCATATACCATTTAATAATGATTTTTTTCCCAGTTAGTCCACATGATACAGTGTTTTCTAGACTGGAAGCAGACATACTACCTTTAGGTTTTTGTTTTCTGTTTTTGTTTTGCTTTATTTTTAGCTTGTTTTTATTTTATTTTACTTTTTTAGTGTCTTTAGCTTATTTTTTTATTTGGTTTTATTGGTTTTATTTTATTTTACTTCTTTTATTCTTTTTTTTTTGGTTGTTTAGCTTGTTTTCTTTTTCTTTTGTTTGTTTTTCTCAGAGCTTGCTCCTGGCTCTGTGCTTCGGGTTCATGTAGAGCCTAGAATCAAACTCAGGTCTCTCTCATGCAATGCATGCATGCACTTAGGTGTTTGAGCTTTCTCTCTACCTGTCTTTGATTCTTAGATAATAGGTACTTAACTGATATAAATTAAAACAAATGGGATAATGAACACTTACAACTTAAAATTTGTTGAGAGCAGTATTTTGTCCCTGCCATAGTACTATAGTTTTAATTAGATAAAACTTTTCCTTAGAAACATTCAATATGGTGGCGTTTTGAGTAAATGTGTCTAAAGGTGCTATAAAATTCCTATTATATATTGGTGTTTTAAGACACTATGGCATTAAAACATATACACATGTTTTTAAAAATATCATTGAATTGCTAATCCAAGAGCTTAATTATTTTCAACTGAGTAGTTATATATCTTTCGTTATTTACGGGATATTTCTCCAATGTATTCCGTGAGTTCCACTTTTTTTTTCTTTTTGGGTCACACCTGGCAATGCACAGGGTCACTCCTGGTTCTGCACTCAGGAACCACTCCTGGCAGTGCTTGGGGGACCATATGGGATGCTGGGAATCGAACCTGGGTCGGCAGCATACAAGTCAAACACCCTACCCACTGTGTTCTCGCTCCAGTCCCGAGTTTCATATTTTATAGTGCAGTCATTTTTATTTATTTATTTATTTATTGAATCACTGTGAGATACACAATTACAAAGTTGTTTCTGATTGGCTTTCAGTCATACATTGCTCCCACATCCATCTCTTCACCAGAGGATGTTTTCTGCCACCAATATCCCAAATTTCCCTCCCATTCCCCTCCAGCCTGCCTCTATGGTAGTAATTTTTTTTCTGTTTTTCCTTTAAGGCACTGTGGTTAGTACAGCCATTCATTCTGAAAAAGGCTGAGTCAGAGAATGAACCCACGATCAGATTGCATCTTTGATTGTAGATAGAACAAGTTAAATGGAAAACGATTAAGTTTCTTTTAACTTCTTATAGCACCAACATAAACATGCATATTTTACTAATATTTTAAATTCAAAATAATAAAAAAACTCTCATTTAAAATTTTAATATATGTATATAAGTTACATATAATATTATTGTCTCTTAGTGTATTTAACTTCTAAAAAGCACATCAAAGTTAGTGTTGACTTCTAAATGCTGTACCCTATTTCTGCCCCTGACATGTTGCTATATTTTACCATGGGAAATCTTTCTACAGATATTAATATTTATGTTTATACAAACAGATATATGTATATTCTTTGGTAAATTATACTTTAGGGTCTGGGACCAGAGCAATAGTTCAGTGAGTAGGACGTTTGCCTTGCACACTGTCAACCAGGGTTTGATCCCCAGCATCCCATGTAGTTCCCTGAGCATCTCCAGGAGTGATTCCTGAGTACAGAGCCAGGAGTAACACCTTGAGCATTGCTGGGTGTGACCAAAAAATAAATAAATAAACATTACAAAAATTAAAAAAAAAAGAGAGAGAAAAGTGCCCCATTGTATGTATTATACTTCCAGCCCTAAACAAAATATAATTTAGGGTCTGGTTTCTACTTGCAGTACTTTCTATAGAGAATATTATGTAACTTTATTTACTCTCATTGCAAATAAAAATATAGATTGTGATTGTTGACAAGATAGAGCTGACCCTGGTTGCATTCCTGACTCTGCATATAGTCTCCCTGAGCACAGAACCAGGACTAAGTCCTGAGTATTGGCATCAGTGTCAGGAATAAAAAAAAAAAAACTTGAGATATGTAGATAATGAAGGAAGATATATTTTGCACTTGTACACGAATGAACTTTTTGTATAAAAAGTCTGTAGTCAGATTATGTACAAAATAATTTTTCCTCCTTTGGCAATTCATATAACATTATTTCAAAACTACTTTAGTTAAAAATTATATTCTAATTTTCAAGTGCTTCTAACAAACATTGTAGTCTAACTAAAAAGTAAAATACACACACATACACACATACATATATACTATGTCTCTGGCCACAACAGATTGGTAATTTTTACCATATAAAATATATATGCAGCCTTTCTATTTTTACCTAGTAAAACCAAACTAAGATTCACAAAGTAACATTGGTTACTTTGGTCAGTTTTTTTTTTATAAATGCATAATTGTGGACTCAAAGGAAATATGAATTACACAAAATAAGATCTGTGACTAAAATTTAAAAATACTTATTTATGATTATCCATTTTGAGTCAAGGAATATGAATTTGCCGACACTGAACCCTTTATCATAAATAAATTATCATTCAGCAATGTTTTTTTTCTCTCTTTGAGCAGGAAATGAATCATAGGTTTACACTCTGTTCATCGAGTCTGAATAATTTAATTAATGCTTTTATAATAAGACACCTTCCTCAAAGATGATATTTGGCTGAATCTTGAACTAAATGAAGTATTTCATTAAATTCATGATTTCTCACTAGCAAAAATTTTATTCTTCCTTTTCCCCCTGGTACTTGAATAACTGAACAGTTTCAGGGGTAATTAATCTTTCTCTATGGGTATTGCACACCTTGGAAATATAATTTAAGCTATGGGATTTTGAACATCCCCATCCTCCAATATAGTTTTTTTAGTTACTGTTGGGAGTTCTCAGAATCACATGGATAGATATTAGTGTTAAGGAACAGGGAATTCTAGACAGAGAGATAATACAGGTTAAGACACTTGCCTTGCATGTCACCAATCAGCTTTGATCCTCTGCACCACATGTTGTTCCAGAAGAATCAACAAGAGTGGTTTCTGAGCCAGAATTGTAGGAGTAGTCTCTGAGTAACCACTGGCGTGACATTGGGGTTGGGGTCTCAACTCCCCCATCCCTGCCCCCTGCCCTGCCAACATCACCACAAAAAATAAAATCATAAGCAGTTCTTGGAATGAATCTCCCTTAATCATCTCTGAAGCCTGAACTCACAGCGATTTTATATATCCTTCCAAAACTTTAATTTTTTAATCAGCAATGGTTATATAAGGAAGGGTTTCAGTTGGTTTTGTCCCCATTCACTTTATTTTGTTTCTTAAAGTCACAGTATTTTACCAATTTTATTCTAAAAATTGGTAGTTACTTTTATTGCTATTCTCTCCTTTTTTTTAAATTTAGATGCCATTAAAGAGCATGTGTTAAGTATAAAGTAGAATTTTTCTTATGAAAATTAAAAAATATTTTTTCAATTATTGATTTCATTTTTCCTGCATTTTCTACTGAATGTAAATCTTGTAACTTTCTGGCATATCTTAATTCTGGAGAATATATGTGTTTGGATTCTGTTTGATTTTTAGGGTGCTCATTATAATGTGCATACTACAATTGATGTATCATACTAATGTTCTTAATTATAAATTATACTGCTGAATTTCAGATGAAATCTTTTGGAATTAGACTAAATACTAATATAATAAGGGTCATATTAATAACTTCATTAATGGGAGAAAAATGGCTTTCTCTATATAGTTTTCTTGGTTTGTCAAATCATAGAATGGAACAGAATAGCAAGCTACCATATAATACCTCAGGTCTGGGATACTTTTATGAAACAGTCCATTTATGTCTACTATGATTTCATATGTGTCAACTATAAAAGACAAGTTCCCTTGAACTCTTTATGTGTCTTCTTTTTGTCACATTTGTCACTGTGGAGTGACAAATAAGTCTTAATTCAGAGTTTATGGAATTAAGATGCAGATGTGGCATACTCCAGGGGGAGTTTAGGGTTGAGCAGAAATACTGTTTTAGTAGTATTGAGGCATCAGTCTTCAATTCATATTCATTGAGTCAGTTGCAATCAGAGCCAGGAACTATTTATCATAGTTCAACTCAGTATAAGTTACAAAATGCCTACTATGTGATATGTTGATCTTTTAAAATGTATGCTATGAAAGTCTCTATTACATAATTTTAAAGTTTGTAATGGGAGAAGTTTAACTTTCATTCCCGATCTTCATGTTTCATATTTAAGGAAACTTATTTATTCCCTTGGCTATCCACCCAGAGGAAGCCCCTCTGTGACCCCTCTCTTTACAGATAAAGAAATACTTCTTTACCTGTAAGTTATTGCTGCACTGATATCTCTCTCATATTCATTGTTTTGGAAAGGATGGGCATAGAGCTGTACCTTTTTTTTTTTTAATATGAGAAATTTAGGGTTTGCAGTCTGCTGGAAAGCAAGTGGTCCCTTGGGCTGGTTTTGGACTTCAAAGTTAGTTGCTATTTAAAGGTAGAATATACATATGACTTATGCATATCAAGGATTAGAATATAGATATATTTATTTTGAGATATCTAATGTGTATTCAGCCCCTTACTGGGATAAAATCTATTATGATTTTAAAGGTTTCTCAAATTGAGGGTTTACAACTCTGTGACAACATCCGGTTGATGTATAGATGGTCTACTCTCACTTTTTTCAGCTTTTCTCCACTAGCCAATTTATTGAGGAAGGAAAAATAGAAAACATATTAGAGCTGCCTTACCCAGATTGTTTGTATACATGACTGTGATCAAAATCACTAGATACGCATGATAACTCTCAACTTTGTTCTGCCTATAAGCAGCCAATGATCTTGTTAGTTGCAGCTGTAAACCCAGTTGTAGCGGAAATCTTTGTTTATTGAATTTCCAGCTTGCAATCAACTGCATAAGGAGCAACTTGTGAAAAAAAATATCAATAGCTGCCCTCTTTCTCATCTTCACCTCTTCTCATCATAAGAAGGATTTGGGTTCTTAGGGTTAATTACAAAGGGAAGGTCCTATAAATAAAAAAGAAGATAATGTTTCCATATTGAAAAAGAGAAAGAGAGAGAATATGGGTTGAATTTTGTCCCTCACTGTCACTGTCCTCCCCTTGTTCATCAATTTGCTTGAGCGGGCCCAGTAACGTTTCCATCGTGAGACTTGTTGTTACTGTGTTTGGCATATTGAATATATCATGGGGAGCTTGCCAGGCTTTGCCTTGTGGGCAAGATACTCTCGGTAGCTTGCCGGGCTCTCTGAGAGGGGCAGAGGAATCGAACATGGCTCGGCTGGGCTGGCTGCGCAAAAGGCAAACGCCCTACCACTGTACTATCGCTCCAGCTCAATTTTGTCCTTAATGTTCATATTAAGTGATCTTGATCTCTTAATGCCCTCAGAATATGACTGTGTTTGAAGATGCAATTAACACATAAGGAGATTGATATATTTACAGAAAGAGGGCATTTGGCATAGATATGCTGGAGCGATAACACAGTGGGTAGGGCATTCGCCTTGCACACAGCCAACATGGCCGACCCGAGTTCGATTCCTCTGCCCCTCTCGGAGAGCCCGGCAAGCTACTGGAGTATCTCGCCCACACAGCAAAGCCTGGCAAGCTACCTGTTATGTATTCAATATGCCAAATACAGTAACAATTATCACAATGGAGACGTTGCTGGGCTCGCTCGAGCAAATCGATGAATAACGGGAGGACCGTGATGCATATGCACAGAAGAAAGAGAAAACAGTGATAAAACAGGTTAAGGAGAGAGTTCAAAAGGAACCAAACCTACAGGCACATGGTTCTTGAAAGTCCAGCCTTTAAAACTGTGATAAAATATATTTCTGTTGGGTAAGTTACTCAGTGGTATTATGCTATTGGAGCCCTAACAAATTTGAAACCAGTGCTGGCTAGTGATTTCTTTAATAGAATTGTGGAGCTGTGACTGTCATACCAAGGTGGATGGTCTGATTTATCTACTTACCCAAAGAGATCACCCCCAGCCATAAACACCATCAGCTTGACTGTCCATGTAAATGGGAGTTGGAGACACACAGTGCTGTTCTTTCAGAACTAGCTTTAGATTTACCCTCAAAATCACACATGGTAAAGGCCCTCCCGTTGATCGTTGATTTGCTTGAGCGGGCCCAGTAATGTCTCCATTGGAGACTTTGTTGTTACTGTGTTTGGCATATCGAATACTTCACGGGGAGCTTGCCAGGCTCTGCCTTGCGGGCGAGATACTCTCGGTAGCTTGCTGGGCTCTCCGAGAGGGGCGGAGGAATCGAACTCGGGTCGGCCATGTTGGCCGCTTGTAAGGTGAACGCCCTACCGCTGTGCTATCACTCCGATAGCATGGCTGACCCGAGTTGGATTCCTCCGCCCCTCTCGGAGAGCCCGGCAAGCTACCGAGAGTATTCGATATGCCAAACACAGTGACAACAAAGTCTCCAATAGAGACGTTACTGGGCCCGCTCGAGCAAAATCACACATAAAAATAAATTTTATTTTCCACTCTTCTGTACGTAGATGAGGGTCTAAGGAGGCATTCTAAGTACTGAAAGGGGATTTATTAATCAGTTGTCCTTAAATAATTCTCGCATATAATGATTGCATTATATCTTCGCTTGAGTTCTAGAACTGTAGTCTAGAGATTCTTAGGTACTGAAGCAGATCATGAATAAGAAATTTATATCTTTTTGGACCAAGAAATTATGTAATAGTTAGGGCACATATTATTATGTACCAGACCAGAGTTTGAACCTGGCATCATAGAGCCTTTTGAATGTCAGCAAGTATAGCCCTGGAAACTAGTTTAGCAGTGTGAACTTGAAGACCCCAGAGCATTTCCAGTGTGCCTGTTACAAGCTCATCTGCTAACAGTAACACACAATCCAGTTTGCTGAGTATTTCTGGGAGTAGAGTCTAAGACACCCTAACTACTGCTTGGCTGGTGCTTCCCCCAAACCCTACAAAAGAACTGTGTTTCAAATAGACTAGACTTGAATTTAATCATGGTGAAACAGTGCAAATTCTTTAAGTAATTTCCTAAGTATTTTTTAAATTCATTACATATAGCAATTGGGTAAATAATCATAAAAATGGTTACTATTAATTGAGATAAAATTATATCTACTCCAATTTGTTATAATTAAGTGAAACAAGTATGCATCTACTGTACTGTTTGGTACATAGTAAATAATCAATTTATAAAAATTAATGTTATTTGTGACATTTATTTTTCTATTTCATAGAATCACTTTGTAGTAGAACACTCGTTGGACTAATATAGCTTATTTGACTGCTGGGTACCACGGTTGTTGTCTCACATTATGAGGATTATCACATTGGAACAGGAAGAAAACAGCTGGAAAGACAGAAAACTCACAGAAAGCAATATCAACTATAAATTTTGAATAAATTCAAATTAATCCCATTGAAGACCAGTAAACTAAGTTTTTTCTAAATCACAGAACTTTAAGTACCAGTATTAACTGGTATTATTTTTAAGTACCCGTACCAGAGCTTTAAATACCAGTATTAGCTTCATTTTTTAGAAGATGAAAGATGAACAATGAAGAATTTAAAACATCTTTAAAAGTTGTTGACAATAGCAGGTCTTGGAAAAGGAAAGTACTTAAGTTAATCTATCCAGAGTTTTAATTCACTGATTGCCACATTCTATATTTTCTGAGGAAATTTGAAGTTCTCAATCTTGGGAACCTTACTTGCAGATTCAGTTTCTCCAGGAATGGTCCTGCCTCTGAGTGTGTTTCCCAAAGTTTTATGAGTGATTTTATAGTACATAGAGCCTATGTTGACAAACAAAGTTATAAACATATTCTCCAGATACTTCCTGAAATGCCATGGTTTGCTGCATTACCATTAACTTTAATAAAAATGAAATCTTTGCCAAGACCAGTTTGATGTTTTATATATTTTATAATCTACTCTCTGAAGGGCTGGAGCGATAGCACAGTGGGTAGGGTGTTTGCCTTGTATACGGCGGACCCAGGTTGAATTCCTCCACCCCTCTCGGAGAGCCCAGCAAACTACCGAGAGTATCCTGCCCATATGGCAAAGCCTGGCAAGTTAACCATGACGTATTCAATATGCCAAAAGCAGCAACAATAAGTTTCGTAATGAAGTCATTACTGGTGCCCGCTAGAGCAAATTGATGAACAACAGGAGGATAGTGTTACAGTGCAGAGCTACTGTCTGAAAGTCATGGGGTTTTATAAAGGATGTATCTTTAGTTTTAAAGTATCTCATCATGCTCCTTTCTTTGGAATATATAACACCAATGGGAAGTAGTATTTAATCTTATTTAATATTATTATTATGTTTTCAGTGATCGAATCCAGGACCCCTATGTGAAACAAGGGGTCTACTCCCATACCCCAATTATACTAGCTTCTTAATGAGCTATTTTAAAAGTTGGTGATTAAAGAGCACAGGGTTTTTTGCTACCTATAGAGATTCATGCTATTCTCATAACACTGACTTTCCCTTTATTTTATTGACTTAATTTTTATACATAATTTTATCTTCCATTAGAAGAGGAACAGAAAAGCTATGAAAATTAGAAGTATATAGTTTATATTGCAAAAGTTCAGTGATTCTAAAATATTAAATATGGTTTTGGACATAATGGGTACTATATCATGCTTTCTAATATACAAAGCTAGAATAATTTTATTGGGTTTTGTTCTACATTTTTCAAAAAACTTTACAGTGCATAGTTCAACTCTTATTTGAAGCATGCCTATTACTTCAAAATTGAAATTTTAATATATACCTTAAGGTACAATTATTAGTTTTTATAAGAAAAGGTCTCCACAAGATTCCATTAAGCATCTCATTTGAACACAAAGCTTCATAGAAAAAGATTTCACAGAACTATAATAAAACACCTCTAATGCTGAAATGAAGTGCCACTTAATAAATATAATGTAATATAATCATTAGGAATATCAACACATTCTTGATAAAATAGTTCCTGGAAGTCAAGATTATGTAGATTATGTAGTCCTTAGATTAAGAATGATTATATCCTATCAGATGGCATAAAACTACTTCCAAATTAAAATCGATTATGCAATTCCACAATAAAAGTGTATTCTCAAGAATAGAATTGTATAACAGAGCACTGCATGCCATCGGAGATCAAAAGAGGGGAGCTTTTTGGATAAAGGCAAAGCTTAAACTAGACCTTGACAAAGAGAGGAAAACAAGATTGAATGTATATGTGTGTGAGCATGCATGTGTGATGTGTGTGTCATGGTCACGGTCATGGTCCTCCTGTTATTCATCGATTTTCTCGAGTGGGCCCAGTAACGTCTCCATTGTGAGACTTTTTGTTACTGTGTTTGGCATATTGAATACCTCACGAGGAGCTTGCCAGGCTTTGCCGTGCGGGCGAGATACTCTCGGTAGCTTGCCAGGCTCTCCGAGAGGGATGGAGGAATCGAACTCCGGTCGGCCATATTGGCCGCTTGCAAGGCAAATGCCTTACCCACTGTGCTATCGATCCAGCCCAATGTGTGTGTATGTGTGCTATATGTGTGTGTGTTATATTTGTGTTGGACAGAGAGAAATAAGTTAATGCTCCTAATTTCACATTTTGAAATTTACTTTTTGTAAACCAGCTAATACAAGACAATGGAATAATCATAGTTTCTAAAGTCAACACATTATCAGCTGGTTCTGACACCCATTCTTTGTGAAATATAAGCTATTGGGTTAGATAAAAATCTCAGTATTGTTTACCTATAAATTAGATTAATAAATGTGCCTTAGAGGGTTGTTGTAGAATTTTTTTAGATACCTATGCACAGGATTCAATTAATAGATGTTTCTTTCCTTCCCATTCATATTGCTTCGAGCAATATTAAATTCAATATGATACATGATAGACTTGCCACAGCATTTTGATGATGTTTTGGAAACTGCTAGGATAGAGTTTGACTATAGCAGTTTAGTTTTATTTTTTGTATAAAGACACAATACAAAACATGTTTAATATTTTGCAGAAATATTAGCCATTTAAAATGGTTGAAATGGATTATCAGTATATGTTCAAAATATATCAAATTCTTCCTTATCATCCTAACAAACAAATAAATTATGTTTAGATTTGTGTTGCCCGATGGAAACTTGAATCACCATGAGCTGAGCAGACTCCCAGCAGGAGGATTTTAATGGTTCATTTATATATGCAGATAATCCTTTCATTGAATGCAGATCACATGCTTGTCTGCCTGAACTGAATTTTATTGAATATACATATTTTTATTCCTAAATCTACTGTTCTGATTTTAATTCCTGACAACACATCAGTGCCAAATGTCATTATTACTGCTGTTAGGAGTTGAACTTTGAGGAAATATTCTAAACTTGCTATGTCTAACCTCCAACAAATGAGACCAATCCAGACTTTTTCATTGGTTGTAACTTCAATTGAACAGTAGTTTATAAGTATTGACACTCTGGGGTTGAAAGGGGATAAAAGAATATTTAGACTACAGATAATTTAGAAATCAGGGGAAAAATGAAACTCCTTTCACTTATTTTATTTATTTTGGTTTGGAGGCTATACCCAGCAGTGCTCATGACTTACTTTTGTTTTTTCTTGTTTTTTTTTCTCACAAGAATCACTCCTCTTGGTGCTTGGGGTACCATATGAGGTTCCGGGATCCAACCTCTGTCAGCTGTATGCAAGGCAGGTGCCCTGCTTGATGCACAATTTCTTTGGCCCTGGATCCTTTTTAAATGTCAAAAGATGTGATTTTTTTTACTTTGAAAAATGTTTCCCAACATTATGTGTATTCTCAAATTTAAATTATGTCAGCAACTACAGTAATAAAATGACACTGGAAAGCATGAACATGCAATATATCAGGAAAAGTAAAAGGGAAAAATAATGGGATCAATCATGGCAAGAAGTAAAAGACAGACCTACATAGCTTACTCGGGGGAAGAAAACACATATTTATAGTATGAGAAAAAAACTGTTGATCCAATTTTGCACAAAAATACTTTTGGAAATGTGGAAGGAGGAAGTATTCTTTGTGCCAGAGTGAGGAGAAAGATGAGATAAAGTGAAGACTTTAAGTCTATATTATTTTCAAAACAATAGATTCCCAATTAATCCCAATAATAATAGTAATAACAACAAAAATATCCTCTGTCCTTACCTAATAGATGTGTTTCTGAGAGTCTGTTCTTTGACTCTTTAATTCAGTGTTTAAAAGCAATGATGGACAATATGTTTCTCTGTTTCCCTGAAGTAACCAATTAATCATCACTTGGATATAGAAATGGATAGTTCTGTATATTTGGTCACATATGTTTCAAATATGTGAATTTCCAAAGAGGTGGGCAGACTAGGGCAACTGAATGTCAGGATGAAAAGTTGGCAAGTGTGCCCCACACTTTCCCTGGACTAGATGAGGGATGAGAACAAGATCTGAAATTGCAAGCACAATTTATCCTGAAGACAAAATTCCTTTTCTTGTCACTTTTTCAGGGTAAGTGCTGAGAAAAGAAAAAGAAAGATGGCATAGGAATTCCCATCCAAATTAAGTTGAAAACTTGGCTCTTCAAGGAGAGCCTAGATATATTCATCAGCATAGAAAAAGATTATTTTATGTTCTAAAGGCTGTAAGACTTGTATATTTAATGGGGAAATCAGCTTGAAGGATATGTGGGTGGTTCATTTTTGGCAGTGGTTATTATTTTTTGTTTCACTATACTCTGTGTTTAAGGGTGACTAAGGTGAGCCCGATGTATAAGTGTCAAAGAATCTATGGTGATTCAGCAAGTTAAGTTCAAAACCAATATTGACTTCATTGTGATGATGAATAGAGAATGACTTTAAAAACTGGAAAAAAAGAAAGATCAGAAAAATCCTCTAACTACAAGAGATTTTAAAGTGCTGGCAACTGACATACTTCTAGCAAGTAACTCTGTCTTTTTAGTCTGCACATTAGAGTTTTCAGTGTTCTTTCCCGGGAAGGAAAGAACAAGGACTTTGGAAGTACTCAGTGGCCTGTTTTCAAACACTGCCTCTTTAACTGACTGATTTGGTAGCTAACATTTAATGAGCGTGTCCTAGGTGCCAAGTACAGTCCTAAATGCTTCACATGTAGGTATTAAAATAGGAACAGACCAAACAGTGAAAATGCAGAGTAAAAGGGATCACATAAGATGCATAGACTACTTTTCTTTCACTCAAACGAAACAGAGATCTGTGGATGCGGGGATGGAAGCAAACTTATTCTCAGTGTAGTCCCAGGATCCAAGTTCCTTCCAGGTGGTCGTTCTCCATTCTGTCTCATTCGATCTGTGTGATGTCAGCTCTCCAAAGTCATGCTCATATAGTGGAGGTTTATTTAAACAATCTGTCCAACTCCTGTGACCCAGAAGGGGCATGCATCAACTGCACTCAGGTCCTGTTCTCAAGCTTAGTTCCCTGCATAATCTTCACTGCAATGGAGAAAGGGACATATAGGCTCTGGTAATGGGGAGAACTAAAGCACTTGGCTGAAACGTTGGAGAAGGGACTACCTAAATGTATGGATCTTTGGAATGGATCATTTCCATGAGTTACACCATGAGACCCCAGAAGTTGGGCGGCATTGCCATCTGCTTAGGATGTGCTGAAGAGAAGGAAAGAATTGGTATTCTGAGACAAGGAGCAGTTTTATCATGACTTATTAATGTGCTTAACCTCTAAAAGTATCTACCAATTATTTCTTCACTTTTTATAGGAAACTCAGTCACAACATTTATTAAATGCTGATGATCACATAGGCACAGCAGTCTGAAATTTAGATAGACTCACCAGAACTTGTGATCTTGTACCCGCCTTGCTTCAGAAATAGATATCGTAGCAAGTTCTTCAGTGCTAGGTTTAGTCTAACATGATTAAGATCTGGCTTGATCTGGGGAACTATACAGTACCTTGGGGGACACTTTTGATAAGTGTTGCTATTTTTTCCAATTAATTAATTAAATGATTAATTTTTTAATATATTTTCAGCATGAGTTGGGATTCATTGGCCTTACAGTAAGAAATTTGAACTTTTGCTCTGAAAAGATGCTTAATTCAGTGTCCTTATCACATAAGGTTTTATTTTTCAATATGGTGTTGGAGTGGTCTCTGTTTTTAAGGTGCATTTTTCCATAATTTAAATGCATTGCTTATATTAGGCCCTTTCATATTTCATAACTTTTGAAGCTCAGTGTTATCAATCATATTTATAATCTTGCTAAAATATGTTGGTTATTTAGAAGAAATGTAGATAGCTGTAAATTTCCAGTCAAGCTTTATAGAAGAATTTTCTGTTACCATTTTCTGAGGTCTAAAAATGCATAAGAAAAGTTCTTCCCTTGTAGTGGAGATAGTACAGTGGGTAGGGTGTTTGCCTTGCTAGTTAGCTGACCGGATTTGACACCTGCACACAATAATGGACCCCCAAGTCTGTCAGGAGTGATTCCTGAGTGTAGAGCCAGGAGTAAGTCCTAAATGCTACTGGATGTGGACCCCAAAACTAAACCAAACCAAACAAAAAAAAAGTCTTTCCTTTTGATAAAACATCACCTTGACCAATATATTTTGGGGTACTTAATTTTGGGAATGAGGAAATTTTCAGCAATGTTGAATTTATTCTACTCTTTTACCAGTAACATTCAGTGTACCATTTATTTCTATTCCTTCTTTGTTTTCATTTTTACTTTTGTGGTGGGCATATCTGGTGGGTCCTCAGAGGATACTCCTGACTCATTGATAGGGGTCACACCTGGCCATACTTGGGAAACCTTGCTTTACTACACATTGGGGCTATTGAACCATCTATACATGTGCTTTATTTTCTCTTTAAATATAACACAATTTTTAGAAGACTAGTTCCCTGATATATTTTGTTAAGCATTTTTGAGTATGCATAAATCATCTTTATTTATTTTTGCTTATCTTTTGAAAAGAGGCAGAACTAATTTTAGAAGTAATGATACATGGAGACAAGAAAGGAGATAAGTGTCAGTATATGGTTATTAGTGTACTGTGCTATGGTTTGCTGTTTCAAGATGAAAATTTGATTACATGAATGATAATAATCTCTCAGGAAAGCTTTGTGGACAAGTGTTTCTTTTATCTTTATAGTTCATTCACCTACAGGGAGCACAGGGCAATTTTTGTGGAGAGTATAGTTTAAAGTGCAGGCTGCAATGTACCCTACTTCCCTAAATCCTGCAGTTAACTTGAGACCTTAGGGTAGACACTGTACTTTCTGTATCTTTATTGCCTTATGTGCAAAAGAGATATATAGGATGAAACTTGGAGTGTTATTTTGAATATTAAGGAATAACACATGCTAATCAATTGATAGTTAGATATTTATTATCATTTTCTTCGTTGACATTTTTATGTGGACTTGCTCAATGATAATTCAGTATTCCATATGCAAATACAATTTTTACTACATACATACTTACTGAAGTAGAACTGAAATAAGTGAACTCTTCCATCCTGGTTTCTGTTTTGTTCACTTACATGTGAGATGTATCTGGAGTGTTTCCCTCTTCCTATTCAGAACACATTTAGATTAGACTCAAATGCAATTGCAGGATTAATAAAAGTGACATTTGAATACTCATGGTAGATGAAAAAATGTGCTGAGACTTTGGATATTTTCCATATTTATTCGGTAACTTAAGTGACCACAAAATATGATTGAACATTTTCTAAGGTTCTTGGTTGTTTGAGCCTGCAAATGATACAGTGTGAATATAGGATTTGCTTCTGGGGAAAATAGGCTAATATATTAAAATGAATTATATATGCATATGCTTAGTACACCAAACATGCACATCATTGGAATGGAATAGTCAAAATAATTATTATTCTCCTATTACTTATTAAAATATGGAGAAACCGGCATAAATTGAAAGAAACTGGGACATTCAGTAGCAAATGTTTCAGGGGTAGGTTGTTTTAAGACTCCCAGTATGAGTAAGGGAAATTACCTGAACACTTATATTGTGTCCAAGTTCAAACTTGTGAACCTGAAAGTTGGATGAAATGTTATAAATTATCTTCTGAATTATAATTTAGTGTAGAAATGAAAGACTCATCCATGTCCATGATGCATGATATTGCATACATTGCACTTGATTCAGTTATTCTGAAGAGACAAGAACACTGGTATAACATTTAATTATGCACAGCATCTTACTAGGTGATTCCTAGATCTTTGAGGAATAAATTCTATTACAGAATCATATAGTTTGTTGATTTTATATGCAGGAACTGGTGTATAGTGCGGGCGAGATACTCTCGGTAGCTTGCCTGGCTCTCTGAGAGGGTGGAGGAATCGTACTCGAGCTGGCCATGTCGGCTGCATGCAAGGCAAATGCCTTTCCGCTGTGCTATCGCTCCGCATGGCAGAGCCCGGCAAGCTACCCGTGACATACTCAATATGCCAAACACAGTAACAACAAGTCTCATGATGGAGACGTTACTGGGCCGGCTCGAGCAAATTGATGAACAACGGGAGGACCGTGATGAGCGTGGTGTATAGTATTTACCAACAAGTATCTCTACTGGTTTTTCAAAAGGTAAGGGAATTTATTTTCACATAGAATATAAAGTTAAAAGGGAGTGCTTTTTCATTAATGTGATGTTCATATCAAGATAAATACCTTCTACATTTTTTCTCAACTGTTTTCTGCTAGTTATCTTTGCTTGTAGCCAAATGCAGTGGTCACAAAAGATCACAGCCATTGTATGCATCATTTCCAGAATGACATAGGTCAGAATAAAAGAGTTTATCTATTTATTGAATCTTTTAAGTGTAAGGGGTGCTTTTCTGGGAAATTTCCACTAAGCCTCTTTTTATGTCTCAATGACTAGATTTCTATGCCCAAATCAGTCATGAACAAAGGAAAGGAGACAACCCTGATTGCCTCAAGATGAGTCAGGATTTTGTGGTAAGCCACTTGGATACTGAATAACACTGGGGCTTCCTTAAGAACGAGAAAGAATAAAGATTAAGGAGACATGTTTTTAAGTATAAATTATTTATTGTATATGTGGCATGTACCAAAAAGACTTTTCTTATTTTATGAATGAAATACAGGAAGGAAGAGAAGAAGACTTGAAGGAGAGATGAAAGGAGGAAAGTAGGGTGGAGAAAGGGAGAGAGACTGAGAGTGAAGGAAGGAGAAAAGAATAAGTGGGAGAGGATTAGAGGGAGAGAAAGGAAATGAGAGAAGGGAGGGATAGGAAGGAGAGGAAAGAGAGGAGAGAGAGGGGAAGGAGGGAATGATGAAGGATGGAAGGGAGGGAGGAAGGCAGGAAGGGATGAAGGAAGGTGGGGGAGGAAGGGTGGGAGGAAAAGAGAGGGAAAGGATAGAAGAGGGAGAGGAGAGGGATAAAAGAAGAGAGAAAGGAAAGAAAGGAAGAAAGGACTTAGGAAGGAGAAAAAGTACCCTGTATGGTTTTATTTAGTCTTTCTTGTCACTTGTCACTTGTCCCGTTGTTCATCAATTTGCTCGAGCGGATGCCAGTAATGTCTCTATCTGTCCCTGTCACGTGATAGTGTAGCCCAGTGGTGTATTGGGGACTCTTTCAGGGTCAGGACAATGAGACCCGTTATGTTACTGTTTTTGGCACATCGAATACGCCACGGGTAGCTTGCCAGGCTCTGCCTTGTGGGTGGGATACTCTTGGTAGCTTGCCGGACTCTCCGAGAGGGCCAAGAAATACTGCAACACTCTCTTCCGGGAGCTTTATTTTATAGTCTCTGGATTTGGCCATTGATGGCTGTTTGTGGGTGTGGTTGCCAAGCTACTGGAAAACGGGTGGCGGGGTCTGGGTGGAGGAGGCCCAGCCTCTATCCGAGCAGGCTTGGAGATCTCAGCCAAGGGTCCTGCATACCTGGGTTCCTCTGCCAGTTCCTTCATGCATGAGGCTGGTCCAAGCATGTGGAGAGTGGACTTGAGCATGTATGTGACTGGGTTCCGGAGGTTTTCAGAGACGGGGCTCTGCTTGGGGTGAGGAGGGAGACTCAACTGGCCCCCCTCCGAGGGGGCCCCAGTGAAGACAGGCTGGCTCAGAGGCAGGAGATTCTGCGACCCCAGGACCAGAAATCTTTCATACTCATCCAAAAATGCTTATTTTATTTTTCTATTCCAGGTAGAATACAATAAAAAAATGCACAAGTGGGCCAAGCACTAGAATTATAGTCAGAAACTTATTAGTATTGGGTGGCCACTGCTTCTTTATTGGCAAGGAGTCAACTCATTGCAGTAATGTATTAAATAGCCCTCAAAATAGAAGAGCCAAAAAAACAATGTCCTTTGGAACCAACACTCTTAAACAGTATCCAAATTAATGGAAAGTGCCTGCTCTAATGAAATAAAACATCAGGGCTTTGGCAGGAGATGATTGGCAGAAACACCCAATGGCTTGATACATCTGTCTCCTGAAGACATAAATGAATTTTTCCTGGTAAAATGAATGAATAACTGTAGTGGATGCTAAAGCTCTGGTTTAAAGAATATGAATTTCTGCCTTCTGCTAGATTACCTAGGAGCAAATTACTAGACCTAATTGGTATCTTTATGCCCACTAAATTAAGATACTGACTATAAAGAGAGGAAAGTTTGTCCATGAGTCATATGTACTAAATCATGACTACATGAATACTACAGGGAAAATGTGATAAGGGCACCATATCTTCCTGATTTATAATGATTCAGAAGCTAAGATTGTGCAATTTATTAAAATATTCATATTATTATTCATTAATTCATCAATTCATTCCTTTATGAAATTTCACATCTACTATTTTCCTAACGTAGTTTTGTGTTGTGTTGATAGGTGTTTACACAGGTTAGGTTTCTAAATTTAGGTGTTGTGTAGGGATGTCAAAGAGTCCTATCAGTCAACGTACCAGCATTTACTCAATACAGTTTCCTTTCAATATTTGTCGCAACCCTGTGAAACTTTTTTTCATTTCTTCCAGTTCCAGGAATAGAAATGGAAATTTTGAGATTAAGTTAATAGTTCAACATGACAGACTATTGTTGGTGATTTTTAAATTTTTTTAAATTTTTGGTTAATGCAGTGATGCTCTGAGTTTATTCCTGGGTTTGAACTCAGGGACAACTCCTGGTGGGCTCAGAGGACCATATGGGGTGCCACACATTGAACACAGTTGGCCATGTGAAAGTTAAGTGCCATACCGACAGTACTTTGCCTTTAATTGGACTATTTTTTACTCAAAGCACAACTTTACCCTGATCCTTAGTTATTCAGAATGCTTTCGTAACAAATATCTAATGTGAGTTTTGAGATGTAAGAACGTGTGAATGGCTTCAAGTTAATCCAACATAACTAGAGGAGGTATGTCCATCCCAAATCAAGGCCACCTGATCTATCAGAAAACTGTGCACCCAAGAATATTAAAATTAGGCTTAAGAAATGAAAATTGACTCCTGACCAAGAACTTTTGCATTTTATTTGATGTAAACTGCGAGTTTAATCTATTAATGATGCATTATCTAATTTGTCTTCAACAAGGACACTTAGAACTCTCACAAAAGGCTTAGCCATCTCTCAGTTAAGGGAAGCTGACATGCAAGCCGTGCTCTCAATGAGATTTAGTCAAAATATTTAGCTTTATTGAGAGGAATGACTCTTGATCAAATACTTTGCCAGTCAAGGCTTGAACCAATCTGTTCCATCTGGGAGAGAAGTCACTATTCCCATTGTTTGAATAGGACCAGAAAAGTTAAGGAGCTTGAACAATATCACACAGTCTATGAGCAGATTCCTTGGTTTTATCCACCCTTAGTCTAAACAATGTGAAGGTTGGTCATTATTGGACTGAATACATTACTTGGTTCATTTTAAATAGCTCTCAGAAGTCATAAATGACATTAACGTAGATTCCGTGGGATTAGAGTAGGGGAACAATATAATCAGAGTAAATCACTGATCACTGTCATCCTGTTGTTCATCGATTTCCTCAAGCAGGCACCAGTAACGTCTCCATTCATCCTAGCCCTGAGATTTTAGCAACTGCCACATTGGAGGCTCCTTCAGGGTCAGGGAATGAGACCCATTTTTGTTATTGGGTTTTGGCATATCAAATACGCCACGGGAAGCTTGCCAGACTCTGCTGTGTGGGCAGGATACACTCAGTAGCCTGTTGGGTTCTTCAAGAGTGAGAACTAGACAATAAGAGGTCGCTACCGGGAGCTGGGTTTTATAGTACCTAGGTCTTGGCCGTTGATGGGATAACATGGCACTGGGGCAGTTGGTGGGTGAAATGCCTAGCTGCTGGAAGATGGGGGATCTGGGTGGAGGAACCCAAGCCCCCACCTGAGCAGGCCTGGAGATCTCAGCCCTGGGTCCCACTTGCCTGGGTTCCTCTGCCAGTTCCTTCAGGTGTGAGGCTTGTCTGAACTTGTGGAGAGTTGTCTTAAGCATGGCTGTGGCTGGTTCCAGAGGTCTTCAGCTGCTGGAGATCTGCTCGGGGTGAGGAGGAAAATTCGACCTGCCCCCCTCCAAGGGGCCCCAGTGAGGACAGCCAAGTGTGGGAGCAAGAGTCTCTGCACTGTTCTCTTCTCAGAGTTGGGTTTTATAGACCCTGCGTCTTGACTGTTGATGGTATGACACAGCGTCAGGGGCAGTTGATGGGTGTAACACCTAGCTACTGGAAGATGGGGGATCTGGATGGAGAAGGCCCAGTCTCAATCCGAGCAGGCTTGGAGAGCTCAGAGTAAATATCAGCCCAGTTAACATGTTAAAGAAGTAACTAGAATGCTCATGATGGTTTCATAAAACTTCTAGTGCTTCCAAAAATGCCAACCTGCAATCTACTGAGGGATTTTGAATAATGTTTCTTCTGGCTGAAATGTTTTAGACTAGGATTTCTCAACCATAGGGCAAATGACCTCTTTGTGAACTTCCAGACACTCCCAAGGAGTCATGAGTGAATATCATGTAAATGGAAGATCAATACCACAAGCCTAGAAGGTCAACTGGTAGGATAGGGGCTCACTGGAAGGATAGCACTGTAGTACTGTCCTCCCATTGTTCATTAAGTTGCTTGATCGGGTACCAGTAACATCTCCATTGTTAGAATTGTTATTGTTTTTGAAATAGTAAATACGCCACAGGGGGCTTGCCAGGCTCTGCCGTGCAGGCAGTATACTCTCAGCAGCTTGCCAGACTCTCCGAGAGGGACGGAGGAATCAAATCCAGGTTGGCCGCATGCAAGGGAAATGCCCTACCGGCTGTGCTATCACTCCAGCCACTGAAAGGAAAAGGATTCAAAAAGGTCCCCACTTGTAGAAACTTTGAAGAACAGATATTAGGCTAAGAATTCTTAATCTTTTTCTACTTGTCACCCCTTTTTTTGTCTGAAAAACACTGTTACACGTATATTCCTGGATACACTAGTACGTCAATTGTTATGAATAAAATATGAATTTAACAATAAAAAATAAGAGATATTTATTTTAAAACAACCCCCTTTTCACATCTTACCAACTTGTGATGTGGAGTTTAATAAACTAGTCCCTAGAGAAGATGGCCTGATGACACACTCCGTCTACCTCAGAGTTTGGCTCAAATGTAAAGGAGATTTCTGTATGAAGGAGATCTTGCTTAACCATTGATTTGATAGTAAACCTGATTTTCAAGTTTCTGAAGCTTTTTTTTCTACTTTCTTTTTTCCCTTGCAAGCTGGAGGGATAGCACAGTGGTGGGGCGTTTGCCTTGCACACAGCCAACATGGCCGACCCGAGTTCGATTCCTCTGCCCCTCTCGGAGAGCCCGGCAAGCTACCGAGAGTATCTCGCCCGCATGGCAGAGCCTGGCAAGCTCCCCGTGACGTATTCGATATGCCAGACACAGTAACAACAAAGTCTCCAATGGAGATGTTACTGGGCCTGCTCGAGCAAATCGATGATCAACGGGAGGGCCTTTACTTTTATCTTTTGCTTAGACACAATAGAGTTTTTTTTTAAATTGCTTATCTTATCTTTTATAATGGAAACCAAGAAACAAGTGATTTAATTTGTTGTATTTGCTGCTTTATCCTCTAAGGGAATTTGTGTTTTTGGAATTAAGCACTGAGTGGGTCTAGGTTTAGGAATTGCTACCCTCTGCATCAATGTCAAATGATATTTCTTTTGTATCTTTTTGGGTCACATTTGGCAATGCTGATGGGTTACTCCTGACTTTTCACTCAGGTATTACTCCTGGTGGTGCTTGGTGGATCATATGGGATGCAGGGGATCAAACCCTGTTCAGCTGCATGCAAGGCAAACACCCTACCCACTCTACTATTGCTCCAGCCCCATTTTATATATTTGAGGAGTAGGTGAAGTTTTGATCCAAATTTCTTTTTCTTCCTAGCGCTATAGGCATCTCTAAATTTTCGCCCAGAAGTCACTGATGTGTTTGTGTAAACAGTTATTTAGTAGCAGAGAAAGAGAACCCCCAGGTATGACCTGGAAGAAAGCCTCACTTTTTTTTTTAAAGCGGAAGTATTTATATTTTGTTCAGTCATATGTTTCTCTGAAAGTGCTTTGATAAAATACTATGTATATGTAAATTAATGTAAACATACCATATAACTTAGTATGTGACTTGGAAACACCTTTTGATTTCTTTACCTTTATCATATGTCCCTTACTCCAACAAAATGGGAACTTCCATGTAGTAGATGGAAGGTTATACATGCAAGTAAAATTGATGTTAGATTCATATTTATAAGCTAAGTCATTTTACCTTTGCCATCCTGTGAGTTTCAAACTACCTTTACTCTGCAAAAAAACCCTAAATGGAAGCAAAATGAAGCAATTACGTCCACAAAGGGTATTTTATCTTTGTTTTCTTTAATTTTATTTTTTGTCTTCTTTTAGAAACCTAAATCAATACTTGACCTTTTCATACTCCTCTCAGGATAAAATAGAGTCTGAGATGACTTGAAACTTGAAAGCATTTGCTAAGATTAATTTGTCTTGATAACTATTTGTTTCTTGGGATACTGTGTGTGTGTGTGTGTGTGTGTGTGTGTGTGTGTGTGTGTGTGTGTGTGTGTGTGTGTGTTTCAATTCATGGAATGGAAGAGCACTACCATGAGTAATTTCTGACTGAGAAGTTAAGTAACTTTAAGTAACTCCCGAGCACCACTGATTGTGGGCCCAAACAAAAACTTCAAATAATTTATTAGAGCCCAGGAATTTCTTTAAACTGAAATCAGATAAAAGGTGACCAGTGGCTTAAAACAAGGAGGTAGTGTCTCTAGTATCTTTCTTATCTCAATATGCAGATATCTTGACTTCTGAATTGAACTGTTCGGCCAATGTTTCTTCATCTTTCAGTGACTTTGACTTTTCTTTTTGCATCCCTTTGGGAGATTGGGACTAAGGAATAATCCAAGAAGTTGAGGGAGAAGTCTGGAAGTCTGAGAAGTATGGAAGTGTATCTTATTGTGAAAAAAATATTGTAGGTTGGAATCTGAATGAGGTTCCTGTTTAGAGGAAAAATTAGTTCAAAAGACAGTGTTGTTTACTCTGATTTACCAGTTGCTTTTGTCAGAAAAGAATCACTCCTCAAATTTGCTTTGTTTACTGGGTAGTCAAATAACATCCTAACAATTCCTAGTTGTCCTGGTATTAAAACACTTCCTTATTTAGAAGCAACAGTGATAGTTATAGCACAGTCTTATCATCAAACCTATAATGAATGTGTTTCAAATGAAAAAGAGACCATCAGTATAATGTGTGACTGCTGAATCATGGCACCCCACAGCTTGTAGGCGAGCCTACTTCCTGGATTCTGATGAACCAATCTGACTGTTTAGGAGGACTGGACTAGTTTTCACATGTCATTTTGCAAAAATTATTTCAATTTTCTATATGTAGTACTACTGCTTGCTGAATCCCAGGGAGAAGAACTGAATTTCATGGACTTAAAAGTGTAGAAACCTGAAAGACAAATCTATCCCACTTTTAGAACTTTAATTTAAACTTCAGAATAATTGAAAATATGTGGTGTTAATTCACTTTTTAGAGGATAAAATGCCTTTTATTCTACATTGACATAAGCTCACTGTGATTCTGACTTTTGCGTTTAAATAAATTGTTACTCTATAGAAATAAGTAAATTCACGTGAGTTTGAATTATTATGCACTAAGTTAAGGAGAAATCCTTTTCTTATCAGGGAGAAAGGCGATATTGTATGGTGTGTGCTTTTTTATTCAAATTCTATGCTTTTTAAATTTAATGTGTATCACATTTTTATTTTTTTGAATGGACCTTTAAGGTGAACAAAAGCTTGAGAGTAGCTGCATAATTCAGTGAACGTGCATTTTAAATACGACACATTTAAAGATATCAAATCACTTTTTTTAAAGTTTATTTTTTCAGATTAAAGTAATTTTATCTAAGTAAATTTTAGGAATAATTATTGTATATAGGCATGGTTAATGTATTTTATATATAGTGATGCATATAGATACTTATGCATATAATTTTTTTGTTTCTTAAATATAGAGAACTATTTTTTTACTCTGACATCCAATGATTTTTTTCCCTCACTTTCTTTGAATTTAGAGTAATTTAAGAGTCACTTTGTTTCACTCTTGAATGACAAGTCAATTCTTTTTTTGTTGTTGTCGTTTCCCTAATGGTCTAATAATTTATTTATTTATTTATTTAATTTATTTATTTTCTTTTGGGGTCACGCCCGGCATTCACAGGGGTTATTCCTGGCTTATGCACTCAGGAATTACTCCTGGCAGTGCTCAGGGACCATATGGGATGCTGGGAATCAAACCTGGGTCAGCCACATGCAAGACAAATATCCTACGCGCTGTGCTATTGCTCTAGCCCAAATGACATGTAAATTCAGTGCACTATCACTTCTCATGGATTCCCCATGATGTGAAATATAGATTGGCTTTATAATAGCAAACTGATAAATGCTGTGGGAAAATTATGAGTTTAAGAACCATTCAATTAACAAAATGAGTGTTTTCACTGCTTTTTACAATGCAATTGCACATAGGGAGATTTGAGAAGGTTTGCACTGAAATTAGTAATGGGAGAGAGAGAAAGAAGATTGGACTGAGTTATACAGTGGGGGAATAAGGATGAAAGAAAGAAAGACAGATTTGTTTAGATTAATGAACAGTTCATTCTTAAGTGTTTAAGATACAAGCATAAACTACACCTGAAGAAACTGTTTGACTTTATGGCGTCCTGAACAGTTGGCATTATTCCTCTGCTGTTGAGTTTAAATGATCAGATTCCTGAGAAGTCATGAAAGGAATAATAGATAAGTTTCTGCTTCCTTTGTATAGATATTAAAAGTTACATATGTATCTCATGCATACAGTGAAGTGGGCACCAGTAACATCTCCATTGTGATACTTGTTGTTACTGTTTTTGGCATATCAAATACGTCATCGGTAGCTTTCCAAGCATTGCCAAGCAAGAGAAATACTCTTGGTAGCTTGGTGGGCTCTCCAAGAGGGGCAGAGGAATTGAAATGAGGGCAGCTGCGTGCAAGGCAAACACCCTACCTGCTATGCTATGTATATATTGTATTTATATAATATATAAATATGCATCTAGTACCTATGTTTTCTTTGATTTCTAATATTTACATCTTAGTTTAAAATTTATTGAGCATGAATTTTATCCCTACTTCTATAATGTTATTCCTATTTCTACTACTTCTATAATAAAAAAGCATGGAAATTAAAATATGTTTTATCTATGCATATTCCTTTTTGTAAACTCATTTGAGGATTCAAATTAGAATTATTAAAAATCAGAAGATTGCTTCATTTAATTTTAGTTGACATATTATAGGTGGATGAATACAGATGATTCTGTTCATAATTATCCTATTAATAGAAGATTAGATGAGTTTCATCATAGTTAATTTAGAAAAATGAATCTGTCATATATGTCACCCCATGGAAGCATGTAAATAAAATGTCATGTTATCACATCCTTTAACCACCATGGATATTAAGGGCTACATCAAAATTCTGCAGATAACAAAAATAAAATAATATTCAATATTTGATGTCTAAAAAGAATATAGAGGAATTTATACAGGTTTTATTTTTTATTTATCCAGTTTCTATTTTACTTTTTATAAATTGGCTGGAGTGATAGCACAGGGCTGGAGTGATAGCACAGCGGGTAGGGTGTTCGCCTTACAAGCGGCCAACATGGCCGATCCGAGTTCGATTCCTCCGCCCCTCTCGGAGAGCCCGGCAAGCTACCGAGAGTATTCGATATGCCAGACACAGTAACAACAAAGTCTCCAATGGAGACGTTACTGGGCCCGCTCGAGCAAATTGACTTAAGTTATTCATTTCATATCTTAACAATGTGTCATCAATATTATAGTTTTAACAAGAATTAGCAATCTTTAAATAAAGTTGGACTCAAGCACTGTAATAGCAGAAGTATTTTATTCAAGTTAAAAATAAACTTATATAAAGAGGGTTTTCTTTTACATTTTACAAATGAGCAATATAACAAGAATTCTAGAGTTTTTTTCTAGAAAAAATAATAATATTGAATTCATGTAGAGGATAATAAATGAATTTGATTGTTCATCATGTTTTCAAAATTTTAATTGTCAAAAATAAAATGGAATCTAATTGGAAAAGGCAGTTGGGATGGGATTGTATGGGATTGTATAGAATGGAATGTGTTGGGATAGGATAGGATAGGACAGAAAAAAAGAAATAATTAGAATGTATCACATGTTGGAAGATTTTAATGCTCACACTGCTTTCCATTTTTACGTTACAAAGTGAAGAGAGGGTGGAGATTTTGCACTGCATAATAAATTTATTCTTTTTGTTTGTTTGTTTCTGGGTCACTTCCTGTGATCCTCAGGGGTTATTCCTGACTATGCACTTAGGAGTTACTCCTGGCAGTGCTTGGGAGACCATATGAGATGCCAAAGGATTGAACCCTGCTAGTGAACTGAACTAATGATTCTTGCATGGATTGAACCCATGCAAGGCTATATACCTATCTGCTGTACTATTACTTCAGCACCTGAATTTATTCTTATTGGAATGAGATGACACAAAACCTAAATTTTGGAAAGAATTATACTGAAAAGTATTCTGTCTTACACCTACCCCCTGATTTCTATCACACAATCTAATGAAGTATAATTTTTGTCTTGCATGTTCCTAGTTGACTCATAATATTTAAAGATCTGTTAGAATGAATCTTGTACATTTTAGTGGAAACTAGTTTCAACCAATTCCAATGGAGTACATAGGATAATTATAATATGGAATAGATTTATTATCCAAATGAAGATTGTACAGCAATTAGGGGTATATTTGAGCATGGATTGTGAGTATCCCTCTATTGGTGGTTGTTCTTTTCACTACTCTTGTCCCCCATGTTGAGAACTGAATGAAAAAAATCATCAGAAATAACAGCTGTGGGCTGTCAACATCTCTCACTGACTAGTATAATACATGTGGGCCTTTTCTTTGCAATCCAATCAAAGCAGTATTAAGTTCCATTTTGCTAAAACATTGGAAGTTTGAGTTGCAATTCATTTTGTCTTAGGATTTTAATGTAGATGGAAAAAGGCACTCATATATATAATATAGTTATGTGGTTATATATGCATATGTCAGTCACGGTCCTCCCGTTGTTCATCAATTTGCTTGAGCAGGCCCAGTAACGTCTCCTTCGTGAGACTTGTTGTTACTGTGTTTGGCATATTGAATACGTCACGGGGAGCTTGCCAGGCTCTGCCGTGCGGGCGAGATACTCTCGGTAGCTTGCCGGGCTCTCCGAGAGGGGCGGAGGAATCAAACTCGGGTCGACCATGTTGACTGCGTGCAAGGCAAATGCCCTTCCCGCTGTGCTATTGCTCCAGCCCATATAATATAGTAATATGTGTAAATAATAAGTTACCAAACTAAAACATATTGCCTGCAAAATTTATATATCACTGCGTTGTTTGATTGAGGGAGACAAATTTACTGAAAATTCAGAAAGCAAATTGTAGAAGAAATGGAATTGCATACGCATTTACGTGGTCTCAGAATAAGAATCATATTCTGATGATGATGATGAAGATGTGGTCGATGTTAAAGTATTAACTGTATTGGTAAGTGCAAGAAACATCTGGATCACTAAAAATCACAAAGTAGATGAAGAAACAACTGCTCATTGACTGTTTAGAACCTAATGATATAATGTAGTCATGTGCTAGTGTAGTTCCGTGCTAATGTGATAATATAATTTATGAGCTATTAGTTGAGAAATATCTGTGAAAGGTAGTTCTTCCCAGGAGTATATATTAAGAAGTCCAGGTACAATGGAATATATTAGTGTCTCTAGTATGATATATGATGTTATATTATAGGTACTTTAAGGTAAAATTCTACCTCTTTCTTGAAACCCCCTCAAAAATTTTGTCAGTTTTCACTGAACTTTATATTTTTAAGCATCTCTTTTACTCAAATGCTATGTGATCCATAGTATTATACTTAATATTAAAACACATTGTCCTGACTTTACAAAAAAAATTATTTTTGTTTGTATATCTCAGCTTTTTAATCAGGTTGTAAACTAGCTCTTCTTGAATTTTTCAAATTACATTCCCAGTTCTTGGTATATGCTACATTCAGTACTGCATAAAACCCAAGACCTCACATATGCAAAACAAGTGCTCTACTATTGAGCTACATCCCCTATCCTTGAATTATTTTTTTTTTTATTTTTGATGAAAACTTATGTGCTTTGGGCTTGTTCTTTTTCCCAAGAAAATCTAGATTGGCTAGTTGGCCGGTATTTTCTTTTTTTTTTTGAGATTGTCAAACTGTCTAGAAAAATTTACTAATTTGGTTGATCTTTGTAATATCAAGACAGTTATTATTAGACTGTAAAATTGAAGGTGTGGAACGGCCATGGCCCCAGAGGCACATGGACCTAATTCAGAACCCAGCACCTTCTGGCAGAAATGTGAATGGACTATGCATTAAGCTACAGTACCGTGCTCCCCGGGGAGAGAAGGAGTGTCTGTCTCTTCCACCATACATCCCCCTCCTCCGCTGGCGTGGTGGCTGCCATCTCAGAGCTTATTGGACAGCCACGTATGATCTGGTGGTGACAGGGCAACTGCAGCCTCATGGGATGGGGGGCAGAACAGGCATGTCATTCTTGCCCTGGCGAGACCACGAGTTACCCCTCATGAGCGGCTCTCTGGCACAGCCATGGACCCAGAGGCACACAAACCAATCTCAGAACTATGCAGCTTTTGGCAGAAATCCCTCCAGACTTAATTAGCAAAATGTAAGAAATTCAAAATCCAAAATCCAAGACATCATATGTTCTTCATAACCAGCAATAGAAAACAAATTATTTCATGATGCTTTTTCCAGCAGGTTTGATTGTTGGGGGGAAATTCCAAATAATAATGGTACATCTTTTGTCAAAATAATGAATGTAATCAGAGTAGAGAGAGAGTTAAGTGGAAATCATCTGCCTCACAGGCAAGAGGAGGGGTGGCATGGGGGGTATATTGGGGATTTTGGTGGAGGAAAATAAGCACTGATGAGTGATGGGTGTTTGGCCATTGTATGACCGAGACTTAAACCTGAAAGCTTTGTAACTGTTCTCACTCTGATTCAATAAATACTGTCTGTCACACTGTCCTCCCGTTGTTCATCGAGTTGCTCGAGCGGGCCCAGTAACGGGAGACTTTGTTGTTACTGTGTTTGGCATATTGAGTACGTCACGGGTAGCTTGCCAGGCTCTGCCGTGCGGGCGAGATACTCTCAGTAGCTTGCCGGGCTCTCCGAGAGGGGCGGAGGAATCGAACTCGTGTTGGCCAGGTTGGCTGCGTGCAAGGCAAACGCCCTACCGCTGTTTGAAGGTGTGGAAGCTGAGACATGCATTTGGGGACTTTAATAATCACAATAGTAGTAGTAAATAATAGAAGCAATAGTGATTATTAAGAACACTAATTAAAGTGTGGAGAGACAGTAGAGCTTAAGGCTAAGGTGCATTCCATGCCACCAGGCACCACGAATTATTTACTGGGCATTTCCAGGTCCTCTTATCATGACAAAGAGTTAGGAATAAGTCCTGAACTCCTGTAGTTGTGCTCCAAATTCCATATACCCCCTACCATGAAATAAAATAAAAATAAACTCTAGTTCATTCTCTTAGTGCCATGCACTGATTTAACTCCTTTTCCTAAAGAATTTGATGTATTCCTCGTGACAGCCCTCTATGATATATTACATTATTGCAGGAGAGGAAAATGAGTATTTTCCCCAAGGTTAATACTACTAAGTTAGTCAAGATTTGATGGATTTACAATCCGTTAGGAGTGAAAAAAAATAATGCGTTTTACCCAAAGTGATATATAATGAGCACAATAAGAAAAGAACACAAGTATTAACTCTTTCAGATTGCTCTTTTTTCACTCATTCAGCATTTTTTTTCTTTAATTGGTATAACTATACTCTCAGTGTTTAGAGTATAGCAATAAGAATTCTGTATTTTTGCAGGCCAAAGTACTTCTCCATGCAGTCATGTGCCTACTCCAGTTTGATCAATGATGGGCCATTTGGAGAATGGTGGTTCCCACATTCTTATTGCCTAGTGGAGTAGCTCTCAGTGTCACAGCATTTTCTGCTGGCAGCAGCCTCATGCATTTCATGACCACCAAGTCTCTTAAATAACATCATTTTCCTTCGTTCTTGAGTTAATCACATTTGTTCCTTGTGGTGCCTAAGGGTACCACACTCACTGATAACGTGTTTGCACAATGATGAAGTCATCTAACAAAATATTCCTGCACTTAACATATCACTGTGCTTAAATGGTATGTAAATTTAATCTTGTTCATTGCCACACTAATACTACATCCTGAAAACTGGTTACAAAATGTATTGCTGAGAAAGTTTGGCCATAAATGAGCTCTTTACTATTTTCTGTAGGTTGTAATTAGTAATACTATTTCCATATATCATTCATTTTCGATCACCCTTATATAACCAATGAAAAGGATGTGATCTTTTTTATATGAGCCAAACCCCCATTTTTTTGTATGTTTATTTGGAGGCAAATTTTAGTGGTGCTCAGGGATTAACCCTGGTTTTGTGCTCAAGAATCACTCCTGGCAGACTGGGGGTGGGGGGGTGGGGAGGGAACAGGTCAGTAATATGATATGCCAGGAATTGACCCTGGGTCTGATGCATGCAAGCTAAATTCCCCACCTGCTGTACTATTACTTTATCCCCAAACTCAGCCAACCCCCTGTGCCCACATACACTTTATTTAAGCACTATGGTTTACAAAGTTATTCATGATGATTTGTTACAGGCATTTAATATTCCAACACCTATCTCACAACCACAGTTACCTTTCCTTCTTCATTGTCTACAATTTCCAACCATTCTGCCAGCCTGTCCCTGTGGCAGGCACATAATAATTACTTTTTTATTTGTTTGTTACCCATAAATGGCTAACAGGATGATCAAAAAATACTTAGAAGAAAATTAGTGCAAGTTGTTTTATGTGGATATGTAAGACCTTGTTTGAGGGATTACTAAAATGTTATTACAAGTTAAACTTCTGTGTTAATATTTTTGTAATCTCATCCAATCTGGTGTGCTATTACTGGGTTGTCAATGTTGTAGAGTTTGGAGAAGTTGTGCAGCTGTGAAAGTGGCTCTGTACTTCAGAAAATCCACATTTTCTAACTGGTCTGTCCCACTGGAGTTGAATTTGTGACTGCTGAGTTTACATAGCCTTGAAGGTGGTTTGTGGGCATGAGTGTTGGGAGTACAGAGGAATCAGGGGAGGTAGGCATCCTGAGAAGGCATGGAGATTTCAGCCATAGGGACCCATGTACCTGAGGTTTAAGCAGGGTTAATTCATTGTGAGATCCCGTAGTTCTGAGGTGATGGAGTCCAGCAGAGGCAAGGCAGCTGCTTTTGGAAGTCAGCACATTTTTGCAGTCACTATTTGACTCCTGCCCTTCTCTGCATGCTTTTAGTGTGAATATTAGAGTGTGATGATGAGGTTAAAACTATGCAGTCATATAAAGTGTTTAGGATAGAATCCAATATAAAAAACAAGGTCTCTATGACATATCTAAGTAACGTAATTGTTAGTTTCTTTCTTTCTTTCTTTCTTTCTTTCTTTCTTTCTTTCTTTCTTTCTTTCTCCTTCCCTCCCTTGCTCCCTCCCGCCCGCCCTCCCTCCCTCCCTCCCCTCCTTCCCTCCCTCCTTTCTTCTCTTCTTTCTCTTTTTACTCTTTCTCTTTCATCTCCTTCTCTCTTCTTCCCTCCATCCCTCCCTCCTTTTCTGCCCTTCTCTTCCATCCCTCCCTCCCTCCCTTCCTTCCTTCCTTCCTTCCTTCCTTCCTTCCTTCCTTCCTTCCTTCCTTCCTTCTTCCCTTCTTTCCTTTCTTTCTCTTTTCTTTCTTTATCTCTCCCTATTTCTTTATACAATAAAATTTCAATAAATTTAAAATGTTTCACTAAAAAGTAGACAAGACTAGACAACTAATTAGAATATGCTAAAATGAGCAGCACTTTTTGAACCTTGAGTCCCTTTTTGGGTTTGATTTTTGAACAACTTGTTTTGACAGAGCATCTTCCAGGTTGAAATAAGCCTTTCAAATAAGACCAGTAAAGAGCTGGTCGTCCTGGGGTTCCAGTGAACCTTGAGGAAAAATCTCTGAAGCAGACCCCAGACTAGAATCTATTGAACCTTCAGAAAGGAGAGGAGAGGAGATAACTCTGTTTTCTCAGTCATCTCTCTGGACTGATGCTCAATTGTAACATCAGGCAGTGTACATACTAACGGCTCTTCTCTCCTATACGTAGTGGAACCAACAACTTGTACATTTCTAAATCCTCATGCTGAAACAATATTATCAATGTGCTGTAACTACAGTAGCTTAAAATGCTAAATATCTTTTCATTTTCTTATATGATTCTTTTGCATTGGGGTTGTTCTAAAAGCTGTGAGCCCTAGTCTTGCTGAATAGAGATTCTCTTTTAGGCTTTTACATCATCTAGTCCAATCACCTCATTTTGCAGATCAAGAAACTGAATCTGAGGGAGAAAGTACTTACCCAGAGTCATCTGCTAGTCAGTGATGTCAACACTGGAACAATGGGTAAGTTGTGTGACCTCTTTCAGTTTCTATTTCCTGATCTTTAAAATGGAAACAAAAGATAGGTCTATAAAGTCTCTCTAAAGTTCCTTCTTGTTCTTATTCTAATAATCTACGATGTGCTTTTTAATTTTAGGCTCTTAACTTTCACTCTGATTTCTATTTTCTAACAGTCAAGAAGCTTTTTTTATAGAATGGGGCATTGTATGCCTAAATGACAGTGTTCAAGAACTTTTTAAAAGGCTAAAAATTGGTTAATTTTTTCCCACTAGCTATAGATATATTTGAATAAGGTAGTTTTTTTAGATTACATATTTTAAAAATGCAGTTAATTTTAAATATGGTCAATAAGTTAATGTATAACTTCCAGTGTGTCTTTATTAAACTAAACTTCCAAACAGTTTGTCTTTATAAAATTAAAGTGAATGTCTGCTATTGATTTATATTGTTTTACTTATCACAAAAAAATCACACATAATTGAATAAGAAAACTAGAGGATTAATGCTGTTCTAAATGGAAATGCTCAAGTTGCTTTTAATTCATTTAAAATTTGATTGCTTATAAGCAAAAATTACAAACTTTTTTTCCACACACATCCCATTTCCTTTAACAATTACTAATAGCAACTTCATTATATAATGGTATCTTTAAGAACATTGTCAAGTATATACATATTCATTGTTCCTGTCTGTATAGAATCAGCTTGATTATGACAGTCACAATAGCAGAAGATTCAAGAACTATGACATTTATGACATTTAAAATCCTTGGCTCCACAACATTATCTTTAGGGTATAAGAAGATCAAGACATTTAATATCCATTTATTTATTTATTTTTGTCTGTTCCACTAAAGGATGGAACTATTTCTAAATTCTTTCTGTAAACTACATTACACACCCATTTTTTGGACTAGATATATGTATTTAATTCATTCTTAAAGTACATTTTAAGTGCAGAGAACTCTGAGGTCACAGACTGTTGGCTATTACGGAAAAATTCTTATTTCCTTGGACATACGGATTCTCATACATTCATAATCTAAATGACATTTGTGTGTCTGATGGTTTTTGAAAGGATATTAAAATGATCAAATGAGACAAAGTGCACAAAAATTTAAGCATGGCATTGTTTTTTTTTACTCCAAGTTAAAGTATATACATTTATAGAAAATAGTAAGTGCTATAAAAAGAAATCGAGAGTGTAAGAAACATATACTGTACTTTACTAGTAAAACCATAGCTTAGAGTTTAGAAAGTACCAGGATGAAAATGAAATACTATTGCTATATTATACAGTGCCCATATTTATCATGATTTATATCAAGGACATACCACCCAGCCTACCTAATATCTCGTTGCCAGACATTAAAGTAGCTTACTGTACTTTCTGGTTTTATTATTAAATGTTGAGAAGCATTCTGCTTCTTCTGAATGAGGCTTCTCTTTTATAGACTGCAAAATGGTAAGGGCTTATATGTAACTTCATTAATTAGGGATAAGCATCAACCAAGAAAGAGCTAAGAAGAGGACAAATTGAAATATCAGTCTAGTTACTTCTCTTTCCTTTAACAAGTATTAGATAACACAAATCACAAATCACAAATCATACTGTTATTCGTCGATTGCCTCGAGCAGGCCCCAGTAACGTCTCCTTCATCCTAGCCCTGAGATTATATTCAAGGCTCTTTAGGAGAATGAAACCCATCATTGTTACTGGTATTTGGCATATTGGGTACGCCAAGGGGAGTTTGCCAGACTCTGCCCTGTGGGCAGGCTACATTCGGTAACCTGCCAGTTTGTCCAAAGTAAGAATGAGATAATAAGATGTCATAATAAGATGTCACGCGGCCGCATTTGTGGCCACGCGGTTCCGGGATCTGGTTTTTATAGTCTCTGAGTCTTGGCCGCTGATGGGATTACACGGCGCCAGGGGGCCAGTTGGTGGGTGTGACCCCCGCCTACTGGAATTTGGAGGATCTCCATTAATACAGGTCTGGTGTTTTGGTTTAGTTTATTTTTTTTAATGACTACCCAAAGTTTCCTTGTCATAGGGCCACACGGGACAGTGCTCTGGGCACTGACAGAGCTCAAGGGCCAAGTAGTGCACAGCGGGTAGGGTGTTTGCCTTATACGCGGCCAACCCCAGTTCGATTCCCAGCATCCCATATGATCCCCTGAGCACCGCCAGGAGTAATTCCTGAGTGCAAAACCAGGAGTAACCCCTGTTCATTGCCAGGTGTGACGCAAAAGGCCAAAAAAAAATGCTGAAGATGAATTCGGGGCTTCACACATATACAAGACATGTGTTCTATTACTCCCCACCACCTCCTTGGGCACGCAAGCCAAAGTTTTTATTTTTTTCATTATAAAAATAAAACAGGGGCTGGAGAGATAATATAGAGGGTAGGGCGCTTGCCTTGCACAGGGCTGACCTCGGTTTGATTCCTGAAATCCCATATGGTCTTTCGAGCACCACCAGGAGTGAGCACAGAGTTAGGAGTTAGCCCTGAGTACTACCAGGTGTGACCCCAAAACACAAAAAAAACATGGTAAAAACAAAACAAAACAAAAACTCTTCCAGGGAGTCTCTCTCTCCCCAGTGTAGATACAACCCTTGATAGTCTCTTATGCAGCACTGTAGCACTGTCCTCCCATTGTTCATCGATTTGCTCAAGCGGGCCCAGTAACGTCTCACAACAAATTGTGAGACTTGTTACTGTTTTTTTGGCATACTGAATATATCACGGGGAGCTTGCCAGGCTTTGCCGTGTGGGCAAGATACTCTCAGTAGCTTGCCGGGCTCTCTGAGAGGGGTAGAGGAAACGAACCTGGGTCGACTGCGTACAAGGCAAACACTCTACCCACTGTGCTATTGCTCCAGCCTAGTCTCTGATACAGTGTCCAGAAACTGTTCGTGCGTGTGTATAATTTATGAACACAAGCACACTCTCTCGCCTTGTTTATGCAAAGCTGAGCAAGGGCCAGGGAGATGTCTCAAAAGGCCGAGTACTTCCTTGCAGGCGGGTGCCCTGCATTCAGTCCTTGTACCTCATAGTCTCCGAAGCCAAGTGGGGGGCCCAAATCAAAAAATAAAATGAAACTCTGAACGGGCTATCAATTTACTCTCTCTGAGCTGGTCAAAAGGCACAGATCCACTTTGACAGATCAGCCCATGGCGGGTGAACTTGCAGCTGGGAGACATAATGTGATCTGGGGCTCCCAATGCCAACTGATCTGCAGAGCATCTTTCTGTACCTTTATATTGCCACTATAAGACTGGCAAAAAGAATGCTATGGTGTTAGCCTGTGTGTGTGGTTAGAAGGCATGAAACTCTTATGCTTGTTCTTTTGGGCAGTGCCACTTTATTATAATATATAATCTTGGATTGAGACAGTTCAGGTTGCTGGAGCACACAGGCTTTGCATGCAGGAGCTCCAGATTCAATTCCAGCACCCCCGGGCTCTTGAGTACTGCTGGGAGCAACCCCAGAGCATAGAGCTGGGAGAAGCCCCTAAGTACCACCCAGTGGGGCCCTTAACGCACCCCCATCCAGAAACAAATAAAGTACATTGATATATAGTCCTTGACCTGCCAGTATCATTTTCAGCTACATTTTTTTTTCTTTATGGGTCACACCTGGCATTGCACAGTGGTTACTTATGACTCACATGCTCAGGAATTACTCCTGGTGGTGCTCAGGGATGCTGAGAATCGAACCCAGGTCAGCCGCATACAAGGCAAACGCCCTATGGCTCCAGCCCCTCAGCTACTTATTAGATAACAGATTTTTAAAAACATTTACTTATACAAATAGTTTGGGATATGTGATTTGTTGTCTTGAGTTTCCTTACTTTTATTGTGTATATACATACATATAGTTTAGGTAACTAAGTTTCCTAAAACACATCTGAACAAGAAGAAACTACATGATCTTTATGCCTCTTATTTTCTATTTTAAATTTAATTCAGCATATAGATATTGAGCTCTAGCTTACAACACAGTGGACAAGACAATGGTAGGGCCACCTGATCAAAAAAAAAATAGGTTCTAGGTATTCTGAATTTATCTATGGAAAATGGATGTGTGATAACCAAACACCAGGTATGTTTAGTTTAAAGCACTAGACACACTAGACATGCAATTGATATATTTATAAATATGAAGTAAATAAAAATCAGTTAAGCTGGGAGGGATTTAGGAAGATTTTGTGAAAGGGTATTGGAGCACAGTTACTTGTGCATGGAAATACTTACTTGAGGAAAAGATTTCGTCATATTGTTTGACTGTAAATGGAGAGAAAACACAAAGCAGCAACAAAGGTTCAGTGTAATTCATCCTGCACAGTGTTGAGATTAAAATATTGTTTGTTGGAATTCAGAATATAACTTAATTTGTATGGGATTGTCAGAGGTATAGGAGAGTACTGTCAGTGTTGCCATTTGCTGTTTCTCTAAAAGATTTTTGTTTGCACATTAGATTTGTTTCTCTGTAGAGTAATATATAGTGGAAAAATGTCTTCATTTATATAAATATTACCATTTTTATATGGGATATTTTCATATTTTGCCACTAAATAGGAAGAGAAGAGAAAGAAATGATTAAAATATTTTTACAATATGTTATTTGTAGTTGAAGAGAGAGTACAGGAGGTAGGACACATGACTTGTCTGTGACCAATCTGGCCTCAATCTTTGGCACCCCTGGGCATTGCCAGGAGTGATCCCTATGCACAAAGCCAGGAAGAAGCTCTGAGCCTGCCAAAAAAAATTATAAAGTTAGTATAGGAACTTACTTGCTCATTAGGTGCTCCTTTTTTATCAGTATGACATTCAGATATGATAAGGCTGTTTATTTATCTAATTTACATGCATTTAAGTTCCTTTCCAAATAAATATAGTAATATTTATATTTTCCCACTTTCCATTTCCCTTTGTTGATATTATTGTTGAGGTGACTGGGATCACACCAACTCTTGGTTCTGATGCATATTCTGGGTTGTATACTTTAGTTGTGATATGCACACATTCTAATACTTTAGAATAAAAGTGCTTACATTCCTTTGACTCCAGATCATCAAAGTTTGTGCATGGTGCCGGGGATCTAAATCAGGAGAGCTTCCAGGAGTAAATTTAGTTTGTCTGAGTGGAACAGAGGATCAAGTTCATGGTCTCTTATTTAGCAATCAGGTGTTTTTTTCTGTTTGTTTGTTTTGTTTTTTTGCCATTGAATCATCACTGGGACACATAGTAATTTTGGAGTGTTCTTTGGTCATAAAGCAGAAGAAATTTATATCTTTATATTTTTATATTTTTGCTTCTTTAGTATGCTAGTGCTTAGATAGTAAACATGATTCTGCAATCATTGTTTGATCACTAATTACCTGCCTTGGAAGAACAGGAGTAGGTATTACCTAGTATTGCTATAGTTGTTGCAATCTTGAATTATGTGTAGACAGAAGCAAGGATCACCAAAATGTATTAGCCTTTATTAACCCAACTTCAATTATAGTGACTTAATCAGGGACTGAAATAATTTAAAGAAATAAAGGTTATTAGAAACGCATTATGAAACAGTAGATAGGGTGGCATTCCCTGGAGGAATAAACTACACATTATTCGATTGCTTTAATTGAGACATGAAGAAATATTTGATAGTGTCACTCCATCTCCTTCAATGTTCTCCCTTGGAAGATGTTCTCTTAAGAGAATGGGTGCACCAAGTTAATCTCTTATTATTGCAACTTTGAATTCCTGGTATTTCACTTGAGCAAAGCAAAGTACCACCTGTGCTAAATTTGTTTTACATTTTGATGGATTAGCTAGAATCCTGGAAACTATAGATAGAAGTGATATGAGGAGATCTAACTTTGCAAAAACTTTATATTCCTGATGACAGTTGACCAATCCCTTTTCATTCTTTGCCATTTGAGTTGCCAATGCTTATTCTTCTTATACGTCCCTTTTACCCATCCCAGGGTCCAATTTGGGTGCTAGTTATTTTGATTCCTGTACCATGCTGTCAACTCATGCTTCAGAAGCATAGCTGTTTCACACTAAAAGGAGTTTTGACTATCACTGAACATTCACCCACGTTGTTTAAAACAAACAAAAACTAAGACACTGAAAAGTAATATGGGAGTTGGACATTGAGTGATGGACTGTTTATACAGTGTATAGAGCTGTTTATACTGCTGTTGATTGATAATGATGTATACCTGAAACTTTTATCATGCTCCATTGCTATGGCATGCTACTATTTTTTTTAAAAGAGGAAAGCATGGAGGGTGCATATGAGAAGGGGATGAAAATAAAAGAAATGAATGTGGAAAGAAAACAATATTTATTGGGTTTCCAACATTCAGCAATTATCATTAGGTTCTTTATATATGTTGAGATCCTTAATTAATCTTTACCATGATCTTGGCTAAGTCACCACTGGATCCTCTTTATCAGTGGGTATGTGAAAAAGGACATTGTACTTAGAGGTCACAGATTTGTCCACACAGGGCAGAGCTGAGACAAGAATCTGGAAATTTAATTGCTCTTTCCTAAACTGAAAACAGTTGATGGTAATATGTAAAATAAAAGAGGCATCCTTTCTTTTTCACAAAGTAGTCTGAATAGGCAAAGGCAGATAAGGAGTGGTAACTGAGTGCAATTTACAGATCATCCTCTTCCAACCAGTTTGCTCTGTTCATCCACCTTGATCCTAACATCTGGGCTACTTTATGGTGGTCTTTTACATGAGTCTAACCTGCCATATTCTTTATCAGTGATGTTGTATATAATCATTGATATTTGAGCTTTATATATGTATATTCATGTGCTTAATAGGTAAACATATTTTAATAAATGAAGATTTTTTAAAAAAATTTTCTTCATCTATATCTAGATTTACGTACCACTAGTAAAAGGTGTTCTCAGATGTTCTCATTTGTCCTCTAAGGACAAATTCTCCTAACCTGTTCCTAAGAGATCCCTAAGCACTTAATTATATATCTAGCACTTAAGTACAGACTAGAAATTGTGTTAAGAGCCATAGTAGTCAGGATTCTTTTAACTCTCCTGTGATAACATATCAAATCTGAAATCATTATATGAGTCAGTAACAATAAACTGTCTTTTTTGAGGAGAGAGTTCATTAAGGGTCTAGCTATTGTCCAAGGCTGCTGCCTTCAGCTGGTGTAGGGTAACTGTCTTATGGTGTTTCCTTCTGAAATTGTAACTTTTTTATTGCTGGCTCAGAGGGAAATGAGACCTGGAGGTGCCTTAAGCTTGTCACTTTTTTTTATAGAAGTGACACACTTTGATTCCATGTACAATCCAATTTTCAATAACTATCGGGTCTGACCTCAGTATGAGAGCGGTGATGGGGTGAGCACTTAGAAGTAGAATCTTCTCTTTACCTATGTAAGTAAGATTTAAAAGATCCAGTGAATGCTGTTCATATACCACCTGGGGGAGAATAATACAGATGGCATTAAAAGTTATATCCTTCTGTGAGAGCTACACAGTCATTTGAGGAAAGCAATAATTTCAAGGGAATATTTAGCATTACATTATAGTTTGGCAAGGCCTATAGCTCCTTCAGCCAACATCAACTGTTCTCTTTAGAAAGTTATTTTTTATCTGAAACCATTGACTTGAGATTTTAAACATCCTTATATTTCCCTGCATTCATGCTATCAGCTCTGTTTTCTTAAGTTGAGGTAAAAATATATTTCAGAACAAACTTTGGGGCTTGAAACGTCTTTCCATGAGTCAGTGACCTGTGACAATTTTTTGACAGAATAGAAAAAAAATTTGTTGTCCATTGTGAAAGGCAGAGTAAAGCCTTGCATTCTTGAAACTGTCTTTGTTATATTATTGTTCTTTATAATATCTAAGTTTTTATGACAAGGTCAACTAAGGAGATGGCTTTCTGTGATTAACCATAAAGTAGGAAAGCATATGCAGTTGTAAAGATCTATAAATCAAGGGAAATTAAGAATAAGAGAGAAAAATACACACTACTAAAATTATGCTTGTATGTTTGGGCTTGAGAGCATGAATAGATCCATGGTACTAGTTTGAAGATAGCAATGTTGGAAGAGATTTTGGAACTTTCCTCTTTGTATTTGGTAAAAGCATTTCTGTTAAAAGTTTTCTAGGGGCTGAAGCGATAGTACAGTAGGGAGGGCGTTTGCCTTGCATGTGGCTGACATGGGTTCAATTTCCAACATCCCATATGGTTCCCTGAGCACCACCAGGAGTAATTCCTGAGTGCAAAGCCAGGAGTAACCCCTGTGCACCGCTCAGTGTAGCTCAAAAAGCAAAACAAAACAGAACAAAAAACTGTTCAATGTAAAAACAACTGTTGAAGGACCAAATGAAATCATTGCTCTTAGTTGACCTGTAAGGGAGTGGAAGAATAAAAGTCAACCCCACTTCTTAGAAGTTTTTCTTGTAATAAAAATAGTTTTTATTTTCTGTGGCTTATAATTGGACTGTGACATATCCACTTAAGTGTTTGGACTCATACTGCCCGAAGTTTTCTTCAACCATTGATACATATATCTAGAGGTTCAATTTCTATGATTTTAAATTATATCCAGATGATAGATTTGCTCAATATTTAGGTATAATTTATGGATTTTAGGTAAATATGTTGGAAAAAGGCATTATAAATGATTTTATTATTGTTTGGCTTTGTTTGTTTGTTTGGGGGAGAGGTTTGCAGGCAGTGCTCAGGAGGCCCCAGGACCCTTCCTGGTAATTCTCAACCTGCATAACTTTTTCATCATTGTCATGCTCCAAGGATGTGGTATTACTTGGTCCTTGCAGTTCTGGAAATTTAACCAGTGATCTTGGAGAGCCTTTAGGACTACATCTAGTAGTGCGGTAAAAGCATCATGTTTGTACCTCATGATATTTAGGGGATCATGTGGTTCCAGGTTTCAGAATTGGTCATCTGTATGAAAGACATGCATCTTAAACACAGTACAATTTCTCTGACCTTACTTTTAAGATCTTGAAAGATAAAAAGCAAACTATAGTGATTCTACAACTGACATTAATGATAATAACAATAATCATGAACATTAATTGGACATTCATTATGATCCAAGTACTACTGTAAGTGGTTACAAGGATCTTTTCATTTATGCTGCGTATTTACAAGAGATGAACACTATTATTAATAATATACTTCAAAAGATGTTAAAAATATTTAAATGTCACATGGCTAGAAAGCATCTGACCTATATAAAATAAACCAAGTCTTGGGCCTCAACACAATATTGTGTGTGAATGAATTCTATGGATGAATTCTAAATGTATGGGTATTCCACTAAATCAAAATGTAGCAAAGGGGCCCTCAGCCAATTTTATTTTACCATGGATACAGCTGACCTGGGTTTGTTCCCCAGCACCCCATATGGTCCCCTGAATCCATCAGGAGTGAGAGCAGAGCAGAACCATGAGTAAGTACTGCTGGGTATGACCCCAAACCTCCCCTCTCCATCTCCCCCCAGATACTACTGTCACTGTCACTGTTCTCCCGTTGTTCATCGATTTGCCCCAAATACTACAGTTTCAATAAAGTTTACATTAAGAGTTAAGTACTAAGAATGTGTCTCATCTTTATTTAGAAGGACCCCTCACACCCCCTCCCCCCAAAAACATGATCTAGAACATTGCTTTTAAATCAGGAGTTTTTTGGCTTGTCTTGTTTTTTGGGGGGGTCACATCTGGTGATACTCAGAGGCCACTCCGGCTCTGCACTCAGATATCACACTGTTGTTGCTAGGTTGCCGTGAGGTGGGAGGTGGGACTCAGGGGAGCATATACAGGATGCCGGCAGGTGAACTCAGGTTAGCCATGTGTCAAGTAAGTGACTTATCTTGCGTATTATTTACCTGGCCCCCAATTAGGTGTATGTTGCCTTCTCAACAAGAGACACATTTGACAAAGACTGAAGATGTATTTGGTTGTAGATTGAAACATGTTGAGTAGCCCTGAGTATTGTGCAGACTTAGCCTAACTGTTATCAGTAGCAAAAAGATTGATACTTATCTATAATTTTTGTTAGATGGATTAACTTGGATCGTTGAGAGCTGTCTTAATGAATTAATAGAATTAATAGACTCAGAATTGGTAGACTGAATTCACTTCTGGCTCACCTGTTTGATTTTAGTAGTTCAGGCTAAGTTTTAATTTAGTCACTTAAAAATAGAAAATGATATTACAAATCCTACAATTTTTTTGTGAAAATTACATAAAAGGATGTAAGCAAAGAAATCGACAATATCTCCAGGATTCATAGATGATTGAGAATTTTAGCTGAGAAACTGAGTACATTGGTTCAACCTAATTAGTATTCTCTTTAAGAACCCTCAAAGTATGTTGAACAAGCATTAAGAAGAACGCCTCCTCTAGGTCAGACAGCTTTTATTCTTTTTTTTTTTGGCTTTTTTTTTTTTAGAGGAGGAGGGTGACACCTGGTCTGCACTCAGGAATTACTTCTGGGGGTGGTGGGGGGACCATATGGGATACCAGGATCAAACCTGGGTCGGCCGTGTGCAAGGCAAACGTCATACCCACTGTTCTATTGCTCCAGCCTAATTCTTATTTTCTCTACATTTTTGACTGCATGAGCATGGCTAAATATCTCCAACATCTTATCTATGAGAATGTTAAGTAGTATCCTCCAGGGACATCTCTTCCAAAGATATTAAAAGTTGAAGTGACAGTGTAAGAGCAAAATACTGAGAACATTGTCTGCCACTTGGAAGCAGGCAGTAATTAGTTTTTACTGTTTGTTTACTTAAGACTGTTATATAAGTTATAAAATACAAATTAATTTTCTAAATAACTGAACCTTAACACTTGAAATGTCTTCTCCTTTTTTAATACTAATAATTAGAGGAATGGAAACCACTCTAAAATTATATGTTTTAATTCCTCATTTACAAATGAGCATTAAATATTATAACATTTCAGTGAATTCATTCAAGGTCTTTGTATCACAGTTTTGTTTCTTGTTCTGAAGTATTATGCATTAATTTTTTTAAAAAACTCACTGTGTAATTGGACTTTACTGAATTGATGCTATTGGATTGTTTTATTCTCTTGTCAGCATTTAAAAATATATCTGTTTTCTTCCTATCTAAATATGGACTGTCTTTTGTAATTTCTTTCTTTTAGCAAATAGCTGTTTTCGAACAATTGAGCAATAGTTAATAAATGATCTATGTTTTTTAAAGGTTATTGGCAACCTGAAGAAAACAATGTTTCCTTGGAATTTGTTATTTATCAGTGGGAAACATTGAAAACATAACACTAATTAAATAACCTTCTAGGGTGACTTTAATATCTGCTGTGACTAAACAGTTGTCAGTTGGTATGCTTAGGGCCTGACTCATTTAGCTGAGAATTAAGGAGATCTTTATGGGGAATTGATCATTAAGTGTCAATTTCAGAAGTAAGCATGCATTCCTAAGTTAAAGAGAATGAGCGTGATGAGCAGATGTGACAACATGTAAAAAAATCCTAATTTTGGACGGAGAATGGAATGAGCTAGAGGAAAATTTAAAAGCCCAATATGTCTAGGGACCAGAAGGGTTCTTTATTATAGTTGTTTTCATTTGTTAAAAGAGAAGTTTTATGGTGATACAATTGGACCTAGACAGTTATTCAGGACCAAAATCATACCTGGTCCTCTAAAGTATGTAATAACCTTATCCAATAGATAATGGCAAGACTTTGAAAGTTTAAACTTGTTGCTGATAGAATAGATTTTATGGGAAGAAAATTTGAACAGAAACCCAAGTTTAAAAAACTAATGCAGGGTTGAGGATGTATATCAGTGGTAGAAGACTAACTTTGTGACTGTAGCAGAAGTGAACAATCTCTGATGAATAAAACCCAAAATTTCTCTTGTGAAGAGATTTCTAGACTTATGAACTGGAAAGATTTATTTTGGCTCTTTGGCTTACCTTCTATCTTGTTCTTGGCAACATTCCAGAGGATTATAATTAATGAATAATCAATTAAAAGCAGCAAACTATGCAAATACATAACAATAATAAAAAGGAAAGTGTATTTGCCAAATACTTGAAAATTGTCTGTTATTGCATTTTATCAACAGATTTTCCTAAGAAGGTATTTTTTTTTAAGCTGCATTTTTCTACAAGACTCCAATCGAAGTTGACATACTATGATTTAATGGTGATAAGAAATTTCTGTCTTGAGATTTAATAGGAAATTTTATTTCTCCTGTCATACATATAAAGTTAAAATTCAACGGGAGTGTTTTTCTGATTTGTGTTTTGTGTTATAGTTATGGGAGTGATATAAAAGTTTTGACTCATCAGTTTCCCTTTTTGATGACTAGTGACTTTGTAAAGCATAGCACAGCGGGTAGGGTGTTTGCCTTGCACATGTCCTACATGGCTGACCCAAGTTCGATTCCTCTGCCCCTCTTAGAGAGCCCGGCAAGCTACCGAGAGTAACTCTCCCACATAGCAAAGTCTGGCAAGCTACCCCTGACATATTGGATATGCCAAACACAGTAATAAATCTCAAATCCAAGGACAGTGACAGTAACAGTGACAAATCCTTGGATATTTAAATAATACATTGATCTATATGCAAAATGTATCTTGTGAAATATCATTGTGGATATTAAATATTTATCTCATATAGCCCTGCTACACAAATTTTGACTACTATTTTACAAAAAGTTAGATACTATGTTGTAAACTCTTGTAAACTTATTCATATGTGGTTATTTCTAAAGTATATATCTAAGATTTGCATAATAATTGTTTTTTCATAGGATAATTGGAAGAATTATATGAAATTAAATCATTGGTTTAGCGTATAACATAAAATCTTTAAAAATACACATGATTTAGATATAATGATGTTGTCATGAACTTATCTTGTTTATTATATAGGTATATGTGTTCTTACTTTGATACAAAATTATATTAACATATATAAATATGTGTAGCTATATATACTAATTTTAGTATTGTTTATATAAAAGTATGTGCATAAATACAAAAAAATGATATATAGTCTTCTAGCCACCATTGTCTTAGCTTTTTTAGTTTTGCATTTTGGGGTTATTACTGTCCGGAGAAAGTAGTTAACCAGAAATAGAATGTTAACTCTAATGCTGTGACTTCACATGAATTAAGATCCTAGTTCATTTTTAATGTGTTTTCTCTTGCTTAGTTATTCATTATTTAAACAAATATTTATCAAGTCTCTACTCTGTGCCAGTGACTTGATCCTCTTGCACAGCCTGGTAGAGAACAAACTTAAAAGCAAATAACTGCAACAAAATGGAGAGAAGAGTATGCAATAAATCCTTTTAAAGGATGAACCCATTCTCCCAGATGGCATAGAGTTAATTATTATGTACTTATTTATCTATCATTAAATTAAATAGAGAAAGAATAGAAATTAAATCAAAGAAACTTCAAGAAGCTTTATTTTTTTTTCTGAGTGCTTTTATTCATCCTCTTTCTCATCTACCACCTACAGGCTGAAGACACCCAGATGATTATCAGTAATTGCTATCACTTTCTCTTATACCAGAATCCTATTTTCATCTGACTTTTGCAATCTGTAAATTGATGCTCCACAGATATCACAAATTTATTCTTCTTGAAATAAATTATTATGTTCCTTTATCTAACAAAACTTGTTTCTCTTTTATGTCTAATCCCTGCTCAATGTACCATCACATCACTCACAAAAGCACTCCAAGTAAAGAAGTCTTTAAGCCCCGATCAATGTCCATTGCCTACTTAGGGTCCTTAGCCAACTGGTCATCAAATCCTTGACATTCCCTGTTAATTTTCTTCCTATCCCTTTGGAGAAAACACAAACACACTCAGACATACAAAAATATACACCCTTATGCCCCAAATTAGTAGGATAAGAAAGCAATTTTCAAGTTGCTAGGCAGCAGCTGTTGAGGAGTAGGCTTAGAAAATTAAGTCAGTGACTTGGTTATTAAGCGATATCACCATGCTATACAATTTTTCTGTGAGTAGGAAGTTTCTCTTTAACATGGGATAATAATTTTAAATTCTATTGATCTGTGGACTTCAAAAACATCCTACTACACATCCCCACTTTGATATACCTGCTGAATTTCTCTTTCCCTCCCATCCCCTGATTTTTTATGCTTCCAAGGATTATGCCAGCTATGAACACATGCCCAATGATTCAAGATACTTGGTAGGCTTGCCTTACAACTCATATTTGTGAATAATAAAATGTTTTTTGTTGCTACTATAACACTGTAGCACTGTCCTCCCATTCATCGATTTTCTGGAGCATGTACCAGGTAATAACTCCATTGAAAGACTTGTTCTTACTATTTTTGGCATATAAATACACCACGGGTAGCTTGCCAGCCTTTGCCATGCAGGTGTGATACTCTTGGTAGCTTGTCAGGATCTCCAACAGGGGTGGAGGAATTGAACCCAGGTAAGCCACATGCAAGGCAAACACCCTACCTGCTGTGTTATTGCGTACTACACACTGAAAATAAGCCATCAACATACAAAATAATGAAAGAACCTCAAAGAGACTCTTAAGAGTGCTCATATTCTGAGAGGCTTTTAAAATTCTCTTCATGTTCACATAACTTAAAGTGCCATTAATTAATTCATAGGTATAGATGAAAAACTGTCAGAAACAGTATACCCTTAAAAATGGAGTTTATATTGTTACTTGTAGGATATTTAAAAATATCAGTAAATATCTAAATAGCATAAATCTCTCTTAACCTTGGAAAAGATCTTAAGTTCATAAGGAAAAATGTATTAAAAATAAGCATGTCAATTTTTCATTTAAGATATATTTTCAAATAGTTTTTCTATCTTAGCATATAGGTATAATGGGGTTATCATTAGCTGTAGATTAAAATTAAAGATTAATGAATGATGTAAGATTCTCTGGAATCTCATGCTATTGTCTTTGCATGTGAGTTTTCTGTTTGTTTTTGGGCCACATCCAATGACTCTCAGGTCTTACTTCACAATCTTCATTCAGGAATCAATCCTGGCAGGCCCAGGGGACCATATGTGGTGCCAGGGATCAAACCCACTATGACTATAAGCACAGCAAATGCATATAGTGCACTAGGTTTCTTACCACTAAAATGTGAGATTTTAAACTGAATAGTGCAATAAAGACCAGGCAGTTGAAAAGGGAGGAAATGTTAAAGAAGTCTATATTTAAAGTACAAATAGATAAGATTTTATTTTCTGTGTTTCTTTTTGTGTTTTTGGGTCACACCTGGTGGTGTTAGGAGGGATACACTATTCCTGGCTCAGTGTTCTGTAGATGCTCCGGGCCGAGCCCAGGACTAATTATACAAGTCAGAGCAACTGAAGGCTCTTGAGGGGATTTAAGCCCTTAAGCCTTAGCTCATTGTCAGCATTTCTTAAGTAAAAGGTTTATTACTTTTCTGAGCTCCTGATTGATGATTTTTCCTGACCTGATTGTCAAGCGTTGTTAAAAAATGGTAGTGTCATTGGCATATTCATACATATTGGTCTACAGCTAATGTTAGTTTTTCAGATCAAATGGATTTTGTGCAGTCACCCTCAACAGATCATTCCCAGAATGGTGAGGGAAACACTGACAATGGAACTTACGGCATTCTTTATCAAAATTTTGTCATATTTACAAAATAGAAGGAAAAACCGCACCAAAGGAAAAGCTTGTGATTCTCAAATAGAAACTGCTCAAATGCAGACAGAGTCATATATTTGAAAGATTTCTGCTACTTGCATTTATTCTCCTTTCTGTAAGTGAGATGAACATAGGATTATTTGTACAAAATAGATTTCAGCATGGAAGTAGATAAAATTTTATTACCTGGTGTTGCCCTCCCTTGACAGTATTTGTTTCACATTGAAGTAAGATTCTCAGAAAAAAAAGGCTAAAAGTCATAGGATTTATGGTATTCCTGATATAATGTCCTTTCTCCTTGCTGATTTGCCCACACAAACTTAGGCAAATATAAAAATAAAAATCATATTGATATCTTAACCCACTGAAACAAGATAGTGATCCATATTTGGGGATTTCTCATTAAATACTAGCTACTGCTTTCTGATATTTTTTTTTACTTGAGTGAAGCTTATAGAACTCTAATTAGAAGAGATGATTAAAGGAGATGAATAAAGAATGAGTAGTGAGATAGCTATCCATTAATGAAACTAGTTTGGGGATATAACATAGAGACTTGAATCAGAAAGACTTGGGTATGATGCTCCTTCTCTACTGCAAAACAGCAATCATAAATCTAGCATGCAGATTGTACACTATTATTTATGGGAGCATATGACTCATGCTCTTTAGCTTGGAGGTAGCAGAATACCTCAGGGTACTTTTGTTTTTTCTTTTATAGTTTGTGTCTGCAGACAACCAAACTTATTCTAACTGGAGAGTATGAGGGGGTAGAAGAGAACATAGGGAAAGATGTAAGCAGGCTATAAATGGCTTCTTCCAATAATCATCAACTTCAAAAGAGCCAAACCTTCTTCTATAATTTGTCAACATAAATATATGTTACATGGATGGATTCTACAAGGTCTGGTGATTTATTGACAGGAATGAGAGGAAGAGATCATTGATTTGCTATTTATTTAAATCATAATCAATTTTAAAATCCATTTTATTTGCCAGATATCTCCATCAGAATAGTTGCACCAAAAATGCTTTTCCAATCCAACTTGCCCATTGGTTGGTTGATTTTCAGTGTGCTCACTTCCTGGTGGATTTCACAGAAAGGGCACTCTTCCCATGAGTGTCTCACTTATTAGTTCACTATGTTCCAAAGTTAATTTCATATTATGGCACCATATGGGTGATGACAAAGAATAACAAACAGTCTTTGAGGTCTCACCTTTCTGGGGATGAGACTTAATTAATGAATGATGTAAGATTCTCTGGAATCCCAAGATAAAAGGCTACAAACTCAGCTGCTATTTCCCAAGTCCTAACTAAATACTTGTTAAATTAACAGACTTCAAAATACCCACTCAAATGCAAACTTTCCAGAATATGTGTGTGAATTTATACATATATGAAAGAAAGTATATTTTCATTCTGTGGGTTGTAATCAATGTAAGAATGCAGTTGCACCCCTCCTATGACAGTTCTAAAAATTGAGAGTAATGATATTTTCTAGGATTTTAGAGCTTTATTAAGATGCATACCTAAGTAGAAGCCAGAATACTAAATATTCAAAGCTTTGTGCAATATACGTACAAACAGCTTTATTTTAGATATTCTGTATAGTATTAAAAGTATCTGACTAAGAAAAAATGGTTTGTGACTTGCCATAAACCATTTTCAAGCATAAGTAGGGTTATTACTGCTGTATGAAAGATAGCCAATGACTTTTCATTCCATTGGTTGTCAGAGGAGTCATGGGCAGGAAGCCAGCTCCATGATAGGGAGATATTACTGATAACAACCAATGTCATTTGGCAAGACAGCAATCACCTTCTACAATTCCACAATCAAGTAGAGTTCAGTGTATTTTGTGGTGTGGTTGAAGCATTGTTGAAATTATTCCGAGACAGCACATAGAACTTACTTTATCTGACTTTGGTTTTGTGTGTTGCAGCCAAAATAAAGAATCAAGAGAATTATATTTGTCTAATATTGACCTGTTCTAAGATTTTTGCTGATAGGACAGGATAGTAGTCTGATTCCTGATGGAATGATTCTTGGATTTTGAATTCGATTATTTGAAATTAAATTTCCACCAACATTCCCTTTACTGTGTAATTTCAGACAAATAACTGAAATTCATGCTTCAACATCTTTCTAAAAATGAAACTTAACTTGGGCCAGAGTGATAGTACAGTGGGTAAGGTGTTTTCATTGCTGACGGCCAACTCAGTTTGATCTCTGGCATCCCATATGGTCTCTGGAGCACTGCCAGGAGTAATTCATTAGTGTGGAGCCAGGAATAACTCCTCAGCATTGCTGGGTGTGTGACACAAAAACAAATGAACAAAATAAACATATCTTGCAAGTCATATACCTTGTGGGAGAACTGTATGTCAGATAATTCAGGTAGAGGTGCATTACATAGTAATTTTACGCATCTTGGGTTGTAGATTTTTAAACTAAATCTCAAGAAAGATACCTGTATGTATTAGGATACAGGTTTATGATTTATTATATAAAAGAAACTCCTCAAGAGATCAGAGACTTTAGGGAGTTTTCAAGCAATCAATTAGAATATTTATATTACTGTCCATTACCTCATCACAGATGCTCACTAAAAAGTGAAACAATAATAGCATTGATTATATTAGAACTTCATTCGTATAAGAAATGCCCACCTTCCTGATAGCTTACATTATTACTGCTTTGTTTGTGTTTAGAGTTTATGTTGGTACCTGTCAATTTGATCACAAAATCCTAAAATCTCTAGAAGTATATTCATTTCTGTCTTCCTTCTCACTATTTCACCCAATGGAGTTCAATCTAGTTTCTATAAGAATGATGAATTTTAACAGTTATTTCAGGTGATTTGAACAGGATGAAGACAGGAATTAATTTCTACAATGACTTTTATCCTTGTATTCTTATTTTAAATTATGTTAAATCCTAACCAATAACAGTAGTTTATACAGAGATATTATGGGTTATTGTAACATTTTTACCAAGCTTTATTTGTATGACATTCTCTAGTTGAGATCTAGCCTGACTAAAGAGAATACAATATTAACAATGTAACCTTTGGAAAATATTTCAACTTTATGAAGCTATGAACTAAAATTAATAAAAGTTAATGGATAATAGATTTATTGTGTTAATGATGATTTCCTTTTAGAATTACTTTTAATTCATTCAATATCATTTTTTGGTCCCCATCACTCCAACAAGATGGAGAAAGAAAATGTGTTATAACACTCTATATAAAGTAGCTCCATATCTTTATGAAGAATGAGATTCAGAGAGTGATAGTATGATAAATACAATACAAATATCATAACAAAACTATTCTTAAACTCTCTTAGGGAAAGAATAATTTCTAAAAATATTTCCTAGAGAGGTTCTGTTTGAACTAAGACTGAAAGGAGAAGAGATTTGATATAAGAAAAATACTGAGAAAAAATTTTCTATCCCATTTTTATTTGTGATTCTTGTTTAGATAGGTCAAGCACATTATGTCTTCGGGCAGTTATACAAATAACAACTGGTAGAACATTAGCAACGAGCAAGGATATTGTGTCATTAAAAAGAAAAAAGAAATAGGACAAGGAGAAGTAAAGGATATCACTTGTGGAACTTGTCGTTGGGAAACAGGAATGTATCTTGGGTGCAAAATGATAAAAACTCATTTTTAATTTTGTAGAATTTATTTGTGAAGAAAGGCATACAGGAAAGTAGATTTTTTCTGCATACATAGAGTAAAAAATAATTAGATTAAAATCTGGTTTACCTGAGTCTAGAGATCATAAACTTTGGATTATGTTGCCTTTTCTTTATTGATTCCATTTGTCATTTTCCTTTATTAAAGACATGCAAGACTTGGAGAGTATAAATTGAAGAAAGTTGAAACAGCTTCTACAATGAAAGAACTGGATTTAGAGACACATATAAATAGATTGAAAGTTATTTTTAAAAAGCCCAAATTGTTAGGAATAGCTTTGTATACCCATGTTGGAAAATACAAAACCAAATAGGACTGGAATTATGTATAACCCAGATCAACATTATATAATAAGGATTTTAATGAATGTGGAAGGTATTGAGTATCTGACAGCCTCTATAGAATAAAGAGCCATTGCATTTTGAGAATCATCTCAGGGGAAATATTTGAAGCTGAATCACTTGAGGAATGTAAATCTAAATAGGATAAATTATATCTCTAAATTCCAAAATGGTCTCTTTGCGTAAGACACATGCAGAAACAAACATACGATTTAAAACTGCTTTTACTTTTTACAAATACAAACTGCACTTCTCAGTGTAGTTATTTAGGTTATATATTTAATCTAAGTAGGTACAAATCTTAGAAGAAAAAAATGTTTAAAAATTAATTTGTGGGTAGAAACCAAAGCATTGTAGGATAAAATTTGGAAAATAAAAACTTCGTATAGTTGGACAGAAAACATGTAGTCATTTAAAAATAATTAGTTTTGCAAAAAGACACATGAATGGAAGGGCTTGGAAAGGGGGCAAAGAATTAATTTCCCAAAAGGCACTGCAGACAAAATTGTGGTTGGCACATTTCATTCTGCAGATTCACCTCTTATTGGTATTGTGGCTGTTCTCTAGGGTGACATTTTGAAACAGCATGTGCTCTAATATTATCCAATAATGCAAATGAGCAAGGTACCTTTCACACATTTTGCTATCGACAAACATGATGCACCCAGCTTTGGTGGTTCCTTTTTTGTTGGTGTGTGTTTCCTTTTCATTTGGGGACCATGCTCAGCTGTAGTCACAGATATGCCTGGGTCGCTCTATGTTCAGGTATCACTCCTGGAGGGGCCTCTGGTCCAGGTATTGAACCCAGTTGGCCACATACAAGACAGCTATACTATCTCTCTGTCACTTGGTGAAAATCCCTTCTTAAAGGACTTTTAAAATGTGCTTCTGGAGTAGTTGTCCAAATCTCTATAAGATCAGGAGTTTGAAAATTTTTATGCATTCCTATGGATTCTCTGCATAAATAGCACTGTAGCACTGTCCTCCAGTTGTTCATCGATTTGCTCAAGTGGGCACAAGTAACATCTCACAACAAATTGTGAGACTTGTTACTGTTTTGGGCATATTGAACCTGTCATGGGTAGCTTGCCAGGCTTTGCCGTGCAGGTGAGATAACCTTGGTAGCTTGCCGGGCTCTCCTAGAGGGGTGGAGGAATTGGATCCGAGTCGGCCATATCGTCTGTGTGCAAGGCAAACACCTTACCCACTGTGCTATTGCTGCATAAATATGTTTTGTATATTTACCAATGAGGGCTGGAGCTATTGCACAGCGGGTAAGGCGTTTGCCTTGCAAGCGGCCAATTCATGGCTGACCTGAGTTCGATTCCTCTGCCCCTCTCAGAGAGCCCGGCAAGCTACCGAGAGTATCTCACCTGGCAAGCTCCCCGTTATGTATTCGATATGCCAAAATACGGTAACAATTGTCACAATGGACACGTTATTGGGCTTGCTCAAGCAAATCGATGAACAATGGGAGGAGAGTGACAATGGTTTACCAATGAATAAATAAATAAAAATAATTTATTTACCAATGAAAGGGAAGTTCATGATCAGGAAAGGAGATCGAAAATTGTTTTACATTTTCTATTTGTGTACTTTAACTTCCTGGTTTGCTCTAGCATGTATGTTATTTTGCCCTATCCTTATTTAAGAGGTGGGAATCATGTATTTTTTTTTCAACTCTCCATACTGTCTTCTTTTATTTCTTCTTCTCCTTTTAAGAAAAGATTTCTTGGTATTATTTCATCTCTTAAATTCAAGCTACTAAAGACTTCATCGGCTTCTCTGATGGCCTGGTAAGATGTGATGCTGTTTTTGCAATATTAATTAGCACTCACAGGATAAATGAAATCCAACATTATTTCTCAACTATAATACATAATAACATAATAAAAGACAGTTTAAGTATATAACTAATTCAGGTCCTTTATAATATGAAAAAGAGTCAATTAACATTTCTTTTATGTTTTTTTAATAGTTGACTAGTCCATATGTTTCAGTCTTTTTCTATACCATTGCTTTTTCAGACTGGTGATTGCTCAGACAGACTGGGCAAACCAAAATCTTAACTCTTGCTTGGCCATTTTCTAGCTTTTGCTTGGTTTCTCTTGCCTTATAACATAGGATAATATAGTACCTATTTCTTAATTTGTTATATAGAATGTAACATATCTTCAGCTGCTCTGTATCTTAGATAATAAAGAAAATATAACGTAATTTAGAGCATTCAATATTTTTCCCAAAATTAAGTATTTTAATGAATGCTTAATGAAGTATGGTATCTGAGAAGAGGGAGACTGAAGTCAAAACATGAGAGTCTGAGTCACTTCTCCATTACTTGAAAATTATTCTTGTCGTGTATCTGTTTTATTAACTATAAACCAGAGATAATAAATTTGTAGTACCAAAAAAGATAACTAAGTGCAATACTTTGCATGGCACCAGGATCATAAAAGGATCTAGTCAATTATCTATTGTGATTCCAGAGGCTGGTATCATGCTTGGTCTAATCAATAACTATACACTGAATGAAGAGACACCTGAATTCTTATCTGACTAGTATTCTTAATTGGGCTCTTCTACCTTTCAACGATGTCCACTCATTAATCTGAATTATTACATAAATAACAATAAGTTCAGAGCAAAAACTCACATTGAGATCCAAATTATGGGCAATCTAATAGACTCATTCATCAACTTAAGTTATTCACACTCCTGGGATGATTCAAATTTGTGTTTATAGAATTACAAAAAATCACAAGACAGGAACAGTAAAATGAAAAGCAGTTGAACATATGAATGCCAAAAACTATATAGTTCTATGGGAAGAATATGAAAATCAAATAATTTTGTTTAAAGTTTAATATTCTATTAAGTTCTATTTTTTCATAGCAAAATAAATAGGTTAAAATGAGCCCAGTATGTCAAAAGTTAAAGAAATAGCCACAGATTTAAAAGTTATTTGATGTTAAAATTCAATTTTAAAGTTTTATTTTGGCCAGTAATATTGACTGTAAACTCCAGTCAAATGATCCTATACAGTCTGGACAATGGGGAATACAGTTTTCCAGAGTTTTCTGTGTTCTTTGTAAGATCACCCAAATAAAGCAGCAAAAACTGTGATTTATATCTTCATTCTAATGAGTTTATTAAGGAACAAAAATGACATTTTGCAAGGCAAGTACCCATCTAAACTTTTAAAATCAAATATATTGACTAATATATTGACTAATGAGCCTTAGTCCATCCACAAGAGTATAAGGGGTAGAATGCCTTTGTGCATTAAATACTCAACTCATAGGACTTTCATGATTTTGGCTGACTTGACAGTTGTAAAACTTTTCTTGCCATAAATCTTGACATATTTTCAGTGATACTCCAGAACAGTAGACAAGTGATTACAGAAAGCCGTGGTCTTAAAAGATTAACTGTTTGAAAGTCTTTGGACAATTATAAGCAACATATGGAATAGCCCTGGTGGTATGCATCTGAGGTTCACTTGCTTGAAAGTCTCTCTAAAAAGGAGTGATTCACCTCTTCCCATATTTTTATTTTTAAAAAGAGAAATAATGAGTGGTTCTTTATGAATGTGTGTCAATTCAAATAATTTGTATTGACTATCTACAAAGGAATAAGGGCTATTCAAGATATTGTAATACAACTGTAAACACAAAGGCTAAATAAAGTCCTCGCCTTTTGGGAGATTGCTGTTCAAGCAACAGATGAATGAGTTGATGGAGGAGGTTTATAAAATGAAGTGAACAGACATAGCAGGTACAGAGGTGTTAAAAGAGTGCTGTCTTATTGAAATCTCTTCTGTGATTAAAAAAAAAAAAGGCATTCGATCATGCTGCCAGATCTGCTAGCAACTGGCTCTAGGTGGCTCCCGAAGATGGGAAATAAGTTGATAAATTAAATTTAAAATATAGTTGTAATTGCAACTCATGTAAGCTTAAACATGTAACTAGGTAGCAGGGTGGTTATACTGGTGAGGACATCTCTAGGTAGCCCTAAGTTGTAAGAGTTTCAAAGTTTATTTGAAGAGGTGGGCAGGCATAAAAAAGGTTGCAGTTATAAAAAAAAAGTGTAGTAATATTAAGAGGCTTCTTCAGAACAGATTTAAGTAAGTGCTTAAATGAGCAGCACAACCAATCTATTTAGACCTACAAGAACTGGAAGTTCAGAGAGCAGCTGACTTGAAAGAGAAATGGTCTGGAGTAAGTTTGTAGACTAGAGGTACCAAGTAATCCCAAAAGATGACTTCCCAAGAAAGAATCAGAAATGACTCAAGGTTCAATTCATTCAGATATTATAATTGATATGCTCATAATAATAATTCACCATAATCTCAAGGTTTATGATTAAAAAAACCAGCAGAGCTTGTTAGATTTTTTAAAAAATTCTTTGATGATTTTGAATTCAGTTGGACTACCTTATAAAGCCACATTTTTATTTCAGAGTTAAGGCTAGAATTTTAAGTCTGATTTTTCTAAGTCACTCTTGGACTTGCATTTTCCCACTACATTGAGTAACATTAATAACCACAATCCTTTTTAGGTCTCTTCTGGCCCCAGTATACTTATTTTTCTTTCCTTGGAGTTCTTTAAAATTCAAATGCATGCAGTAGAAACATATTATGGAAGAAAGCATGTCAGTTTTTAGAGGCAGACAATTTTGTAAAAATTAATGAGAGTTATAGGTCAGGGTGCAGAAGGTGATGTGAATACAAAATTCTTTCAAAATGAAGAGCATTAGTCATTTAAAACTGCATATGTTGTTAAGGAAATTGCTGGAATTCAGACTTGTCTAGAATTTTCATCTCACAGAAATTATATCCCAGCATTAGTCTTCTGCACACATACTGACACTTAGCTGCTATTTAATATACTTTTATCTTCAGTTTTTTATTTAACACTGTCTTCAATTTTAAAAAGACTGGGATTGCTTATAGCTATTATTAAAACATCTTCTTCCAATGTTTATTTTTAATCAAGAAAATGTGTAGGTACGGCTGTATTTTTCTTTAACTGAAGTTCAATGTTTTAGAATTGCTTAGTTTGCATTTTAATTTTATTTTGTTAGCCAATTGTGTCATTAGTGAATCGTCCTTGTAATAGAGTTGGAAAAAGATGAGAAAATGAATTAGCAATATTTTGAGTGCCAACAATGTGTCAGGGTTTACAAAAATTGAGATACTGTCATAATGGGGCCTGAAAGATAATGCAAGGGTTAAGTCACTGGCCTTACATCCAGGTAATCCTAACTCCCAAGACCATCCTCTTCACCACTACCACCATCATCCCTCAAAAGATATGCTGTCAGATAATTTTTTTTTGCATTTTGAAACATTTATTATCATTTTATAGTTTTTAAAAATATGTATGTATATATGTAAATTTCTTTATTGAATCACTTTGAAGTATACTTTAAAAAGCTTTTCATGATTAGATTTCAGTCATACATTTTCAGATACTTTTGAGTGAGAACTTATTTTGTCGACAAAAAAAGAAAATCAAGAATATGTGTCATCATCTTTGCCATGAACATGTATAAGTGATGAACATCATTTACCTCATTTAGTTTGTATAACAGATTTGTAAAGTGATTACTAATGTTTCTATTTTAAGGATATCAAAATGAGGAGATTCAGAAATCTGCCTAAACACATACATTCCTAATAAGTGGGACTAACACAGAGTCTTGGGCTACACCTGGTGGTGCTCAGGGCTTACTCTTGGCTTTGTGGTCAGAGATCAGTCCCGGTGGGCCTCAAGGGACCTTATGTTGTGCTAAGAATTTAACCAGAGTTGGCTGAATTCAAGGCATGCAACCTACTCACTGTACTCTAATTCTGGTTCCTGCTATTTCTTTTTAAAGTTATTTTCTCTTGCTAGGCCATAGTTTAGTTGTTACTAAATATGTTATAAAATTATTGTATCATAGGCCAAAAGCCATATAAAACACACGACAGAGTGCATTTAACAGACAAATTACCTAATACATTTTAACTGTTATCTATTTTATTCAAATATCTTTAAATGGGATTTGGAAAAAAAATATTTGGCAGGTTTATTCCACATGGTATATAGTAACTTATTTTTTCTATCTTTTGAGTTGTTGTGGGCCTCTGGGTAGTGTTCAGGGAAACCAGGCCCTAGTCTCTTCAATTCTTGTCTCAGCTGTGCAGGTCTTAAAGTCCAATCAGTAATTTGCTGATTAGGTCTGATGTTGCTGGGGCCACCAAATCTCTGGGGATTACACCCCAGGCATCCACATGTAAGGCATGTTCTCCGGCCTTTAGAGCTACCTCCCCAGCTCTTAAAAATAGATTTTCTAAAACATGTGCTCCTTCAATCTCTCCAGTCAACTTTTGATCTTCCATAATTTACAGATTATGTGCAGTCAGATACCATTATTAATGAATTTAAAGAAAAATTAACATCCTAATGACTTCCTTCCCCAGAATTGAAAATGATCCTGGATATCCTCAGATGCTCTGTGGTTGCTGCTGTCTGCCTCTAATCAATGTTTTGAAAATGATTAGTTTTGGCATCTTGTCCATACCCCTAAAAACACTGAGGTCTCTACATGGCTGCAGTGACGTGTTGCTCACGGTGCTCCTTGGAGATGCAGAACTTAGACTGCATGCTGCTGAGGCTTCTTTTCACTTTCACTTTTTGATTTCATAATGGGGACATTCACAATAAGATTTTTATGTTTATTTTCCAGTTTCTGGGACTCTCTCAGGTCCTTCTCTTGTCATCCTTTCTTTCTGGGGCTGTCCTGGTACTCTGGTGTCCCATCTTGCTTTTCTTACTCTCATTCTAGCCAACTCTAATGAATGGATTCTATTTGGTATCATAAAAACCCTGTCAGTGGAGCAAAAGAAAGATTCTTAATGACTTACAGTGCGTTTGTCAAGTGTACACAAGAGGAGTTATTACTGTAGAGATAAACATAAAGTGTGTAGGAAAAGTCGGTATTTTGTGGCTGTCCAAGACTTTTTGATGGACTTTCTTTGGGAAACAGAGGCAGACATTTTACTCTAAGAACATGGTCTTTTATGATGGTTTCAGGAATAGTCCTTCTATGACAAAGGAAAAGACTAGGTTTATCTTCATTTTGCAAGTACAGTCAGCAAAAGTGAAGGTCCCAGAACAGCTGGGGTTCTGATTAGAATAAAAGAGTTTTAGCAGGGTGAGTGTGTGTGTGTGTGTGTGTGTGTGTGCGTGTGTGTGTGCGTGTGCGTGCGTGCGTGTGTGTGTGTGTGTGTGTGTGTGTAGAAGAAAAAAAGGTAGAATAAAAGGAGATGAAGATTATATTTGTGCTTTTATGTTTTTACATTTAGGTTCAAAACTACTCAGATCAATGGATTGTGCGAATGCCCCCCCCCCCCCCAAAAGAATCTAAGCAAAGTATTGGCATTTGAACAGTACTATTTTAACAAGGGTAATTTCTCTTCTTATTTTTCTTATGTGCTCCATTTGGTCACAAAAATAGATTGATCTCATTACCAGCTTTAAACAAAGAATGCCATGTTTCCCAACTCACAGACTATTTTCCTCTTAGTTTTCTTGAATGCTTTGCAAATTTCTCTCTCAGTCCTTGGGCTTTGGGCTTGCCAAAGAGTGTCCATTCTTTGAACTTTTTCCTCAGGCTTTTTTGCCTTCTTAGCAGTTCTTAATTCTTTTCTTTGTTTCCTTCTCAAGCCAGTCCTAAGCTTGGGTCTTTCCCAGACTGGCCTCATTGTTTATACTCCAGGGGGAAATTTCCATGGCCCTCCACATATTCATGCAGTCAAAACCAGGGGTGTGTCTTTTATTTATTTCTTGGACCCAGCAGGGGTTTCCTGCCTGTTTTTGTATGTCAGTTTCCGAGTTAAGTGGAATAATCATTGTAATGAGTTTTCTTGAAGTTATTCAACAACCACTATAGCTGTGAGAGCTATCTGGACCACAGTGAATGCTACTAATCAGCGGCACCCCCAGGGCTGAAGCTAGTTTTGCTTTGAATATTTTGAGAGTCTCTTGTGCCAAATGAAAATAATTTCTGCTGCCCTGAAACTTTTCAGACTTCTTTGAAATATATTTACACCACGATAAAACAGCTGAGAAGAAAGTGCTTTGTGGGGAAAGATAAAGAGGGAAGCAGGAAGTTGTCATATGGGGAGCACTAAACAGTGACTTGGGTCTTATGTTGAGTTTTGACTTTGCCACTCATTAGCTGGTTTCTCTTAACTGCACTCCCAACTCCGACTTTCTCATCTGTAAAGTGGGGATAATTTTTGTTGTGGGAGAGAGTAAAATTTTTTAATTAGTGAGGGACTGTTAAAGCCTTTTTAAAAATAGTGCTCAAAATTAAGAGACTAGTAGTGGACACAGAAGAGAAAGGATAGAAGAATAGGCATAGCACATATTTTAGCAGTGCTGGGGTGACTACTGAAATATCTGGCATCCATGACCTGTGGCATAGGTATTTCTTTCATTAATGTAATTGTGTAGATCATAGAAAAGGACACTAGGTAGAATCACATATATTGTGCACACCACAATAACATTTAATTTTTAAAATGGCTTCATTAGCTCCTCAGCTATCCCCTCTACTATATATATATATATATATATATATATATATATATATATGCAAACCCAGTGGTGTCCAGGGTTTACTCCTGCTCAGGGATTATTACTGGCAGTGCTTGGGGGACTATATGGGTTGCAGGGAATTGAACCCTGGGTCAACCATGTGCAAAGCAAGTATTATGACTCTAGCAGGTGTGGGTGTGTTTGAACATAGTAATTAGTCATTGCTGTAATTGAAAAAAGAACAGCTTGGAGAATTTTGGTGTTCTTAGGATACCCTAACAAACCCCCCATGATTAGGGGACTCAAACAAGAGAATTCATTTTCTCATTGTTATGGAGGCTGCAAATAAGAAATTGATGTCGGTGGACCCCACGGGTGACTTATATGAAGTGGGGAGGAGAAAGACGGTCACTTTCTCCACCGACATCAAAATGAAGTTGCCAGTTGGGTACTAGGGAGAGTTCTCATTCTGGTTTGTAGAATACCATCACCTAGTTTCTATGCAGGCAGACAGAGACACAGAACCAAGTTGCTCCTGTGTTTTTATAGAACATTTTCCTCTGGGATCAGAATCCTACCCTTTGTCACCTCCTTTAAGCTTAATTGCTTCTACAAAGTATATGTATCTAAAAAGTAGCTAAATATTATTATAATAGGTGTGAGGAGTTCAAAAAGGATTGGTGCTAGAGAAGTAATGCAATTAGTAGGGTACTTCCCTTGCTTATGGCTGAACCCTTTTGATCCTCAGTATCCCAGATGATCCCAGCCCCTACCAGGAGTAAGCCCTGAGCACCCCTGGTTGTGGCCCAAAAAACAAAAATGAACAAATAAATAGGAGGAGCAATTGAGAATGGAGTAAGGGAGATCTGGGGTTAATTACCTTTTATTCAACTAACCCTGATTGAATTATTTTCTCTGTTATTTTCTCTGTATCTGTCCCCGACTCTCCATTTTCTGAGAGTGATGGTTGGAACAAGTACATAAAAATTTCTCTTTTTCCCCAGTAAGGATCACTACGTATATATGAAATATATATTACAGATGGGGGGCTGGAGCAATAGCACAGTGGTAGGGTGTTTGCCTTGCATGCCGCCAACATGTCTGACCCGATTCCTCCGCCCCTCTCAAAGTTCGATTCCTCCACCCCTCTCAGAGTGATGTCGGTGGACCCTACGGGTGACTTACGTGAAGTGGGGAGGAGAAAGACGGTCACTTTCTCCCCACCCGCCTCCGTCACCCGGGACCCAGGGTTACTGGGTTCTTGTCTCGCCTCGCAGAAAGGAATTTCATAAGTAGAAATGAAATAAATAGATTTTAATTGGAGGATTTTTGGAGAGGGAGAGAAAGGGATAAGCAGATAAGCGAGGGAATGGAGAGTAAGAGAGAGAATAACGCGTCCAGAGAGAACACGGGCTTCTCCTAGGGTGGAGAGAGCCCCTACACACATCCTAGCATTAGACACGAAAGCATGAAAGTACACATCTCAAGAGGGGAGATGCGGGCGACACATGTGCTCGGGCACCACATGTGCTCGGCCACGTGGGCACAAGCAGCACATGGGCTCGGGCAGCATATGTGCGCCCTTCCTTTGTTCAAGGTGGCCTTTATAGGGTTTCTTCAGCCTGCCCCCACGTGAAGCTTCTTCCCAGGTAAAAGTTTGTTGCTAAGGAGGTTACAAGGGAGGTCCAAAAAGAGGAATTTCATGGGGAGGAGGCCTATATCCTCAGGGTCTGTGGGTGGTCTTGGATGGTCTTCTCAGGCCTTTGTTTTCTGTATCAGCATTGTGGGTCATTCCTAGAATTCTTCTTCCATGAAACTTTGTTTCATTGCAAAGGGCCTTTCCCTATCTACCTGCCTACATCAAGAGAGCCCAGCAAGCTACCGAGAGTAGAGAGTATCTTCCCCGCATGGCAAAGCCTGCTGGCAAGCTCCCTGTGATGTATTCATTATGTCAAACACAGTAACAAGTCTCACAATGTTACTGGGCCTGCTCGAGCAAATTGATGAACAATGGGAGGACAGTGACAGTGACATTACAGATGATTTGTCATAGATTATATATTCAATCGCTGTAGTAATCAGTATTCTGGTTTTATGAGAGAAAGCAGATCTTGGGGATGGAGTGTATTCTTTTTTAGATCATGGAATAAACCCTGCTTTGAGAGCATCTATTTAATATCATTTTTATACTAAACAGCAGAGTCAAGATTCCTGATCCTTTAATTCCAATCTTATAATATTTTCTCTACAGAGTTCTCTGCAAGTTTTGGTCTACAGATGATGCTCCCAGAACATATCCCCAGTGGAAGTAGGCAGTTCCCTGTTTCATCACATTAGCCAAAATACCATTCCTTTGGTCTTACTAAAAGATCAAAATTCAGTGATTGAAAAAAATCTATTACTGGGCACAGACCTTTAATCTCCTCTAATTGTGATAATGAAGCATTTCCAAACTTTGCTATTCCAATGCTTATTATATTAATTACACAAGATGCTTTTCAAAATATTGGTCCACTGATATTTTGTGAAATGGATTGAGATTTCTTACTGCTAAACTGAGTTTAGCTTTTATGTCTTGTAGTCCACTCAATCTCTTTCAAAAGGGCAAGACAGAAAAACTTTTCAGGTGCTGCTGGTATCCCAGCCCACTATGTTTGACTTTTGCTTCTAGATTTACATTTACATCTATTTGTTTTGAATACTAATTTCCAATTTTGTGGGGGACTTTTGGTAGTATTTCTAACTCAGCCATTTTACTTAAATATGTCAATAGCCTATGGAGTTATTATATTTTCTGCATATATTTGTGGATAGACTGGAGTGATAGCACAGCGGGAAGGCATTTGCCTTACACACAGCCAACCCGGGCCAACCTGGGTTCAATTCCTTCACCCCTCTCAGAGAGTCCTGCAAGCTACGGCGAGTATCCCACCCACACGGCAAAGCCTGGCAAGCTACCCGTGACATATTCAATATGCCAAAAACAGTAACGACAAGTCTCACAATGGAGATGTTACTGGTGCCCACTCAAGCAAATTGATAAACAATGGGAGTAAAATGCTACAGTGCTATATTTGTGGATAATGTATACTATTACTGTTATCTATTCTTTGAGAAAAAAGCAGCACTCTAACTCCTTGTATAACTAATTAAAAAATCATTTTAAATCACACACATTTAGTCCACTAGTAGCTTCACAACTATTTTTTTTAGTGTTCTTACAATCATTTATTTTCCTTTGCCTATCTTGCATAGACCCCGTAAAAGTTGTGCACTTTAACGAACTATTAGAAATTTCCAATCTGAGCATGTAATTACCCTGAGTGCTTTGCTTCTAAATCCACAGTAACAACCATTTAGTTTGTTTTTCAGAGCTATTGTGCTTAATTAATATTTATGCAAGACTTAGTAAAATTATGAAAATTAACAGATGTTTTTACATACACAGGTGTTGAATATATCAACAATTGTAATAAGAAGAGTAGATGCCACAATAATGCTTCTTTTTGTTTGTTTTTGTTTTCTTGTTTCTTTTGGTTTGGGGACCATACTCAGAACTGTTCTGGGCTTACTTTTGGCTCTGTGCTCAGGGCCTTATGGTACTTGGGGTCCATATGCTTTGCATAATACAAAACTGGATATGGCTAATGCAAGGCAAGTGTCTGGACTACTAGTCTATCTTTCTGGTCCAGTGCTACTCACTATTGAGTCTGCTAAGCTGAGCTTCCACAATTACCACTCAGTTTGCTTAGTGCCAGTCTTAGGGTAGACAGCTAGTATATTTTAGATTAAACCTTTATTTTTCTTTAGAATTTTAAAAATTTTTCCTTGCATATATTTATATCCTATAACATTTTTATATATATTTATATCCTACAAAACATTTGTTCCATATACTTCAAAGTCTGTTTAGAGTTAATGGATTTAGTTTGTTTCAACTTTAAGTGTATTAGTATTCAGCACTTGTACTTGGAAAAGAGAAAAAAATGTACCACAAAAGCATACATCCAAGAGGGCAATTTATTTATTTTTTTTGCCTATTTGACAACAACAAAATATGTTCCAATGTATTATGTACAGCTCTGAGCCAGAAATGATTAAGTTTCTGTGCAAATAAACAAACAAACAGTAGACAGTACAAAGCAGCAATCAATACATCCTTATACACTTGGTGGAAAAGATTCAACATAAATCAATAATATAGTGTAAACGTAGTCAATGTGGTAAATAAGGGATGATAAGGAACTGGAGAGTGTTGAGTGACCAGGGGTGCTTTTGTGTGGGGGGTTTACACCCGCAATGCACAGGGGTTACTCCTGGCTCTGCACTCAGGAATTACTCCTGGCAGTGCTCAGGGGACCATATGGATGCTGGGAATCAAATCCTGGTCCTTTGCATGCAAGGCAAATGCCCTACCCACTGTGCTATCGCTTTAGCCCTTAGTCTTCTTTTTTTTTTTTTTTTTTTGCTTTTTGGGTCACACCAGGTAATGCACAAGGTTAGGGGTGCTATTTTTGACAAGGTAATCTACATAGGTGTAACTGCAGAGATCAAAAGCAATACCCTAGGGAAAGTTCTTAAAAGTTCTTCCTTGATGTGCATAGGAAGAGAAACTATGGCAGGGCCTCTGGACTTTGAGCATGGAAAGTGAGAGCTTTAGATGAACCCAATAGGACAACTTTATCTGTGTCTAATAGAACAGAGTAAGTTGTAATTTCAGCAGTTTGAAAAATACATATGGTATACTTTCTCTGCCAAAGTGAAAGGATCTAAGTTTCAGTTCCTATTTTTCTTTTCTCTAGTTTCCCAATCATTGCCTACTCTGTGTGAGAGTCTTCACTTATGTCCAAAAACTGACCATGGCTATGGAATATTCCCTGTCTTCAATGTTCTTATGCTCTGGAAATTTTACATCAGTTTAGAAAGTATATAACCCCCAAACTGTGTACTGCTATATATATCAGCATATATATATATATATATACATGTATATATTCATCATTTTTTAAGTTCATTGGAATCTACCTACAGCACAAATCCTCAAATGCTATAGCTTAGCTTTGAGTTCATTTTTTTCTCCTAAATTCACAATCTTTGAACATGTAGATGGCTTAATACTTCATTCTCCTTAATTGTCCTTCCCAATGGTGCTGCATAGGAGGCTCTTTCAGGGTCAGGGGAATGAGACACATCATTGTTACTGTTTTTGGCATATTGAATATGCCATGGGAGCTTGCCAGGCTCTGCCATGTGGGCAGGATACTCTTGGTAGCTTGCTGGATTCTCTGAGAAGGAGAACTAGACTATATTCCAGGAGCTTTGTTTTATAGTCTCTGGATCTTGGCAGTTGATGCCATTTTATAGCGCTGGGGGCAGTTTGTGGGTGTAACTGCCTAGCTACTGAAAGATGGGGGATCTGGGTGGAGGAGTCTAGTCCTGATTCGAGCAGGCTTGGAGATCTCAGCCCCGGAACCTGGGTTCCTCTGTGGTTACTTCATGCCTGAGGCTCCTCCGAGGTTGTGGAGAGTAGCCTTGACCATGGCTGTGGCTGGGTTCGGGAGGTCTTCAGCTACTAGGGCTCTGCTCAGGGCAGGGAACAAAACTCAACATGCCCTCCTCCAAGGGACCCCGGTGAAGATAGTCTGGCGTGTGGGCAGGCAACTCTAAGTTAGGTAACATGTTTATAGTAATATTATCACTTAAGGCTTTTTGTTTGTCACTAAACTTCACCACCCAATAGTGCTTAATCCCTTCTACTAATGTTAATTTTACTTCTTTTTTATTTTTTAAATGTTAACCAGAGGCCTTTACTTTCACAGTAGAGCCTGGCAAGCTCCCCGTGACGTATTTGATATGCCAAACACAGTAACAACAAAGTCTCCAATGGAGACATTTACTGGGCCCACTCGAGCAAATCGACGAACAACGGGAGGGCCTTTACCTTTTACCTTTACCTAACCAGAGACTATAAAACCCAGCTCCCGGAAGCACGTGGCTGACATCTTATTATCTCATTCTTGCTTTGGACAACCTGGCATGCTACCGAATGTAACCTGCCCACACAACAGAGTCTGGCAAACTCCCTGTGACGTACCCCATATGCCAAATACCAGTAATAATGATGAGTCTCATTCTCCTAACCCTAAAAGAGCCTTGAATGTGGCACTTTTTAGAATCTCAGGGCTAGGACGAAGGAGACGTTACTGGTGCCTGCTTGAAGCAATTGACGAACAACAGGATGATCATGATTGTGATCATGAACTTTTAAAAATTTTTCTTTTCTTTTATTATTATTATTGTTGTTATTGTTGTTGTTGTTGTTGCCATAGCAGGTAGGCCATTTGCTTTACATGTGGCTGACCCATGTTCAATTCCTTCGCCCCTCTCGGAGATCCCGGCAAGCTACCAAAAATATTCTGCCCGCACGACAAAGCCTGGCAAGCTACCCATGACATATTCGATATGCCAAAAACAGTAACAACAAGTCTCACAATGGAGACATTTCTGGTGTCGGCTCAAGCAAATCAACGAACAACAGGAGGACAGTGCTATTATTATTATTATTATTATTATTATTATTATTTTGTTTTTTGGGTCACACCTGGTGATGCAAGGGTGTTACTCCTGGCTCATGCACTCAGTAATCACTCCTGGCAATTCTTGAGGTACTATATAGGATGCTGGTAATCGAACCCAATTTCTCCGTTGTCCATGTGCAAGGCAAATGCCCTATGCTCTGTGCTATCACTCCATCCCCTTTTATTTTACTTCTAGCCATTCTACTATTGTTTTTATTTTATTTCTAGCCCTCTCTTCCCTTCAGCCCTATCCTGTATTACTTAGTAACGTCAGTATTATAATACAAGACCTTGGGTATCATTTAATATTGTCTATTTCCTTCTTTTGCTTCTCTATGTATCACAGTTTAGTGAGATCATCTTGTATGTGTCTTTTCCCCTCTGACTTATATTACTTAATATGACAGCCTTTAATTCCATCTAAGTTGTGGTGAACCACAAGATTTTATCTTTTGTTATAGATGCATAAAATTGCATTGTATGTATTTTCCTCGCCACTTTACTTACTTATCTGTCATTGAACATTTGTGTTGTTTCCATACCCTGACTATTGTACTTAGTGCTACAGTGAACATAGGTGTGCTGTGAATATAATTTCTTTTCCTAGAGAATCCTTTATTACATCTGACTCACATTCCCTTTCTCCTGTCTCTGGAAATGTCTTGTTTCTCTTTTCTGCAGTCTCCTTTGGAAGGATTTCCCCATCTAATTCTCACAGCATGAGAATACTGCTTCTATCAATATTCAATCTGTTACTTCCTATATCCGGCATCATAGAGTATTCTTATGGTTATGTGCTTACATTATCCTTTCACACAAGAATAAAAATCCCTTAAGTACAGAAGGCAAAGATTGTTTATTGCTAGAATTCCAATACCTCATAAAGTGTCCAGTGCAAAGTCAGTGTTTGAAAACGCATTTTTGTTCCATGAAAGAATGCCTCATTAAAGACAGGCTAATGTTCACAGCATGCAGCAAATAGAAAATCCACAAATTGTGGTAATATTTTCTTTCCAAAAATCATTATTTGAAAGAAAGCTTTTAGCCTTTATCACAAGTTATTACTAAGTAAAATGTGTGTATGTTTTCACATTCCAATTAAGTCTTCTGCATCAACTATTTTTATCCTTTGCAACATCAGTGACTTCACACTCCTGCACCTTTCTTGAATTGAAATGACTTAGACTTAATCTACTTTTGGATGCACAGTTGGCACATGTCTGTTGTGAAATAGCCACCATGGGGGAAGCCTACACCTAGAACAATCCTATGTTATCAGTACATAAATGTGCTCACTAAAACTAAAGCTCTTTGCTAGGTTTTGAAACTTTTAGGGGTGAAGCTTTTATTTAGTTAGTTAATTTATTCATATAAAATGAATCACTATGGATTGCAAAGTTAGAAAATTATTCATGATTGTCTCAGGTGTACAGTTTTTGAGTATCAATCCCTTCACCAATGTCCCCAGTTCCCTCCCACAAGTCTTCCTCTATAGCAGGCACATTTTCCTTTTTCTTTTCTCCCTTTTAGGCACTGTGGTTCACAATACAATTTCTGAAAAGGTATCATGCATATCATTTTAGCTCCTTTCAACCCCCATCTCTCATTCCCCATATCATGTCATAATGTTCCCTTTCCTGTTCATGTCCACTTTCCAGTACTGTGACAACCTTCTTACTATGAGCCTGTTCTGGTTTTCCTTTCTATTGTCTTTGGGACAATGCTTCTACTAGGTTTATTTAGATCCCAAAAATGAATGTGATCTTTAAGTGTCTGTCCTCTTCCCTTTGACTCAATTTGGAGTGTGGTTTATACTGAAATCTGTATGCAAGTTGTGGATTTATTGCATAAATATAAAGGTGCACAACTTTTTAGATGAAACCTTTTGAGGGCAATATGTACTGGTAAATATTTAACACGGACTCTCAGAAACCCCTGTAGAAACTCACACACAGCCCTGAGTTGTAGCATTTGTTTATTTTCTTGTATAAATGTCTAGACTTTACTCATTTCAAGCTAATAAATTCATATGTTTGAATATGAAGCTGGGAAGAGATGCATACAAATATCTAAAACATGAACTGACTCCAGTATGCCAATGCTGGTCTAAATGAGTTTAATAATTCAGAAGGTTTCTGATTGAAGGAAGTTCACATGTGAATATTGTATTATCTAACACCTCCAAAATTATCTAGGCAGTAATAAAACATATTAATGTTTCTGCAATAAAACAAATGGAAAAATCACACTAAGGGTACCCAACATATTTGAAAATAGATTTGAGTTTTCAGAGCTTTTTCTTCCAATTTAAAGTCACATAAAATGTTTAAGACTTTATTTCTATATAAAACATAATGCCTCAATAAAATACTATTTATGATCTGTAGCATAACTTATATCCACACTATTCAGTTGTGTTCTTATTCATTGTCTTTGAGCTCTTTTGCACCACTACAAATTGTAAGTAGCTGATATGAATTTTTTTTCTCATCTAGTAGAATTTTAATTGATTATCTTTTTCTGATGATTGTAATTTTTTCTCAGGCACCATGATTTACAAAGTTATTCTTAGTTGAATTTCAGGCTTACAGTGTTCCAACAACAGTCCAACCACCAGTATCCTCAATCAGAGTTCCCAGTTAACCTCCCATAATCCACCCTATCTCCTTGATAGGTGCTTTGTTCGTTTGTTCGATTGGTTGGTTTTGGGGCGACACTTGATGTTGCTCCGATGTTACTCCTGACTTCCTGACTCTGCACATAGGAATAACTCCTGGCAGTGCTTGGGGGACCATATGGCATGCCAGGGATTGAACCTGGGCAGGCTGCATGCAAAGGAAGCACCTACCCACTGCTATCTCTCCAGTCCCAACAAGCACCTTTTTACATTTGGTTATTGTAGTCTGGATTTCCTATTTCAGTTTTATTGATTCTGTAGTTTAGATATATAGACATATCATACTTCTGCAGTGCAAATGTGTCTGATTTCCTGCCCCTACCCCTGTTACCTCCCATCCTCTCTCAGTTTCTTTCCTTTCTTTTACTCAGCCATTGTTTATTTTTTATTTAAAATTTAGCTCAACTTTCTTTTACATAACTGTTCTGTCTTTTACATTGACTTTCATCTGTTATAACAAAACCCGAGTTCCTTTATATTGCTTAAAGAAAATACATTCTTGAGAATATCTCTGTCTTTACATATACACGTGAGTCAAGCTTTACTTTTTTTCTGATTATTTCTTTTAAACAGAAGAATAAACTAGACATGTTTTAAGAAACTGTGAGGGAAAGGGCTGACGGGATGGTATAGTGGATAGGGCACTTGCCTTGCATGTGGCTGACCAGAGTTTGTTCCCTTATACTTCATAGGGTCCTTGAGTCTTTCAAGAGTGAGCCCTGAGAAAAAAAGCCAATGAAGAAGCCCTGTGCACTCCCTCCTGGGTATAGTCCAAATTCCCAAAATAAAATTAAAAAGAAGAAAGTTCTGAGGACAAGACAGGAATTGATGTTGAGTTCCAGGAGCACTGTCCTGGAGTCTTGGAGGATTGTCAGATACAGGAAGCCAGGTAACAGAAGTGTGGCTTTCTCTGAACATATAAGTCACCCCCATGATAATGCTGCAGTGAGGCATGGTGCCTTTGACTGTCTCGTGTAGAGTTCTACAGGATTTATTAGATTATTAAAACTATCATTAAAGTTTAGTCCTATTAATTTGGTTCTAGTTCCTTATATAAGTGGGAACCAGCTTATGTAGAAGCACTCTGTCACTGTCACTGTCACTGTCACTGTCCTCCCGTTGTTCATCGATTTGCTCGAGCGGGCCCAGTAACATCTCCATTGTGAGACTTTGTTGTTACTGTGTTTCGCATATCAAATACCTTATGGGTAGCTTGCCAGGCTTTGCTGTGAGGGCGAAATATTCTTGGTAGCTTGCCGGGCTCTCCAAGAGGGGCAGAGGAATCGAACTCGGGTTGGCCATGTTGGCTGCGTGCAAGGCAAACACCCTACCCACTGTGCTATAGCTCCACCCCAGAAGCACTCTATAAAGCGTTAATTACTTAATATTATTAAGAATGTGGATGAACCTAAGACTGTTCACTTAACTGATAAAGTCAAGTTTTATTGGTATCCAGTATGACTAATGGATTCATTATAGTTCTTTCTTGGGAAATCAAAGATGTTTTAATTATCAGAAAAGTAGCTGTTGTGAATCTCTTGACTTTCTTATTAAAACCCATGGTGAGTGGCTTCGTGCATGATTGTGCCAGGTTTATAATTTCCCACAGCCTGGATAGCAACTCTAACGGTATTGACGTGCCCTCATCCAAACTTCTCAATTCAATTAGAAATGAATCAATTTAAAGGAACATCAGAGAGAAGGTAGGAAACCTGTTCAGCTACACTGGCACTTTTGCAAGGAAGGATCTCAGACTTTGTTTGTTTGTTAGTGAACTTTGAAAGCGTTTGCTTTTCCTCAGATTTATTCCTTTCATTGGCTGTTTATAAGAAAAAAAATAGAAAAAGTAGTGCTTTTCAGAATCAGATGTCTGTTAAGGACAAAAGGAAAGCTGGTTACATACAAGTCTTCCCCTTTCTTTTACACACACACAAACACACACACACACATACACACACTTATGAGTACATGTGATTGCATGTGTGTGCCTGCATACAAACACACACACCACTCACTAAAATTAAAGAATAATGTTATCTAGACTTTGATTCCTCTAAATTATAAGAATTCACACACAACTTCAGACATAAGCTGACATAAACTCTGACATTCATCATAATCTAAAATTCATCATATCTGATATATGTTGGCCACTCAAGAAGGATACTCTCATATTGAACATTGTGAAAGCATTTTATCGGAAATAGCCCATAAAACTAATTCCTTTATTTGTCTTACGTAAATACACACACACACACACACACACACACACACACATATATATATAGAGAGAGAGAGAGACAGAGACAGAGACAGAGAGATACCATGTGGTCCCTTGTTATGGACCATATAAAGATTAATACCTTTGCCTTGGAGAAAATTAACCAATGAGAGAGTGCCATCACTACGTAGTACAGTATAAGTAATCTAAAAGTATATTTCATAAGAATTATTTTTAAAAAAGCTACACTCTAGACACAAAATGATTACTTTCAAACAGAAGAGGCAACTGGTGAGAGCAGCAGAGATTGTAGATGTAAAAATACATTTCAAAGGAAAAGGTGAAGAGTAGAATGGTATATTCTTTCCTCACTGAGCTTTAAGTGTATTCCTTAGTGTTAACTAGAAATATGCTGGTAATTTAAGGATTTTTTTAATTAGATCTAAAGTCTACTTAATCAAATGTTAATAAAACACCTGATTGTCTACTCATCTAATCTATTGCCCTTTATTTGAAACATGCCCAATAGTATGGGGCAGTTTATAAATATGGATTGATGGGAATAGAATAGAGGAAAACTTTCAGAACAGGAAACTATCTAAATCTTATACAGGGAAAATATAAGGAGTTAAGGAAGGTGGAAAATGTATAAGCAAGTATAGAAAATTCTTAAAGGTATAATAGAATAAGAGACTAATCAATTTTATGGACTTAACTAAGCTTTCAAGGTCTTGAATGTAGTATAAGGAAGAGTCCCCCAGCTCTATTCTCTGACCTTTCAAATGGATGTGGGAGATCTTTTCTGGATAACTGTAGAAGTCTAGGCTTGAATGCTCAACTCTCTATTAGATTAATTTTTATTTAAAAATTTAGAAAACATTACTAAAAGCAGAATGCATTTGAAACTCATCCCGAAGACCTTGTCTCTATGGCTGCCATCCTATATAATGAGAGTGTGAGATTTTACTTTCTGAGATAAAATTAACACATCCAGTTCCCTCTTTTGTACTCCGAGGCACTGTATCCTCAGATACAGTCTTGGGGTGGTCTTCAATAAAGTCAAGTTCAAGCTCAAAATTTTAGAGCTTCTGTAAGGGTCTGAAAAGGCTGGACCAGGGATGACTTTATTTTAGATATCAATATATAACATATTAGGAGTAATTTATAGGAATCCAAGATGGAATTAGAGTTGGCAGATTCAATTCACAGTAATTTATAATGAGGTTCCTTAAGTCAGGAACAAGGGAATGGTTGTACAAGGAAGTATTGAGATCCTTGTATATCCCTGGAAAATTTCAAGCCTGGGCTGGATAAGCATGTTTAAGCAAAACCTACAATTGACCAAGTTAACCTAGAGTGAAAGACATTGTTCCTGGCCATTATCACACAGAGAACTAAGCTCATTCTCGTGGGCCAGGGGGAATGGAGTCTTTCAAGATATTTGAGGTGGGGAAAGGTCATAGACTTTCTGTGTTTTCTAATTGGCCTTAATCCAGAAGAAATCTAAAGTGAAGTTCACATGATTTAATGACAGGTGTTTTGCAACTTGGTATGAGGTACTGACTGAAATTTAACTTCTATCCTCCTGCTGAAAATGGGAGACTGAGACACATTCCTTGATAGGCTTCATTCCAGGAGATGATTCCTACATCCTGGATATAATATTATTGGATTATTAAACTGGTAGAGGCTTCTAAGAAGATTAGCCTGGGCAGAGAAATATTTATAAGGGTGGGTTTTCTTAAATGGTGTGGGAGAAAGTTGATATAGGGTCCTAGAATCAGGAAGAGGTTATCTAAACTAGAATTTGTTTTATGCTATCTTTGTCAATCCCACTGGAGGGATTTATAGTAGAAGTCCTGTCTTTGTCAGGCATATATGAGAGGTTTATAGCTAGAGATCTGAAGTGCTATGAGTGGTTAGAAAAGATCAAATGCAAAATGTACTGTGTTCTCAATTGACGTAAAAAGACCAGGAAATTTTGTCTCAAAGATTTTTCACTCATTTATGATGTGTGTCATTCAACCAGCACCTCTAGACAGTTCAGATGATGTGCCTACATTTTTAGTGATGGACTCAAATAGAAAACCAGGCATCAGAGTTGAGTTTCCATTTTTAAGTGAAAAAATGACCCATTGTAAGTTTTTGTGCTGCATTATGGCCTTTATATAGATTTTTTCTTAGAGCCCAGAGTATTTCTTGTTTTCTATTTGTCGAACTCGGCTTTAAAATTTCATCTTTTTGCAGCTGTATTAACCAATGTGAAGGAGAAAAATTTGGTGGTGCCTTTAATACACAGTTACTAAATTCTACTTTTAATAACAAGCTACCTCAGACCATTAGAAAATCCAGGAATTATGCAGTTAATGAAATATAATAAATTTTGCTTTCCCTCTTTTTTACCTATTTTTTTTTGCCCCAGAGAAAGAATGAAGTGTAAAATACTAAAAAAAATCTACACGCTATTGCATAAGTGGCCTGCTGGTAAGAAGAGAAGAATCTACTGCTGGCGCACTTATTCTGCTCTTAAAAGGCTTTTCAGATATTATTTGTCATTTTTGTTTTTATTATACTGTGTGGTTCTTTATTGTCTATTAATATTAATGGAGTTGCTGCTGCTAAAACTCACAGCACATTCATACCATTTTCAGACTTACTAGAATTGAAGGCGGGTGTGCTCGGGTTCTTTCAGGGAGCCACAAATAACAATACCCCATGGCAGAGGGATGATTGAATTTGCCAATAGAGTCTGTGCAAGCCTTGCTAATTTAGCGAGGCATTTTCAGATATTACAGTGGCTCGGATTTCCCTGGGGAGTTCACTTGAGCACAGCAAGTGAATCAGTGTTTAAGTGATATTATTTTTAGAATGATTTGCAAAGAAGGACAAAAAAGTAAATAGATAATTTCATAATTAATACTAGAAGTGCGAGTCATTCAAGACCCATTTGTCTTCGTGGGAGAAGTAGCTGAGGCATCTGCTAGGTCCAGTCCTATAGGCTGCTAGAAGCTCCTGGAAATAAATAAATAAATAAATAACAAAACAGTGAACTTGCCTAACAGCTTCCCCCAGGTTACAAGATCAGGCTTTGATCATTACCCTTAATAGCTTCACCCACACCCTCCCTTCAGCCACAGTGCCCTGCAGGCTGGTTTTAGATTGTTCCTCTGCTGGTCCCATAATTGGAACTGATAACCGACAGCCATATGTAAGGGACCTGGGGACATTTATCAAAAGCTATCCTGCTTTCAGAGTCAGAATTGCCCCCTCCCCTCTTAGGAAAATTAAGCCCACAAAGAGGTTTAGAGTTTGGAGTCTCTGAGTTTAATACAGTCAAATGCATTAATTTTACACAAAGGGAAATGAGGTCCAGACAGGTTAGGTAACCTCTCTATGTGGGTATAATTTGTTGGACACAGAGGGAGAAGGATAATGCAAATACCCTCCTCTTTTTGCCTGAATTTGCCTCCACTGACACCATTACTTTGTGACTGAGTCATTGTCTCAAGGTGAGGGGTTAAGTTGGGGCTGATTTGTGAATGAGAGTTAATCATTTAGATTTTCCAAATACCACCTTTGTGGCAGAGTTTTCTACTAGCCAGTCAACCTATGGACCTACCACAAAAACCCTTTTTGTTATATTCAATCAGATGTTCCCAGAAAAAGCCTGTCCAACTAACTGTACTAAGTAAGTATTTTTTCCTCACACAATTTTTTTATAATATGCAAACACTGTCCAAACTGTCCTCCTGTTGTTCATCGATTTTCTTGAGTGGGCCCAGTAACGTCTCCATTTTGAGACTTGTTGTTACTGTGTTTGGCATATTGAATATGTCATGGGTAGCTTGCCAGGCTTTGCCGTGCAGGCAAGGTACTCTCGGTAGCTTGCTGTGCTCTCCAAGAGAGGCAGAGTAATCGAACCCGGCTCGGCTGGGCTGACTGTGCGCAAGGCAAACACCCTACCTGATATATATACATACATATACATATATATCAGGTGTGGGGCACATACCTAGCTCTGTTCAGTGGATTCCTCCTGGTTCTGTGCTCAGGAATCACTTATGGGGCTTAGGAACCAGGTACAGCACTAGGGAGTGAAATGGGTTACCCCTGTACTATCTCTCTTGCCCTCATAAATGATTTGTGCAGAAGCCACCAAGTGTTGTTCTGGAGGCCTGCAGACCTCCCACAGCATCTCTCAGCCAACTGGGCCTAAGATTCAGTGTCTGGCCCAAGCATGCAATGACTGCTCTGCTCAGAGGCCTCCCATCAAGATACGGTGCCAGTGATTCAACTGGGTTGGCCGTATGCAAGGTGCATACCTTAACCCCTTTGCTATCTCTCTTGCCCCACATTCTTAACAAAACCCAACCGCTTTGTGGTTATCAAGCTTTGTTATATCCAGGGGAAAATGAGAGCCGCAGAAGTTGAACATCTTGTCCCAAATTGCTCAGCTCATAAATGCAGGGGCAAGGGTCTAAAACCTGAGTCCTAATCAATATCCTGTGTTCATTTGGCCTCACTGGTCATTTCTATTCAAACTATGTGAAGGTAGAGCCATATAAATTACATTGGTGAGCTGATAACTTTTGTTTTCTTTTTCTTCCCAACCCTCTGGGCTGGAGCGATAGCACAGTGGTAGGGGTTTACCTTGTAAGTGGCCGATCAGAGTTCGATTCCTCCATCCCTCTCAGAGATCCTGGCAAGCTACGGAGAGTATCATACCCACATGGCAAAGCCTGGCAAGCTACCCGTGACGTATCTGATATGCTAAACACAGGACAGTGCTCTCTGCTCCTCTCAACCCTCCAGAGATTCATCCTCACTTGTGTTATCCTTCCCTCCCTTCCTCCTGCCTTTTTCCAGCTCTGTGAATTGCTCTGCAGTTAAATCCTATTCTAAAATTATTTCTCCCTATAAAACTATTTTGTATTCTTCTAGTAATATTCTTTTTTTAATTTTTTATTGAATCACCATGAGATACAGTTACAAAATTTTCAAGTTTGAGTTTCAGTTATACAATGATCGAACACCCATCCCTCCACCAGTGCACATTCTCCACCACCCATATTCCCAGTATCCCTCCCCCTTTCCAACTTTCCCAGTGTCTCTATGGCAGACGATTTTCCCCATACTCTCTCTCTACTTTTGGGCATTATGTTTTGCAATATAATACTGAGAGGCTATCAAGTTTGGTCCTTTATCTATTTTCAGCACACATCTCCCATCATGAACAACTTCATAACATTAGGTCACCCTCTTTTCCCTTTGTTTGTGGTGCAGTGGTTCACACCTGCTTGGGGGATGTAGTAACATTCTTGACACCTGTGCTTCTGGGGTTCGTTCCACTACTGTAGTTATGATGGTTCTGTATAATCTGGTTGTAGTACTTACTGAGTGTGTATGTGTGTGTAGGGGGTGGGGGGTAGGGTTGGAGGAGTTAAGCTCTTGGCCACAGTGCCTGCATAAACATCGTTAGTTGCTGTGTTCCCCACAATCACACACTTCAGTCCTGGTGTTGGCTCACTATTGGCTGCACATTGAAGAGCGGACTCTTTTGCAATGCCAGTGTGTCCCAGAAAGGAGGACCTGAGGAACCATGCAGTATGCATGACTAAGGAACCAGAGATTGAACTCATGGCCTCAGGCAACACACATGTTTTTGCTACTGTCTCACTCCCTGGGCCTAGTTATACATTCTTTTTTTTTTTTCCTTAAATGTAGGCGTACTGCTATTTATTCAGCCATTGAGAAAGCTGATTGAATTGGGCATGAACTCCACATAACTTTTTTTTTTAATCGAATCATCATGAGATACAGTTACAAAGCTTTTATGTTCGAGATTCAGCCATACAATGATCGGACACCCATCCCTCCACCCGTGCACACTCTCCACCACCAGTGTTCCCAGTATATTCCCCATTACTCCCCCCACCCCCCATCCCAGTCCTCATCCTGCCTCCATGACAGGCAATTTCCCCAATACTCTCTACTTTGGGGCATTATATTTTGCTTGAATTTTCCTACCATCATTCAATCCTGCCTGCCAGGGGCAGATGCTAGATCATTTATTGTCCATTGCTTATTGTGAATATCATGGGTGTTGCAGCCTTGAACTTCTGGAATCCTATATTGTAAATGGTTGAGTTCCAGAGACATTTCTGTAGGGCACTAATCCATTTGGGGGTTCACTTGGGGGGTCCCTGAACCAGGGCTCTTGATGCGCTAAGATGGCACCCGGAGGCACCTTGTGGGGGTGACAGCCAGGCTGAGGAGTAGGCAGCAAGCCAGAGAGAGATAGCCCAGTGCCTCTGTCACCATGAGGCATGGAGATTTAGTCATCGAATTTGCATACCTGGGCCTTGCTTGCAGAAGCTCTTTGTTGCCGGGATTCCATCTGGACTAGATGGGGAGACTGCATCCATCTGGGATGTCCTGGTAAAATTGGCTCAGTATGGGGCCTCAAGAGATCTCCGGCTCTGTGGTGTCTTCCAGGACTTGCTGCTGAGTTTCTGGCTTTTGATCTCTTTTGAGATTTACTTATGGGTCTCTGAAGCAAGGCCAGTAATAGAGTTTACAGGGTGGCACTGGAGTTGATTTATGGGGTGACTGCCAGTGCTTCCCTGTGTATTGGAAAGTGGGGAGGGAGCCCACCCCAATTGGAGGGAGCCCACCCCAATTCCATAAAAGCCTGGAGATTTCAGACACAAAACCCGCATACCTTAACTTTCAGCAGATTATGTATTGGTGAGGTCTGTCCTGAGATAGGGGTATGGAGGTGATTTTGGATTGTGGAAGCAAGAGGCTGCTGGGGGCTCTGCTTGGGCAGGCATAGGCCAACCTGCACCTCTTCGATTTACCCCATTCTATTCAGTCATGCACGAATTCGAGATTAACTGTAGTTTTTGATCTCTTTTGAGATTTATCTATGGGTCTCTGAAACACGGCCAATAAATGAGCTTGTATAGTTGAGCCAGCGGTGATTTGTGGGCATGGCTCCCACATACCTAACTTTTGGCTATTTAATTTCTTGGTAAAATTGGTCTTAAGTTGTTGGGGTCCGGTCAAATCACAGCGGCAATTTTCGGGGTGTTAGGAAGCCAGAAGCCACCATCAGGCTGCTGATGCACTTGCCCCGCAGGTACAGGTAGACCTGTTGGTGGCACCGTCGCCCCAATAGGTATACATTCTTAAAGTAAAAGTGATTATCAGAGTGGACATCTGACTGTTTCTGAGAGATTCTAGAATCAGTCTCACGTCTTCACTTGGATGGGCTTTTGGGACAACACTGACACTTTGAGAAGGAAGCCAGTAGCACAGAGGTGAAGTACACAAACAGATAACAACCAATTCTAGTTCAGGGTGGTGATGGTGGTGGTAAGGGGCGGGGGGATTCTCTGTATTCTGCCTTGGAAGGCAAATGTGAAAGCCTTCATTTCTTTGAAAGAGAACTGAATGCGTGTTTACTTTCATTGCAGTATTCAATAGGAGAAAGGGATTTTTCTTCTTATAGGAATAAAAATGCTCTTTTTAAAATATAACAAGTGACACAGAAAAGTTTTCCAGTGAAGCATGAACCCCAAAGACAGGTATTTTAATTTTTTTTTTCATTTGCAACTTGCATTCTTAAGAGGAGATTCATCTAGCAAGCCGATCCTATTGTTAAGTTTAAGGTTCATGCTGGTAGTTTAGGTTTATTGGTTCAGGCTTTGTGCCTTGTGTGCTCTTGGAATCAGATGCAATGCTGCATGGTGTCTCTACACTTATACATGGCTGAAATACACACTATGTCTACTTTCTTAAACATATGTGCATATGTGCATGTGTCAAAGAAATAAACATGCTACACCCTCACCCAATTTATTGCACATGAACTTGTTCAGCAGATGTTTCACTTATAGTAAATATTTTCAGGAGTCATTATAGTTGATAACTAACCAAGGAAACAGTTTTCCCCCAAGTATTGATTTAGCACTCGACTATCATGTGGCAAACCATAGTACGTATGGTATTGAGCCATGCTTATCAAAATTGTGCAAGACTGCTTGAAAAAATTGAGTTTTTCTTTTTGAAGACTTATTTTAAAGAATTCCAATTGTCAAGCAGGGAACAAAAAGCAGAATAGAATGATCAAGATCCACTGAGAGAATCAGTCCCAGGTTCAAGTTTCATCATCTACATTTCCAGCCTTTTGGGAAACCTCTATTTCCAACTTTAAACACTCATTTCAAGGAAAACAACCCCTCCTTCATGGAGTTTCTATGAGAATTAAAAAGGAAAAAAAATCTTAGGGTCATGTAATAAAACATTTGAGACTATTTCTTAGGTTTGCAATTCCTTACATGTGCTGCCAGAAAATTTCCCACAAGGCAAACTATTTGTGAAGCTAAATTAAAATAAAACAGAATCAGATAGACTTGGACAATCTAAAAAGGATAGAATATAATTAAACTCTAGCAGCAATATCTTTCTATAATGACTGGTTATTATAATCCCACTAGATAAAGTATTTTTTTGTCTCTTGTCTGATTGCTCTGGTGAAATTCCAGTCATTCAGTAAAACTAAATGAAGGAAGAAAAAGTGACTGCTATACAAAATCTATCAAATAACTTTTATCTCACATTTCAATAGTTCATTTTCAGCAAGGTAAAACCTGATTCTTGATAACAGTCCTCAGGCAACCCAACCCCTTACCCCAGTCACCCATAGTGAACACAGTCCTTTGCCCTCAATTTTCACTTCTCTGTCCCCATCACTGTTATCCCAATATGTCAGTCAGACACTGGCCTTAGATTCTTTGAACTTGTTTCTTACATATAGCCACAGAACACTCAGTAACCTGCTTCAGAGGATATTTCTGCGAAAGGTCATCCATCCACACTTTGTAGCTTTGTAATCACCTGTTTATGAGAGTGTCCATTTCTGACCTTGTGCCCTGATTCTGAAGTGCCCTTTCGCTCTGTTTATCTGCAGACACAATCGAGCATCTCTTTAGGAAGCTTGCTGAATAAGCAGGCTGGGAGAATGTAAATACATGTAGAATTATTCCATATTTCAGAATAAAAAAGGCCTATGGACATGGATGGGTGCATATGCGAAATAAAAGCCAGCATAAATCTACACCTAGAATTAGAATTTAAAACTGAAATTTACTTGGGCTTCACAATGGACTTCCCTGAACTCTCTCAAAGGAATAAATATAAAAATTGATTACATGCTGTTGTGCGTTTTGACATGTAGATTGGGGATATTTGCATCAGTATGATAAGAGAGCATTTGTGGGGGATCTGTCTATCTCATAACAATGGCTAATCGAGTAAAGAAAGTAATTGAATCATTGAGCTTAGACTTCTACTATTTCAAGTGTGTAATGGAATTGTTGTGGTGGATCTCTGCTGAAAATAGTTGGCTGTTGATTTATGAGCTGAAGCCAAACCTTGCAGTGCACATAGTATGGATGTAGTTATAGGCATAAGTGCATCTGTCTCTGAATGTGTCTATTTATTAATATGTATCAAAAAGATAGAAAAAGATAATTACAAATGCTTAAGATCTTTCTCCTCCACTCTACTTTTCTAGCTTCATTTTCTCCTTAATTCAGTTACTCATTTAATGAGTTAAAGGTGCCTTCTGTCAAAAGTGCTTTAATTTTATTTCTAAGGCTGTCACTTCCTCTTCGAAATGGTTAAGTTTTCCTCATCTTCCAGTTATCTTATTTTATGGAAAGGTCTGATAAAGTGAGTGTCTTATTAAATACAAGTTCTACAGAACAATGACTATATATCTGTCTAATCCACCATTCAATGTTGAAGTCATAAAGTTGCAGTGTGAATATAATAAGCATTTAATAATACTGGAAGAATGAATTGATTGGGCTCTGACTAGATAGGAAACAAACTATAGTCCCTAAATGAAGTTTATTTTCAGAAACACAGTTTCTGTGTCCAAGAACCATGCAGTCTGTGTGTGTGTGTGTATCTGTGTCTGTATGTGTGTCTGTATGTATGTCTGTGTGTGTTTAAACTACCTTGTTTTAATTACCAAACAACAGTTGTCATGTTCATTATTGTTGAACTTTAGAGATGAATCTGAATGTGTGAACTGTGCTACATAGGAGGCTGATAAAATATAATTTTAATGCGATGAAAGGAAAGATATGTTAGAATTCACACGATTGATGTGTGGTGAAGATTTGATTGACAAGAGCCCTACTGACTGTACTATCACTCTGGCAAAATCGAAGTTTTCTTATCATTAATGGCTTGCAGTCAGTAGGGCTCTTGTCTTGCATGCAGCTGATCTGCGTTCAACCCCCAACATCCTATAGAGTCCTCCAAGCACCACCAGGGATGGTTTCTGGGCACAGAGCCAGGAATCACACCTGAGCATCACTGGCTGTGACCCCCAAACAAAACGAAACAACCACCAAAAAAAAGGAAAAGAAAACCTGAATTTGAAGGTAAAGTAATGCTGCAGAGAGTTAAAATTGTGAGCTGGCTGGAGGAGCTCTAACCAGAAGCTAGAAGGCAGCATTAGTAATTTCTGAGCAAGAGTGGAGCCTGATGAAATCACCCTTTTAATAAGATTAATATCTGACTGCTGAGTGCACCATGGATTATCTGTTGGCAAATAAAGTCCATTTGTGTGTGAACCTGTGAATTAATATGATAGGTGAGTGCCAGTTGGATTAATTATAAACTCCCCTGGGTCAGATTAGCAGGTAAATGGAGGGGGCTAATCTTGAGGTTAGTAGAATTTATGAAGGCTCAAACTCAAGTGTTACACTTGAGAAAATTAGTTGTACAGAAAGCTTCCATGTACACAACATTAATTTTTCAAGACGAGATAAATTTCTCCATCAATCCTATAGTTTGTGTTCCTTTGTGAAGCTAATAGAATATAAAGGAGTGCCCAGTTTTGTATCATATTAGTTGTCTTCTGTTAGGTAGCACTGTATCACTGTCCTCCCATTGTTCATCAATTTGCCCAAGCAGGCACCAGTAACCTCTCCATTGTCAGACTTGTTGTTACTGTTTTTGGCATATAGAATACACCATGGGGAATACACTGAGATACTCTCAGTAGCTTGCCAGACTCTCCGAGACGGGTGGTGGAATTGAACCCGGGTCGGCCACATGCAAGGCAAATGCCCTACCTGCTGCGAAATTTTTTGTTACAGACAGGAGTGGGAAATAATTCTTTCAAGACCCCAGTAGTATTTGTGAGAATGTCCTTCCACATGATAGAACACACAGAGGCAGCAGTATATACATGTGGTTTTAAATAAATCACATCTTTAGTCCATTTTGCCACAATTATATCTTTTAGGGCTTGAATTTAGAGTAACTAACTCATTTAAAATGGTAACAATAGTTTAATTTTATTTATACCTCAGAAAACATGGTTGCTATAATGTTAACTTTTATGTTTTAGATTACAAAAGTACTTCAGGACCATTGAAGTGCTCAAGATCCTCAAAACATAACGTAAGATACCATTAATATTTACCTATTATAGTTTAGACATTGCTTGGAGCCAAAATTCATTATTTGTGTTGGTTTCTAAGACTCAACTCCAATAAGTATTTAGTAGGCTTTCCTACACCAACAAGCAATTCTTAGACACCAACAGGGTGTCTGAGAGTTTTCCTTGATTATGATGTTATCTGCTGAGATATGACATTGGGTTCTGCCTTTTAAGGGTACAATCTTCAAAGACCATCCTCTACTCTGATACTACTTGCAAGAACTGGTGCTTCCATGTACTTCTGACCAACTGATTTTATACTGTAATTCGATTCCATTCATTTATGAGAACAAATATATTTTAGAAAGCCAGAGTACTCAGTTGACCATGAATGTGTTGCAAAATGTACAAATCAGGAACAGCCAGATGAAAGTAACACATCATGTAAGGAATCATGCAGAAATGAAAGGCTCAGAGAAACTGCTCAGTGGACTGAGCACATGCAAAGTTTCACCTGCTTGTGAATGGCCTGTGTTCAGCCCCTGGTATGACATGATCTATTAATCACCTCTTGGAAGAGTTCCCAACTGCTTCATGGTGTTCTTCCCCTTAATCCCAGAAAAAAATCTCAACACTATGATATATGGATATAGGGCAAACAAATGAAGAGAGCACCCCCTCGTAGAGCATGCAATTCATCTATATTCTTTACATGTTGCTTGCTGTGAAAGCTCTCCATAGTATATTCTTTTGGAACTTTCATGGAGGCTTCATTACAAAGGCATAACTGATCAAATTATTGATCATTTAACTCAGCCCTCAGTCTTCTCACTTTTACAGAGTTTGGGTATGGGTGACTGGAAATCCCAGTCCTTTATTTATTTACTAATTTATCTTTGTTTTGGGACCAAACCCAGTGGTACTCAGGGGTTACTCTGGCTCTACACTCAGGAAGCATTGCTGGAACACTCAGGAAACCAAATGTGCTAGGGATTGAACCTGGGCTGGCCACATGCAAGACAGGCACATTACACACTGTACTATTTCTTTTAGTCTTTAATCACAGGTTGATACCTCTAGCTACCAGTCATATTTGTAGCTCTATTCCTCAAACTACCTGTTGCATGTCTGCTTTGCATGCCTGAAGCCATGAGTTTGATTCCCAGTACCTCCCCAGATGGCAGATGTCATCTACACTGCTCTTTGTCATCCCCGGTACCACCAAGTGTATGGGCGTTGTGACTATTTTGTGTGACCTCCAAGCATCCACACAACAGCAAAGGGAAAGAGAGGGAAATCTATATGAGAAATATAGTGCGGTCATTTAAATGACAACCTACATATAGTTTTCTATAAATCACAGTACAGCAGATACTTCAGTAAAATCTTAGAGATACAACCCCTCACACCTGACAAGAAATGAATTTCACAGTGAGAAGTGTCGGTGCTTTCTTTCTGAATCATTGCATTCTTTGTGAATATGGATGTGTGATGTGTGTGGTGGGGAAAGAGAGATGTGGGGGGAAGTGATGTATTTGAAGGGGGAAAATAACATTTTTGTTATAGTAACATCCAAATGCTCATTTTAGGAGATCCAGTCCCAGGCTGACTTCGGTGACACAGAGATTTTGCTTTTGGATTTTCACATTGTTTTCCCATTTCTTTCTTTGTCTTCCCCAGAAGGGTGATGGCTGGTTCTTTAGCTCTCTACCTGGTTTGAAACGGGATTCTTAAATTGGATCATAAAGGCTATAGACTTAGTATGTCTGCTCCCTGAGGCTTTTGTTTCTTCTTGTCCCAGGTTTATAATTTGTTCGGTTCATCCTTTTTCTCCCCTATAGGGTCTGTGCTAAATCTTTACTAAGCTTCCCTTGTCAAAGCCTTAGTTCACTTGCATGCTCAATTTTTATCCACACAGAGTAAAAAACTCCTGCTAGATATAGTTTAGTCTGAAATGCATTTCAAGATTCTTGGTTTTGAAAAAAAGAGCATGCTTTATGAGATGCTCTGGGATTCTTTATGATACCCAAGATTCAGGTAAAGTGTCTTTGGCAGCCGGAATATAAATTCACTTTTACATAGAATACTATATAGATTTTTACTAAAGTATATTGGGAATTCCATTTGGAGTGATTTTTGATAAATTGCCCAGCCTCATAAATACTTCATGTCTTGACATTCTAACTTGTTCTTTGTCTTTCAGACAAATTCTAAGAAATTATTTCTTTGCACTTGTTAATCAAATACTCTTTGTACTCCGAAAGTTAAAGAAATCTATGATCCTTTATTATATTATTTTTGAATGTTCCACATGTTGATAGAGGCACGCATTTTTATATTTTCCATTCATAATTTTGTATGTTATCATGCATTGATACATGGATTTATACTACTCTAGTAGAATTTTTCAGCAATATCCTAAGATTAACCTTAGGGAATATGTAAACTATAGGTTGGAAATAGGTTTTATTCAAAATCTCAACTCTAGTGGATAAAATGTGATTATGTGAATTTCTCTACTGAAAAGGACTTCTGGCATGTCTACAAAATGTTGGGAGGAGGAATTTCAGTATTCAGGCAAGGAATTCAGGTTTACCTTTCTTAAAAGGAAAGAGTGTAGCACTGCCATGCTCAGGGCTGCTCTCCACAAGCTGAGCCACATGCATGAGTGAAATGCGACAAACCCAGGTAATGCAGGACTTTGTGACCTTGGACTCTGGGCCCAATGGGACCAGGAGCAGTTTCCCCCAGTTTCTAGTGACCCAGGGGTCATGCCCATAAGCCACCTCCTGCCAGTGCCAGATAATATCATCATTGGCCACCATCCAGAGCACATGACTTTTTCTCCCGAAAGGTACCAACATGATGCCCACCATAATCATGCCACCAGACTCTGCGCCAGGCTGTTTCACTTGGGGATCCCCAGAGTGGGGTGGGTGAGAGCCCTACCCACTTCAAGTGACCCAGTCCCAGTATCCAAAAACCTCCAGAACCCAAATGCCACCATGCTCAAGGCCGCTCACCATGAGCTCAGCTGAGCCTCACCTATGACTGAACATATCCCTGGACTGTGCAGACACATTCGCAGTCAGGTGACACATCATAAGACAGTCCCTACTCATTCTCAATAAGTATCACACCACAATCGATGGGGTTCAAATATTAGACAACAAATCATAGAGGGAAATATATATACATATATATAATATACATATTTTCAGATATATATGGGCTGGGGCGATAGCACAGTGGTAGGGCGTTGCCTTGCATGCAGCCAACATGACCGACCCGAGTTTGATTCCTCCGCCCCTCTCGGAGAGCCCGGCAAGCTACCGAGAGTATCTCGTCCACACGGCAGAGCCTGGCAAGCTACCCGTAATGTATTCAATATGCCAAACATAGTAACAACAAAATCTCCAATGGAGACGTTACTGGGCCCGCTTGAGCAAATCCGTGAACAATGGGAGGGTCTTTACTTTACTTTACTTTTACAGATATACATATATATACGAAAGTTCATATCACTCAAGCTTTAATAAAATGTTACTGATAACCTAAAGAACGTCTTAATCACCCCTGCCAAAATAGAACACTCTTCACACTGTTTTCTCTATGGATTCTTTTCTGTAGCATTTTCAGCGGTTTTTCATAACAGACAATACAAAATATATTATTTCGGTTGTGTTTTGGGGTAGGGATTGGGGCGTGGGATGAAAACATTCCAAATATCATGCTGAAGGTGTAATGGTGATGGGTTTGGTGTTTGAATATTAAATGTAATCAAATATTGTGAACTACCTTATAAAAATTTTTAAAAAACTGGAAAGAATGTGCATGTAAGTTGAGGGTGTAGATGTGAGAAAAAAGCCTGTTTTGAAAGAAAAATTCCATTTGGGAAGTTAAAGAGAAATAGGAAAGTATTTCCTTGGTGAAGTCGTTTAAACTTGGATATTTTTCACTGTCAGTCTGTTGTCTGGCCCTATTGTGCAAGGTGGTCTAAGCCCCTGAGCTGAGTCAAATTAACCTAGGTTTAAGCAGTAGAATCCTCTCTTTTAAGCTACTTTTCTCTCACCTCAGAAATTAAACAGTGAGTTGATTGATGTGATGTATGTTGATTGACATGTTCACCTGCTTGAGCCATGAAGTTGAATAGTGTGTGAGCAGTATTTTAATTCTAGTAGCTGTTGTTTTTCCCAGCTAGATCAGAAAGCATAATAAGTTCATTTTGACCAAATAAAGGATTTCATGAATCTGCAAACGTTGTACAATCCCTTTGATGTATATCCTTTCCTCATGGATATGTGGCAGGGAGTAACTTTTGAAAATGCTTTGAAAAATGACACAGTAATGAAATACAGCTATTCTGTTACTATCATCACTTTTTTTTCCCTTTGGTACAGTACACCAGCTCTCTAACCAAAGCTACTTACCTAACTATAACTCATGTTTTTTTTTGTTTGTTTGTTTTCAAAGAATCCTTGTATTGCAGGTGATTTTTTTAAAAATATTTTTTTAATGAATCACCATGAGATACAGTTACAGACTTACAAACTTTCATGATTATGTTTCAGTCATACAGTGATCGAGTGCCCATCCCTCTACCAGTGCCCATTCGCCACCACCAATGTTCCCAGTATCCCTTCCGCCATCCCCACCCCATCCTCCCTCTCCCTGGCTCTGTGGCAGGCAGGCATATTTCCTTTCACTCTATCTCTCCTTTTGGGTGTTATGGTTTGCAGTACAATTAGTAAGTGGCCATCATGTTTGTTTGGTTGTTAGTCTACCTTCAGCATTCATCTCCCATCCCGAGCGAGCCTTCCAAGCATCATTCACTTAGTGGTCCCTTTTCTATCCCAGCTGCCTTTCCCCTCAGCATGTGAGGTCAACTTCCAAGCTGTGGAGCAATCCTTTTGGCCCTTTTCTCTATTGTCCTAGGGTGTTAGTCTCCCATTCTGTTACTATAGCACTGTATAGCCCTGTCCTTTCATTGTTCATCGATTTGCTTGAGTGGGTATCAGTAACATCTCCATTGTAAGACTTTTTATTACTGTTTTTTGGCATATCAAATATGCCATGGGGAGCTTGCCAGGCTCTGCTGTGCAGGCGGAATACTCTTGGTAGCTTGCCAGGCTCTCTGAGAGGGACAGAGGAATCAAATCCGGGTCGGCCATGTGCAAGGCAATATATTCCATGAATGAGTCCAGTCATTCTATGTCTGTCCATCTCTCTCTCATTCATTTCACTTCTCATGATACTCTTCATGTTGATCTACTTATATGAAAATTTCATTATTTCATCTTTTCTAACAGCTGCATAGTATTCCATTGTATATATGTACCAAAATTTCTATAATCAGTCATCTGTTCTCTGGCACTCATTTTTCCCCAGTAATTTAATTAGAATATCCCAGACCTCCAATCCCTTTTCTTCTAAACTCTGCCCTCATATTGTAATATGCATGCAAATCATAAATAAAAAGGTGATTTGGTGGGTTCCTGTTTTAATTGATGATATGCACTGCTAATTAATGGATCTGTATCTAATCAAAATGTGTGTAGAACTAATTAGTGCAGTTTTGTACCAGTGGAGTCACATGAGAAAACTGATTGGTGGTGGCATAAGGATGTAACATGTGCTTTGTCCAGCAGTTACCAACTCTGGCAGAACTTCTGAATCTCTGAGCTTTAAAAAATATTCACTGCATGCACTCTACCCTCTCCTTGAATTAGTAACTTAAAAATTCTGAATTTTTTTAAGCATCCTTAAGAAAATGCTGCTCATCAGCAGGGATTGGAAGCTGTAGTTTGAGTATCAGTGGCTGATTTGATAAAACGTCCTGTCCAGATTCAGAGTTCTCTATTTACCTCTATATTCTCTAATTCAGGGTTTCTTGTTAGTCCTTCCTATCCTCTTGCCATCTTCCCTGTCTACCTCCAGAGGTTTGTAACTTGCCCCAAACTGGTGTGCTTTATTTACTTACACAGAAAAGGCAGGTGAGTCTTCAGTCTGATTTGTCATAATTTTGGTGACCTGGAGGGTTTTGTTAGTAATATTCTGCTCATTGAAAGCATGCTACCTGCTAATATTCTTCACACTAATGACATAAATTTAGTACAGGATAACTATAGGCAGCTACCCTGTAAAACAGTGGCTGATTCTTGTAAAATACAATGCTAACATCATGGTGAATTTTAAACAGAATTTATGTTTTAAAATCAAGGCTAAGAGATTGCGGAGATGGAACATGGTTAGGGTAGATGACCAGGGTTTGATCCACAGCCCGATATAGCCTCCATGAACATCTTTGTTGTAGTATTGGAGGCCCTCATGCACCATGAGATATCGCCCTGGGGATCTGAGCATTAACAGGATGTTCCAATTTCCCCACACTGCAGGGTTTAAGTACTACCAAATCCTCCTAGCACTAAACTGCCAACGTGGTTGGCCAAGAATTATGAAATCACTCCTCCTCTTGAGATATGGCACACCCCCTACACCCCCCTACCTAACACACAGACACAGACACGGACATACACACAAACACACACACAGACATGGACACACACACACACACATGCACACACGCACACACACACACACGGAATTCATTTGTATTGCCCAAGTGTACCTTCAGGCACGATATTTCAGTATCAGAATTTCCTTAGTGTACTTAGGTCTTTTCCACCTTTAAAGATAATTCTACTCTATATCAGTGTATGTACTTAAAATACCACATAAAGATCCCATATAAGTAACATGAAATTTAAATACAACATTTATCATCTCCTGTTTTATCTTGCTGCATTTTCAGTTTGGTTTAATCTTTTGGCCAGTTTCCCTTTGGTGATTATTTCTACCTGCCATGTGATATTTTATACTCTTAACTATGCTTCTCTGTATCCAATTCTCTTGAGAGAGGATAGGGAGATGGAATTATTATTTCTCTTTTCTATAACTTAGGAAACTGAGGCCATCGAAATAAGCAACTTCTTCACTCAGTAGTTTGTACTCAGTTCTCTCTAACGAGACATCCTAAGTCTTTATATTAACCCCTCTTGTCCCTGGGGATCCACAGGAGACAAAAATATAAGGGGTTTATCCTCACAGGTAAAGAACCAGGATTTAAAATGTGTTGGCCATGATTTAAAAAGGGAATGCACAAATGAAAGGGCCTTAAAAGCAGACTTACCAGACACTATTGAAAAGAAAAGTGAAGGAGATGGTACAAAACAGTCCCATCTTTTTATCCTTACCAAATCACAACAGAAATGGAAAGAAATAAGAGCAGGAGGTCAAATCAGAGTTTCCAGGAGTGACCTACATCTTGGACTCCACACACATTAATATAGACCTGGCCCAGATCCAAAAGGGGGACAGCAGAAAGGCTGGATTTGTTGACACATAGTCTTATTTTCCCATTACATAATAAATTTTCTCTGATTCCACAGCATTTAAGATATTGAAGGAAAACTGTCATGACTCTTTGGAGTAATTTAATGCCAAAATTTATTTCTTAGAGGAGTTATAAATCAATGGGGGGATCAAAGACCTGCACAGGTGCACAGAAGAAAGCTTTCAGGGCAACTATTTTTTGCTTCCTTTTCATTTCATATCATCAAGGCTCACTTTGAAACCTCTTTCCAGGAATTGGTCCATAATTTGTATTTGGCATTAGGCATAGTTTGTTCTTTCTTTCTTTCTTTCTTTCTTTCTTTCTTTCTTTCTTTCTTTCTTTCTCTCTCTCTCTCTTTCTTTCTTTCTCTCTTTCTTTCTTTCTTTCTTTCTTTTTTAAATCTGGGGTTAGTAACTCTCTGGTTTATAAAATACAAGAAAGAAATCTTGCTGCTCTCTGTAGCAGTTTTGAAGAGAGCAAATTCCCTCTGATTTAGAGATTTTGTGCCCAATTCTTTGAAACCATAAAAATGATAACAATGAAAGTGTGCATGAATAGAAATGTGCAAAGTAGATGAACTCAACATTGTAAGAGATCTTTAAGCCCATAATAAAAACCAGTTTGTATCTGTCTTTATATTTTCTCATGATAGAATTTCTATGGACAAACATTCATCCTGATTTTTCTCAAAATCCCATTACTTTATGCCAAATATACTCTGTTCACGTGGGTTCTCTCTAGTCAAGTCTATAAGGAAACTCATTTCAGGGTAGGGAGAGGTATAAAATAAATCTTTTGCCAGCACAATTTTAGCTTTCAGGACCAAAAAAATGTTAGAAATTCAATTTACTTTTTATAGCTAAGACTTTGCATTTAAAAAGTAAATAACTCAAGTTTCAGTTTACTATTTTGTAACAGGTAACAAAACCTTTCTTTTTGATCCTTTAAGCTAGATGTTTTTGTTTATCTTCAGCATTCTTAGGTTTAAAAGAACCACATGATTTTCTATTTTGCATTGCTCTGGGGTCAGTAAATCTTTAAACCTTCAGTGCCAGGACACCCAAAGATAAGATTCTTGGATACTCTTTCTTCCCTTCCTGTTTGAATACTTCTGTCTGCTTTTCTCCTCTTTGCCCCATGATGCCTTTATCCCCACCCAACAGACATAGTTTCCCCTTCATGCCCTTGAGAGCAGGAGTGGAAAATGGGCTATGAAATCTCTTCTCTTTAGCCTATTGACTGCTTGTATCTAGAAAAGTCCTTTGAAATCCTCGATTGCAGCAAGTGATGCAAGAACTGATTTCCCCCTTTAGGAGGTGGCAGCATGCTGTAGGGAGGGCATAGCGAAGGAATTGATGCTCACCACCTAGAATTTGCAGAAACTGCGCCCTTTCCTTCACCTGCCCGTTCCCATGTGTCCAACTATAAAAATGACTGCTCTGGTCCATCAGCAGGTAACTTCTCAGTGATGCCGGTATCTGGAGGCTTGACAATGCGCTGCTTATTTTCAAGAGAAGTGTATAGACCGCTCTGTGGGAAGAGAGAGGGGGCATGCCCAGGTAGTTGTCCTAGATCCAATAATGTGAAAGGAAACTGCCATTCCAAATGCTGAGAGAGTAGGTCCAACAGAAAGGCAGGAATCTAACCATCACATCAGCAACTGTGCACATGAAAATTTAGATGTAAGAAGAGCAAAGATCCTCTCCCCTTCCTTCCCCACCACCCCCCGTCCCCCCATTTAGCATTTCACCTTGAAGTGTTCTCATCGGCTGCTGAGTGTGTCTCTGCGACTCTGGTGCAGTGCTGAGAGTTCAGCTGTAATTTTGCATCTGGCACAAAGCCAGGAGTCAAAGCCAAGTGAAAAGTCAGGGCCAAGTGAAAAGTCAGGGTTCACTTAGGCTTCCCACCCTCTCACCTCCCGCAGCCTCCATCCCCCACCGCTGAGTGCCCAGAATTTCTATTTTTTTCTCTCACTTGGGTAGCAATGATCTGATTGGAGCCCCAGGCAGTCACCAAGACTCCTATGTTGGCTTTTCTGCTTGGCAGAGGCTTGCTATAGTTTGACTGAAATGTGTCAGTGGCAGTGCTTGCTGCCTGGCACATTTCTGCCACTCCGGAAGCACGGAGGGCATTCTGTACAAAATGCTTGCTGACAGAGGGACCCCAGTCACACAGAGAGATCAAGTGGCAGGGCACACAGAAGTCAGTGCATTTGCTTAAAGGGGCAAGCGGAATATGTCCATCAGCATCTTTGCTTCATCATGCCAGGAGCTGTGAAAATGCAGAGAAAGAGAGAGACAGGCTTTCTGCAAACTCAGTTCTTTGTGGCAGTGATGTGATCCACTGCATAGACAGGAAGTGACCTGGTGTGAAATTAGGCTCAGGGTCCTTGGGTCATTGGCGGAGCAGAAATTGCATTGCTCAGACGTTGAAAGAAGAAAACAACATGCATAATAACTCAGACCCCAGCATCATAACCTCTGTGATGGTGTCGATGAGGCATTCTAGCTTCTCATGCCTCCAGCTGCACTGAAAAGTGGTGAAAACATTTCTCTTCCTATTTGTTTTTTGATTTACCAATCTTCAATTCAGGGAGATTTGGTTTGGGAAAAAGATGATGGGGTGAATGGGGGAGAAGAATTTCCTTATGTCCTCTTCTTGATCTAGTCTAGAATATCCTTGATTTTCTTTACCTTGTTCTTTTTTTGGGGGGTCTTACTTGGTGATGCACAGGGGTTACTTCTGGCTCATTCACTCAGGAATTACCTGGTGGTGCTTGGGGGACCATATGGGTTGCTGGGAATCGAACCTGGGTCAGCGCCGTGCAAGGCAAACATCCTATCCACTGTGCTATCGCTCCAGCCCCTACCTTGTTATTCTTAATCGAGGTAAATGCTTCTACTCTTCCTGAAAATAATGCCATTTAAAGACAGATTAAGATGGTGCATTGTTGGTCCTCTACCTGGGAAAGGTTAGGATTGCAGAGAGAGGGGGGACTCAAAGCTGTTCTTGGACACTCAAAGTCTAACTTTGTGGACAAATGACTACTATTGATGTTTTTTTTGAAGGTGGAAACCCTGCTTTGTGGCATCATCATCTGCATATTTGGGTAATGAAGTATAAATTGGTAACTTAAGTTTGCTTGGAAAGAAATGATAATATTGAAAGATAGCTTTTTCTTTTCGGATCTTTCTAGACATTCTTTGTCATATTCCCTTCTCCATCTCCACAGATCATTCTGCCCCTCCTGAAGTGCCCACACTGTCTTCCACTTCTCTCCTCAGCTGGCTACCAGCAAGGTGTTGACTGCTCAGAGATTCCTGCTCAGAGGTTCCCTTGTCAGACTTTACAGCTGTCATGATACTTGTTTAAAACTCACTTTGCACACCTTATTTAAATTCTGTTGTGTGAAAGCGTCTCTCCTGGGATGAAGTGGGATTTGTAATATGAAATGCTATAAAAAAAAAAGGCTACCTGTGATCACAAACATCTCTAAAATCAGGACTCTCTGATGAAAGGAAATGAATACTCCCTGTGTTCCAACTGGGACTCTTGACCATGAAAGTGTATCACTAACCACTAGTGCTTTAGTGAGTCATGCAATTGTCCATAATCTTTTGGATTTGGGAATAAATGGGCAAAGTGTGATGTATGTTTTTAATTGAGAAAGAGAGGAAAAAGGGAAAGAGAGGAGAGAGCAAGAGAAAGAGAGAGAGAGAGCATTGAAGTTTAATGAAATTGTGATTTTAGCTGAGATTGACTATTTGGGGAAGAATAGTCTCTCAGTGATGCTGAGAGACTACTCCTCCTGGCACATTGAACTGGTGCTACTTAGGAGATCATGTGGTGCTGGAAATCAACCGTAGGACTCCTGCATGCAAAACACATGTGCTCTAACCCTTTGAGCTGTCACCCAGGCCCTGAGAAAGACTTTTCAACATCTAGAAAGACTTCGTGGTCTCTGTTGCTCAATGATTGAATGTTTGATGCCTTTTCTCAGACCTTCCTCAACAGTCTTGTGAAATTAGCATTATTACATTATTCCATGGGCTGGAGCGATAGTACAGCAGTAGGGCGTTTGCCTTACACGCAGCCAACATGGCCGACCCGAGTTCGATTCCTCCGCCCCTCTCGGAGAGCCCGGCAAGCTACCGAGAGTATCTCGCCCGCATGGCAGAGCCTGGCAAGCTCCCCGTGATGTATTCGGTATGCCAGACACAGTAACAACAAAGTCTCCAATGGAGACGTTACTGGGCCCGCTCGAGCAAATCAACGAACAACGGGAGGGCCTTTACCTTTACCTTTACATTATTCCAGGTTTCTTTCTCCAATATTCATGTTTTCTTATTCATGACTCAATTTTGTTTGTTTGTTTTGGGGTCATACCCAGTGATTCTCAGAAGTGATATGTGCTCCTGGCTCTGTGTTCAAGTGTCAGTCCTGGAAGTGCTCAGGGTGCCACCGGGCTGCTTGGGACAGAACCTGGGTCAGTCCCTTTTGAAAGGCAAACACCTTATCTGCCAAACTCTCTGTGGCCCCTCACTACTCAATTAAAATATTGATTCCAATGCTTTCTGTTGGGATTTATCCATATATTAACCAAAAATTATTCTTTGCTCCTTTCTTCTTTGTTTTTCTGCTCTCAGTTGAAACAGCTCTGATTATCTACTAAGAAGTGAAAAAATGAGAATGTATATTTGAACTCTCAGTATTTAACATAATTTTTCCTAAAAACTTTCTCAGCCATTCCCATTTAGGACTTTACTTTCCTTCTTGATCTTATCAGATGGTTCCATTATACAGTGTTCTACACACTCTTCTGCTTCACATATATCAGCTTTACTGATTTTCAGACTGTTTATCTTCCAACAAAAGGGAATTTTTAGTGCACAATAGGTATGAACCAGAACTAACCCAGGACAACTGGGACATACAATCACCCAGATACAATAGTAGCAAGACCCCCAGTTAGCATCTTATTTTTTGCCTGATTTTTACAGAAGCACACAGACTTAATTTTGTTCCTATATGATTCCTAAATCAAAGCTCTGTCTTCTGTTAATAAATAGAATATTGGCTTTTTCAGAACTCTTCTGGTTTCAATTCCTGAGACATCTCAAGGATATTGGCTTTACCTGCTGGTATTCAAATTCCATCAACTATTTTGAGTGATGTTGAACCCCTGGAATTTCTATAGAGCATCACCCCTCATCTTGGAGTATGTACAAGAGTATAGAAAATAAGGAGTGGGAAAATTCGTAAAGGAAAGTTGGCTTTTGCTGAGATCCATCTTTTCAAAATGTAAGCACTTTTGACAGCAGGCTCTTTTTTCTCCCTCCTTATCTCCCAACCTCTCAATGAACAACAGCAACAACAACAACAATGAAGAGGCCACTCAGAGTTTCTGATTGGTTTTATAATGAGGTCATTATCTAGCCTGATCACATTGTGGAAGCGATGACTTTTCAGGTCATAAACTGCGATGGGGAACTGGAGGTCTTGAAGGGACTCACCTGAACAGTGGTGAACCTTTCATTTATGGACAAAACTCTCCTACCTTCATTGCTGGCTGTTTATTCCAGGAAGAAAGTTCCTATTTGCAAACTCAGCTCTTTGGTACAATTTCTTGAGATGTGAGAAAAGACAAAACAACATTTGCTTGTCTTTTTTTTTTTTCCCAAACAGGGACTTCATGGTAATTTCATTATTGATAATTACAAAGCAAAAGGCACTCAAATGCAAAAATTAATGTCCAATTTGCCTTTTAATGGCCCGAAGCGAATCTGATGGCTATTGCAATCCAATGAAACGACAATTTTCAAAGAGAAAAAACCACCTTGATTAAATTCTTTCTGCCCTTATCCCAGATTGTATGCATCCTGCATTTTCCCTGGTTGTTACCAAATTTGCAGAACCCATTTAAAAAATAAAATAATATTTTATTTCCTAATCACAAGACTAACATTGTTATTACTAGACAATAATCTGGAGTGGCTTAAGTGCTCAGGTTCTGAAACCAGAGCCCCTGGCTACTGCATCATCTGTAACTCTCAGCATCTTAACTTTCCCTTGCCCCTCCTTTCTCATCTATAAAATGACTATAATAATAGAACCTCCCAATATCATGGTGCAAGTGAATGGAGTTAATATGTATTAAGTTCTTAACATAATACTTGCTAAAGGTTCAAAATGGTTCACTACAGGACTGGAGAGAGAGTACAGGGGTTAAAGGACGTGCCTTTATTCTCCCCACTTACACACCATATAGGATGCTTTGAACATCACCTGAGCACTGGGCACTGAACCAGGAGAAAATGCTTACCACTACTGGGTGTGATCCAACACCCAGCATCAAATAGAATGACGATACCTTGAAATAAATTTATATACAACTGTGAAAATATGGAGAAATATAAAAATAATAAAAAAAACAACCCACACATCCACCCAGAACTGAATTACATGGCATCTGGAATATTTTCATTTTGTTTGTTTTGTTTGTTTATCATCTGTATTATACAATGAACAGGGCTGTGTACCTTTTTTTTTCAACTAAAAGAAAACAACTAAAAGTTGTTATTGTAGTATTTTGTACACCATTAGAATTGTTTTTATACTATTTTTCCTACATAAAATGCTAAAGTAAGAATTTCTCTTAAATGATGTATTCCTTGGTATTTAATTTCTGTAGTTATTGAGACAAACTATATTTTTCATATTTTCTCTCTTTTGATGCTAAAGGAAGGTGCTGTGTAAGATTTAGGCCTGAAAGTTTAGCTTAGAATGTATGGAACAATTGGGACAACAGAGAAGAATAATTGGGAAGATGGAAATAAATAATATCTATCTCATAATAGTGCTATGAGGATTAAATTAAACGACTGGCATGTAATGTGCTTAGGTTGCTTGATATTTAATAGATTTCAATTATCATTGCTATTAATACTTTTGTTATTGCTTTAGAGAATATATTTTAAATACCTCTAAATTAATAAACAAAAGAAAATTTAAACATTTGGATGTGCCTCATTCTGATTTAGTTGAAACTTCTGAAGAGAGCATGGGCATCAGGCTTGAAATTTCCTGATTATTTCAATCCTTGTTTTCAATAAATATTTCAACCCTTTTTTATTTATTTTCCATTGTGTAGGGTTATGATGGAGGAAGGACCCTGGGCACAAAGGAGTACACAATCCAGAGTCCCTGGACCAGCTCTGGTTCAGTGGAACCTGGGATACCTCTGGTTCCTGATAGGCCAGCACTCCATATTCCAGTCTTCTCTTTTCTCTTGCTCATTTATGTGCCTCCCTGGATTTCTCATCTTACTCCCTATTAAGCTCTCTCCTCATGGTTAACTAAGAATGTACCAGAAATGGATTTACGAACTATTCAATTATCCCCATTATCTTGCTCTGTTGCTATCAAACGGAGCCAAACGTTTCCTCGCTCTCAGCAAGATACCAGGTCCAGTTTCACTTAGCTGTGTGTGACATTCAAAAGTGTCTCTACATGAAAAGATCAGCACTAAGCCTATTGCCTAGGCTAAATCTGAACCTTACACTGACCTTATTTTCCCGTCTCTGTAGCTGAGTCCAAACCCAGCAGTAGAAGTGAGCCTAAGAAAAGCTAAATAAGAACATTATTTGTGGGATGCCTAATCTTCAGATGAAGTTAGGTAAATATTAAAAATATTAAAGTGCAGAATTTATACATCAAACTCATTGGAAGAGAGGATAAAATATTCACTCTATATACATATACATGTATATATATATTTTTTTTTCTTTCCCTTCCCCTGCCCCTACTTCCTTTCAGCCCAAAGATGTAGGGTCATCTCTGGCACTCTCAAATGGGAAGAGAAGAGGCAAAAATCTCGTTTCTAAACCATTATGAAGAGCAATAATGGAAGTGGAATACCATGAGTCATTTTAACTTGAGGCACAAAAAATTTTTTTTAGATGTTCCATTGCTACAAAGACTTTCTAAAAATTACAAAAGATATTATTTTCCAGGTCGATAAAGACAATAATAATATTACTGAATGTATAGAGATGGGACTACGTGGTCAAATTGGTTTGTTACATGTGATCATTCATTCCTTTGTGTTAGAGTATACATTAAGGTGCATTAACAAGTCTGCGAAAAAAAATTCTGCAAAACCGTCTTTGCCTACATAGACAAAGTTTATTTACCATGAACTACTATTTTGTCCCCACCTCTTTTCCACTCCTATTCCCCTCTGTCTTCTCTGTATCTCTTCTTTCTCCTCTTCCTTTATGCTCTGACTGCAAACCTAGTTCTCTGCTATGAAGCAGTAAATTATAAAGACTTGCTCTAGGCCCCCTAGCTGCTTCCCCTGTGATCAATTATGCCCTGGCCACCAGCAGTCTATTGCTTGTCTCTTTAGCTTGTATCCGCTTACTTCTAGATACGTTACTCCACTGAAGACATCCTGTTAGACCTGTCATGGAACGCTGATGTGAATCAGACATGCCATGAGGCGCATATAGTCTAAGGAGACAAGATAAGACATGTACATGATTCTCAAATAGTCAAGGGAGAAAAATGATACATCTCATTTGAGAATAGTAGATAAAGGGCTACACGTGTTCACATGAGGCCATAGACACCTTCTGCCTTTTTCTCTCCTAGTGATAGAGCTAAGAGAAATACATACTTGCGTTTAACAGGCATAGGAAAGACTGAAACTTTAAAAAACCCTCATGTTATTTGTTTATAATAAATTAAAGTATAATATAATGTAATCGATCTCATTCCTACTTTGGACAAACTGGCAGGCTACCGAATGTAACCTGCCCACACGGCAGAGTCTGGCAAACTCCCCGTGGCGTACCCAATATGCCAAATACCAGTAACAATGATGGGTCTCATTCTCCTAACCCTGAAAGAGCCTTGAATATGGCACTTTTAAAAAAATCTCAGGGCTGGGACGAAGGAGACATTACTGGGGCCTGCTCGAGGCAATCAACGAACAACAGGATGGTCGTGATCGTGATCTTGATAATGTAATCAGTAGGCCAGGAGTAAGTTTTCTTCTAATTTTTAAATATTGTTGTTCTGTTGTTTATAGAGTAGGTAGAAGTTCCTCCATGTAGCTGAGGATTGCCAGATCTATATATTAAATATTTCCTTCTTTCCTTTCTATTATTGTTATGATTTTTGTGTATAATGCAATTGGTTGGTTGCATTGCTTGCTGGGGGGCTTTAGAATGCTCATGCATTCTTTAGTTGCAGTGCTCACCAGGGCTTGTACTCATGATTGTGGTGCTCACCTACTGGATTATGATTACAAATGTTTTGCAACACAACACAAATGGCATTGATTCCTGTATCTCACTCATCATCTGGGGGCTGTGCCAGAGAATCAAAAATCTGATCTTAAATCCCACCCCAGGGAGTTCCTTTTAACTGTATTTCTACTCAAAACCAGGAGAACTCTGTCCCTTCTCTCCCTCTCACCCTTCCTGTATCAGTCATCTGCTTGTTCTTCACACTCTTATCAGTTTGGGCTTTTCTAGTAAGTCATCGATTTCTTCTCCTTTTCTTTAGTTTTTTTTTCTTCATCTTGCTTTTCTTTCACACTTACTGTGTGTGATTTTTGTGCTTTTATTATGACTAGCATAGCATCTTCTTTAACTCCAACCTCCTCCCCACCCAAAAAAATCAATATGATATAGCTACATTCATTTGTTTGGGGCTGGAGCGATAGCACAGTGGGTAGGGCATTCGCCTTACAAGCGGCCAACATGGCCGACCCAAGTTCGATTCCTCCGCCCTCTCAGAGAGCCCGGCAAGCTATTGAGAGTATCTCACCCGCACGGCAGAGCCTGGCAAGCTCCCCGTGATGTATTCGATATGCCAGACACAGTAACAACAAAGTCTCCAATGGAGACGTTACTGGGCCCGCTCGAGCAAATCAACGATCAACGGAAGGGCCTTTACCTTTACCTTACCTTTACATTCATTATATTATATTTAGAAGGAAAAATTGGGGCCACATGAAATTGTACAGATGACCGGCCTTGCCTTGCTCTTGGCTGATGTGCTCGTTCAATCCCAGCACCACCTTTGCTTCCCAAGTGCCACTAGGAGTGATCTCTGAATGCAAAGTCATGAGTAAGCACTGAGAACTGCTGGGTTTGGTCTCAAACAAAAACTAAGAAAGAAAGTTAGAGGCAGAGGCTTTCCAGTGACTTAGCTATGTATAAACAGGAGGATTGGAAAAAGCAAATCTCACATCTATGTCTCTCTGCTTCAATTAGGTGTTCGCACAAAACTCTAGTGCATGCCTTTGAATTTGGTGGGACTTCATGGGTGGCTTATGTGAGGCAGGTAGAAGAGAGATGGTCTCAATATCTCTGATCCTTCTCTGCCACCCAACTGCGATGGCTAGGACTGATAAAGTCTGCAATAAAACCCTGCACGGAGTCAGTTCTAGGCCTTACCCAGGGTTTGGGGACCTTGTTTTATCTTGCAGGGAGGAATATCAGGAGTATACAAGCAGTGAAGTAAACCCAGATTTTATTTGGAGGGTTTAAGAAGGGGAAGGAGGTAGAGAAAATGGGAGAGTAATGTGCGTAAGGGAGAATTCAGGCTTCTCCAGAGATGGAGATTGCCCCTACACATACATTCCAGCATGAGATACGGAAGCATCACTGTCACTGTCCTCCCGTTGTTCATCGATTTGCTCAAGTGGGCTCAGTAACATTGTGAGACTTGTTACTGTGTTTGGCATATCGAATATGTCACAGGTAGCTTCCCAGGTTTTGCTGTGCGGGCGAGATAATCTTGGTAGCTTGCCCGGCTCTCCGAGAGGGGTGGAGAAATTGAACTCGGGTCAGCCTTGTTGGCCACGTGCAAAGCAAATGCCCTACCTGCTGTGCTATCGCTCCAGTCCATACAGAAGCATAGAAGTACACATATCAAGAGCGGAGACCTCAGTGACTCATGCCTGGGCACTATGTGTGTTTGGCCACCCAACTGGCTAGGACTGATAAAGTCTGCAATAAAACCTTGCATGGAATCAGTTCTAGGCCTTACTCAGGGCACAAGCAGCGTATGGGCTCGGGCAGCATATGTGCACCCTTTTTTTTTTCTTCAAGGTGGTTTTTATTGTTTTTTTTTTTCCCCCTAAGGTGTCCCAAGTAGGGATTTCCAACTTGGTAAGAGTCTGTTGCTAGGGTGGTTGCCAAGGGGGTGGAGCTAGGAGAGGTTGATGGTCTCCTTTTTTTTTTTTTTTCACCTTTATTTTATTTTATTTTTTTTAAAGTTGTAGATTTACAATTTTTTGTGCTTTGGTTTCAATTATACAATGATCAGATACCCATCCCTCCACCAGTGCCCATTTTCCACCACCATGGATAATATCCCTCCCACCCCCATTTTATTTCCTGAAGTAGCGTTTTGTAGTTTTCTTTGGTAGGAAGGAAAGGTAGGTAGGAAAGGAAGAAATCAAGCTCTCACTATTCGCAGATGATATGATACTCTACTTAGAGAACCCAATAACTTCCACCAAAAAACTCTTAGAAACAATAGACTCGTATAGTAAAGTTGCAGGTTATAAAATCAATACCCAAAAGTCCATGGCTTTCCTATACGCAAACAGTGAGAGAGAAGAAAGCAACATGAAAAAAACAATCCCATTCACAATTGTGCCCCAGAAAATCAAGTACCTAGGAATCAGCTTAACTAAGGAAGTAAAGGACCTGTACAAAGAAAACTACAAAACGCTACTTCAGGAAATAAAAGATGGTCTCCTTTTAAATTCCTTTCTGGCCTTTGATCCTGCTGGAGCTTTTTGGAGTCTATAACCGCTGCCAGGTGAGGGGTTTAACAGGTCTTAGTTCCTATGATCACAAGATGGGTGATTTACAGCCTTGGGCTATTCGAGTTATTACTTCGCAGAAATTCCATTTTCATGGGGGCCCTTCTTGCCTGCATCACCTTGAGCATTTGGTATCTTGGAAGTTTCTGCACTGATTGTGGAGAAAGTTAGAGGACAAAATTCTGCCTATCTATAATCTCGCTCCTGTCTTGGATGATGACACTTTAAATTTAAAACCATGAAGATGGGCAGCCTTATGAAAAATACAAAATAACAGTGGCCAGATGTCACTTTATTATAAGATATGCTCAAGTGTCTACTGAGATGTAGGACAAACACCCACACACCTACTACTCTCTGGTGAAAAAAAAAAACTCGGTAAAAGAAACTATTTCTTATTGGCTGGCAGTGTGACAAACACAAAAGAAAAAAAAAACTTATATATGGAAGAGTAAGAGAAAGATCAACCCAACTGTTGATTAAGTTAAATTTGAGAGGCAACTATATTCGAGAAGAAAATTATACCCCAAAGTGCACTCATCATGTAGTCCTTTGATTTTATTGATTTGGTTTATGACCCCTAGAGTAGACTTCTAATTGTCAGAGTGCCATTGCCTAATATAAACTGTCTCTTTGTGTGAACTTACCTCTATCTGTGGGCCTCATGGGATAAGCAATGTAGTAAAGGAAGGAAATTCTAGAAAAAAATAAGAATTTCTATTCTAAATTAAAGGTGTGCATTTTTGAGAAATTGCCACTTATTGGCAAATATTTTTAAACTTAAACAGAAATAGATGTTTGAAATGTCTCATGTGGGGCAATATGACTAGATTTCCATTAAAACTTGTTATTTTCATTAAGAAAATAAAAGCTCAAGCAGGTGGCTGAGAGACAGTACAGGAGGGGAGGTGCTTGCCTTGCATGCAGGTAGTCTAGACCATTCTCTATATCACATATGGTCATCTGAGTTCTTACAGGAGTGATCTTCGAGTGCAGAATCATAAATAAGTTCTGAGTACAGCCCGGTGTACTCCAAAATATGTTTTTTAAAAAAGATATGAAATAAATAGTTTGACTAATTCGAGAATTAGGTAAATATAATATTTAGATCATAGATCTACACTCAGCTTTTAGTAATCAAGTTTTAAAATCAAATTCTTTTGGAGGGTGGGGGAGAGCTTTTTAACTTTTTTTTGTTGTTCAGGGGTAAACCCAGCAGTGCTCAGGGTTTACTCCTGGGTCTGTGTTCAGGAATCACTCCTGGGGGTACTTAGGGGACAATACAGGTTGCCAGGGATTTTCAGCTACATGCAAAGCAATTTACCCTGTCTGCTGTACTATCTCTCCAACCCCTCATTTATGCTTTTACTTTAGTTATTCTTTTCATAACTACTTGCATATTTTGGTAATTGACAATTATTTAGTATAGTTATCTTTTAAATTGGTTATAATTAATTATAAGGCTTAAATATTATGGAATATATGTCAAATTATAGTAGAAAGTGATTATGATACTTCTATCTATGAGCATCTGTTGTGTTTGGAGAGAGAGACATAAACATACACATAGAGGGAGAGGGTGAGAGAGAGAGACAGAGAGAGACAGAGATAGAAACAGAGGATGTCAACATTGTTATTAGCGGGATATGACTAGACATTTAGCATAGTCTATTTCAAATGACCTTGCAAACTAGACTTGCTATGTGCACCTTTTACTGCCTTACATTTCCAAAACAAAAATCTTGATTGGAATACCTAAACATTCAATATGTCTCAACAATATTATGTAAGGTGTCTCTATGTGCCAGGTTCAAGCCTAGGTATAACTATTTAGAAATGTATCAACGGGAAATACATAAACAAAGGTCTCCATTCTTGTTAAGTGAAAAGAGATGAAAAAAAAACAATACTCAGAAGTAAATTATATAGTTTTGAGTGAATGAGTAAGTGGTCTAGAAAAAGAAAATGTAGGACCAGTTATAGGGGAAAATGGTGCTCAGCAGAGAGAATGAACAGGAACATATATGGTTGATTTAGAGAGCATGAAAAAGAGAAGACAGAATTGAGGATAAAGAAAGAATAAAGATACAGAGATTATATAAAGTTTTGCAGGCCATTAAGAGGACTGTTCTTTTATCTTAAGTGGAATAGGGAGCCTGTTTGGGTTTTTATTAGAGGTCTTGATTAGACTTTATATTATAATTATTCTCATTAAAAATACTTGTGAAAGGGCAATGGTGAAATGTGTGATATATGTTAAAATTTTTGTTATAATAATTATATAGTTTTAGAAGTAAAAGGGAAGAATGAAGTGAGACATGAAGTTGCCTTCCAAAATTTCAACTTCTTATATCCCTGTTTGAACACAAGTGGTTCCCTTTAACGATATCTCAATCACTTATTTTTTAATTTATTGTTCCAATATGGTGTTTCCACCAGAGCACATGTGTGAGACCCTGTGCTGGTCACTCACAGTAAAATTGAGAAAGAAACACGTTTACTTTCACTCAGAGAGCTTATGTTAAGACAGGGTTGACAATTGAAAGTGTTCTGTTTTCTGCATGACCTGAGATCCCTATTTTCTATCCTCATTTCTCAAGGACTATCTTCCTCAGCATTTGACATTTTCAAAACAAATCAAATCTGCTTTTATTTCTTTTTTTTTTACAAAACAGATTAATTTGGTTATACTCTTCTTTACTAACACACCTTATTCTTACCCTCATTCTTTTGCATCAAGAAGATCATATTGATTGCGATATTTCTTATCCCCCCTCAAATTCCCCAGCAATGTGCTTATCTTGGCTGGAAAAATTCTAATGTATTGCTAAGGTGAATTTCTTCCCCTTTGTTGTTTATCTGTTGAACAGGAAATGATCATATACTCAGTGTGGTGTGCAACACTGAGTTCTAGTCCTCACGCCCTTGTATGTGATACTTGTACCCAGTCTCCATTTTCATATGTGCCAAAGGTCACACATTTGGTTGCAGAGCTCACACCTTTAGTTGCCAGTGTGCTGGAGACCACACACTTAGTTGTAGCACTGAAGAGTCGAAAGAGCAGATTTCCTGGGATCTCAATTGGGCCTGCTGATTGGTGTGAGAGCTCCAACTCTCAATCTGAAATTCTTCATTCACACTGATGAGGCATTCTATCACTGAACTGCATCACTGAACTTTCTCTGGGTCCCCATGAAGTAAGCTTTAAAAGAGAGTCTTCCTTATTACATTGGGCGTTTCCAAAGGACAAAGCACCTTGATTCATCACCTTTGCAGCTCCAGGCCATTCACACAATAGCTGTCTGTGTATTTTAGTGATAAGAGGAGATGTTTGTGGAATTAAAAATGTATTAAGTGACTCAGGAATGTGTTGGTTAAAGCAATTAGAGAGCAGAAGACAGTCTATAATCAAGCTTTGAAATGCTGCAAATTGTAAAACTAGAGGGAGGAGACCGCCTGTCCTGGAAGTTTAAGGAAGATTGGGTGGTAGTTTGGGATGTATAAGTTTCGTGAAAAACAGCAAAGAAAAGCCTTTGCATTTGATTTGTCAGTAGCCATACTAAAGGGTGGCTGAGGCTGAGCATCCAGTTGGTAAGAATTTTTCGTCACTCTGCAGAGGGAGAATTGCTCTCAGTTGATTTGATCAGACTTTCTCCAGCATACCCTAAAACAGGAGACTCTGATTTCTGATTGCTTTTCTGTGTGGCCTGTAAGTCAGGGTTTGAATAGTGTTTTGTCTGAGTAGAAGAATTCAGCTGTGACTTTGACTAAGTGGAAAATTTTCAGTAACTAGCAGGACAAGATCTCTGCTTTTTTCACGCTCACTGGGATGCCTGGCTGTTAAGGTAGCAAAGCAATCATTCACCATCTTAGACAAATTTTGCTGTGAATCTTCATATCAGTTAGCATACCTAGACAATGTTCTAATTTTTATTTAATGGTACATTTTGCCAGTGATATTAAGTTCATTGCTTGGTGTATAAACATGATCATGTAAGTTTAACATAATCAAATCTGTTATGCAACTACCCTTTTAGGGTGTTACTACTCGGTGCCAGCAAGAGGTAATCCTTTGCAAACAAATCATTTCAAATCATGTTACTAGAAGTATAGACAGTAGACATAGTTCATGAAACTTTCTAACTCTATTCTAATTCATTGATTGATTCCTGCCTTTTTTACATAATCACTAAACTAAGTTATCATGGAACTCAAGGATATTTGAGTTTGAATATTGTTGCATTAGTTCCACCCTGATCAATGTGTATCTCTATTATTTAATCAAAGCGTTTGACCTCATTCTTCTGCTTTGAAATGGAAATATTGCTTAGAATTTTTTGACCTGCCCTCTGGGAAGATCAAGTGAGATAATGAGTAGAAAATACTTTATAAAGGACATACAAGACACAGAGCGATTATTAATTGTGACTACATTTTTTTTTGGGGGGGGCACTCTTGACAGTACTCAGGGCTTACTTCTCACTATTTGGAAATCATTCATGGATGGACTCAGGGTACCACATGTGGTGCTGGAACAAGCAATCTACCTCCTGCACTATTTTTTCTGCCCCAGCTACACTTTCACATTTATTGCTGTGAATATACCATCATATTATCAAATATTAGATTATAGTTATGATTATAACAATATATCACTGTCTCTGTCACTGTCCTCCCATTGTTCATCAGTTTGCTCGAGCAGGCCCAGTAATGTCTTCATTGTGACAATTGTTACTGTGTTAGGCATATTGAATACATCACGGGTAGCATGCCAGGCTTTGCTGTGCGGGTGAGATACTCTCGGTAGCTTGCTGGGCTCTCTGAGAGGGGCGGAGGAATCGAACCTGGCTCGGCCAGGCTGGCTGCGCACAAGGCAAACGTTCTACCACTGAGCTATCCTTCCAGCCCAATCATGGCATAACAGTGCAAATTCTTTAGATCTTAAATTTCCTAAGTATTTTTTTTTATTCATCATATATAGGCAATTTGGTAAATAAGCATAAAAATGGTTACTATAAATTGAGATAAAATGATATCTATTCCATTCTGTTATCATTAAGTAAAACAAGTATGCATCTACCGTACTGTTTGGCATATCGTAAAGAATCAATTCATAACAATTAATATTATTTGTGACAAACGCCCTACCCATTGTGCTATCGCTCCAGCCCATAACAGTATACATCATTATTATATAAGTCTTTAAATACAGACAACCCTGTCTTCTTCATAAATATAGTTTCATGCATAAAAACAGAAAATAATAATATATACAACAAATGCAACTGTACAATCATGCCCTCTTTAGAATTATCATGAATAATAGATACCCTTAACTTTCTATCAGAAGATAAATTTATAATTTCTTTATTATTCCAAAATAAGTCACTTATTTGTGGTTTAAATAACAACCATGAGATAAGGGATTCTAAATTGGCTTCTTGTATTCAGTTGTATTTTTATCAGTGAAACAGGTTATTTGTCAAGGCAACAAAAGTAAAAATAGTTTTACATCATATGCTTGCCATATTTCATTTATGCATGAGTTAAAGGATAAATTTTGGTTTGTATTTTTCACATACTACATGACATCAGTCTTGTTAGTGGCATCTGTGACTAAAGAATTCTGAATATCATAAAGTATTTATTTTTTTTAATAGTGTGCTAACACCAAGATCACCTCTAATCTTCCCATCAATATTTTTGGGTAAGCATTATTGCTTTTTTATACTTTTCTTACCTTTTTCTTATTGCAGTGACTTGAGAGGAATCATATCCATGCTTGATCATGGGACTCATTTGCCTTATTTTGATGCTCATATACACTTAGTCAAGGTGCAGGCTTGGGGTCATACATGTTTCTTATTTGTTGTTCTTGCACTCAAGTTCAAAAGGGGTTGCCTGCATTTAGCTGTAATATTGGTACCCATTCTAGTCGTATAGCTTTCTAATAGTTGCTTTGATACTTAACCCATGAATGCCACGGCCATACTTTTTGTCAGGGTGCTGGTACATCTTTTAGTTGTGTTGCTCGTCAAGGTCTTCATACTTGAGGTGAGGTGCTCACAATGCCTGGCTGTGTACTAGTGCTTGCATGCTCCTTTGTGGAAACTTTTTTCCCACACTCTTAAATAGACTGGACTTTTCTCATTGCATGTGGGTGACATTGAGTATGGAACCCCGGGCCCTAAGCTTGCAAATCATGTACTTCTGCCACTGAACAACTCCCCAGAGACCCTCTTGTCTTTGTCTTGAGGATGATAGTGTTGAAAAGAGGAGGTGTTGGGGAAAAAAGCAACATGAATCAGGTTTGAGTTTCTGAGTAAATTTGAGTTTCTGAATTTTAATTAGGGTTCTCTAGCTCCTGTACCTAAGTTTAAAATGACAGTACCTTATTGACTCCCAGCTGAAAGAGATATAACATGTTTTCTTACTGTATGCATCCCCTAAATGGGTTGATTTAGAAATACCTGTGCTCAGATTTCCCATCTTGAACAACTGAACCAACAAAGACCTTGGCATAGAGCATTGGCAGAGATAGTTTCTATTTTTGCTGTATTTCACTTTCTGTAGCTCCTTCACTTTTTCATCTTTTTATGGGACTTGGCAGATACTCTATAAGTTCAATTATTTGGAGTTCTGTTGGGTCCACCAAAGCTTCAGTTTCATAATTAATAGATCTTTTTAGAGAAAGTGATACTGCTAATTGTACACCCTAGATGACTGGTTAAAGAACACCTAGGATAATTAAAGGCAAACATATATGCAAACTTTTTTTAAAGACAGGTTTAAAATTTTTCTTTTGGCTTTGTGGTGGGGGGGGAGGCACACCCGGCGATGCTTAGGGGTTACTCCTGGCTCTGCACTCAGGAGTTACTCCTGGCGCTCCTTGCGGGACCATATGGGATGTCAGGGATTGAACCCAGGTTGGCCACATGCAAGTCAAACGCCCTATCCGCTATACTATCACTCCAGCCCACATATGCAAAATGAAGAATTAGCAAGGATCGGAATTTTTTTTGTTTGTTTTGAGTTTTTTGGTAAATTTTTAAAATTATTTTTTGTGCCATTAAAGCTTAGTCATTGTTTCCGTTTTAATTTTAACATTTGTTAAAATATATTACATAAATATCAAGGCTCAATTCTGTAAGACACCCCAGATAGAATAGAGTACCAGATATGCAAGTTCCTTGGCCCTGATTGAGTTTGCACACTGATATAGAAAATAGGAAAGAGCTGTAAGTCAGATAAATGATTGCAGTTGTTACAACTGCTACAAAGAAAATGCCCATATAGGGTATTGGTTTCCTAGGGTGGATAATAAACTACCACAAACTGGATGACTGAGAACAACAAAATTTTATTGTCTCATAGCTCTGGAGGCTACATGCCATAGTTCAGGTGCCAGCAGGCCATGCTCTCTTTGCACTAGGAAATAATCCCTCCTTGCCACTTCTAAAGTCTGTTGTTCTTGATGTTCCTTGGCCAGGAGATACATGTGTTCATTTTCATAACTATCTTCTCCCTGTTTTTCTTTATTTAATCTTCCATCTCTGCATATATATCACTGTCAAAATTTTCATCCCTCCTGGGGATGGTGGTGGTGGTTGGGGGGAGGGGAGCTCTTAAGCAGTGCTTCAGGGGGGTGAAGATTGCTCCTTGTAATACTGGCCAATCTGGCCAGATGGTCTAATAGTAGGACCTAGTAATGAGAACTGGTTCAGGTCCAGTATTGCTGTGGCAATACACTGGGACCACACATCTGGTGCTGTTCAGGAGCTATGTGGTGCCAGGGGACCTTGAACATACAGTTCATGCCTGCTAACCTTTTGAGCTATCACCTAAGCCTCCAGATTGCCCCCGATTATAAGAATTCTACTTATTTCTGTTAAAGTCTGTCCTCAGCACTTAATTTGTATTTGATGATCTGTATAAAGATTTGTTTTTGCTTGAAACCTTACCATTATCAATTTTGTAAATCTTACTGCCTAAAATAAAATTAAAAATTGTTTTTTTAAACAATTCTATTTCTTTGTAAGGTTGCTTCTTAGTTGCTTTCCATTTTTTTCTATTAAGTCAGTAATCAATTTTAGGGCCTTAAAAGTATGATTATTTTATATAATATATTATAGAAATACATTGATGGCTTTAGGATATAACTACTACAAATGGGTAATTCTTTTGTATCAGGAACAATGGGAACTACCTTAGTGCATGATCTGATTACATTAAGATGTCTAGAATAGAAAAGTGGCTATATACATGGGTCACCATATGGTTCTACTTATTAGCAAAATTTTTATTCATAGATTTTTGTCTGCCTTCGAAGTTCTTATATCTGAATCTGTTAAAGTCAAGTTTAATGCCAAGCTTCTGCAAAATGTAATTGTATGCATCAGGCAAACTATTAACATGGAGAAAACAGACTTTAAGCCTGTAAAAATGTTTTAAAAAAATACTTTAAGACTTTAAGGATGACAAAAAAAATTGTCATCACAGACATCCTATCTAAATGGTATCTTGCACATCTTGCATTAAAATTCTCTCTTCTTAATTTTTTGCCTATATTTTGAAAATATAAGGTGAGCCAAAGTTTCAGTCAGAAGAGTAAATTCATAGGTAAACTCCCAATTTGGATTGTGTGTTCAAATCAGTAAATCATGGTTTGATTTCTATCAAAAAAATCTGAATCTCCTCTTTCCCTTCCCTTTCTCCATAGATGGTGCAATGTCTGGGGGCTTCACACCCCTGGAGAGTATTCTGGATATGACGTCTTTTTTTGTGGCATCAGGGATTACAGAAGTAGGGATTCCAGGGTTTCACTCAGTCTATGAGCATTGCTGGGTAAGAACTCACAGCTTCGCCCCTGTTAAGCAGGCATTGTATTACTGAAGCACATCCCTGAGTCCAGTCTGTTCTTTTCACTATAAAATTTTGTTAGAAATCTAAACTGAAAAGTCCAATTTAGCCTTTCTGAAAATAAACGTTGAGGAATAAATATAGATGTAAAGATTCTGGATAAAAGGAATTTTGATCCACTTTCTCACTATACATTTTGTGCCTCCCCCACATTTGAAGTGGGTAGAGTTTATTAACATGTAAAAAGTTCTTACAAGTCCTTTAAGAGAGGCCTTCTCTTCATTTTGACATGCAGCCCTATCCTCCACATGGAATTTGTCATCACAGACATCCTTTCTAAGTGGTATCTTGCACATCTTGCATTAAAATGCTCTCTTATTTTTTGCTCATGTTTTGAAAAGATGAGGTGAGCCAAAGTTTTAGAGTCAGAAGAGTAAATTCGTAGGTAAACTCCCAATTTAAAGCTAAAGTGTCTCCTTTCCTATACCTTAGATCTCTAATTTCTTGGAAACAAACATCCTTACAAATAGATACTGGAGTTCCTATGGCATCCATTGAACCCTGAGCATTAGTGTATTCTCATACCTAGAGGTATTTCTGCAATAGCCTCCATACTCTGTTATCCTCTTTTTTTTCCTTTTTTGGTCACACCTGGTGATGCACAGGGGTTACTCCTGGTTTTGCACTCAGGAGTTACTCCTGGCGGTGCTCAGGGGACCATATGGGATGCTGAGAATTGAACCTGGGTCATCCGCATGCAAGGTAAATGCCCTACCAACTGTGCTATCTCTCCAGCCCGTTATCCTCTTTCTTATATCCTCCTTCTTTCTTCTCTCCTTATTTCTACTGTTCTTCTCTCATCCTCTCTGTGGTTTCATCATGAACCATATGCTCCCCTGAGTTTCCGGTGCAATAAGTAGCTTACTTTCACCAAAGATGTAATTTTAAGACCTTGATTTAAAATAGGCAGTGCAGATGTTTTTCACTGAGGGAGTCCTTTAAAGCATCTCCTTGGGTGCACAAGGTTCTCTGCTTTTGTGTTTACCACTGTAACAGAGTTAGCATCCAAATTAATGTGCGGCTATGACTCCCCTGGAACAAAGCAGGGATTGTGTGATGACTCATTAGATAAACTGTTTTTACTTCCTTTTAACAATTCATATGTGTGTGTTGGGCTACAGGAGGAGATGCACAAATATTCATAAGCAAGAACCCACACACATGCACTGCCGTGTTAGGTAGAATTCAACACTGTCGTCAGTCAAAAATGGGACTCTGTGTTTAATAATGCCTCCCAGTTAGTTTTTAACTGGCATTTTTCTCAAAGCAGTTTGTTATTGGAAGGTGGTGTTAGCATAACTCGTGGATCCTTTACACAAAAGAAATTAAATGTGTCTCATAACTAAAAGTCTAACATTAGCTTGTGTCTGCAAAAAGGAAGGACGATTAGAAAGTTCCCAAATTAACATTCTAATAATATAGCAGTAATCAAAGCTAACCAGGGCTTTGTTGGAAGCAAAATGATCTAACTTTATATATAATTAATGCCTATAAGGAAATGGTATGTGCTGTGAATTTTACCACTGATTTTGCAGTTTCTTCTACTTTTTTTTTGTTTTTTATTTTGAGGGAAATTTGACTTGGTCAAGAGTCACAAGGTAAGATACAGAATAGACATCACAGATGATACCTCCTCACGTGAAAATGTAAACAACCTAAAATATGTACCTATTTTCCAAATATAAATACAGCAATGTACAGGCTTTATTAGATCAAACTATTACCTTGAAACATTCATATATGTGCTGTATATATACATATATGCATGTATTGATATACTTAATAAAATGCAAAATATGTACACCTGTAAGGTGAAATATTGAAAGTATTTAAGCACATTTATCTCAGATTATCTTTGTATCTCAGAGGTTAATATCCCCCATCTTACAAATATTCATTCTTCAAACACTACCTTATATACTCTAAAGAAGCCAATTCACTAGACATAGTGTTTAAGTAATACTGTATTCTCTCTTGACAGAATATCAACCTTGTAGAATATTGAAAATGGTCACAAGTTACTTAAAAATGATCTAGTTAATAGAAATTGTGAACTTTTTAATCAATCTGTCAAACTGTCCTCCCATTGTTCATTGATTTTTCTTGAGCGGGCCCAGTAACATCTCCATTTTGAGACTTCTTGTTACTGTGTTTGGCATATCAAATACATCATGGGTAGCTAGCCAGGCTTTGCCATGCAGGCGAGATACTCTCAGTAGCTTGCTGGACTCTCCAAAAGGGGTGGAGGAATCGAACCCGGCTCAGCTGGGCTGGCTGAGCACAAGGCAAACTCCCCACCACTGTGCTAATGGGTATACAATATATATGATATGCTGTATATTAGGGTCTACATTATATTAAGTTCATGTTGCTCCCCAAAACAAAATCTCAAGATTATACATCCTTAGTAGCTTTTTTGCCAATATACATTTATATAATTTCATTTAAAAATATATATTTTTATAAATGCATATCAGTCCATGGGTGTGCATTCCCAGTGGTTTTTATAGATATATTTAAATGCTCCGTTGCAAGTCTGTTTTGTTCAGGAGCATTGCCTGTGTGGATCCAACATGCAGCTCATTGTTAGAGCATATGCCTTATATGTAGGAGGTCCTGGGTTCAATTTATGACACTCCACCTCTAAACATGCAGTGAATTGCTCTGGCAAAAATTAAAAAAAGAAAAACTGAAGTAACTGTGAGACCTGGGGTGACTCCTGTCTATGTCCTTATGTGAGGTGACGTGAAGGTGGTGGCTTTTAATTAAATTGGAACTGCTGTGTCACAGCACCACTGATTTCATTTTGCCTACCTGCCTGGCTCAGGAATGATAGATTTAAGAGATGTAATTAACAGAAAATTAAAGGTTCTCCTTCCTTCTCAGTTATGTAAAGGATCCCTTGCGCCTTTCCTCACCCAGTCTGACTTCTCAGCTTGTGTGGCGTCTTTTAAGTTTCCTTTTCACACCACAGGAGCTAGTGGCATTCATTAGCCAAGCAGGGCTGTGATCGTTAACTCTGACAGGAGGTTTCTTTTCCCCGTTGGATCCTTTACAGAGCAGAAGCTTTTAGCGGAGTAGAAGAAGGTGGGAGACTTTTCCCACTCTGAGCCCAGCTTTGATGAGCTCAGAGGCAATCCTTTGCATCTTGGGGAGATTTTCAGGGTCCATTCCTTCTATTCATGTGGGAGGCCACACAGATGTGACATTGTCAATGGGAAAGCCCCACTCTTGGTGGTCTCTTATTGGTGGCACAGGAAGAATCAACCTCAGGTAGAGGGCGCATGAAAGTTGATGCATGCCTCCAAGCCAAGATGGACTGTTCAGTAGAAGACCTCAGTGGCCAGAGGCATATACAAAGTTATATGCTGCTGGGAACCAAGTTCAAACCCCATAACCACGTGGACCTTTGAGTAATACCAATGGCCCTGAAGACCCCTGAATACTGTGGGTCTGTCACCAGGAGTCCCTGATCCTACAAGGTCCGAGAAGCTCTGTTTCTTCCAAGCAGTCCACTCAGCACTGTTTTTGGAGCCCCCGAATGGAAACACTCAAGTGGGAGAATCCAATCCACAGGGTAGCAATCTTAGGTTCCTAAGATGATGGTACTGCAGGGAGATTTCATGTCTTAGGGGGAATCTCTCTAGTGGTGCTCAGAAGGCTGTGGTGCCAGATACCTCCAAAGCTGAGCCCTGTGAAGCCTGGGAACCAGGAGTTCAACAATACCATCTCTCCACCCAATGTAGAGTAGTTATAGCTCTCTGGTTTCTGGTCTGTCTATGAAATGGGACTCAGTTTGGCACCATTTCATTCTATGAGTATCAGAATCTACAGAAGAATGAGGAAGCCAGGGGAGAAAGACCCAGTTGGTTCATTTTCCACCTGGAGGGTGGGGAACCATTAGTTTCTTTGCTGGTATCTGACTTATCCAATTCAGCACCGTGACCGCTATAGAAAAAATTTTTCTCCTCCACAATGATTCCTGGCATCAAGCTGTTCTTTACCTGAGCATCGTTTGACTTGTCCATCAGACATCATCAGGAATAGTCACTGACCACCTACAAATGGCATGGGCACTGGAAAATACTTTGGGCAGGCACATTACCAGGTACTCCCTTAACAGTAACAAAGTGGGTTCTTAAAGCATCAGGTGGCTTTACCTCCTACTCAAACAAACCATCATGACTCCTACTTAGTCATCTCAACTTCTGTCTGTGACACTGGCCACTGTCCTTACCTAGAATCCCTTTCCTTTTTACTCCCGTCATGTGAATCCAATCTAAATATTTCCTCCCCATCCCTCAACCAGATTTTAGTCTTTGGTGGCTGACATATACAATACATGGATATAACACATGGGTAACATGTGCAAGGCCCCACATTCAGTCCCCAGCACCACATGCTAATCCCTACCCAGCACTACTGGGTGTGTCCCTAGTACCCTTTAGAAACACTGGGCCGACCACTGCATTATCTTGTCCTCCTTCTCTGTTTTTTGCCAAGAGATTTGGATGAATCTCTTTGCTGCAAAGACTGTTTATTCGCCAGTCATATTTTTTTCTTTATTTCTTCATTTCAAATATTCTTTTCTTAGTAGCAGAATATGTTACATAGAGTAGAATTGTAGAAAAACAGGTCACCACCTTAAAAATTGCCCTTTCTAACCCAACTGTGACCAGAGATCCAATAATCAGCTTTACCATACATACCTTATTATTCACCTTTTTTCATTGTCTGCAATTTTCCTCTCCTCCTCTCTGTGCCCTGTTTTGGGGTTAAATGTTCTAAACTGAAAAATGCAGGACTTCCTTTGCTCAGTTCCTACTGGTGGCTTTAAAATCTTTTCTCCATGCCTTGTATTAATGACTAATCTTCACGTTGACAGATTTATCCAAACATAACATCCCATGTTTACAAACATCTTAGCTGGGATTAATTAAATCAGGGGTATAAAAATAGCTATTAATTATTATCTTCATCCCATTATTTGGGGAATATGCAAATGAGTAATATTTTCCATTTCACATCGTCACGGATACACAGTGCCACCACACACTGCATCTGCTGCAGTGTTAGGGAGGGAAATGTTGAAACAGAGACTATGGAATTTGAAGAAACTATCTGATTTGGAAAAGAGCAGCTTTCCTTCCTGTGGAAGCAATTTGAAGACTTGTAGGCCCTATGTTGTGTGGCAAATGGTCAGAAATGATAAGGTCAATAGTCAATTTCACTAATAAGTGTACACTAGAGGTACTTTAATTGTACTCTACGATTCCTCAGTTGAAACAACTTTTCATTTGATTGATGTGGAATTATTGAAGTCCTCAACCTTAGGGTTATAATGCAGGGTCAGAATAGAGAGGAGTCTTTTCAGCAGACAAGGGTACACTTAAATAACTTATGTCAGAGATGTCCTATAGCAATGATTTAGGTCATTTTGGCTGTGACCCTTAGTAAAATATATCTTATTTTTTGTTTCATTATTATTATTTTTGATTTGAGGATTATTTCCAGCAGTGCTTGAAGGTCGCTCCTGGGGACTACATGCCGCCATGGTTATAACCCAGATTTCCTGCTTAAAAATATGCACACCAGCTATGTCTTAGGTCCAGAAGTACATTTTGTATCTCAATCCAATTATAAAGAGTGTTCATATGCAATATTCCCTGATATTGTCTGTTCTATTCTTTGTCATTTTATTTACCACAGGACATAACCCATAAACTGGTTTTATGAGCAACTAGTGGTCATTATCCACAGTTTGGAAATTGTTTTCTTATTGGGTCATGGTGCTACAGTGGTCAAATTGAATTTATATGAATTATCCTGGTTTAACATCAGAATTGCCTGGCACTGTGAGTTTTATTTTACATTAATAGTTACTCTTCTAAAGAAAAAAAAAACAAACTTATCTGTTTGCTGAGCAATCAGTCCTCTAGCACCCATGATATGAAGATCACAAATACTCTCTCCTCAGATGACCCGTCATCTGTTCCCCAATGATTATTACTACTCTGGCTACTAGGGGCCTGGGCTAAGTTGTTTATTTAAATCACATTTGCTTGTTTGCACACTTCATAGAAATCTTTAAAAAGTATTTTTATTAAAACACCATGATTTAGAAAGTTATTCAGAGTTAAGTTTTAGAATCCGATGTCCCAGTACCACTTCTGCTACCAGTGTCAACTTTGCTCCACCAAAATTTCCAGGTTCCCTCCCAGCATCCATCCACAACACCCCCCTCCTCCTGCCCCCAGATCCTTGACAGACACATTTTTAAGTTTAGTTGTTGACATCTGGATCTTTTGTCATCAGTGTTGACTCTGTGATTTGGGTATTTTACTAATCCACTCTTTTACATCATGGGCATATTCAAATATCCTTGACCCCTGTTTCCTGTTGCTTTCCATATTTCTCTTCCTCCTTCCCTCAATTTCTTTCCTTCTATATCCAACTCTCCAATATTTGCTGTTGCCAAGGGTGATTTAACCATCCCCCCATTTAAACTATTTAATTCCTTTATCCATTTATTCTATATACCACTTATAACTGTGATCATCTTGTGTTTGTCCTTCTTCTGACTTATTTCATTTAACATGATATCTTCCAGTTCCACCCATGTGACATTGTTTTTCAAGCAATGAACATTATTTTATTGTTCCTACAGTTTTATAGAATTTTATTCTATGTATATTGTCTCTTCAAGGTCCAATTATTTGTCTTTGGATACCTAGGCTGTCTAATCTTAGCTACGGTTGTTTGGACCATATGACTGTCTACCATATCTTAGCAATTGTACTAAATCTACAGTGAATAATAATGTCCATATGTCCTTTTGCATGTGTCCTGGGGGTAGATATCCAAATGTGGAATTGCTAGGTCATATGGTGACATCACAATTCTTAGTTTACTGAGAAATCTCCGTAATGCTTTTTAAAAAAGTTGAAAAGAACATTCCCACCATCAGTGGATGATGTACCTTTCTCACCAGAGCCATGCCAACAAAGATTGTTCCCAGTATTTTTGATATGTGCCATTCTCATTGGCTTGAGATGACATTTTATTTTCATCTTGATTTGGATTTTCCTAATAAGTGATTATGAGATTTTATCGTGTACCACTTGCCAATCTATTGTTTGTTTTCAGACAGGTTCCTGTTCATTTTCTCTCCCCAATATATTTCTGAATTTTTAAAAGTTAAATACCATGATTTACTAAGTTGCTTATAGTATAGTTGTTTTAGGCATTCAGATGCACCACTACTGTGACCTTGCCTCCACCAATATCCCTGGTTTCCCAAGCACAGACAAATCTGTAAAGGCCCCCTTCACAGGCACAGACAAATATGGATTTTTGCGGTATGTTGACCTTTAGGAGATAGATAGATAGATAGATAGATAGATAGATAGATAGATACCACTGTAGCACTGTCCTCCCATTGTTCATCGATTTGCTCGAGTGGACCCAGTAACGTCTCCATCATGAGACTTTGTTGTTATTGTGTTTGGCATATCGAATACATCAAGGGGAGCTTGCCACGCTTTGCCGTGCGGGCGAGATACTCTCGGTAGCTTGCTGGGCTCTCCGAGAGGGGCAGAGGAATAGAACTCGGGTCGGCCATGTTGGCTGCGTGCAAGGCAAATGCTCTACCATTGTGCTATTGTTCCAGCCCAGATAGACAGATATAGATATAGATAGATATGCATATATGTATGCAATACATATGTGTATACTGTATTTTATATGTAACATAATATATTATAATGCATATAATATATTATGATTTTAAGAAATTTTGTTAATGAGCATTTTTTTCATCAAAGAATATATCTTTGGCCTATACACAGCAAATGGAGTTTCTAGAAGTACCAGTAGTTGTGCATCTGGTACCATATATAACCATTTTTATTGTTCATAGATATCAAGGGCTGAAACATGGGGGTATAGCCTTACTCAAGACAGTCAAACACATTTCTAATGTATTTGTGCCAGTGGGGCTAGAGCGATAGTACAGCAGATAGGGCATTTGCCTTGCTTGCGGCCGACCTGGATTCAATCCCCAGCATCCCATATGGTCCCCCAAGCACCACTAGGAATAACTCCTGAGCGCAGAACCAGGAGGAACACCAGAGCATCACCAGATGTGACCCAAAAAAGCAAAAATGAAAAAAAAATGCACTTGCATCAGTTTTTATTCCTACCAAAAGTGCAATAGTGGTTTTAGTTCTTATGTAATTCATATTTATATAGGAAAATAAGAGTAAGTGTACCAAAACAGGCTACAAAATATAATTTAAAAAGATAATATATTATGGTCTGTTGTTTCAGTAAGGGATGATAATGTATTACAGAACTGAAACTCACAATAGATTATAGAATTAAAAGTCACTGATTTTTTTGTATCTATATGTTTTTTTTATCTTATGGTGCCATGTATAGAACCCAGAACTTCAGACAGTCAAGGAAAGAGAAACATATTCTGCCTAATATGCAAATACTCACAATAGATTATAGAATTAAAAGTCACTGATTTTTTTGTATCTATATGTTTTTTTTATCTTATGGTGCCATGTATAGAACCCAGAACTTCAGACAGTCAAGGAAAGAGAAACATATTCTGCCTAATATGCAAATATACAGTAAGTCCTACAAGAGCTCTGCAAAAAGAGATGCAGATAGACAAACAAATAGATACACATAGATATACAAAAACAGAGACCCAGAAACATGTACTAACAGGCACACGGCTATATAAACACATCATACATATAGCCATTAATATGAAGACATGTTAATGCATAAATATGTAGATACATACCATGACGCATATACATTCAGTATCACATCTAGATATGTGTTATGTTATGTTATTGAATCTATATTTTCAGCACAAAATATGAATCCCATAAGGATTTACATGTGATGTATGGTTTCTCATTGAATGTATATACATTTAACTTGAGTGTGATTGTATTTTTGTGCTTTTAAAAAGTTTTTTGAGAATTACCTTTATATCTAGGTTTTAACTGGCCTTGAGTTTAATTACTGGATCTGAATCAATTAAACATCTTCATGTGGCATCTGTTGGATTTTTCTTTGTTCAGTTATAAAGCTAAATCATCTATTTTAGTGGTCTCATTTCCTTCTAAAGATGAGACACTCTTCGGGTTTTGTTGAAATTTTGAGAAAAGACACTCTTGTCAGAGATTTAATTGTGAGGCCTACAATTTCAGAAAAAAGTAGGAATTATGGTTTATTTGCTGCTATAAAGTTTTATATTTCTGTGTAGCAATTGCTTTAACTATTCATGTAAAGATATATATATATATATACATATATACATATATATATATTTCCCCTCACAATTTCTTGAGCAGGAATCTGCTTGAATGCAGCTTGAATAACATGTTAGCTCATGGTTTGAAAAGCTATCATCAAAATATTGGCCAGGCTCTAGGTAGATACTGGGGTTCTTTTCTAACAGGGCATTTTTTGATGAAATTCAACTTCTTATAGCTTAGGACTGAGTTTCTAGCTTTCTCATCAGTGTGTGATCTGGCCACAATCTCAGCACTGAAGGTTCAAGTGGAGCTCCTTGCCACATGAGCTATGACAACAGAATGACACCTGAGTCATTTAAGTTTAGTATATATTTCTGTATTCCCCTGAGACTCATCTTATGTAACATCATAGGAGTTACTCTTGCTAAACAATGAACTCTAATCAAGGGAGTGATTTTTCACTACTTTTGTTATGCCTATTTGTCAGAAGCAGATTATAAATCCAGTTCACGCTTGAAGAGATAGAGAGAATATAAGATGCATAATATAGTGATGTGACTGAGAGGTCACTTTGGCATTGTGTTTTTCACAATTCGTTTGAGAATATTCTTTGACATGGTGCTTCTAACAAGGTAACCATAATTGCTATTATGTTATTGCAATCATGTTCTATTCATCAGATAGTTCTTCTAGAAGCAACTTAAAGTCCAATTCCTACATAGCATCATGAATTTCAGAAAATACAAATACTCGTATAGAGACAATATATGTATGTCTAATAATTTTTGTTTTTTATTAAATAACAATGTATTATAACATTGTGAAACTTTCAGGCATGCATCTTTATAATAAACATGTACCTATACTATACTGCATTATTTTTAATTTAACATCTTACTTTAGGATTTAAATCAGTTATAGTTCAATATGCATGTGTGATACCTTGCCACAAAACATCATTTTACTGGAGAATTTTTATTACCAGTGATTTCTTTAAGAGGGACTTACTCTCACCTACAATATGAATGTTTCAGAACTTCAAAGAAGTTGGTGTCTCCTTTTGAAATGCAGTACACTTTGTTCTAAGCCCTCTGAAAGACAGCCAATCGTTATTTAAAATCAAACCTTCAAGATAATGTGGGATGATCATTCTCTCTGAGCTACATTATACAATTTGGTTCAAAATAGATCTGAAACTTTTAATGGGTATAAATGTTCTTGCACATGGTATGGTGGATGGAGTATGGATAAGATGCTCTGTGCTTTCTGGGAAATATGCCAAACTGTGGCTTTTGGGGACCACTATAAGGACTATTCTTGCTTGGCTTCCTGAAAAATGACACGCCTGCTTAATCAAGACTAGGTTCAATATGGTGACTGCCCTTTAACAGAATGATAATAAAAGACAAAAAGCAGAAGAGATAGGCACTGGACATGATTAGAGGGATAATGGAGCTTATAGATGAGGTGAGATGGCAAATGAGAATATCTCATCCAGAAAGGCTAAGAGTAGGTTAAATCCCATTTTATGAAAATGATTGCAGTAAAGGCCATTCACTTCTCTCTTAGGTGCATAGGAGTATAAGTTAAAGGGCTTCATTTTTGGATTTGAATAGCATAAAAAGGCATGAAATGTGGCCTTGCAACTGACCAACTAGGCTGGCTTTGAGCTAGTTACTTAATCTTATTAAGTCGACATTTCTATACCTGGGGAGTAGATATCAATGACATAGTTTACGTAAAAAGTTTAGTATAGTACTTGGTCCTAATATGCAGCAACAAAATGCATACGCTCATGGCTATGAAGGTGACAAAACTCTTCCAGATTTCTTCAAGTAGTTCAGTCTCTAAAGAAGCAGGGAGGCATATTGTGTAACCCAAGCAAAAGAACAGTCAATAGCTGCTTTCCACATCTTAAGTGCACCCAAAAAGGAAATAATATATAACTAAGCACATACATTTCTTGTTCTTCCCATTTCCTGGGCCTGAAGACTTTCTTTCCTTCCTTCCTTCCTTCCTTCCTTCCTTCCTTCCTTCCTTCCTTCCTTCCTTCCTCCCTTCCTTCCTTTCTTCCCTTCCTCCCTTCCTTCTTCCTCCCTCCCTCCCTCCCTCCCTCCCTTCCTTCCTTCCTTCCTTCCTTCCTTCCTTCCTTCCTTCCTTCCATCCAGCCACACATGGAGTTTCAAGAGGGCTCGAAGTCCAGGGCTTCTCTCTGCTAAATTCAGTTCAGTGATGCAGGTCTGTCTGACAGTTTAGTGCTTAGACTGATGCTTCAGTTCTTGTTTCACTAGTACTGCTATCAGAATGGAGGGGAGACTAGGGTCAATACTCAGAAATGCTGGGATGAGATGGTGACCTGTGCTGCTGGTGATTAAACTAGTAGTCTTATGGTTTCTAGCCATGTGCTACTTTTCTATGTTCCACACATTCAGGAAGTATTTCTGGCAAGAGCTCCCTTGTGGTGTTCAGGAGTCCCTGAGCCCTCCATGCATTCTTAGCCAACCAGTCTAATGGTTCAGTGCCAGAAACAGATGGTGTGCTCCGCTCAGGTGCTGATGTGCCAGAAACTGCCAGGGTCACATCTGATCATGCTTGGAGGTTCATGCCAGGGACTGAGCCAGGTTGGTGCAAACCCTGTACCTTTCTCTGCAGGAATAATTTATCTTTTCAATCAGTGTATTTTTCTCTAAGTCTCTTGCCTAAATTATTTAAAGCTATTTTCCTTTTACCTATCCACCAAAGACCAAAAGCCAAAAGGAAGTCAAGGTAAAGAACCGGTGCCTAGGAGCTAAAGAAATAGAGTCCCAGGAGAGGATACAACAAAACTGGCAGTGACATTGGGTACAGGAAAAGTGGTAAGAGCCCATTTTATATCCCCATCACCCTCAACGAGCCAGTTTTCCAGACAATAAAAAGATGTAGAATGAATAAGACATTAAATAATTTAAATTATGGATATGATCCATTGTCCCTTGCTTCATTCATGAATATTTAAAGTACTAAGTTCTAGGCTAAAGTAGAGTAGAGAGTTTTCTGGTCTCCAGGCACAAAATGTTAGGAGAAAAGCAGTTATCTCCTCTGCCTCTGCATTCTACTAACGTTTCCTCCCCATCAACCATGGTTTCCAGGGTTATGAGCCAATAAAGGGGAAAGGAACAAAGCCTGTGTGATTGTCAAGGTCTCCATTGCTTCAGTCTTCCTTTTGTAACTTTGGGCAGAGTGGAATATATGGAGCTGCATTTTCAGATCAGTTGAAATGAGGACAAGTGCATTGTAACAGAAAAAAATCTTCTAATTTAGGGGATTGTTCACATAACTTAGCCAATTAGCATCTTCATTTTATTAATTAATAATACTAAATTGCATTTTTCTTACTCTGCCAACTTTTTTTTATTCCTGCCAACTTTTAAAGTCACAAAAAGTATTTTTTGGTAATAAGCATTAGTGGAAGAGATATGCAAATTGCTTGTTTTTAAACCCTTCTCTTTTTTACCAGTCAAATCATCTGACTATTCTTTATTACATAAAGGTGAATTTTCAAAAATGTTCATTTAAATAGCCACAAAAAGAGAAATACAGAGAACACAATAAAATTTCAAAGGCCAGTACAGCAATATGAGCACTATTTTGGATAAAATCATATAATTCTTTTTGGTATAGTATCATACAAGAGCAAGCAGAGAGTCTCCCAAACTATGAGAATTTAACAATTACTTTTGGATAACTAGAATTATTCCACTTGTAAGGGAGGAGTCACTTCAAAAGTTTTATTTGTCACCAATAGTACTCCTCTGTATATATTTTTGAATTTTCCATCATTTCTCAACTCTATAACACACAGCTACACAGCTATTTTTCTTACTCTTCCAAATTTAGTAAATTATTCAGCACTGAGTCTTTCCAAAATATACGGCAGTACTTATTGGCTTTATTTTATTATTACTATTTTTGCTTTGTAAAACAGTTTATTAACTTCACAATATATAAGCACATTTCCATGCAATATATAAAACTCCCCTGCTGACAGAAACTTATAGACTGCCTAAACACACACACACACACACACACACACACACACATATATACACACACACATATATATACACACATATATACATATATGTATATATAATATTTAATTTGAAACTGGTAATAGGAAACTCAAAATAAAAAAAGCAAAATGTTTACAACAGAACTATATCAGGAACTTGTAAGTTTAGGAATCAGTAGTGTCCCCATATTAACCTCAAGGAAAGCATTATTCAAGACATAAGGCAAATTTCACGTGAAAAAGGGGTCACACTGAGGGGGATGGATACTGGCTGTCTGCAGTGTCTGACAGGGCTGCTTGTGCTTCTGCTTCCACTCTCCCTCAGCTCTCTTGGTTCTCTAAGCCTCTCCCCAATATTTACCACATTCTCTTCACTCTTGGAAAGCCTGTTGTTTTCCAAGCCTCTGAATCACATTCTGTCTACACCGCAGGGTGGACTACCTAACTCCAAGTGGCTTGTGATTTCTTCTGGACACACATTATTCAGCGTTTTCCAAAGGGAAGACCAAAGCCTTTGTTGCATCTTGCTCCTTCTCATCCTTCTTTTCCTATTTCAGATTGACATTTTCTATGTTCAGGTGTTGTGCCTCATGTTCGTCTTTCGATGCCTGGTCCTACCTCTGGCTGTCTCTGCCTTCAGCTGACTCTTGCTGCTAGTATTCAGGTCAAGACTCTTGGTCTCTCAGCCTCCTGCTTTTCAAAGTTCCCCCTGGTACAAGTGACTTCAGAGCCACTGGAAGCTGATACCTGGATGCATGCAAGGGTTTCTTATTGCCTTTAATTTTTCAAATAATTCCTAAATGGTCCTTCTGTCACGAGCTCTTTTAGAATTACATGATACTAAAGAAAATCTTAGCAACATCTTATTATCTCATTCTTACTTTGGACAACCTGGCAGGGTACCGAATGTAACCTGCCCACATGGCAGAGTCTGACAAACTCCCTGTGGTGTACCCAATATGCCAAATACCAGTAACAATGATGGGTCTTATTCTCCTAACTCTGAAAGAGCCTTGAATATGACACTTTTTAAAATCTCAGGGCTAGGACAAAGGAGACGTTACTGGTGCCTGCTCAAGGCAATTGACGAACAACAGGATGATCATGATCATGAAAGAAAAAAAACAATATTATTATTTTTTGCTGATTAAAAAGTAATCTATAACATCAATTTGAGAGCAGTGTGTTTTTTTTTCATTTTGGGGGGAACACACCCAGTTGAGTTTGGGGACCACCTCCTGGATCAGTGTTTAAGGGTCACTTCTGGTGGCATATAGGAGGCTAAGAATTGCGAGGGACCAAACTCAAGCATTTCATATGCAAAGCATGTGCTCAGACAGTTGAGCCATCTCTCCAATTCAGGACAGCCCCATTCTTCAATCAAGGTTTATTTAACTCCACAGGCTTCAAGTCATTTGCAAAATGTAAAGCCTAGTCAGGCAGAAATAAGGATGAGATTTGGAATTTGAAGTTTGAGAAGGAATTTATACTGGGAATTAAAATCCTGGACCACATGATTTTGAAAATGATTGTCACCATCACATGAACTTCAACAAACTGTGGATGAAATCATTTGTCAGTTTCACTTGTCCTCTCATTTCAAACATATTCTCTGGAATGAGTTTACTTTTACCCCCTAAATTTCTACAAATATTTTTAGAAATAGATATCGGTTCAAGAGAAAATAGTCCAAAATATTTACAAAAATAATTGTAAGTGCATGGCTTGCATGTGTCTATCCCAGTGGCTGGATCCTTCATCCCTTGTGGTCCCTTGAGAATCTCTGGGGGTAGTCCAGGAGACCATAGAGCACTTCCAGGTTGCCTGGGAGGCCTCTGAGTACAACTAAGATGGTCCAGGGTGGCCCAGGTGAACCCCTGGTCTGCAGGACCCTAGAAGCACTGAACCTTTGGGTTGTATTTTACACTGTGCTCCCATCTTTGCCTCAGACTCAGCAACTCACTGGTGTCTTGGGCACCCCTTGACAGGCTTGGTAACATACTGAGCACCACTGAATAACCTGAGCATCAAAAAATTGAGTCATGTCATATAACACATAAAGGTAAGAGCTAAAGAGTGGATATTATACAATACAGAGAACTCTGAATTTATTTTAATAGTAGTATTTCTGCCTTCCCTTACACATGACTGACTTCATTTGGAAGCCTGAAGTCATAGACCAGGACATCAATATGGCCAGTTTCTTCTCTGTATTCTCATTAGTCTATTTTTCCTCCTCCTCCTCCTCCTCCTCCTCCTCCTCCTCCTCCTCTCCTCCTCCTCCTCCTACTCCTCCTCCTACTCCTTTACCTCCTCCTCCTCCTCCTCCTTTTCCTCCTCCTCCTCCTCCTCCTCCTCCTCCTCCTCCTCCTCCTCCTCCTCCTCCTCCATCGTCTGTCTGCTCCTGGTTCTGCCTCTTTGTTGTCTCATGATGTGGGAACATAGGAAGAGGTATGCAGAATATATATTCTTTGAGGAGCTAAAGTGATAATACATTGGGTAGGATGTGTATCTTGCATGAGGACCACCCAGGTTCAGTCTCCAGCACCTCATATGGTCCCCTGAGCCCAGCACAAGTTATTCTTGAATACAGAGCCAGGAGTAAGCCATGAGCACTGATGAGTGTGAAACTCCTCAACTCCTATCTCCCCATCCCCCAAAAGAGAAAAAATAGATCTTCCTCACCTGGTGAGGACATTAATGACATTAATGTCATTGCTTTGCAAGCATTTGAAATTGATGCTTCGATGGGCTTAATTTGCATGTGTTCTTTGGTGACCCACTCTAACTCTCTCACTTCTCACCGATTTTTTTCCCACAGGCCATGATTTGCTCTTCATCCTTCTAAAAACCTTCAGCTACTAGAATACTTTCAAATTTCCTCGACACCAAATATAAAATATCTTCAAAGTCATCTCCTTAGCTGTTGCTTATATATGAACATTTGATCTTTTGAACCTGAGGTTTTAGAATGAAGTGTGCGTGCACTACCCTCCTGAATCTATTTTAATCTACCATCACAACCCTTTGTGGCCTTGATATGAGGGACTGGAGCCCTTATGCAATTAGGTTTGGTAAGAGCACCACATAAGCCCACTTACGGTTCACTAAAAATCTTTCTGTAATGATTTATTGATACTCTCACTACTACTTAAATGAGGCTTAAAATTTAAAACCATTCACCACTTTCCTTAGGTATTCGACTTATAACAAAACTTCTCCAAAGTAAAACTCTTCATAAGCCTTCTCGGGTCTGTTCATGCTTTTGTGGTGTGTAAGAGCCCACGAGCTGCACAACTACCTTGGACCAATTCCATTGTGCATTTTTTTTTCATTTTGGAAAGCAACATCTATTATATCTTGTTTATTTTGTCCAAAGGCACATTTAATATTATTATATTTATGTAATAACATGTAGAGTCGGAGCTTCCTGAGTGACTTCAGGAAGACAAGATTTTCTTCCTTAGTTCAATACATTTCTGAGTGGCATGTAACAAACATTATTCTAAGGTCTAAAACTGATAGAGAATAAAGACTATAATGGTCATTTATTCATATTTTAAGTCAGTTATATAGCTTTAAAAATGATAAATGAGGGGGCCATAGCGATAGTACAGTAGGTAGGGCATTTACCTTCCATACAACTGACCCTATATGATTCTTCGAGCACTACCAGAGTAATTTCTGCATGCAGAGCCATGAGTAATTCCTGAGTATTACTGGGTGTGAACCAAAGAGAAAATAATCAAATAAATATTTTTTTAAATAAATTAAAAAAGAATAAATGAATAATGCAATGTCAAAAAGATGAATTACTGGATATAAGTAAGTCTTTCCTCCTTTCATTCTTTCATGAAAAATGTAGATAAATGATTCAAAGCAAACATTGTACAGAATAAAATTTAATAGAAAAAGATGATTTATCCAAGGATATTGTAATAAGGGAGAAAGTATAGAGTACAATCTAAATTCAACTCTTCTGTAACAAAAAGTGAGATCTTTATTTTCTCCTTCCTTCCTTCCTTCCTTCCTTCCTTCCTTCCTTCCTTCCTTCCTTCCTTCCTTCCTTCCTTCCTCCCTTCCTTTCTGTAAAAATCTAAACATGCAGAAGGTTGTGTGTTCCTGGGCTCTCTGGACGGCTCTATCTCACCACCCACATTCGGTGCCCTAGAGCCGCTGTATGTGGCCTGGATCTGGACGGCTGTTGGTCAAGGGCAGACAAAGGAAGAGACGAGGGCCAGGCCGGTTGATCTTTGTAGCAGTTTATTACAAGGAAGTTTATCCCATAGAAGAAATTTATGTTATGGAGGGCCTAGGTTCTCTCAAGCACATGTTCTCCTTGCCAGTCTCTCTGTGGTCCATCTTGCAGCCCTGCTCTCTCTTTCTCCAGCTCCCTTGTCTCTCCACTCTCTTGTCTCCAACTCAACTCTAGTCTGGGCTGACACTCCACCCAGTCAGGTAGCCAAATCAACATAAGAAAGCCTTTCCTGAATGTCCCAGGCAAAATACCTCCTTAAGGTGTTTTTCTATTTTCCTCAGTCCAATAAACTATCAACTATCAACTATTCCTGAGGCTATGCAGGAAGGACAGAACAGTGTTATCCTACACCTTCCTTCCTTCCTTCTTTCCTTCCTTCCTTCCTTCCTTCCTTCCTTCCTTCCTTCCTTCCTTCCTTCCTTCCTTCCTTCCTTTTTCTCTTATTTGTTCATTCTTTCCTTCCATCAAATGCAGGGCTCCATACATGTAAGAGAAATTCTTAGCCACTTAGCTACGTATCAGGCCCCTGGTAAAGCGTTTCTTTAGGAAGTTCGTGATAGATTTGTAGAAATGTGATATTTGTTTAGAAGTTTTCTCAAACTACTTTGTAATTATTAAATTTATTTCTTTATTAATTTGATTTATTTTTTGGAGAGGGCTGGAGTAAATAGCACAGCGGGTAGGGTGTTTGCCTTGCACACAGCCAACATGGCCAACCCAAGTTCAATTCCTCCGCCCCTCTCAGAGAGCCCGGCAAGCTACCGAGAGTATCTCTCCCGCACGGCAAAGCCTGGCAAGCTACCCATGACATATTTGATATGCCAAACACAGTAACAAGTGTCACAATGGAGACATTACTGTGCCCGCTCGAGCAAATTGATGAACAATGGGAGGCCAGTGACAGTGGCAGATTTTTTGGAGAAGTACTCCACAGGCAGTTTTTAAGGGCATTGGCGCCACTTCCAGCAGTTCTTGGCTAATCAGGCTTCATGGTACAATACTAAGACCTGAGGGTACACAGGTGTTTGAAATTTTCGGTACCAGGGACCATCAGGACCACCCAGCTGTGTTTGGAGGACATCAGAGTCACACCTGGTGGTACTGAGGGTCTTTCAGGACTACACTTAATGATGCTCAGGAGTCATGCGGTTCTGAGGACTAAACAAGGGTCAGACACATACAACAGATGCAACATAACCCCTGTACTATCGTTCTGACCCCAGAACATTATTGGATTTTGTAGTAAAATTATATGCATCTTAATATGTGAGCATTATGTAGAACTATAAATAATACACATGGGAAGTTTTATATACGTTACTAGTTCTTTCTTCCTTTGAAGTAAGTGTGCTGTTCCTCTCTTTTAGGAAAGTTTTTTTTTTAGTCTAGTCTAGTCAGGCGGTCTGTCTTCCTCTTCGGGGGTCCTATATAGTTGGTCTGCCCTGGTATGTTTGTGACCTTGTATCAGGACTCTTATTACATTTGTAGACTATTCTTAGTCTCTGCTAATGAGATCGCTCAGAGTTCGCTTTGAGTATCACATCTTAATCACTTGATTTCTGCAGACGTTTCCTTTCTCCAAATAAACTCTTCAAAATGCCTGCTGCTCTGTGCTCATTAACCTGGGAATGGCTTTTCTAACTCCAATTTGAAAATTCGCTCCAACATTGGGGACTTCTATCATGATCAGAATTCTCCATGCAAGTAACAATGGGAGGAGAATTTGAGGCTCCTGAGTATGGAAAAAAAATCAAATTTCTGTCTACTATGGGATTTCCCCTTTTTATGGATGTATGGAATTTACTCACTTGCAATGCAACCTAATAAAGAGCTACTCTCAGTTTTCATTTAACCTTTTCATAAATAGAGGCTAATGGCATTTAAAGATAACAAAATAGTTAATGAGTAAATAATGCTTACAGAGATATACATTCCTCAACTAGGGTGCTGCTGGGTTTTTATTCATACATTCTTACTAATCTTAACATATAATGCTTTTGATTTGGACTTCATGATGCAGGAAGCTTTTATTTAAATGAATCAAATATAAAATTGGAATCAACTCTCAGAATAAACACCTCCAACACTTCTCCATGTTCTGATGGATATTAAATCAGTGACCTGTGTTTCAACAAAGTTGCCATTTTGATGAATCCTATTAGAGATCTTTCAGATGCCCAAAGTTGCTGATGCAGAGCCAGAGAACAGCAGTTATTCTCCTCAACGTGGCCAAATTTCATGTGCTCAAGAATGTATTTGCTTGCTGTGCTTTAAACTAACTCTAATAGAGCAATTTATAAATAGTTTTGGCTTTTACATATCAAATTTCACTTTTTATTTTGAAATTTGGATCAAAGGGAAAAATAACAGAGTCTAATTGATATCTTGAACATACAGTTGCAAATAAATGTAACTTTTGGTGCTGAGATCATTCTCAGAAATAGAGCTTGTTTGAAAAAATGCTCATGGATAATTAGCAGAGAAAAAAGGAACAAATCTTTGGAATATCATATGGGAAAAATTCATAGGGAAACAGACTAATATCAGGGAATAATCACAAGATTCTTATGTTACCTTATTCTTCTATAATACAAGAGAGTATTATAGTCTGGCAGTCACATTCCCTATAATAGCTTTTTCTATGGAAAATTTGGCCTTCAGCAAGAGATTTCACTTTATTAACTATAGCATTTTCTCTCCCTTATCTCTACCTTCAGTGAACTCTTCAGTTTATTGTGAGGACCTGATCTCTGTCAGAACTTCAAACAAGGAAGATAATTTTGACTTGATTTGAGTTATCATTTCTTCAAAAGATATCACTTTAAGGATTGACTTTTTTCATTGAGCCAATCTCTTTGTATATCCAGAAAGGCCCATGAAGTAGAAAGGCAATTTAGAAACCAGAGTTTGGAAAAAATCTAAATAGAAGATGCATGCAGTTCATTGAAGTGGCAGTCATCTGATTAGACTCCGAGGCTTGATGAAAATCAACTTGATGAAAATGCAGAAATCTCTGCTTTATCAGACGTTATCACTCTGATTTTGTTTGGATATCCCAGAGAATTTCACTGGAATGTCTAAGATTGGAACATCTTATTTTAAAACAAAATTAATCACCAGACAGGGAAGATATTTATGGTAGTATGACATAGGGTACAACTAGCCACAGGAGCTGGAATAAGGGTCACACTTTTGGTAACATATTCAAAAAACTGATTAGTGGAGGTGCAGATATGCAGAGAATATCACTGGAGAGCACAGGTGAAGATGATATTTAGACCCCTGAATTGGAAGGTACATGTAACAGAACTCACACATGTCTCTCTCATCATCCCTTTCATATGTAAGCCTGAAGTAAATATTCTTGAGTAAAAACAAAACAAAACTTAACCACTCAATTCTCTTTTTTCCTATTGTTGCCACTCCATATCAAGCCTGCTCTCCCATATACCACTTCCCTGTTCTTTCTCTTCCATCAGTTCTCACACATGTTCAGAGGGAGAGTTTGAAAGTCTCAGTCAGGGCTAGAGTGACAGCACAGTGGGTAGGGCATTTGCCTTGCAGGCGGCCGACCCACATTCAATTGCCAGCATTCCATATGGTCCTCCGAGCACCGCCAAGAGTAATTACTGAGTGCATGAGCCAGGAGTAGACTCTTTGAATCTCTGGGTGAGATGCAAAAAGTTAAAAAATTAAAAGTCTCAGTCATGCTGTATAATTTTTCAGTGTTACATTTTGCCAAACTTTCAGTGTACCTTGCCATAGTATACTAAGTACAAAAAGTGCTTTTCTTGATCTACCAGATCTTAATGTCTTAATTTGAACATTAGTTTGATTAGTGGCTCAATACTATGGCCACATGTTAACATCCTCTAGAATCTGTGGATGTGACTATTTAGAAAACAAAAAAGATGTTATGTTTATTAACTTGAAGATCTAGAAACATAGATGATCCTATCATAGAGAAAATCGAAGAGATATATAGGGAAAAAAGAAGGCCATGTGAAAACCCAGCTTGTAGTTATCTAGTCACAGACCAAGAAGAAATCGAACGGGCTGGAGCGATAGCACAGCAGTAGGGCATTTGCCTTGCGCACAGCCAGCCTGGCCGAGCTGGGCTCAATTCCTCTACCCCTCTCAGAGAGCCCGGCAAGCTACCGAGAGTATCTTGCCCGCACAGCAAAGCCTGGCAAGCTACCCGTGACGTATTCAATATGCCAAACACAGTAACAACAAGTCTTAAAAATGGAGATGTTACTGGGACCGCTTGAGCAAATCGATGAACAATGGGAGGATAGTGTTTGTTTGTTGACAGACCAAGAAGAACCTTGAACCCACAGAGCTGTGAGGCAAGAAAAATTGTTCTGGAGCTGCAGGATGCCGCTAACAGTGCTTGGGGGAAACTATGTAGTGCCAGTAATTGAATCAGGAGTTCCTGAATAGAAGGAATAAATTTACGTCCTTTGAACCATCTCTCCAGTGCCAAATATCTGTTGTCTAAGTCATCAGTTGTGTTATAGAAATTAAAGGGATTAGTACATTTTTCTTTCTCATCTCCCACTCTTCTGTTGGGCACATATTCCTACTAGACTAATCTATTTCCCCATATTATTCTGTCAGTGTAACATGGATCCTGACTGTGTTTGTTTTACTTTACAACCTACCCAAAGCAAGTAGCATTTCTCCAGGAATGAAATGCATTCGTTCAATTTCAAACAAGGGGAATGCATTTTTTCACAGTTCTAGAAGCAGAAAATACAAGATCAAGGTGGCATCCTGTTAGAGTGAAGTTCCTCTTGGTTGCAGACTTAGAAACTAGAGTTTGGGAAAGATCATTTTATCATCACATGGAGGAAAGGGCTCGGAAGCTCTCTGAAGATCCCAAAACACTAAACTAGGCATGTGGACTCAGCCTTGAGTTTCCATGTATAATAACCACCCAAAGATTTCCTAATACCTCTTAGTCACTTTAAGTATTAGGACATTATATACATAAAGGAGGAACTTAAGTATAAGGACCATAATACATCCCTGGACCTGAAACATTTTTATTAACTGTATTTGGTACATTTTTCTCCCAGGTATTTTTAGGTGTGTGTTCTTTTTTTAATCATTCTTGAAATCATAAGTCTCTTATATGAGAGGGGTCTTCTGAGACCAATCAATCTACTATTTATCTCCAGTCACCCCTTGTATTAACACTCTAATTTTCACTGAATACTATTCTCTATCCAGTATTTCCTGGTTTGCTTATTATCTTTCTCATTCTTGAAACAAAGTTCCATGAGTTCAGCCATGAGCTCTGCATGAGACTCCACAGCAGAAGTCTCTGAAATTTAGTCTGCGTTAAATTAATATTAACAGACATGCATATTAGAAAATATGAAGGAGATTAAAGTGACTTTGATTAATATTTAACTAACTTTAGGTACTACTGGAACTCAAATCAGATCTCATGCATGAAAGATATCTACTTTTCCATTGAGTCACATATCCAGTTATTGATAGTTATAAAGAAAAGTAGCAAGAACAATTCTTAGCCATTGAAGACTTGAGATATGGGGTATGTTTTAATGAAAAAAATTTTGACTCACGGAACAGGACAGAGATCCCCCTAACATAAATACAGGCTTGAGATCAAATTGGTAACATTCTCCAAAATAGTATAGAACAAAGTATATAAATGATTAGATCTTAAAAAGAGAGCTGATTCTGAAATTATAATGTCATGGTGCTGAATGTCACTGTTAGGTTAGATAAAAATGACCAAGATTTGGGACGGGAGCGATAGCACAACAGGTAGGGCACTTTCCTTGCACACGGCCAACCCAGGTTCGACTTCCAGCATCACATATGGTCCCCTGAGCACCACAAGAAGTAATTCCTGAGTGCAGAGCCATGAGTAACCCCTGTACATCACCAGGTGTGACCGAAAAAGTCACTGTCACTCTCCTTCTGTTGTTCATCGATTTGCTCAAGCAGGCCCAGTAACATTGTGAGACTTGTTACTGTGTTTGACCCAAAAAGTAAAAAAAAAATAATAAAAATGACCAAGATTTTATTGGTAGAAATCCATTGATTACCATTAAATGGAAATACCAATAACACTTGGGAAAATTCAGCTGTAAGCAACTGAGGTAAAGACAGCAACTCACAACTGCTCTATTAGAAGGAAAACTTGTTGGTCAGGAGAAATAGTACAGCAAGTAAGGCTCTGGCCTGCACATGGCCAACCCAGATCCATTTTCTAGCACCACATATAGTCCCTAGGCCCCATCAGAAGTGATCCTGAGCACAGAGTCAGGAGTAAGACCCAAACAGCCAGGTGACTCTAATGCCTCCCCCACCCCAACCCCTAGAAGGGATACCCTTGCTTTCTATTAATAGGCCAATAGTTATTATCTGGGCTGGAGCGATAGCACAGTGGGTAGGGCGTTTGCCTTGCAAGCAGTCAACATGGCTGACCCAAGTTCGATTCCTCCACCCCTCTCGGAGAGCCCAGCAAGCTACCGAGAGTATCTCGCCCACACAGCAAAGCCTGGCAAGCTACCTGCGATGTATTCGATATGTCAAACATAGTAACAAGTCTCACAATGGAGATGTTACTGGGCCCACTGGAGAAAATCGTTGACCAACGGGAGGACAGTGATAGAGTCAGTCATTATCTAGTAAACTAAGACAAGTTAGAACCTTCCTAAAGCTTTACCTTCAAATGAGCAGTACTTTCAAATGATCTAATATACTGTTAATGTATTATCATGGTATAGCATCAAAGCTTGGACTGGAGCAATAGCACAACAGGTATGGCATTTGCCTTGCATGCAGCTGACCTGGGTTCGATACCTCCGTCCCTCTCAGAGAGCCCAGCAAGCTACCGAGAGTATCCCACCAGCATGGCAGAGTCTGGCAAGCTCCCTGTGGTGTATTCAATATGCCAAAAAAATGTAACAACAAGCCTCACAGTGGAGACTGTTACTGGTGCCTGCTTGAGCAAATCGATGAACAGCGGGTGGACAGTGCTATAGTGCTACAGCATCAAAGCCAAAAAATAACCTATCAAATAATAGACTGACACAGAGTACCACATTATCTGAGTATGAGGGATGGAATGAGAGAATACCCTCAATGACATCATTTTCTATTCTGTCCACATTACTAGAAACTTAGGCAGCTTAATGAAAACTCCTATAAAACTCAAAAATCAGAAAATGCAGATCATTAGAAGAATGTGAATATCATATAAAATTCCAATAAACCTAGAGATTTATTTGCTAGATACGCAGCACATCTTAGAAATGGCTTTGTTAGAACCACCATCATAGTGCATTTTTCATAGATTGAGAGAGTTCTAGTATAGTGTCCCTGGGGAGCCTTTGTGACTTCCTCATAACATTAGCTGATGACAGCCACTAGAGACTCATGCAAATCCTTTCCTGAGGCTTGTAGCCATTTTGAGGTCCCAGAAACAGAGTCTGTTGAGGTCTCCCCTCACGGGGTATAGTTTGTCTCATAAAAGTTATTTCAGCATTTTTCATCCTCTCTGACTTCCGCTGGTTGTCTGTTGTTATTGTTTGCAGTATATTTTGGAAATGAAAAACAATCAGGTTGAGGAAAAGGTCTGCTATTTGTATCTGTGGGAATAAATGTGGAATAAATATATATCATGCATGGTGACTGATACTTTGTGTCATTTATCTTCACTTGTGAGGAGCGATGGGATAAGTCACTGATGGCTGGGCCAGTCCTGATTCATCCTTCATCACTGTACTCATGAAGATAAATGCCACATCTCACAACGATCATATGTCCTTTCTGACCAGAGATTTAGATCAGTTAGAACAGGAGGTGGGTCCAGTCCTATTATTTGAAAATCAAGGACACTTTTTTATGTTCCATGTCTTATTCCCACACACCTTGACACACAAGGTTAATAATTTAGGGTGCTACTAGAAATGAAAGAGATAGTTATGTAGCATATTTGCTTTCATCTTGACTGTAATCCAGATACCTTATTTCAGTTTTCAAAATTTAATATTTTGTATATGACTTTCCGTTGCCATGTGCAGTTTAATAAAATATGAAATTGGTTCTTACATAATCATAAATAGGTATAATGTAAAGAATAATACAGAAATAAACTAATAAATAAATGGTTAATTTTTCTACTGACAAATCATATGACAAAATAGCCCTTCAATGTGAAACTATTGAAAAGTAACAATATTTTATCTTTCCTTATTAAGAGAAAATAAAAAGGCATGGACTCCGTATCTTTACATGATGCACTAGTGGCCATAATGTTGATGTTTAAGATTTTGGGAAAGTAACTGGGTGGGTGTGTGATCTCCAGGTGGCTAGGAAGCCCCATGGCTCTCTCTCTGGCAAACCACGTTTGGTAGACTTGGGTCACTTGCCCACCTGGGACAGCAATGCCTTGGATGGACAAAGGAGAAAATGAGGCCACCAGGCTGGTTGGTGATCAGTTGCCATTTATTCCATTCTCTCCAACGTTCCTGTTCCAGTCTCACTGAGCCCCTCATTCTAGTCTCACACAATCCCTCATTCCTATCGCCTCCTGGTTCTCCTGCACATCTCTCTTCCCTCCATCTCATAGCCACATGTCTTGTCTCTCCACACTCCTGCTCCTCCAGTTTTCCCTTACATTCTTCTCTCTCTATCCCCCTTGCTAGTCTCTCTGCATTCCATCTTGATGTCCTGATCTCTCTCTGGCTCTCTCCAACTCTCTCATTGGGAGTAGACACCACACCCATTCCTGTAGCAAAATCAACATATCACAAGCCCTTCCTGCTCAGACTCAAGGGTGGGAAATACCACCTCAGGGTGTATCTCCTCTCCTTAGTCCAATAACTTAATTAACATCTTAATTCTACTTCTTAATATTAGTTATTTTGTATGGGCACAGTAAGAGATACATTGAGCTTGTAGGATGGTTCTCTTAGGGACAACTTGCTATAGATCTCAGACTACAGTGCTCAGGCCGGATTAATCTTTCCTAACCCTAGCAGGGTCCTATCTAATTGTACTTTTTTGATTATGACAGAATTTGTCCATGACCATTCTCTTAACTTATAGTTAAGTATTACGGCACTTTGGCCTGGCCCATTTTGATGCCAGGGTAGCTCACTGCTTGCCCTGGGTCCATCCAATCCCTTTTCGGGACCCTGTTTTTAGGGTGCTAGAAAGTAAGGGCAATTGAGGTTTAAATCAAGAGAACAGATACCCGGGGGATGAATATCATTCAGAGTCAGTTAACTCCCAAGTTACAAAAGCATAGCATTCATTGTTTTCCTGTCTATACAAAAAGGACATTGCTCTAAATATACAAAGAACTTAAGGGAAAGAGAAAAGCAATATTTACAAGTTACAAAGCACAAAGAAAGAGGTTACAAATAAACACAGAGGAATGGGAGCACTATGATGGGAGTAACCCAAGAAACCTAAGCTCCCTGTGACAAAGCAGAAAGGACAAACCAATGTTATCCTACAGGTGGGTACAGAGTATTTTTATGAACCCTATTTTACATGATTAATGGAAAATTCCCCTTTATAACTCAGTACCAGATATGCCTGGTTTATTTTTTTTTTAATTTCAAGCGTTGTTATTTAAAATAGTATTAATTATAGGGTTTCGTGAATTCAGAATACCAACACTGTATTTTTCACCGAGTTTCTGCTTCCCTTCACTTTTGTCTTAGAGTTCTCTCCCATCCAGTTCTTTGTAAAATAAGTTTTCACGTTCTGCTGTGTTTGACCATTTTAATTACCTTGATACAAATGGAATGTTTAAAGTTAGAAGAATTTTCATTACAGTAAAAGTATTGAGTCTTTCCCCTTTGGTTAGTACATGAAAAATTATGTAACCAGAAATAAACTGAAGTGCAAAAGAAAATATACTATTTTTCAATAAGTTTCAGAGACAGTATCGGCACAATAGAAATTTCCAGATTCAGTGTCATTCTATGAACAGCTGGTATGAACCATTTGGAATTGTTAGCATCAGCAGTTTTGATCTCTAATTGTGTAACTCACTTTCAAGGTTCATTTCCAGTTGAATCTGTAATAACCTACTAAGCTACCATTTCACTTATCCAAGACACATTTATTTAGCATATACTACATGGCAAGAGCCAAACTTGATTTGTACATGTGATTGAAATAGAGATTCCCCAAGTGGGTTAGGTAGTATTATGCAGTGTTATGATGGCATGTGGAAGGCAAGTACAGTATGAGTGTCTTGCATAATATTTAATTGCTATTCAATACTTTTAAAAAATTCTATTTGGGTAGCATGGTTTACAGTACTAATGATAGAGTTTTATGCATAAAATGTTCTAACATCACACTTAAAATATACACTTCTTTCTACAAATGACCCAAGAATAAGTGTTATTTTTATTCTTTCCACAGAAAATTCATAGTTTAAATGTTATATAGAAAAACAGAGAAGCAAACTTTCCACAAATTCAAGCAACTGTGGAAAGATTCATGTCAGAAGTAATACCTTCGTTACTATAATGTATTCATGTAAAAAGAAAATATTTTTGAAAAAGCAATAGGTTAGGTGCGCAAAGATTTAGCATCTTCTGTTGATACTTGCCATATTTAGTTGTTTTGCTTAATTTCAATTTTGTTATTAAATCTATGTTTTAACTTTATCATAGACAAAATAGAAAAGTATTCTCTTTTGCCACCTTCCATCATTGTGAAGATATAGGATAAAGCATAGAGAATATTTTCCAGAAGATGATCTGTAATATAGTTAAAAGATTTACTACCATTAACAACTTTTTTAATAGAAAGGTATATTGGAAAATATAATGGAAAGGAAGAGAAACTCCCCAGTTAGGAAGGAACTTAGTATGACTAATTTCTCATTAACATCTTTCTTGTAATAATTTTTTTTTCAAAGTGATAGGTAAAAGATTAAGATTTTTGTCTCCTCTATGCTCATTTTCCTATGTCTAGTTACCATTTGGGATACGACCCTGAGGCCTCAGCATCAGTTGATCATCAGTCAATCTGTAGCACTGTAGCACTGTCCTCCCGTTGTTTATGATTTGCTCAAGCGGGCACCAGTAACATCTCCATTGTGAGACTTCTTGTTACTGTTTTTGGCATATTGAATACGCCATGGGTAGCTTGCCAGACTCAGCTGTTCAGGTGGGATACTCTCCTTAGCTTGCCAGGCTCTCTGAGAGATACAGAGGAATCGGATCATTTTATAAAATCAGGTGAACTATTTAGCACCTTCTCAAGGGTTTAGAAAAGTGCTTTGGTAACAGTCAGACATAAAATGTTTGTGCATAAAGTAGAATAAATCATAAAAGGTTGATTGACTGGAGGATAAACTGGGATCCATTCTTGGTGATATCTATGACTTGGTTAGGTGACTGGTCACACAGAACTTTTCTTTGTAAAATCTACAAAAACATCAATGTTATAATGTTGTGCTTTTCTGTTCTGTGTGTCATCTTCAGAGAATGGACATCTGTTCGATGTTTTTTTTTCCTCTTGTCTATGACTGGCTTCTAGTTTTATATTAGTCACACAATGTACAAAACATACTTTAACATTATGGTAGAGAAAAAAGAAAGGGGTGATAAAAAGATCTAAAACCTTTGGAGTACGATATATTTTCTAGTACTTGCTCACTTCTATTATAAAAAGAATAAAGTAGAATAATGGAGTAATGAGTTATTTGGGGAAAGGAAATAGCTATCTTAGACCACATCCCCAAGGAAGATATTTTGGAGCATGTGACATGAGGAAATAAAGAAGCAAATAGAAAAAAAAGAAAGGAAAAAGAAAACCATACAGTTCTTTGGATGAAAGTGGTATTTATTGATATGAGAATTTGTTTGTCACATCAGATCTGTCCTGGTGAAGAGAAATCAGGAAAATAGAATAGCAAATAAAGTGTTCCTGAAAAGAAGTGTTCTTGGTTTGTTGGAGGGATAACCAGGAGTCAGTGAAACCAGTGAGATAAGGAGGAGTGATAGTTATAGCATTGTCATATCAGAGAGTGTCTTTTGTTTGTGGAAAAATATGATCTGATGATCTAATAGAAGGACTTCACTATTATTTAGAAATAAATAGAAGTCATTAAACATTGAGTGGAAATGCATATGATTTGACTTTCATTTTTATATGATCACTCTATTGAATAAGAAAAAAATATCAGGAAGTGCATGAATTAAGTAAGGACACCAGAAGATACTGGACCAGGCTGAAGAATTAACTCACTTCTTTAGAGAAGTGGTTTCCAAATCTGTAGACTATTGCCAGTACACAGAGATTTTCTACTACTCCACACAACACAGTACATCTCGATCATGTAGTAGTTCTATTATAAATGTGACATATAAATATTGAATTATAAATATACATTTTTTCATTACTTCCCCTTAGTAGTCTGAAAATATTTCTCGAATTATCTCCAATTTTCATGTATAAAAGATTTTTAGAAAATGTTGAGAATATATAAATTTGGAGTTAGCAATGAGGTGAGGCAAATGGCAAGGGTTAATATATATGATTTCCAAAATAGATGAAAAAGGAAGTAAAGTTAATAAAGTATAGTGCTAATAGGATTCACAAAAAAACTATAACAAATAAGCAAAATATTTAGTGTGTTTGATGTAATCTACCAAGAGATGACTCTTGGAATGAGGAATGTCCTAGGATAGGAGATTAACATTTGGAGAGGTAAATCAATGGATGAGTAGAGTTGCTATCAGAAAATTCTTTGACAGAGATAAAATTTGCACTGGAACAAGAGTCTTATTTTGGTCATGTTGATTTCCAGTCATCCAAGTAAAAAATCTTGAAAATAATATTCATATCTCTGAGTCTGCATCATTGGTTGTAGTTACAGACTTGGCCATCTTCTGTTTGCAGATGGTGTTTAAAAAACCTTGGAATCATGTAATAGATGAATATAGAGGGGGAAAAAAAGTTCGCGAATTGAGCCCTGGTGCGTTCCAAAGTTTAGTGGCCCCAGATGAAAAGCAGAATATGCAAGGAAGGATAAGCAGGATAAGCAATGAAGGACAACCAATAATAAGATAAGGAAAGAATAGAGAGAGTGATTTTCTAGGATACAAGTGTAGTTATTTCAGCCAAGTATCGCTAAGTGTAGTCTATTTCAGGAAGGAGAGACTGGTCACTTTGACAAATGTTGCTCATTTTTATCTAATATGAGAATGAAAATACACTTCTTGATTTAGTAATGAACTTAAGTTCTCACCCCCCCACCTGTTTTTATGCCTCTAAAAAAGCATGTGTTGTTAACTTGTTCTCACAGTATTATAAATTGTTATGCAATATTATAAAGTGCTATAATTATAAATTGTTATACAGTATTATATCTTGTTTTCACTTTATTATAAATCCCAGGCACCTTAATGTGTATTCCATATTTTTTTCTGAAGAGTAAGTGATGCTTCTTCAAACCATGATATTTGGACACATTTCCTATAAGATGGAGTTATGTTCCTTTGCTAAGTGACAAAAAATCCAAAGATTATTTTTCAAATGCATTTTAATCACATTCAATTTACTTATCTGATGATACTTCTTTACTATTGGTTCATTATTTTGAAGTTTGGTGACTTTTACTCAATTATATTTCTAACAATGCCTTCTAATACAGCAAAAATCTACCTTTGAAATTTACATCATCAGATTATGAGACTTTGTTCTCCTTGACTTCTGTAACAGACCCACATTTCACTCTTCTTCATTGCTGAAGATGTTAACTCCTACCTCTGTGCTATTTCTAATCTTTCTCCTGATAATTTTTGGTTTCTATATCGTCATTACATGTTGCTTACTAATGATATGGGCTTTTTCTCCCTGTGGTTGATTTTCCTCTTTGTATGGCTTGTATCAAATATATATATGTATATATATATATTTAGGCATAAAGATTGATATCTGATGAAAATTGTAATTGAACAGTTTATTATATAATCCTTTGCAAAATGCTACCTCTATATTTTTGTGCCTCTTTATTTCGTGCACTTACTTTATGACCCTCAATCTTATATTCTAATTTTTAACCTGTCAGTGACATGGAAGTGGGAGGAGGGTGAGATGGGGAATGTGGAGGAGGAGGAGGAGGAGGAGGAGGAGAAAAAGGAGGAGAGTTTCTCTATTGTTCATTAGATTTGGGGTGGGCGTGGGGGGTAATCCCAATTGGATTTTTGCAGCAGATGCCTTTGTCAAACTCTTAATATCTCACTTGACTTTAATCATTCAGTATATTCTGTTTAACTGCTGTCTAGTCATTTTTTAAATACATAATCTCATTTGCTTTGAAGAAATGGTTATGATCAAAATACTGGATCTGCGAGAAAACATGACTTGCTTAAGGTCATGCATCCAATAAGTCAGAGGCAAGTAGAGACAACAGATCTTCTGACTCTGAATGCACTTTTTTTATTGACGTTAAATGCTTTGTTCAAAATGGCCAGTGGTTAAAATAGCTGCCTTGGCTTTCTGCCCAGGAATAGTGCTAAAATACAGTGGCGAGTCAATAAATATTGTCACCAATGTTGTCTGTGGTGACGGTTGTGGCAGCAGATCGAGAAATTGCTGAATTGTCCTAATGGATGCTTTTTTTTTTTTTTAGATTGGCAAACAACACATTGCCTGTGTACAGCATAGAGACCACAATGGAGAGCTAGGTGGGTGATGATTTATGCTAAATCCTTCCACAATATGCTGAACACGACAACCGCAGCTAAGTGAAGTGGCTCATTATACACTGTCAAATCCAATCACAGCCACGACTGGCTTTGCTAGCAAGAGCAACTTGTGGATGCCCAGGCACTGAAACCACTACTGAATTTCAGCAAATAGGCTGCGATGTAGCAGAAAAGACATATTCACTGAGTCATATTTGCAAATGTCTCGTATGTTTCTTTTTGCCGGTTTAGAAACAGCCTTCCTGTCCCCAGCTCAGCACTGGAGATGACTCCCCTTGGGGTTCACTTCTCTTGTGAGTGCTTTCCCCTTGGGCCACGTTTTCTGACTTAAAGGTTTTGTAAGGGTGGCTCTGACTCAGGAGCAGTGCTGGAACTGTGGCTCACCTATGGAAATTGTCCTGAAATTCCCTCCCTCCCCCTCCACCAGATTGCCATGCCACACACCAGCCCTTTATCTTTTACCGCAGCACAGAATCAGGTCTGGCATTTCCGCCTACATGAAGATTGGGAGGCAGCGGGGAAGCACATTGGCTTTCTGCTCTCTGATTTATTATTAGGCACATTTTATCTCTGTTGAATTATAATAATCTGGAAGGCAAAATCCTGGATTTATCTATTGCATCCAGTCTCTATGAACCTTAATATTCCCTTTGTAAATATTCATCAAAAGAAATGCATGATTTTTTGAAAAGTTCTGTAATTCACCTTGGATTGGAACTTCATCTTCTTTCATGCCTTCCTCTAGCATAGTGCGTGATACATAATAAGTGAAGCTGTGTAATTGTTTAGTGAAGAAACAAGGGTATGAATGATTCCACCAATCAAATGTTTCCCTGTGGTCCAGTTAAAGGCTCAGCAAACCTTTCCAACCATCAGAGACAGAAAAGTAATGTAATTCCAATCTTTCTTCTTCAGACTACCAGGAATAATGTGCTAAAAAAAAAGTGATTGTTTATTTTGGAAGGAAACAGATAATCCAAAGCTATTTTCTTTATTTTATATTCAGATGTCTATAAAATGAAAAAACACCAGAGACCTATTCATTGCTCACAAATGATCTATGGGGTGATAATGTGCTCGCTTTTCCAGCTGTGCTGCACTTTGGTACTATCCTGGGTTTAATTGAAAATATGCTGTGACCTTGGTTTTGTTCACTGGGCATGGGAGGGTATAATTGGCATGAGGCCTCTGAAGAACTCCCTTTTAGTGAATGTCATTTGGCTAATTTGGGGTTGCCTGTGGGAAATAATGTGTGAAGTCCTGTAGAAACAAGATGCATTTTATTTACATGCAGTTCACGAGAAGCTAATGATTTTTTTTAAAATAATAACTTTTTGTTTTGCCATACCTATTTGTTGAATTCTAAATGCTGTCAGGATGATAATAGTATTGTCCCTAACAGTCTCATGTTTCATCATAATTAAATAAACAGCTTGTGAATTGCAGTCCAAAAAATGTCTGTGTTCCACTCTTAACTTAAGGGGTTTCCATAGAAACCGTGGGCAGCAAGTTTAACTGACATTTATTGGACTTGAGGCGATGTGCAGCATTGATAGCTCTGTGTTTTTCTCTCTGTCACTCTGGATATGTCTCCTCTTTCTTTGACCCTCGCGAGGTTCTCTTCCCCCTTAATCTCCCTCTCCTTTCCCTCCTCCCCTTTCTCTTATTAGCAATGAGGAAGTAATTTGGACTCAGTTAGATTTAACAAATGCAATAATACTAAAATGAGCTCTGATACTTAAGTGTAATTGTGTTATTAGCTGGAAATGTTTTTCTTCAAAAACAAAAGAATTGAGAGTGACTACTTACAGAGCACACACTGGCTGCCTGTTGAAAGTTTGCAGTCGGCATATCATGCTCCACATCCTATCCCCAGCGATAACTAACTTTTCCTGCATTTAATCCACTCATTCCTATGTTTCTCCCGGGTTCTAAATATTCATCTTTTAAATGGAGCACAAAATCAATGTTTGTGGAATCATATTCTGAAAGAAGGAATTTATTTATGAGATGAAAAAACAAATGCACTCCATGTTGTAAATCTACTCTGTGCTTTAAATATGTTTTTCCATTTAAATAAATGGGTCTTTCATTTAGATTGTTTTCAGAAAATTCACTCTCAGGTAATGTCTTGGAAGGAAAATGTAGAAGGAATTGATAGTCGAAGTTCAGGCTCCACTACTGACTGTAAAGCCAGGAGTGTGTCTCTCAGTTGTTTTGTCTTGAATTCCAAAGACAGTATGAATGTAAGTACTTCTAAGAAATGGAGCTTCATTAGAATTAGATATAACGATATAGCCAGGACACAGTGTTAGTGATTTTTTTTACACCCCTTTAGAAATGAGTGAAATGAGTCATCAAATTGACAAGTAAGTCATTTATTTAAAGCTGTATAACTAATACAAAGCACATCTGTACAGTGCCTTGGTTAAAAAGCATGACTTCAGGCAGATATGGAATCAGTCACTAATTGCCTGATTTACAGTAAGTGACTCACTAAGACAATATTTACTCCATTCACTTATAAGGATTAAATTAAATTGTGTACGTAAAACACTCATTACTCTTGCCCCAGAGATGCTCTTCATCTTTTTCCTACTCCCACATTTCTGATTTGTTTGGTTTCAAACTGATCAGTCCAAAATCTATCTAACACTTGCTGTTTAAAACTCTCATAGAATTCATAAATTCTCTCAAGTTACCTTGGTGACAAAGAGAAAATTAAGACTTAATAAAATATCCATATTTTGGTTCATGAAAAAAGGATTTGTCATTGACAAAATATCTGTGCAACGGGAGAGTAGGTAGAGTTTGTACTTAATCTCCTAAGAATTGTTATTTTATTTTATTCATTTTTAAATTTAATTTATTCTTTTGACTGAGGTCCTGTAATTTACAGTGCTCTTATTATGGGTTTCCCATGCACTTAATTCCAACACCACATCATCTTCAGTGGATTCACCTCCCTCTATAAAGAACCCTAATTCCTCTCCCTTTAACCCATCCCTCCAGCTCAATTGTGTTGATTAGTTCTCTGGTGTTGTTTTTGGTCCTTTGTTACTATCTTACTATAAGTCGTTAGGTCCCACATATAAATGGGATCATTCTGCATCTATGGGTTTTATTTTCATGAGAACTGTTAAAACATAGTATATCCTTTATAGATTTCTAATTATTATTTCATTGAAGAAACAGTGGTTTACAAAAAGAAAATATTAATGTTTCACAGGAATAATATTAACACTAGATGGCCATCACCATCCTCCCAACGGAATCCCTTGAATTTTTTCAATCCATTTTCTGCCAACTCTCATCTTGGTAATCTCAGTTCTATGGTCAGAAGCTAAGGCTTGTTTTCACTGGCCTTCATCTTTTCCTGTGTTTTGTTTCTTTACTTTGTACATGTGAATAAGATCATTCAGTATCTGTCTTTATCCTTCTAAAAGTCTTATCATTATTTATTTGGTATACATGATCACAAGTTCTAAGGCTTCACACCAGAAGATTTAGGTTAATTTTTCTAATGAATTTTAAGAGGAAGAAACTTTTGGAGGAAAAGGGGAAAGGAAGTAAGGAGAGGGTAGGTGCAAAGTCTCTAATTTGTAGATCAGTTCTTAGACCATTTTCCCCAGGAGCCAAAAGAAAATGCAAAAATACAGTTCTCAATCCCAGGGACAGGACTGGTATTGATTTTGCACAGTAGTAAGCTTTATTTGAAAAAAAGGTCTGGGATAGTTAGGGAGGAAAATGAAAAAGAATAAAATATTAAGCAGAGATATCGCTGAGCACCTTGTGAATTCAGAAAAGATTATGCAACTAAGACAATGTAATCAGGTATGATCGCTTAAGAAAGTAAAGTCAAATTCAAACACACTTGTACACGCCCACAAACACATGCATTTATGTAGAATTAGTCAAAAAGAACTCTTCTTTAAGTTACAATAATTTTATGGCACCAGGGAGTTTATACTAAGAAATAATGTGAATTCTGCCACTTTTAGTTATTGTATGCTTTTGCTTATCTTATTACTAAAGGATCTACTGTGTGTTGTATTTAAAAGAATCCCTTTAAGATACTTTCTTCACTTTGTGAATAATAGTTTAACACAAACTAAATAAAATAATCCCTAAGGGCAATTAGCCAGACACACCAACATAATGGAACCTCACAATACTGGGAATGCATCTGAATAAGGTATGGGTGCTACAGAAAATCTTCTGAGTTGTGAGACATTCCCCACCCTTGTATATGGCAAATGACACATGATATTGCCCAATGAGTGAAACATAAACCCCTTTTTTTGTTTGTTTTTTAAGATGAAAGTAAATTATAAACAGAATATTCTAATATTTTCCTTCAGGATTCTAATGCATATTTTGGTCAATTTGAAGTTGGATAGAAGGAGTAAGAAAAGGAATCTCTCTGGATTATCTAAAGAGGATCAGTCAACATCTTCTAGTTCAAAGAGAAAGCATTTTAGGCTTAGCAGGGCACATAGTTTACTACAACTACATATTATTATGTTAATGTGAAATCAGCCATGACTTATACTTGTACATGTTAAATATAGTATATATTACTTATAATGATACTATATTTAATGTGTATGAATGTGTTCCAATAAAACTTTATTGACAAAAACAGGTGGTGGATCCAATTTTGCCTATAAGATGTAGTCAACAACTTACCTTAGGAAGTGTCACCTCCTACATCTTCATTCATATTAAACTTTCTGTTCACATGGCAGTTTTTGCCAAAATGAAAGGACAAGGCTCACTATTTTGTTTACATTTTAATGAGTTTCTATTATATCAGTTTTATAGTTGATTTCTTTCATTAATTTAATTTCTAACAAAATCTGTGAATGTATATAGTTTATTTACAGTGGATATTTATTTACAACAAGGGAGTTTGTGATTTTGTTAAGTTTATAACATTAAAAGAACAATAAGTTGGCCATGAAATTTATCAATTAAATCAAAGGAATAAGGGAAATGGGGCAGGATAAAGATGACAGTCATATCCTAATTTACTATTACTTGGTGGATATTTTGTCACACTAATTTTTTGTGTGTGTTTTGGGTCACATCCACCTGTCCTCAGGGCTTACTCCTAGTTTTGTGATCCTGGATCAGTCTTGGAGGGATTCTTGGGACCATATGGTGTGCCAGACATTGAACCTGGGTCAGCCACATGCAAGACAAGTACCCTACACATCAAACTCTCTCTCTCTGGCCCCATCACACTTACTTTTCCTTAAAGTTTTATCTTTCCGTTATTCCTCTGGCACAGGAAAAGTACAGAGTATATTCACTTTAGAGAAAAATGAAATGGTTTGCATTTATGTAGCCCAGCAACCAACATCTATACCATATTTGAATCTGTCATCCTTGTACTATTTTAGTCAGATCATACTCTCTCAAATATATGCTACAGAGAATAAAGATGGGGGAATGGAATACCAAAAATTAATGTTTATTACCAACACATGGGGAAAATGTTAAAGTATCACAGAGTGTTTGGTTCCTTACCTCAGTTTTGTATACTTCTAACTCTTCCCATGTTTATAAATGAGGCATTGCAGACAAATTAATATAAGTAAGTGTCAGGAGTTCTTGATTTGTATATCAAGATGCTAATCGAAGTTTGTTCATATTGGAACTGAGTTCTTGTTTTGAAAGGTTCCATGGTAATGGAGAATAAATGTTTTATTAAAGAATAAATGTTTTATTAACTATGCATAAGAATGGACTTGGTTCCAATATGCATGACTGTGTTTAACATGGCACCTAGCAAAATGAGAAATAAGAAACCGATTTCTAAATGTCCACACTTCTTGTACAATTTCCACTTTTGTGGACATTAAAGGGAAACAAAGAAATCAGTGATTACAATCATCTCCATTATCTGACATGTCATCACCAGGGTTTCCTCATTATGCAATGTTAACAGTGTTGAGGTTACTTGAAACCAGTTCCACTTCCAATTAGGAGGCCATCCCCGCTATCTACATTCTGATTAAATGACGTTGCCTGGAAATCACACAGTCTACTCTGTTTCCTCCCCTTGTTCAGATCTCATAAACACAGACTCAATTAAAGAGAATTTCCTTATCAGTTTTTTTGTGGGTCATTTTGGTGGATTTATTAACCTCCTAAGTCATGCTGAAAACTGGAAGGTAGTGGCTCTGAGATCTTTATTAGAAGTCAGGATTAAATGCACAGAGCTTCCTCTTGGTGTTTTAAATGCTGAAATACACAGGAGTGAGAGCATATAGCATCCTATGTCAGGCCAGGTATCAAGGGAGTGAGTGAAGTATAAAAGGAGATTCATAGGGTAAGGATTACGGAGCATAGAACAGTGATCATGATTTGATATCATCCTATGCTTTTGGTAAAAAAAAATAAGCCTATATTCTCATTATTTCATACCTTGATTACTGAAATAATGAAATTTTCAGGTCGTAGAAAATACTCCCTCTATACACATCCTCTATCAAATTTGATTTTCCATAAATATTCTTCCCATTCCTTATAAGAAGAAAAATGAAGTACTTATCACCACCCCATCTCTTAATAGAGAATCTAAAATATTGTATCTGTATTTTTAAAGTCATAGTTTTACCTGATCTACTTTACCCCACTTGTTTTCATGATACGTTCCTAATAAAAAGTAATTTGTGCCACTTTCTGCTCTGTTCATGTCCAACGATATATATTTTCAACTACCACGTACATTTTTGTATTCTTTCTCATTTGTTTTTCTTCTCCTATCTCCCTACCATTTCATTCCCTTCCCTATTCCCCCATCCTATTTCTCTGTCCTTCAACCCCAAATACTATGAGCTCCTAAATTACATTGCACCTTTGTTCTGAAGTCCTTTCCTTTTTTATATTACAGTTTCTTATTTACTCAGTCATAAATTATACTTTAGTGAGATGCATACTAATATTTACTTGGCTTTAAGTGACATTTAGTAGACACTTAACAAATATAGTTGAATAATAAATGTTTCTGTTTTTCCTCTCTTAGAATGCTTTTTTAAATCTGTATAACCTCCTAAATCCACACCACAGAGTCTTTACTAACTCTACTCATTCTCCTCAGATACTAATTTAATTATAATTACCTACTCAATTGCTCAGTATAGTAGTATAAAACTTTAGTTCACCTTATGACTCTATTTTTTTAAATTTTAATTTATTATTTATTTATTGAATCGCTGTGGGAAAAGTTACAAAGCTTTCAGGTTTAGGTCTCGGTCAAGCAAATATCAATCATATTTCCCTTTACCAATACTTATTTTTCACCACGAAGAACCCCAATAACCCCCCCCCCCCATGTCTGTGGGGCAGATGAATTCTAGTTAACACTCTGTCTGCTTTGGCTAGCTTCATTGTTTTGATAAAAGTTGCACCATTATTATTTAGACTTTACACCGCCCCCCCCCCCCCCCCAATCAGCCATGCTGAAAAAGCATTGTGAAATGATTTGCTTTCTACAGCTGGGTTCAAGAATTAAATGATGTCGTGCGGCCGCTATTGCAGCCGTGCAGTTTTGGATTTCTGCTATTTTATTTATTAACCCTGGAAGTATTTCTACTGAGAGTCAGATAATTAAGAGATTGGTTTTTGTGCTTCTGGGGCCATGGCCGTGCCGGAGAGCTGCTCTTGGGGGGCAACTGGTGACCTCGGTAGGGCGTGAAGGATGGACTGGAACACCCCCCCCCCCCCCCCGTCCCATGAGTTATCCATTGCGCCCCCACCCCCGGCTCAGACCTGCTCTCTACAAGGCTTCCATGCGGCCACCATCTTTCTTTCCAAAGAGGAGAGGGCGAATGGGGCAACACCCTTTCCCCTCCGGGCAGGCAAGATGGCGCGGATTAATGCATAGTCCGTTCGCTTTTCTGCTCCAAGCTGCTGGTTTTCTGTATTAAGTCCTTGTGCTTCTGGGGCCGTGGCCGTGCCGGAGAGCCATGACTCTATTTTTAAATATTAGACTGATGTCATTCAGCACAATATTCCAAATATTTGATAATGGGAAATTTCTGAATGGAGGGAATTCCCTTGTAAATAAAGTAGATAGAAGTTTGGGGAACACACTTATAATAATGTATATTTAGAACTGAAACATCCTTGAGATTCTCTTTCTAGCATTTTAATATGAAAGAATTCAGAATTTCAGATACTTTACAATTTAGAGGATATGTATATATATATATATATATGATACACACATAATTATGTATCTATTTATATCTACTTGTGTATGTATATGACTACAGTTTAGGAAATAGGTACATTTTACTCAAACCAAAAAAAAAAACAGAATAAAATATATGGTAAAATTTTGGAAGATGGTTTTAAGGTCTGAATGGCTCTTTAAATGATTTATTCTCTTCAGATTCCCTAGCATGACCAGTTAAATTATACTATTTATTACAAAAATCCACATGCCCTTTGTATAATATTGTTGTTTGTCCTTTTCTGAACATATAGAAGCAATGACAAGTTGAGACAAGGTATGTTCTGAATACTAATAGGTAATTGTTGGGAAATAGCCATCAACTTCTCTTACCCTGCCCTAAAATTCATTGAATGATGAGAGCAGTAACACAAACTTCACTAGCAACCTTTTTTTTTTTTTTGCTCACCTTGCCAAGGACTTGTGTAAAAATTACTTGTTTGACTTTCAAAAGACATGTTAGTTTCTTGCTGTAATATTAGTCTGCACAAAAAAAATACATCAAACTATAGGTGGTAATATAAATGCAGATAGAAAAATAAAATAATTATCAGTTGCCTCCATGAACTGACAAAATAATTCCATGAGGAGAAAAGTGATTTTCCAGATTTTTCTCTAAATTATTTGGAGTTGCTCAGTTTCTTTCACTGGCTTTGTTTTTTTTTTTGTTCCATTTTTTTTTTGCTTTTTTTGAAAAACAAAGTTCAGAGAGGAAATGTCCTGAAGAGCTAAAGTCCATATCTACTTTCTCCAATGTAATTTCATCTACAATTAGATTTCAAGGGAGAAAGGAGTAAAGATATTATTACTGGGATTTTGGTTGCTTTATTTTTAAGAAAGTACTGTGTTTTTACTTATTTATATTATACTTTTTATGTTTCTTTAACATTAATGCACATGATATTTCCTCATTTGATGTTATCCTGATTACACAGGATATTGTAAAAGACAGATAAATTAAGATTTAAATTCACTATCTCAGTATATTCAATTTTCCTTGAGTAAGTATGGTGAAATGAAAATTCTGGGCAATGAAGTTCCTATTTTTCTTCTGTTTAGGAAACCCAATGACCTCTTTTTGTCACTTTATATTCTATTTCTTAAATTGACACAAATTCTTAAAAGAAATGATATGAAGTGACAAATTGTCACCTGGATACTAGAATTTAAGGTGTGTGGCCAGAAATATTGTCACTGAGGAAGACTGTATTTCAAGATCTTTCCCATTTGTATTAAATAATTTACTAAAGAACTGAATAAAATTTTCATTTTCTTACACTCATTTTATTATACTTTGTTTTTAATAGCTCATCATGAGGAGATTAGACTTACTAAACACATAAGAAATGGATATTTGAACAGAATACCAATTTGCTAAATTATTGCATGGACTAAAACAGACCCTTTTAGTACTTCAATCTGTCACATCTTTTCATGTAGAACTTGAACTTTTGGGGAGTCATATATCTCTTTTCTAAAGTGATGTATAATCTTCCTATAAAAACACAATCACATTTAAAAAAATTTGCATATAATTTCAAGAGATTTGCAAATGGCTTAAAATCCATTCATAAATTTCACTGAAGCCCATGAATTGAACTATGCATTTTCATGGGAAAACAAATTGCAATTAAATAAGATGGTTGATGAGACAGCAAACTAGGAAAACTTAATTGTATGATTTAAATTGCTTTAGCATCAGATTATAATAGTCTGATATATCAATCATTCTCTATAATTGGACTTCAGCTGTCACCAGGTCTAGACAGATAACAATACCAATAAAAACAACAAGGAATAACCATACAATACTGTGTACCAGAAATTGTTACACCTCCTTTTTAAAGTATTATATATCTTCTTAATCTGAACTCTGAGTGATTTTATAGATGTCTACCACACAAATTTGTATCCCTGTTTTTAAAAGAGTCTCATGTTCTATTTATGCTGCTATGAGCCATCTATAGAGGCTTAATAATGCAAGCACTTGGCAATGTTCAATTGTCAACATTTCCTTGAGCTCATTAATCCTTCCATCCTTCTTTTTCCAGCCTTTATGTAATTTTCTTGATTAACCTATATTTTATATATACAATATACATGATATAATGAATATGAAATTTCATATTGCTAGTAGAGATGGATTTTTTAGTTCAATCTAATTTTTTCAATTACCAATTACATGCTGATCTTATTTTTTTATAATAATCTTCATAGCTTTATTTATGGCTTTGTTTATTGGGGGAGAAGCAAAATTAGTAATTGTGTCTCCCCCTAACCGTTTATTCTAGGGTACATATCATTTTATTTTTTTTAATTTTATGTACAGGTATTTGTCAATGGACGTTAAAATATTATCTGTATTATCTATTTTGGTAAATTTTAACTTTTCCTAAATTTTCACTGAATCTTTACTCTGAATTAAATGTGCAATAACTTTAGCAAAGTAATTTAGGGAATATTTACTGACTATTTTGTTCTAGTTTTAAGAAGTTTAAGATTGAACAGATTGAATACAGTCACAATTGTTTAGATTCTAACAAATCTGATAACTGCTTCATGGGGAAAGGCTGGATTAATACTGCCAATAAGACTAAGGAAGTTCTAGTAGAAATGATCGTAGTAAATGTGATTCTCATGTTGAAATCTATTTTGGAAGCAAAAGCAGGTTAATATATTCCAGACCATGGGAAAACAGGAGGAAGATTCTGAAGAGATAATGTAGGGGGAAGTAAAATTTTAGAACTAGACATAATCTGTGATATAGAGTATGATTGAGAATATTGGGAGATAAAATGAAAGTAGTATATACTTCAGTTTGGAGTGTTATGTCTCAAACAAAGGCAGTTGATATCAAAAGGACAAAATTACACTCCCTGCCCTGCACCCTTGGGGTCACTTAATAAGGTCTGAACAATGTAGATTGTTACAATTAGAGTTGCTACTGTCATTTAGTGGCAAGAGACAGTACAAGATTTAGTCTTCTTCTGTAAATACTGGGGAGATTTTCATTAAAGTTGCTCCCCTGGAAAAGTGCAAAAAGAGCAGGTCAACATTGGAGATAAGGAACAGCATGTTTTAATCATTTGGTGGCCCCTGACCCTTAGAAGGAAACGATAAGTTTTTGTACAATTATAGAACCCTTTATTTAAAATATTAGTGCAAAGGTAAAGAAAGGTATTATTAGAAATGGTCATATTTCTCATCATTGGAACAATCTGATTTTATTCCCAGAAAAATGAGTGTTAAGTATTTTATATGGAGTTTGAACTTTTAGTTTTCTTAGTATGATTATGCATTTAAAAAAACTCAACACAGCAAGCAGTTCTCATAATAACATAAACATAGCCATAAATCCCCCCAAAACCCACCCTTCAATATGAAAACAAGCCAGTTATCTATATTTTATATCTTCATAAATAATCCAATTTCAAAAGTGGATTTGATCAAAGGAATTAACAAACTGCCAGAAATCTTATGCTAGGTATGGTTATATTTTCTGCATTATGTGAGGACAAACAAGCAGGAAAAACAAATTAATTTCATTTTTACCCTTGTGGTATCTTTGGATATCATTTTGGTTTCTGATTTTCTAATATGAATAGATTTGTCTCTGTTTCTCAAACAAAGTCAGATGCTATACACCTTTTCCAATATCTCCCTCTTCTTTTTGTACTTCCTATTATCACAGAACATTAGGAATATTTTTTCATACCATGGATTTTCTAATTAATAGTTTGTATGAGTTCCAGACCAGGAATGCGATGATTATGCAGTGAGCTCATCAAACGGGATTTAAAGATAATTAGGCTTTCAGCCTATGAGGATTTTCATTTTCTGTTCTAAATGATCTACATCAACGGAGATACCAATAAATCAAGTCAAGCCATCCTAACTCTGATGTACATGTAGGTGCTATGAGAAGAAATAAATCATGGAAACAGCATCTGCATCCCTCTAGAAGGAATTTTTAAGGCAATCCTGTTATTTTAGGCACATACAGCAGAGGGCATTGTTTGGTCAGACTTAGAATAGGGCTGCTATAGTATCTTACTGTGTGTGAATAACCAGAAATAGGAAAGTTCCCCCATTCTAATCCCTTTCCAACCTTTAATCACTCCCCTGGCCCCACCACCACCACCTGAAAAAATAAATGAAAGCAAGGAGAAAATGAAATTATTTCTAATCATTTTGCTTTCCCCAAGTTTTCTTTCTAAGAATCATCTCTATGAAAGCAACTCAAACCTGGACTTGTCTTCCAAATATTTTAGAAACTGATGAGTTTCCTAATGAGTTAAAGTTTACACGATATTAAGGAAAATGAATGAACATTACTTATTGTTATTTTGTAAACGTAGTTACCTATACACCACTCTTTCTGCTTAAACACCTATAATTCATTCATCCATACATTAAACAAATGTAGGACTGCTAATTTTCTAGGAAAATAAAATTGAAACATGTCTACTGCATGGAATGTAACGTTGCATTGTGACCAAACGAGCTACCCAGATAATGCCTAACTATATAGGAAAATGATCAAATCATACTACAATGAAGATTAAATACTGATTCTATTTTACTAATCATGTGATAAAACTGAATTTTCTGATAAAGAAATTAATACTTAAAAGAATTCTTAATGAGCAAAAACAGCCACCATGAAAATGCCAAAGAATGCTTGCAGTGAGCAGAGCAAACCCTAGGGACTCAGGTTCAGGATGGAGACACGGGCAGTTTTAGAGGAGAGAAGTTAGGCAGATGTAGCAGAGAGAAGGGAGGCATGGCAGAAGGTGGAAATGAAAGCAGGTTCACATCATGTGTTGGTAGCTAAGAAAGTTTGCATTTTATTATCAAATTATAAAAAAAAAAAACAGGAGCGAAAGGATAGTTCAAAGATCTAGCTCGCGTGCTCTTTTAGGGCATATTCCTTTTCCGGAGTGACAGTCTATAGGGCAGGTCTGACAGCAACCCTTGGGCAGTGCCCCAGGAGTGACCTTTGAGTACAACCAGGTATGGCCCTCAAGCAATAAAAAAATATGGAGATAATAGGATCATTACAATAAAAAATTGACATCAACTTATTCATATATATATTTTAAATCTTTCTGTTTAAAGAATTGATGGTGGCAAGACAGTTGTGAAAGGAGAGAGAATGATAAGTGGATATTTTTGTGAACCAAATTAGAAAGAAACGTGGACAGAAAGTAAATTGATTCAGTTATATTCAAGTCGTCTAGTCAGATGAGCAGTTTCATGCTAGATATAAATCAGATAATTAGAAATCAAGAAAGATCCTTTTCTTTTCCATTGAACACCTTGTGTGTGGTAGTAGCAATTTTGGAGGTGTGGGAGCAAGTCCAGGGATTGGCCTTCAGTTGATGTTACACTATTGAATTCTCCAGCCCATCACAGTCATCATCATTCAGCTCAGAGAAGGCCGATTTACCAGAGATTGAATAGCCAGCAATACCTGGCCAACCCTCCACTGCTTCTAACTTTGTTCTAAATTTGATTTTGATTCTACTAGGTTTTGCTAAAATAGATTGGGAGGTCATTCTATACTTCGGCACTAATCCAAGCTGGAAAGAGCAGTATGCCATCAAGGAACCTGAACAGAATGCATTTAGTAGTCCTTGGTGTGTAATTTACAGTGTGGACTTAAACAGCATTTCCTGACTTGCATATCAAAGTTTCCAAAATGAAACCTCACTTGCTCTGTATACAATGATGTATATTTTTTAATGTGGCCACATGCAGAAGCTAATTTTGCCTTCACTGGTACTTCATGCTCTACAGGATTTCAACAAGGACTGATTAATTTGAACAGATACAAGTCAGATAATCAGATAGAAGAGCAATTCCATTCAGCTCTAAAGAAATGCAAGGGATGTCAAGAATCAAAAGCATCTGACTTTTCTAGCAAGACCATCTCTTTCCACTTTTTTTCAATTTTTTGTTTTTGTTTTTGTTTTGGGAACCATAGGGTGCTTAGGGCTTGCTCCTGACTCTATGCTCAGGCACTTCGGGGGTCTCAGGGGACTATATGAGGTGATGAGAACAAATCCAAACCTTTTTCATAGGCATAAAGTGCCCCATCCGTTGTGCCAATTAGCCTATATATATATTTAGTTTCTTTTCCCATTGTTTTAAAAATTAATTTGTGGTTCTATTCTTGTACATTTTCCTTTCATAGGCATGTAGTAATCCATCAGTTATACCAGTTTACTTATCAAATTAGGCTCATTCCCCATTATTTATCTAATTACTTGGTGCTCTTATTCTTTTTCATTTTTTGACAATTCTATTTCCTCTCCATGACCCCCCTTTGTCAGCACATAAGTTTGTCTTCTTAATCACATCAAATTGAAAACTTCTTAAAACTTTCTCTTTTTGTCTGTGTCTACATTGATTTCTAATAATATTTTATGGAAATTAAATATTAATTATTTGTATTAATACCTAGATAATTACATGTGCACACTGCATTTTTTTTACTTATTCGCTTAGTTATTTTTTGTTTTGGAAGCATGCATGGTGGTGCTGAGGACTTAGTCCTGGTTTTGCACTTAGTAATCACTCCTCATGGTGCTCTGGGGATCTTATTAGGTGCTGCTCATGAAATCAAGGCGATACTGCCTGACATACTATCTCTTCATGAACAGCTTATATTTTTGTTATTTTATTTTATTATTTTTTTTAATTTTAATGAATCACTGTGAAATACAGTTACAGACTTACAAACTTGCATTATTACATTTTGGTCATACAATGCTCAGGTACCCATCCCTCCACCCGTGCCCATCCTCTACCATCAATGTTCCCAGTATCCCTCCCACCACCAACCCCTGCCTCTGTGGCAGGCACATTTCTCCCTTCTCTCTCTTTCCTTCTGGAGAACACCTTATTTTTGATATGCATCTTGCCTTTGTATTAAAGCTCCAAAAAGATTGTGAAATTAAAGTATGTCTGAAACAATTTAGTGGGTTTTTTTTTTTTTTGCTTTTTGGGTCACACCCAGCAATGCACAGGGGTCACTTCTGGCTCTGTGCTCAGGAATTACCCCTGGCGGTGCTCAGGGGACCATGTGGGATGCTGGGAATCGAACCTGGGTCGGCCGCGTGCAAGGCAAATGCCCTACCCGCTGTGCTATCGCTCCAGCCCCGGTGTTTTTTTTAAATAACTATTTTTATTTGTTTGATTTTGTTTATTTCACCCATACCAAGCTGTGCTCAGGTTTACTCTTGGCTCTGGGCTCAGGGTTTATTCCTGGCTCACCCAGAGGACTGTATGGGTACTCAGGATTGTCTGCATGTACCCTGGGTTGTCTGCATGCAAGGCAAATGCCCTACCTGCTGTACTATCACTCTGGCCCTTAATAACTATTGTTATACACTCCAGAATCTAGCAATGCGGTAGACCATTATTTTAGCTTTAAAAAAAAGTGTTCTATTTTGTCTCTTTATTCAATGACATTATCATCACCTCTAAGTTTAAATACGCATGATCTTTTACTATATATTGGATTTGTCTTTGCAAAAAATGAAAATATTATCAATCTAGTTTTATTTTTCTTTTTAAACTGAAGTTTCTTAAAATTATAAATTGGGGGGAAGCAGAAATGACAATATAATGGGCCTCTTGCCTTTCATGAGGCAGGTCAAGTACTATCACCAGCACTTCATGCTTCCCTCTATCCCTTGGCAGGGTCCCCAGCCCAGCCAGGAATGTTCACTGAGCACAGAACAAGAGTAAACCCTGAGAACCATTGGATGTGGCCCCAAAACAAAAAAAAAATCATAACATTTTTCTAGAAATGTTGCAGTATTAGTGTTAAGCTAAAATGCTGCCAATTGTCAGATTGAGTCCTGTGTTACAGGTTCTATCATTTGCATTGTATTTGCCTAGAGGTTCAGTTCTGGGCATAGTTCCAAAAGTTTTCTTTTCTCTGAAAATATGCAGAACTGCATTCTCTGTGTAAAGGTTTAAGAGTGCTCAATGGATTTCCACAATTGGATATCAGACAGGAAAACTGTGAATTGTATGTCAGGAAATATTTGTAAAGTATTTTTGATTTGGAAGGGTGAGCTACCTTTAATCCTGGTGTTATTTAATGCCTTGTTTTACTTTAACAGTGTATTGTGAAATTCTTAAAATTTAAAGCTATCCAGAGATAATACTCTAATAGAAATTCTGTCCAATATGATAAGGATTAACCTCAGTTTCTTTCGTATGGGCAAGTCATGTTGTGTCAGCCTTGGTAGGTCTCATTTTACTCAAATTATACAGTAAAGGTAAAGGCCCTCCCGTTGATCGTCGATTTGCTCGAGCGGGCCCAGTAACGTCTCCACTGGAGACTTTGTTGTTACTGTGTCTGGCATATCCAATACTCTCGGTAGCTTGCCGGGCTCTCCGAAAATTATACAGTGTATTTTATATTAAATAATTTCTTATTTGTATTATAAAGAAATCTGTGTTTTCTGGTGTAATGTTTGCCTTGTCTTTGCATTGGTCAGAGAGAAAAAAGAGAGGAAGGAGAGAGGGAATGAAGAGAATGACACTATTATGATGTATTTAACTGTAAAACAAAACAAAAAAACCCCTTATTGCTTTACACAGTGAGATAATAAAGACAGTTGCAGAACTCATTTATTTACCTGTTTGTTATAGCAGAAATAGAATTCATCTTTTTCTCCACTTTTCCTTTCTTGGTGTATCAGCTTTATTCTCTTACTATCTCTTCACTTGACCACAAGATGGCTACAGCAACTCTAGATATTTTATCCTGACAACAATATTCAGAGACAATGAAAAACTGCTTTTCTACTTGTTTTTTCTCCTCTTGAGTGAAAAGTAATCCATTCAGGATCCCTAACACTGACTTCTCCTCACATGTCATTGGTCAAATTGTACCCCATATCCAGATCTAATCACTCAGATATTATGCAAGATACCTCCAATGTTTGTTTAGAGAACAGCCCAGAAAATATGGTCCACAAGTTGATATATCACACATAGAATCCCCTGTGTGTTTGTAATCAGAAAGGACTGACGCCGATGCCCCTTAGAGGGTTGTCCATTGAGAAATAGGGAAAAGATTAGAAAAATAGCTTTATTTAACAAAAAACTGGCAGTGTAGATGATCACTGATTCACATACTAGAGAACCATCTTGCCAGCAAAGTAAAGGTAAAGGTAAAGGTAAAGGTAAAGGTAAAGGTAAAGGTAAAGGTAAAGGTAAAGGCCCTCCCGTTGATTGTCGATTTGCTCCAGCGGGCCCAGTAACGTCTCCATTGGAGACTTTGTTGTTACTGTGTTTGGCATATCGAATACTCTCGGTAGCTTGCCAGGCTCTCCGAGAGGGGCGGAGAAATCGAACTCGGGTCGGCCAGCGGAGTAATGATTTTTTTTAGTAGGAAAAGGATGTGGAAGTCATTTTTGGAATGAGTGTTTGCAGAATGGATGGCAGAGTGAGTAGTTAACAAAGTCCTTTGTGGGTGGTTCTCTAGGTATACACTCAATCTGTATCTACAAATCTAAACAAAGGTTTCTGGTTAAGGATTCATTGGCTCATTATCTTTATACTTCTTTCAGTTTCTTCCTTCCTTCCTTCCTTCCTTCCTTCCTTCCTTCCTTCCTTCCTTCCTTCTTTTTCTTCTTTCTTTCTCATTTTTGGGTCATACCCGCAGTGCTGAGGGCTCAGCACTCAGGGATGACTTCTGGTATCCTTGGGGAGTCATGTGGGGTATTAGGAATCAGACTTCAGCCATATGCAAGGGAGGAGAACCACCTGCTGTATTATGTCTCTTCATCCATCATTATCTTCAAAGAAATTAAGGGATATCCTTCTCAGAAAGTTTGCTGATTTTTAAAATTTGAATTCACTCTTAATTTTTTAGATTGATTTTAGGTTAAGAATAATTTTCAATTTTTAAATAACTAAAGCATTCAAATATAATATTTTGAGGTATGTTAACATGATATGAAATTTAATTTTCAGTGCCCATAAATCTTTTAACGAGAATACAGCCATGCCCATTTATGTTTCTTTTGTTTGTGACTATTCTATATAAGGACAGAACTGAGTACTTGAAAGAAATGAACATGTAACCTGTAAATACCAAAACATATCTTATCTGACCCTTCTCATAAAATGTTTGCTCAGTTCTAGCTTAAACTGAAGTCTGTTCACATATAAGTATTGGGACTCTCTCAAAGTAAATGATACAGATTCTGCTGTTTGTGATTTTTAAAAAATAATATTTAGGGTGGGATTGAATGTTTCTGAACAAAATTTCTTGAGAAAGAATATGTGAATAACATATCGAGCAGTTATAGAGCCAATGTGGAGAGAAAGGGAAAGAAGGAAAGAGAGGAAAATAGATAGATTGAGTTTGATTCATTTTAAATGAATCATTAGACTTGTAAAAAAGTTGTTAAAAAGCTGAGTCACAAAATACCACATGTATATATACATTATATATCATATATATTACATATATGATATTAATAAGAGAGATGAGTTTATTATTACTCTGTTAAGAGTAAATAACTCCACCTGGGGGATAACTGTGAATGAAGATCAGCTATGTTTCATTGGGAATTGGAAATTGAACTTTAGGATAATATTTCAGCATGGGTACTTGGTTAGAAGAAAGGGTCACAATGCAATAATAATACAGATGGTGAAATCAGTAAAATGAGGTGAGAGATGCAAAGACTCTTAGAGCATGGATCATCTGTTTCTGTGAAAGAGTTTTTTCATAGCTGGGCAAATCTCTATAAGGAATATGAAGGCATTTCCTTTGGTTGAAGAGTCCCTGCATAGGATAGGGACCACTAACAGACACAGCGGACTATGACTTGTTTCTATTACTTTCATGTCTCAGTTTCTGGACTAAGTGTGACATGAAAAATTTTGGTTTCCACTAGCACAGCGGGTAGGGCGTTCGCCTTACAAGCGGCCAACATGGCCGACCCGAGTTCGATTCCTCCGCCCCTCTCGGGGAGCCCGGCAAGCTACCGAGAGTATTCGATATGCCAGACACAGTAACAACAAAGTCTCCAATGGAGACGTTACTGGGCCCGCTCGAGCAAATCGACGATCAACGGGAGGGCCTTTACTTTTTACTTTTACTGTTTAAGAATATGACACCAACCTCATGGATGTGCATGTCAATATCTATTGACTAGTGGAGAAAGTTGAGTACTTGTTTTTAACTAAAAGTATCTTTCACCCACCTCACTTCTAAATGAATTCTAGTGTGTAAAAACAAATATTGCTAGTTTTGTGCTATGCTCTCTAAAGTTCTCCATTGAGAACTCCTACACACTGTTCCTTCTGTGTTTCTCAAGACTATAAAGCATGAGTAGGGAGAGAAGAGAGGTCTGTTGACCAAGTCAGTATATCCTCTGACACAAAGCTGAGAGCATCATAATTTAATCCAACCTACACAGATCCATTTGTAAATAAATGCTGTCAGATGACATTGTATGTATAGTGCATACCTTTAAATTGATTTCCTTTCGATGTGGTCATCAAAGCATTGTATGAATGAGATGTTAAAACATGACTTACTTTGCAAAGTAGCATAATTTAGATTCTAAAGTAGAAAGTCTTTTGTTGATAGTAGTTTATTCAATTCAGTGCATATACTAACCATTATCTGCCATACGTTATAAATTAGCTTTGAACTGGCTATAATTCATAAATCATAACTTATGACTTATTTATGGGAAATCTCATTAATTGCAATAGCAGGAAGACCTTGAATTTAGCACGAAGTCGAAAATAAAACCATCTGGGGATTGATAAAGAGGAGACACATTTACTCTACGATTCATAGTACTGTATCCTGCTTGCATATGTTTTACTATAAATAACATGTTTCTAATCATACCAGTTTATCTTTATTATACATTTGAATAATAGATATTGTTCTTACACCAATTTTATTTTCTTGTTTAATAGGAAAGATTAAGTTTTCTAACACATCACTCATATATCTAAGCAATATAAAATATCTAATAGTTATTATATTATTTACACATAATTTTAACAAAAACATTTTGAAAAGATGTTTGGATTTTATTTTTAGAGATGGGGAAAGTGAGTCATAAAGCAGCAAAATAATTCTCTGAAATGTAAGGTCTTGGAGGTTGAAGCAGGCAGAAGAGCCCAAGAAGTCATTCCCACTTCTCCCTTAATAGCTGGAAATGACTGCCTTCACTGTTTCATTAAAGGCTCTCTCTAGTTTCCCTGAAATAATGAGGGCAGGAAGCCAATCATCTGAGTATGAGAATCTTAAAAGAATCCCCTAAGAGAGATTTTTATGCACAGGGCTTCAGATAGTTTGGTTTGATGTGAGTCAAGAGTTTGAGAGCAAATCCTACGCATTGACTTGACTTATGAAGGACCAATGTCTCCCAAATCAGCAAGGCCAAGAATATAGAAACATCAGAAAATGAAAAGGCATGGTGAATATATCCATACATATCACTATAGTTACACAAAGAACTATACTTAGATATGAACTATTTTTTTACTCTTTTTTTCAAGTCTTTGTGTTTGTTTTGTGGTTATACCTGTTTAATTGCCAATGTGTGTGTGTGTGTGTGTGTGTGTGTGTGTGTGTGTGTGTGTCTGGGGAGTTCAAAGCATCAAGCCTTGGGTTCCATCCTGTTAAGTATAAAATAAAGCCCTCAATAACCAGTTTTATTGTTGCCTACATACTAGGTATTATGTTGAAATAAGACTAAGGGATCATGAAACTAGATTTTTGTCCTCATAGAATTCACATGTTAACAGGGAAAAATAGACCTTAAAGGCAAAGGATTAAAACCGCTGGATGGTGTGATGTCATGTGAGGAGTGCAGTATTTCTTCGAAAGGATAGCAGTCAGGCCACCTGGCTTAGCCAGGGGCAGCAGTAACTGAACAGTAACTCAGAAACTTAATGTTTCCCCATAAAATTAGGGTAGTAAAAGCCAGAGAGCTAGTTATGATTCTAAACGGCACCTTCTTGAGATTGTGGTTCCTTTCAATTTTCTGACTTTAAGAATTGTTAGTGACAGATGCCTTTTCTCAGAAATATGCCAGATCATTGGAAAAGAGCACCCTATGCAAATGCAGGTATTCACAAGTGCTGATTGACACTAAGAATCTCACCAAGAAGAGAGGAACTAAGCCCTTTGTCCAATAGTGGACAGGGAAGTGATGCCCCAGAAATCAGACCTCTCTCTGACACGGGCTTCTCTAAGAGGCTTACTTGGAACAGCTGACAGATTCCTCTAATTGTTCTCCTTGCAGCTTAGCTCTTTCAAAGCTTTTCTTCTCTTCTATCCATCCAACAGCACCCATCTGAAAAACAAAGCGGATGATAACATTCCTTTCTAAAAACAGAACATGTAGTCCACAGGATAAAACAGGAACTCCTAAATTTGACATAACAAACTCTTGACAATCTGGTCCCTATCTTGTCCCAGTTCCTTCCCATTCTCATCCCCAGGCTTCCCATTCTTCCGCTCAGAGAACATTTCACTGTGCCCCTGCATGTACTAGCAACTTTCATGAGCCTTGTCTTGGCTCAGACTTGTGCCCTCTGTTCAGATTGCTTCCTTTCCTTTTGTCACTGTTTTCTACAAAACTTAGATCAGATGATCCTCTCTTAAAATACCCTTATTTATGACATTGAGTTGAACTTCATGCCCTTGCCCAAGGGAACCTGGTCTAACTTCAGTGAACATATATTATTGCATCTCATCTTAATTTGTCTCACTTTATTATTTTTATTTCTTTGCCATTTTTTTTTGTGTACTGTGATTTGCAATGATGTTGATTGCACTTCTTATGCATACATAGTTCCAGCACCACACCGCCAAGAAAGGGCCTGCTTCTCTCTACCAGTGTCCCAAGGACCGTCCTATTAACTCAGCCCCCTGACCCCCAGGTGAGCACAGTTCTGTGGTCAAAAACTCCAGCTCTGATACCTTTGGCCATTTGTTGTTCCCTTACTGTTTTATCCCACATGAGAGACAGAGACAGAGATCGAGAGAGAGAGAGAGAGAGAGAGAGAGAGAGAGAGAGAGAGAGAGAGAGAGAGAGAGAAGAGAGAGAGAGAGAAATAGAGACACAGAGAGGGACAGAAAGAGAGGCCTTAATTTTCTAGGTTGTGACACCTGTACACATACAAATGAATGAATAAAATTAAACTCCTGAGGAGATGATTTTCAATAAAAGTATTGAGGCTAGAGAGATAGCACAGCGGGTAGGGCATTTGCCTTGCACACGGCCGACCTGGTGTTCGATTCCCAGCATCCCATCTGGTCCCCTGAGCACCGCCAGGAGTAACTCCTGAGTGCAGAGCCAGGAATTACCCCTGTGCATCACCAGGTGTGACCCAAAAAGAAAAAAAAAAGTATTGTGAACCACAAAACCTCAATCAACGAAAAGATGTGTTCTTAAAAAATTTAAAGAAAAAACATAAACTCCCCATATTCCACAAAGTTATAAATCAATGATGAACTGATTTTTTTCTAATTTTGTATCTCTTTTAAAAAAAGAGGTATACATGAAAAAATTAATACTATAGAACATTCTATGCTCATATATTTTAAAATTGAAATGACATAGAAAAACCTCACATGCATATAATTTAATAAGAATGAGGAGAGGAGATTTTAAAAAATCAAAAGAAAACCTGAATAGGCCTTTAAAAGGTTAAAAGTGTGTTTTAAAATAAATGTTGCATTTGTGGTAGAAAATATTATACATAACCCTTATCTGTATTGAGTAAATGTTCTCAGTGGATGTACAAATCACCTGAATAAACATTCAAATAACATTCAACTTAAATGAAAAATTAATACATTTAAATATATCTATATATAGATATATAGATATATAGATATATAGATATATCTCCAAGAATCTAAGTGATAGTACAATGGTAGGATGCTTGCGTTGAATGCAGCCTATGCAGATTTGATCTGTGGCACCCCATCTGGTCCTTTAAACAGTGCCATGAATGATCCCTGTTTGTAGAGCCAGGAATAAGCCCTAAGAACAGACAAACGTGGCTATATTTTAAATTTGTGCCTCCCCCCCAAATTTAAAATACAAATTCCTTACTACACTAGGTACAAGCAAACCTTTCTTGATTTAATAGAGGATAACCATAAGTGCCATGAGCAAATGCCATACTCAGTGGCAAAGTATTGAGTAGTGTGTTTTGTCTCTTAAACAAAAATCATTTAATCCTTCTTGCAAAACTGTTTTCAAGTCAGAAAGAAATTCCTAAGTTGTTGCTTGCCCATGAAGCTTTTATACTTCCTTCAAATCTGAATAATAATCTAGCTGGGGCTGGATAGAATATTGAATATTCTTGGAGAGATATTCATTTCATAGAGACTTTTTAAAAATTTTTACTATATTCCTCCTTGATCTTCTGGTCTGTAGGGTCTCATCTAATAGATATGCCATAAATCTTATAAATCTTATGGAGGGTCTTTAGTAAATTATTTTATTTATCTTGCTGCTTTCAATATTCTATCTCTGGCTTTTGTCATTGTTATTAAAATGTGTTTTAGAATTTTTTTATCTGGGTTTGTTTTCACTGTTACCATTCATGCTTCCTGATCATGGACCTTTTTTGTTCCTCTGCTCTGGGAAATACTTATCTATGACTTCTTTGATTGGTGATTCCCCAAGTTTGCATTGTTATTCCTTAAGAATTCTGATATTTCTTACATTTCCCCTCTTGAAAAAATGCAATCTTTTCCAGCTCCCCAATCTTTTCCTCTGCTTCCCAGGCCTTTGATTGAGTTTTTTATTTTGCCACCATATTCTTCTATCGCTTCTGATTGTAGTTTTTATACATGTTTGCTCTCATACTTTATTGAGTTTTTCCACCTCTCGGCTCACTAAAAACCTTCTAAGTAGTTTCTCTAAAGTCATTATCTGAGAGGTTGTGAGATAGTTGATACTGGTAGAACCTTCCATGTCATTATTTTTTATTCATTGAGCTTGAAGGACTTCTACTTAGTTTTCCCTATTGTGTTTGCTATGTTTTGAGGTTGAATCTTAGTAGTTTTTCTACTGAAGGTTTCTGAGATACTAAGTATTCTTCCATGCTACCACTCACACAGGACAAGTATAAGTGTATGTATCATGAGATGTGAATGAGTGGAGCTATCTTATGACTGCAGACGCAGCTTCATAGTTCAGAAAACAAGCACGTTGTGGATGTGGGCAAGGTTGAGTAAAAATCCAGAGTGCCTGAGATGTGGATGTGGGCCTGCGGAGATGGTGGATGTCCGACATAGAGACGGCCAGACCCCAGGTGGAATACAGGGGAATCCACTTCCCATTCCAAAAAAGGCCTATTGGTGTTGTCAGTTTGAAGGTTAACCACACTTGGAAGTTTGATAAAGCAGAGGGTGTGAGAGACAGATGTAGGCCTGCTGATATTGTTCTCTCACTTTTTCAATTACAGCTTCCATAAGGGTAGGGATAATATTCTTTATGTCTGTATGGCCCATCTAGGACAAGATGTAGAATGTAGGGCAGCAAGCAATAACAGCGATATTATTACTAATCACAATAACAGTTGCAATATAAATATTTAGCACATATGCAGCTCTCACAATGTAAAAATAATTATTCTAAGTTCTTCATCTAGGCTGTGGAATTTTATTCACAATTCTGTGGCTCATGTAATATTATTATTCCTGTTTTGAAAAGAAGAACCTTGAGTCATGGAACAGACCAGTTCCTTGACCAGAGTCTTAAATAATAAGTGCAAAAATAAGTACCTTTTAAAATTGGAACATGGGTCTGGAGTTCAACAGGCTGTGCACATGATTTTCATGCAGTAGGCATTAATTCCTGCCACAGGTTTAATTCCCTAAACACTGCCAGGAGAAACTCACAAGTATGAAGTCAGACATCCCCCCTAAGCAACACTGAGGTGGCCCTCAAATTAAATCAAAACATAAAATAAAATTGGAACGTGGTGAGACTCTGTGTCCCTTCTTAAAAAAAAGAAAAGAATGTTGGGTGACTAACAGAAAAGGCACTTTTTATTTTTACTGTTTCTTTCTTTCCTTATTTTTTCTTTCTTTCCTTCTTTCTTTCTTTCTTTCTTTCTTTCTTTTTTCTTATTTTTTTCTCTTTTTTGCTGATATGAAAAATTTGGAAAAAGTTATCACATAAATTTCCCAATTGATGATAAGGAGGTTGAGGAGAACACACGCTCCATTAGAATTCCTGCTTGTGCTAAAAGTGATGTATAAAATGAATGATTCTGTTTCTTTTCCTATAAGTATATTTGAAATCCATGAGTAAGAACATATGGCATATAAGAATTCTGTTAATCAAATCTGTTTTTGTGTAAATAAAATTATGTTCCATGGAAATGATTTGATTTTTGTTCTGTTTGCCTGTACATAAAAACTGGCTATTTGATAATAAATTTTAGTACAGGAGACTCCCTAGAAGTTTATGTACTTTTGTGCCTGTCAGTATTTCAGTATGTCTTCAAAGGTACTGTAAGTTAAATGTCATTGTTTACAGATGAGATCATACCGAAGGAAGGGAATTTTTAAAAATTTCATTGTGAAAATTATTTTGTCTTTGCTTTCATTCTCACTTTTATCATGGAAAGGGAGAAACCTTTCCCATGGAGTATTGATGTTCAGGAACCAGTCAGATAAATATCTGATAACAGGCTGTTATTACAAACAGTGTGCTTTCATGCATGTTACCTTTCCTATATTACAAGTTCTCATCTTGAAAATGGAGACAATAATACTTCCTATTTTGAAACTTGCCATAATAATTTAATAAAGATCTTGGCCAGTTTCAAGACTTGAAATCCTGCAATTTCAAAGCGTCCTTTGCTCAGAAGGTACCATGTTCTTCTTACTGGTTTTTCAACCATTACTCAATGTTACTGAGTTGAAAATATTTTTTTACAATGTGTCCCACATGTTTATGGGCCAGGGAAATCTATGAAGTTATTCATGGATAAGATTATTTGTGAGCTTTAAAGAACACAGGGCCTGCTGGTAATAGCCCTTCATAAAATGTCACCTATTACTAATTTTGCAGAGGATCTTTCAGCTGTTGGCTATAAACTCTGATTCCTATTATCTGAAACCTTTCAATCTCGAATCTAATGGTATAGCAAATCTCATATGTCCTCATGCATTCAGTTAACACTTCACTGCATTAGGGCAGCTTGATTTAATTCTTTGCTTTCTCTCTGGTTGTACAGAATATGGAGAATGTTGTTGAGAGCTGTTAATTTGAAATACAGAAGTATATCTTTATAAATATGAGCTACATTGACGAGTAATGGACATTAAATTTCTTGTTTTCTCAGTTCAAGGATATGGTTTATTTTCTCATCAATTTAGCTAACACACCATCACACTGACATTTGGAAGGAATCTAATAGCTTTTTTTTTCTCTTTTTATTTCACAGACTATTTGAACTCCAGAAGGACCAACACCAGATAAATTATGAATGTTGAACAAGATGACCTTACATCCACAGCAGATAATGATAGGTCCTAGGTTTAACAGGGCCCTATTTGACCCCCTGCTTGTGGTGCTGCTGGCTCTTCAACTTCTCGTGGTGGCTGGTCTGGTGCGGGCTCAAACTTGCCCTTCAGTCTGCTCCTGCAGCAACCAGTTCAGCAAGGTGATCTGCGTCCGCAAAAACCTGCGTGAGGTTCCAGATGGCATCTCTACCAATACGCGGCTGCTGAACCTCCATGAGAACCAAATCCAGATCATCAAAGTGAACAGCTTCAAGCACTTGAGACACCTGGAAATCTTACAGCTGAGTAGGAATCACATCAGAACCATTGAAATCGGAGCCTTCAATGGTCTGGCAAACCTCAACACGCTAGAACTCTTTGACAATCGTCTTACTACCATCCCAAATGGAGCTTTTGTATATTTGTCTAAACTGAAGGAGCTCTGGTTGCGAAACAACCCTATTGAAAGCATCCCTTCTTATGCTTTTAACAGAATCCCTTCTTTGCGCCGACTAGACTTAGGGGAGTTGAAAAGGCTTTCGTACATCTCAGAAGGTGCCTTCGAAGGTCTGTCGAACTTGAGGTATTTGAACCTTGCCATGTGCAATCTCCGGGAAATCCCTAACCTCACACCACTCATAAAGTTGGATGAGCTGGATCTTTCTGGGAATCACTTATCTGCGATCAGACCTGGTTCTTTCCAGGGATTGATGCACCTTCAAAAACTGTGGATGATACAGTCCCAGATTCAAGTGATTGAGCGGAATGCCTTTGATAACCTTCAGTCACTCGTGGAGATAAACCTGGCACACAACAATCTAACATTACTGCCTCACGACCTCTTCACACCCTTGCACCACCTAGAGCGGATACACTTACATCACAACCCGTGGAACTGTAACTGTGACATCCTGTGGCTCAGTTGGTGGATAAAAGACATGGCACCCTCCAATACGGCTTGTTGTGCCCGGTGTAACACTCCTCCCAATCTGAAAGGGAGGTACATTGGGGAGCTGGACCAGAATTATTTCACATGCTATGCTCCTGTGATTGTGGAGCCCCCCGCTGACCTCAATGTCACTGAAGGAATGGCTGCTGAGCTGAAATGCCGGGCTTCCACGTCCCTGACCTCTGTATCCTGGATTACTCCAAATGGGACTGTCATGACGCATGGGGCATACAAAGTGCGGATAGCTGTGCTCAGCGATGGCACGTTAAATTTCACGAATGTAACTGTGCAAGATACAGGCATGTACACGTGTATGGTGAGTAATTCTGTTGGAAATACCACTGCTTCCGCCACCCTGAATGTTACCGCAGCGACCACTACTCCCTTCTCTTACTTTTCAACAGTGACAGTAGAGACTATGGAACCTTCTCAGGATGAGGCACGGACCACAGATAATAATGTGGGCCCTACACCAGTGATCGACTGGGAGACCACCAATGTGACCACCTCTCTTATGCCACAGAGCACAAGGTCAACAGAAAAAACATTCACCACCCCGGTGACTGATATAAACAGTGGGATCCCAGGAATTGATGAGGTCATGAAGACGACCAAAATCATCATTGGCTGTTTCGTGGCCATCACACTCATGGCAGCTGTGATGCTGGTCATTTTCTACAAAATGAGGAAGCAGCACCATCGACAAAACCACCATGCGCCAACAAGGACTGTTGAGATCATTAATGTGGATGATGAGATTACAGGAGACACGCCCATGGAAAGTCACCTGCCCATGCCTGCTATTGAACATGAGCACCTAAATCACTATAACTCTTACAAATCTCCCTTCAACCACACAACAACAGTTAACACAATAAATTCAATACACAGTTCAGTGCATGAACCGTTATTGATTCGAATGAACTCTAAAGACAATGTACAAGAGACTCAAATTTAAAACATTTACATAATTACAGAAAATAATCAAAAAAAGACAGTTTATTAAAAATGACACGGATGACTGGGCTAAATCTACTGTTTCAAAAAAAGTGTCTTTACAAAAAATCAAAAAAGAAAAGAAATTTATTTATTAAAAATTCTATTGTGATCTAAAGCAGACAAATTAATGTGTATTCCTCAGAACCTGTTTTTGCTGCACTTACTTACTATTTTCCCACATCTCGTCCCTGCCTTCCCCAATTGCCATATTTTTCATAGGAGATCTCAATTCCTTAAAGAACTGGTATAGGAAATTTTGTAAGAATTCTGTTACACTTTGAGATTTTTATGGTGAATTCGTGGTGAGATCGGTCTATTTTGTCTTCCTTTCTCTATTTTTTTTCCTTTTTTGCTTTTCTTCCTCCATGCCCTTATGAAGTAATCCAATGGGGAATGCAATATTAGAAATAGATTTTTAGAGAGAAGGAGGAAAAATGCAAGATCTTATATTTTTCATGTAATGACCTGTTCTGTATTTATGAGGAGGACCATTCTATGGAAAGGGGGTAAAACGTAAGCAAACAACAGATTAATTTACATATGAGCATCTATAAAACCCATGATCTTTTAAACAACTCTAGAACCAGAATTTGTAGTTTAAAAAAACTAAAAATAAGATTATAAATAAAATATTGTTGGTTTTTCTGTACCTGGACACAACTCATTTGTAGTTTGGCTCAAATGTGAGAATCTTGGAATTAGCTAAATTTCTATTCTCTAAGAACGTATATGCAATCCTTCAGTCATAGCATCCATCTCCATGGAATCCTGTTTTATTAGCTGATTTACTTTTGGGAACTATAGTCAAAGATGCTATGGCATGTCTCCGTCTACTTAGGCCCATTCTCTGTAAAATACTCAGTTTAAAAATGAGTGATTCTGTAAATTTTATTTGGAAGAGAGTTTTGATATAATTCATTAACTGCCTCAAATAAGTTCTACTGATGGCTAGATAAAGTGCAGCCATAGAATGTAAAGGTATCATAAATTAACCAACTGGGGGAAAAAAAGTTCCATATGTATGCCAACAAATTCAGTTCTATTTTATAAGAATCATTAGCTACCTACTAGGTGTATTTAAATGCTTGTTTGAGCAGTTTGGGTACATAACTGACAAGAATGGTCCCTGCTCTTGAAACACATATTATCTACATGCAACATGATTGACGCAAACTTAGTTTATTTTTGGAGGACAACTTCAATTTTACTGTCAGGTAATGACTACAGATCGGATTCCAAAATACCAGGTTGCATACTACAGAGCCTCTTTGATCAATAGTTTCTTCTTGTTCTGGAAGTCTCTTCCAAATGTACTGTGTAGAGCTACAAAAAAAAAGGGGAGGGGATATGGATTTCCTGTGAAGGATGATGGTATGCCTGAAGATGGCAATGCTTATTTATGGAATAGGGTAAAATTTTAGTCCTAAAAAATATGCTGGCTTCTAAGTGAAAAAACAAACAAACCAAAAAATAAGAATCCTGAGGGCCAGAGAGATAGGATTTGGCACTTGCCTTGCATGTGGCCTATCTGGGTTCAGTCCCAGACACTCATATGACCCTGAGCCTGTCAAGAGTGATTTCTTGGTGCAGCACAAGAAGTAAACCCTGATAAAGAACCAGGTGTGCCCCCCCACCCCCCGCAACAAACAACCACAGAAAAGAACTTGTTCATTACTGGCAATTTAGCACTTTCTTGATATTTCAATATGTTGTATATATAACACATACTTATCCAGATGAACCAAAGTGAAAACTATGCCTCTTCCTGTTGACTCTTACAATCTGCCATCTCATTAGTGAAACAGGGACAACCTAGAGGATATGTTACATCTTAAAAGATGATCATCTTTGATACTTGCATTTAAAACTGTAGGTTGGACCCTACCATGTTTTGTGATCTCCAGGTGTGAAAAACTAATCATAGCTAGTAAAGAAGCCAAGAGCAGTGTGAAGAATGGATAGCAGCTAAATGATATTACATGGGTCTTGCTTCTATTTTCCAATCATCAATTCTCTAGTATCCCTTTTCTCCTCACTTCCTATCTCTTTTTGTCAGCAACACAATTCACATTTGCTTTCATTTGCGGAGAATCTGTGACAAAAGGGAAATATATATTTTAACTGTTATTTCTCAACTTCTTTATTATCAAGTGTACTTAAGGTACTCCTAAGCTACAGATTACACAAAAACAAAACACAAGAAATATCTCTTTACGGGTGAGTGAGTATTAGTTAAAAGAAAAGTGGTAAAAGTCACGAGAGAAGAAAAGAATATTGCCTTTATCTGTTTTCCGTTCACCTCTGGTTTTGTTTTGATTTTTGTTTGTTTCTTTATTTTGAGCATCTAATTATTTATGGGATGAGATCCTATGGACAATTCCTGTTGACTATGAAGAGTGACTAAACAGACAAATTCTAATAAATGAGATAAAAATGATCTTTAACTAAAAAAAAGTACTACTAGTATAAATACTAGTAGAAACTAATACAGTTCATTTCCATAGGAGGTTAGAGCTGCCGTATTAAAAACATTAGAAGAAAATTAAGATTTGCTAGGCTAAACTTGATCTTACAGTAAATTTAGAAACTCTTTTGACAAATGGCCCTCCATACAGGTTTTGTAATTGTATGGTGTTTGGCTATTAATGTATTATTTAGATGATGCTAAAATTATTATCTAGAATTTATAAGCAGTGACTGTTTGTGGTTTGAGAGTCCTTCTTACAATCACTGGACTTGATTTATGTTAGAGAGGAACACACATTATCTACTTATTGTTTGAGAATATTGTCCCATATGATTGTTTATTTACCCGAATAGGGACTGGAGCCATAGTATTGCGGGTCAGGTGTTTGCCTTGCAGGCGGCCAACCTGGATTCGGTTCCCAGCATTCCTTTTGCTCCCCCAAGCACCACCAGGAGTATTTCCTCAGTGCAAAGCCAGGAGTAACCCTTGTGCATCGCTGGGTGTGACCTAAAAAGCAAAACAAACAAACAAACAAATAAATACCCAGATACAGGACCAGAACTTTCGCATAGAGGTTAAGGCACTTGTCCTTGCATATGGTTAAGCCTTACAGGGATGGTCCCCAAGTACCATATGGTCTGATCCAAACACATTCCCAATTAAAAGAAAAAACCTGATACAGACTAGCGCAAGAAAAAAACTATGTATATAATTATTTTATCCTATTCTATTAAAAGACAATCAAATGACAGTACTTGTAAATAGTTATGTGCATTCAAATAGAACATTTACAATTAATCAACTAAAAATATCCTAATAGAAATTTTAGTTTATGTATTCTTTACTAGAGATATACAGTTTGTTTAAGGAAAATATCAATTATATTTTACAAAAAATTCTCTATTTTTTTTTCTGATCAGAATTCTTACTCTTATACCCTGGGTTATCACATTTTTCTCCTAAATTCTTCCAAATGTACCCAAATATATTTGCTTTATCAAAAATGAAAAGAATGTGGTTCAGCTCTTAAACACAGAATCTGATATCGTTTTAAATATTTTCTTTGATACTACAAATATTCTGAATTAAATATCTTTTGCAAAGATTTTGAAAAAGCTTGATACATAAACTTGATACATATATATGGATACACACATACAGATGTGTGTCTCTATGGGTGGATGTTGCTTTTCCATGATTACTATTAGATCTTATAATCAGAGAGTTTTAAAAAATATTATAAGTAATTAAATATACAGTTGCTATAAAAGATCTTGAAAATAGGCGAGTTATTTACATGGCAACAATAAAAGAATTAATGTGTTCTATAGCAACTTTTTTCTCTAAAAATAAAAGAGAAATGCAAAAGAATTAAAATTTATTTCAAATGAAATTTTCCATTCAGAAAATGAAAGCAGAGAGAGCAAAAGTGCAGATGTAGGTTGTGATACAGGCATCAGGGAACATCTCTGGAGCAACTTTCACTGAAAAATGTAAAAAGTATTATATGAAGATTCAATATTTTAATGAATTTATCAGTCAAGTTTCCAGATTAATGCTGATCAAGGTGAAATAATCCAAACAACACTGATCATTATATCATTTGGGTAATAATCTTTATAATAATTAGATATATAGGCAAGCTTAATGAGTATATATGAACACAGTGTGGCGATTTAATGCAATGTTATGTTTACATAGTGTGTTAATTTGGTACTCCTGCTTACTTAAAATTACTAATTAGGAAGTTGAACATAATGATATTATTAATATTTCATTTTTTCTTTTAAAATTCTCCAGTATACATTGCACCTCTTACAAAAATATCTGTGCCTAAGTCTTATGAATGCATTATTTGACTAGAATGTGACCACCATTTCAAACAAAAATGGTTTCTAATGGTTTACTTAAAAATACTTCTTATTTTTAAACTATTCCATACAAAGAAATACACATTTCTGAAAGCTCTATATTAGATATAGATAAACCATGTCACCATTGCCTTTTCGAGCTCTATCAGGTAACAAAATAAAATATATCTAGTTGTATGAAAAAAAAAAAAGAAATCACCTAGGATCACTCAAAGATCCACATATAAAATACTGATGTGTGCATATGACTACACAAACCAGTTCTTGTCATTTTGTGTCTTCACAGGCTGACAACAGAACTTTTGCTATTTTAGTATTCTTAAAATTGAAAAATAGGTTAAAATTATATATGAAAATACAAATTTATTTTTATAAGTGATGAACACAAAGCATGTGAAACAACTTTTTTTTAACTTTATGCCCATGAGAAATAGAAAAAAAATGAGGGAAGGAAATTGCTGCGATAGACAATAAATGAAGCTATCTTAATGAGAAAGTGCATGATATTGGAAAAGTCCTTCCATTTTGTAAAGTCTATTATGCACAGTAAATGAGCATATTTATATATCCCATGTGTGAAATACAAACCCATGAAGTCTTAATGTTCAGTATTTGGTCCACTAATTTAATTTCATTTTCCAGTTTATTAATGTTGCACTTTATTATATATTTTGTGCAAAACCGATAAATTTTAACTTGCCCAAATAGAATCAATACTGCTTTTATTTGGCTTACAGAAGTAGTGAGTATATATGTCTTATGTTTCAGAAACAAGGGAACATTGATTGTTGTCTGAAAGAAAAGGACTTTCCTCTGAGGTGGAAATAGAATTCATTCTGATTTATAAGCCCTGACCCTGAGACTTCACAGAACATGACTAAACTCCACCCTAGAATATCTTGATGAGAACCTAGCATATCATTTATACTAGCATGTTTGTCAGTAAGGCTCCTCTGTGACAATCAAAGAAACTCCTTACTTCTCGTCTTTTAAACTCATATTAAAGGAGGGAAAATTTAAGTAAAATTCAACAATTTCCACTTAGTAACAGTTGCTAGTTTTGCAAAGTATATAGATTTCTAAATAAAATAAATTAAGCCTGAATCCAACAAAATGTACTAAAAATAATTTATGCTATATTTTATGGTATGAGCTTTCTTATGCTAGTTACTAAAAATTAAATTATTTGTAATACTAGAAGGAAATTATAGATATTTTTATTAATGAACTCATTAAGCCAGAAAAATTAACCTTAATACGATTTGTAAAATGTCCCAAACCTTAAGGATGAAGTGGACATTTAGATTTTAAAAAAACTTCTAAGTTTTAAAAACTTCGTCGATTGCCTCGAGCAGGCCCCAGTAACGTCTCCTTCATCCTAGCCCAGAGATTTTTTAAAAAGTGCCATATTCAAGGCTCTTTCAGGGTTAGGAGAATGAGACGCATCATTGTTACTGGTATTTGGCATATTGGGTACGCCACGGGGAGTTTGCCAGACTCTGCCGTGTGGGGCAGATTACATTTCGTAGCCTGCCAGTTTGTCCAAAGTAAGAATGAGATAATAAGATGTCATAATAAGATGTTGCGGCCGCGCACTTCCGGTAGCTGGGTTTTATAGTCTCTGAGTCTTGGCCATTGATGGGATTACATGGCGCCAGGGGGCCAGTTGGTGGATACCTGCCTACTGGAATTTTTAAAAACTTAAGTTTTACGACATGAAAGAGAGAAGTAATAACATTTCTCTCCAGCACTTCTCAAGCAGACTGATCCACACTTACAAAGTTATTATTTTCCAATGTAAACAGATTGTTAAAGAATTAGCTTTAGTCAATTATGACCACAAAAATATCATGATGCTACATATTAACACTTAAAAAAAATTTTGAGTCTTTCAAATAAGCTACTACTAACAAATTAATGTCCACCTCTATATACCAAGTTACATTTCAGTTTTTCAACACATATCATTGGCCAATGTGGAAGTATAAGTTAGAACTGTCTTTCATTTCCGAACTTCTTTCAATTTTTACAGAAGATTAAAATTTTGAAAAATCAGAATAATAATTCTTCACAGGTATACAACATTTAGTTTTGCAATCCAGGGCTCAACTCTCATGATTTGGAGGGCAATTCATATAGCTGAATAAATTATTTCTAAACATTTAAGGGTGCTGCCTTTTCAATTTTTACTCTTGAATTACACGACAAAGATTCTATATTTTATTATAATTAGTATAGCCTATATCCCCATAAATGAGGACATTTGTAGTATTGAAAAATGCTTACAATACTGCAATAATATAATTATATACACAATAATTTATATAAAGAAAGTATAATGAAACAATTGACTCACTAGCTAACTCTATAGAAACACCTTCTACCTTACTTTCTATCAAAAAAATAATATATAATTGTAAAATATATGCTAACCTTGTTGGCCATTACACTTTGAATTTATTTACAGTATCATTAAACCGGTATAAATTTGAAAGTATAAGAAATTATTATTACTCATTTATAATAGCCATTTAAAAATAATTTTGGTGATCAGAGTTAGCACTCATACTAAGGAGTATTGAACTAGCTTAATAGGTTATTAAAGGTAGTGGGAAACCATTAGGTATCCGTAAGTTAATTCAAAAATAAAAACTGTTTTATAGCTTCAGAAGTGCTTTCACTTTTTATATAGCGTTTTATAGCTTAGAAAGTGCTTTTATTATTTGTTAAATCTTAAAAGAGTACTTTGAGAATACATATTAATACAACAAAATTTTCCTAAGTATGCATTGTATGTAGGGTTACTAAAATTTGAAAGCCATAAACATAGACAAGAAAGGAAGAAAGAAAAAAAGACACTGAAATAAAAGCAAATAGTAAATGGTAAAAGTATAATATGCATTGTGGCTGGAGAGATAGTACAGCAAGTAGGGTGTTTGCCTTGCATGTGTGGCAAACCCAGGTTCAATTACTGGCATCCCACATGGTCCCCAGGGATGATCCCTGAATGCAGAGCCAGGAGTAACCCCTGAGCTTTGCTGGGTGTGCCCCCTGACCTTCCTCTCCCACCTAAACAAAAGTATAAAATATGGTTAGGCTGGGCTGGAACAATAGCACAGTGGGTAGGTTGTTTACCTTGCATGCGGCCAACCCAGGTTCAATTCCTTTGTCCCTCTCAGAGAACCCGGAAAGCTACTGAGACTATCCTGCCCGCATGACAGAGCCTGGCAAGCTACCCGTGATGTATTCAATATGCCAAAAGCAGTAACAACAAGTCTTACAATGGAGACATTACTGGTACCTGCTTGAGCAAATCGATGAACAAAAGGACGACACTGCACAGTGCAGTGCATGGTTAGGCCATTTTTATATTAGAATAGAAGTTCATTCACATAGCAACTGTGAATTAAGAACTTAATTACTTAATATACTATTCACTCTCACTTTCCTGGTTTTAGAACCAAATGTCCTTATGCTAGAAAACCAACTGGTTCTGAGCAAATCAGGAAGTCTAGGCACCCTCCTCCAGACATCATCTCCTGTTCATTCTCTGCTTTGGTTAGCAGATTGTTATTAATGTGCTTACCTCCTTGCTGAAGACAATGCTTGATGACCCAGACTATAAGAAAGCCCATCTCTAGGTTGGTCAAGGTGATAAGAACACCTTGCTTATAATATCAAATTCCTTAAAAAACTTTCAAAGGCACCACTTAAAGTGTAACTGAAGTGCAAAAAAAAAAAAAAAAAAAACACACATCTTGCTCTCAAGGAACTTTATAGGGATGTGACCATTTGCAGGGTGCTTAGTCTCATTGTGTCCTGCCCTCTTCAAAGATTCATAAATTTAGTATTCTTATCTCCATTGTAAGAGGAAGAAATTGAATGGAAACTTTCTCCACTGCTCAAAAACTTTAGGGAAAACAGTAGGGTAAAAGAAGAGAAATGGGGTTCTCAGATGGGATGAAAAATCTTAATTTAGCAATGCCATTTATTATTTAGAAGATAAAAGCAGTAATACTTTTCACAAAATGCATCATCTTTCCTATCCTACTAGAAAATCTTCTAGAAAATAGGCATCCCTTAGAGATACATATTGGTAATTGGTATTTTAATTTATTCTTCAAATTTATTAACGAAACTGCTAAGCCAAGTACTTGGCAGCACTGAATTGGCTAATATGCTAGTGTCTAAACTTTTAATTATATTGAACTTTTCAGAGGTATTTCTATATATATATGCATATATATAATAGATTGGCTAGAATTCTAAATTAAACTAAAGAAATGAATATTATTTCTATGTAATCTTTTAGATATTTATTTTAGGCTTACATTATTATTTACCTTTATATTCTAACCAATATCTATTGTTGGATATATATTTTTAAGAACCCAGTAACTAAAGAATTATGCGCAAATCATTTTCAGTTTTATCGACTAAAATTTGCCAACTAATGCAATGTGTTTATCATCACATTATGTAAATCATTTTCAAGATGTCAATAAAATAGCTCATTTTATCTATCTTAGAATAAAACACACTATAGTTTCCGGGGGTCTGGAGTGATAGCACAGCGGGTAGGGCGTTTGCCTTGCATGTGGCCCTCTCAGAGAGTGTGACAAGCTACCAAGAGTATCCTGCCCACACAGCCAAGCCTGGCAAGCTACCCGTGACATATTCAATATGCCAAAAACAGTAACAAGTCTCACAAAGGAGACGTTACCGGTGCCCGATTGAGCAAATCAATGGATGAACAATGGGAGAACAGTCCTACTCTTCATAGTTTGGCGGGGAGGGGGTTGTCTTTAGACATGGCATTGCTTAGAGCTTACTTTTTATCTGTGGTCATTACTTACTCCTGGCTTTATGCCAGGGAACACTCATGGTGGTACTTAGGGGATCATATTTGGTATTTTCCTTTGTTTGCAAGGAAAACACCTTACCTTATGTACTTTCTCCATGGCTCTAGAACACAGTATTTAAAGCAGCCTAAACTTTTTAAGAGGTGAAAATTAAGCAACACTATTTTTGTATTGCCAAATAACTGAAAGGTAGAAAAATGCATAAACTAGAGACTTAACTTTTCAAAATTAAAGTTTCAAACAATACTAATTATTCCAATCAAGTATTTGATTTAAGATTTTAATTAAATTTTAAATTTTGTTTGCTATTTCTTAAATTTACAAAAAATATCTTTGATATTCATTAATTCAACTCAAAACTGAAGCAATCAAAAAAAAACCTAAATGGAGGCATAAAACAATCAGTTGATGAATATGGGTCAGCATTGAAATGTAATGTAAATCTGTCTCTTTACATAAATAGGCCCAAGTAAAATAATAGAATGGGATATTATGGTTGACCTTTATATATGGAATGAGTGGTTCATTTTAAATATCTGACCCAATTGACTCTCTTTTCTTTCCTAAATATATTTATTCATGAAACATTCATTGAGTGCTTGTTCTGTTAAAAATGTATAAATTTTTTAGGAATACACAAATAAGGACATAATGTATGTGCAAGAGTGCTGGATTCAAGTATTTCAAATAGACTATGATACATTAACTAGAAGAGGGAATGCATATTATGCAAACAGAGAGAAGGGCAACAAACTAGTTAGGCACATACTTTGTTTTTAATGTGAAATAGTGCATTGGTTGCTTCTGAAATGATGACGTGGAGTTAAGCTCCATGTCCTGAAGAGAAACATATGTGTTCTCAGTGTTCTATACAGCAGTGAAGAAGTACACAATATATTATGTGATAGGATTTCCTATGATTTGATGTCTTGAGGTTGCTAGGACAAAACATGTACTCCATATAAAAATTTTTCCATTCAATATTATAAGTCATATAAATACATGGTAATATGCATCTAATATGTAATATGCATGATAGAAATAGAAAAACATAAAATTCTGGGGATACAAACTGAATTTATTCTGGATTAACTCTTTAATACTTCAGTGACTGCTGGTATGAGAATGTAATAAGCCAATCATTAACTCAGGGTTAAATATCTTTCAGATAAATAAAAACTGGAAAAGCGGGGATTAATAATGACAACATTTAGGTGATTTAGGATTACATAACAGCTTACTGTAGTGAATGCAATTTACAGATTCAATGTTGGCATTTTAAAATGATAATATGTTGAGTGGCATTCTAAGATTTAAACTTCCAGTGATCACTTGCAAAGCAAAATAAGAACATTTAAAAGTTGATAAGAAATGGGCATAGAGGAAAAAATTGTCTTTGGGCCATACTTGACTGTGCTCAGAAATCACTCCTGGATCATTTGTGGAAATGCGTGGAGAGGACCATACGTGTTGCTGGGGATTGGACTAGAGTCAGCTGAGAGCAAAGCAAGTGCCTACCTGCTGTAATACCACAACAACCTGAAAACAAATATCTCTTGTATCACTTGTTGTTCTGTTGTTTAACGATTTGCTTGAGTGGGAACCAGTAACATCTCCATTCATCCCACTCCTGAGATTTTAGCAGCCTCTCCTTGCTTGTCCTTCCCAACGCTGCTGTATTGGAGGCTCTTTCCGGGTCAGGGGAATGAGACCCATTATTGTTACTGTTTTGGGCATGTATCAAATACATCACAGGGAGCTTGCCAGGCTCTGCTATGTCCACAGGATTTCCTGAACTCCAGGAAAACAAATAAGAGTAATGTATTACCTTGATTTGAAATATGATTTGTTATTCATTACAGTCAGCATATATTGGATGATGTGTTTTTTAAGAAATTAAAATAATGCACAATTATTCGGATACTGTAAGTAGTTGGATGATGGAGAAGGGAAAGAAATTTAGTTTCATATACTTGCTAGCAATGGACCTCGTAAGGTGTGTAGGGGTTAGAAGATAGTGTTTATAGTTAGCAAATGAAATGGAATACATATTTTTGGGTCTGGACCAGGGGCATTAAGGTCATTTCTCTATTAAGTTTTAGGATCTGAGGGGTGAGAGCAATAGTACAGCAGGTGGAACACTTTTCTTGAACATAGTTGACTGGGGTTTGATCTCCAGCATCTCACATGCTTCCCTGAGCACAAGATTGATTCCTGAGCTCAGAGACTGGAGTAAGCCCTGATCATTGCCAGATGTGGCCCCAAACTAAAACAACAAAAATGCATATGTGTGGAATTTGTGTACCTATGGAAAATTTAGATATAGTTGTCTAATAGGAAGTTTTTCTAAATTTAACACATTTTTTCTATAATCAAATTAAAATTTAAAATAGAAACTGCAAGAGTGTATGGGACTAATCACTTTACAATACAAGTTCAGTGAGTAAAATTTAGGATCTCAAGAAATATTAATTCCCTACAAAGATTTGGAGAAAAAACATATAACAATTTGGTCAAAATCAATTGTACAAAGATTCATTGAGTTTTTGTAATATGCGAGACTCTATGTTCGACGCTGGTATTATAAATTAGAGATTGAATTACATACAGATAAACGGCAGATAACTGATATAGACAAGTATTGAATTTCAGTGACAGTAACTTTTATAAAGTAAAATTGCAACATCAGGTATTTGAGAATCTAAAACAAGGGAGAATGTTCTTATCTGAAAGACAGTTTTAAAGTAGTGTTTAAAGGAAGGCAAGAAAAATCAGTCGTTATTTTCATATAAGGTAAAAAGATTAGAGTTAAAGTTAGATATGGCATGAAGCTTTTGAAACAGAAAGTGGTGTGGATTACCTTCCTGAGGCTTAACGAAGCACATGACTAAAACAAAAAAAAGGAAAGAAACAAAAATTAAGAAGGTCAGAGAGGTGGCTCAAGCACATACTTTCTGTCCAGAAAGTCCAAGTTCCATCTCAGACATCTTCAAGTGTGACGCCAGATCAAAAGAATTTAAAAACATTTGTTGAATTTGATGATTAGAATCTACTGAAAGTTTCAGTAAGAACAATTTCAGAAAGGGGTGTGTGTGTGTGTGTGTGTGTGTGTGTGTGTGTGTGTGTGTGTTGCAGGGATATAATGTATAGCAAAGGAAAACTTTTCTTACAGAAGGTATTAAAAGTATTATCAGGACAAAAGGGCTGGAGCGATAGCACAGTGGGTAGGGCTTTCGCCTTACAAGCGGCCAACATGGCTGACCCTAGTTCGATTCCTCCGCCCCTCTTGGAGAGCCCGGCAAGCTACTGAGAGTATTCGATATGCCAGACACAGTAACAACAAAGTCTCCAATGGAGACGTTACTGGGCCCGCTCGAGCAAATCGATGATCAACGGGAGGGCCTTTACTTTATTTACTTTACTTTTACTATCAGGACAAAAGTAGAGGCAAAGAGATTATTTTGAAGTAATTTTCAAAGTGAAAGTAGAGACATTAACCAGCAGATGAAGACAAAGGAGTTCACCAGTCTGTATGTAGCACTGTAGCACTGTCCTCCTGTTGTTGGTCAATTTACTTGAGCGGGTACCTGTAACATCTCCACTGTAAGACTTGTTCTGCATATGGACTATGCCATGAGGAACTTGCCAGGGTCTTTCGTGCGGGCGAGATACTCTTGGTAGCTTGCCAGACTCTCCAAGAGGAACGGAGGAATCGAACCCGGGTTGACCTCGTGTAAGGCAAATGCCCTATCTACTGTGCTATTTTATTTTATAGCCATACAATTAACCATGATAAGATATGTTTCTATAATAATGATTTATTTCTGAGCACGAAATAGGATATCAGTGGAATTATAAACCCTTATGGAACTAAATTTAAGAAATGCGAGAAAAATACTTTAAACTTTTTCTCTGATCAATCTTGTACTTTTAAATCTATTTGTGCGGTTCACTATTAGTAGAAGATAAAGGAAATTTCCTAAGAGATCATGGACTCATGATTTCTAAATTTAGACTGGCTTAGAATTTATAATAGTTTGAAAGAATAAGACACAAATACTTTTGATAAGTTTCCTGAATCACTAATTAAACCATTTTAGTAGGTTCTTTCATCTCCTGCTATACAATGAAATAGTAAAATTTGCATTTAGTGGATGAACAATGAAACACTAAATTCAAAATACTATGGGGTGCATTATGGGAACAAAAATAGGTTATATTTAAATAATATTAATTAATGCCATAATAGCACAGAACAATAGGATGCAGTTGCAGTTCTCCAATGCAGTCAGAGAGGAACTATGATGAATAAAAGGAATGCAAGCTTTTAAACTTGTGAGTTGAATATAAAAGAGAATTTCAAGGATAGTAATAGAAGCTTTAATGCAGAATGAATGAAAGCCTTTAGAGACTAGATTACAGGTAACATCTTGCTGTGAACTCCAGGACATAAAAAGAAATGGTGTTATATATCTCTTCCATCTCAAGGGCCTCTTATTTCATGTTTAGGTGTATCATAGGTATTACCAATTCAACAGTCTTAAAGCTCTACAAAGATTTGGTAAGGTTTTCAAAATAAGTATTAATTTAGCAAGTAAGCCAATGACAATGATTTTGAATAAATGATTTATTTTCCTATAAAGGATTATTTACTAAGTATCTGCTCAAGCTGCTATAGCATAATATAACAATAGCAATAGTGATTTTTCCTTGGATATATTTAATTTATACATATATAATGCCATATATTATAAACATAGTGCAATTTTATTATAAATCTATGCTAATTTTATATTTGTATTTTTATCACGGGCTGGAGGGATAGCACAGTGGTAGGATGTTTGCCTTTGTGCAGCCAGCCCACCCGATCCGGGTTTGATTCCTCCGCCCCTCTCAGAGAGCCCGGCAAGCTACCGAGAATATCTCACCCATACGGCAAAGCCTGGCAAGCTACCCATGATGTTTCTAATATGCCAAACTCAGTAACAACAAATCTCAAAATGGAGACGTTACTGGGCCTGCTTGAGCAAATTGATGGACAACAGGAAGGACAGTTTGTTTTATTTGTTTATTTTTATCATACAATAATCCATTTCATGTTAAAAGTGGCAACATACAGATACTTAAGGAAGAAACTGAGGAGAAAAATTATAGTACAGGGGTTGAGACTCATGCCTTTCATGTGGCTAGCCCTGGTTCAATCCAGGCACACCTGTCTCTTGGAGAGCCTCTGGAAGCAGCCTGATCCCTAAGCACAGAGACACGGGTGCTTCCATCTCTACATGAACTCTACTTTGCTCTGTACTCCAAATTTTTGTTTCTAAAAAGGATACCTGAAAAATATTTTTTCTGAGCCTATGGTTATTAAATTCCTTGGGGTAAATGAGAATCAGACTAAAATATATTATTATGCTAAGCATTAAACAACTACTATAAATTAATCAAATATCTTGAGTCTGTAACCTTTTCTGAACCAAGTGACAATTAAATCCAAAATTTAAAATAAATAAAGATGAAGGGGGCAACATGTTAGTGCAGCAAGAAGGGCATTTACCTTGCACTCAACCGACCATGGTGCAAACCCCTGAACGAATATGGTCTCCTGAGCAATCCAGGAGTGATCCCTAAGCTCAGAGCCAGAAAAAAAAGCCCTAAGCATCACTGTTTGTGGCCCCAAAATAGCGAGAGGAAGAGAGGAAGAGAGACAGAGGGACAGAGACAGAGACAGAGACTGAGAGAGAGACTGAGAGACAGACAAAGACAGAGGCAGATAGAGTGAGAGAGGAGACACAGGAGAGAGACAGACAGACTGAGACAGAGAAAGAGAGAGTCAGAGAGAGAGGGAGAGAGAGAGAAAGAGGAGAGTGGAAGAGAGAGGTTAGAGGAAACAGACAGACAGGCAGATTTTTAAAACCAGACAAAGATCTTTAAAAAATGGCAATCTCTCAAATTGTGTATCCAATCTGAGTGGCTTGGACTTTCCTTAGCTACTTTATGGTTCTTTGTTTAGATATCAGGCAGCGTCCATGAAAGTCCATTATCAGTTCATTTAATTTTGTGTTTTCTTAGCATGCCACAAATTGGAAAATGTAGTGTAGAATATGGGCACATTCTTTGCCTGAAGTTGATCTTTGCTTTACATTTATTAATTGGCAGATTAAAATGTATGAAGCATACAAATTCCATTTGCAGCCAGTCAGTCAGCGATGTTTATTGAACTTTTATAGTTATGCTTCATTTTTTATTATTTTGGTCCTAAAAATATGACCATGCTCAAGTTTGAAAAACAAACTATTTTTGTTATTTTTAAATTTATTTTTTACCTGGAGATCTCGTCTAGCTGATTCATAGCATGAAAAGTGCCCTACATTACAAACAAATAAAAATAAAAATACTTTACATGACTCATTTAAGCATTTGACACAAAATCTGCATTTCTTAGATTTTGTAGGATTGCCAAACCCTTTTAGCTTTACCCATTTGTTATTGTGTCTTGTCATCAAGAGTTTGGAATATATACATTATGACTCCGCATAAGACTGTTTCCACTCGGGGATCCCCAGAGGGGGCCAGGTGAGAGGCCTCCCCGCCCCAAGGACCCAGCCCTGGCTGCCGACCACCACTATTCAACCACCACCACGTTCCAGGCCACTTTCCGGACCATGCGGCCCCTTCGCAACACATCATGGGGCACTTCCTACTCATTGTCCATAATTCCCACACCATATTTAATTGTTTAATGGAGTTCAGACAGTAGGCAACAGACTATATATATGTGTATATATATATGAATATATATATATATATATATATATATATATATATATGCCTCTCGGAGTGCCTACCAAGATACCAAGAATAGCCCACCCACACGGGCAGAGCCTGGCAAGCTACCTGTGTTGTATTTGATATGCCAAAACCAATAACTATAACGTGTCTCATTCCCCTGATCCTGAAAGAGCCTCTAATCATTGGGAAAGACGAGTAAGGAGAGGCTGATAAAAATCTCAGGGCTGGGACGAATGGAGATGTTACTGGTGCCTGCTTGAGTAAATTGAGAAACAACAGGATGACAGTGATACAGTGATATATTAGCCTAATTAAAAGGACAGAATATCACCAGATCATTGCAGCCATTTTAACTACAACTACTCAGGTTTTAAATTTCAAATATATTTTTTCAGTAGCCACCTAACCATTAATCATATCAGATTTTACTTTTAGGTTCTAAGTTTCCATAAAAAAGGAACTATCTCATATTTGTATGAGTGTTTACATGTGGATGTCCAAAAATATCCTTAGTTTTTAGTGAACATGGACAACAAACATTCTTTTCTATAGTCTCAAAGTTTAAAAACTCAGCACAAGAGGGGCCACACTACTGTGATTTTCTTTCCTTATTGATTTCTGCACCTATTTCTATCTATTTCAAATATTGGGCAGTATACTGGTATTGATTTCCAGACACATACTATTTCAGTATACCTTTCTTTTTATTTTTTGGTGGGGACTTCCCAAGAAGTGCTCCAGGGGCTCATGGTCTCTCCCAGCAATTCTTCAACAGTTTGACTGGAGGTTCAATATGTAGGCTAAGGATGTACAGTGTTTCTTGGGTCCTATAGTGATACAGATCCTTGGATCACGAGGATAGTACTCTGAGGACATCCAGGGCTACAGCCAGTTGTGCTCAGGGGAATGTAGGGTGCTTGGGAAAGAATAAGATTCTGCAGGCACCACATCTTTACCTCTGCGTTACCTCTACAACCTCCAAATATATTTCTTTTATCTTTTCCACCTTTGGAAAATCATTTTCCAATACGTCATTTGTATATTTTCATTACTGCTGATAATCATGAACATTAATTATAGTCTTAATTGTGATTAGATAGCTATGTGTATTTTTCAGTGCAAAGTGTCCTGAGGCTCATGAAGAGGATTCTACATGCCTCGACTTTTCTAATTCTTTTCCCTCATTAAAATTAGGCATTGTTTTCCTTGGAATATGATAGGAGAATTGGAATATTCTACCATGGCGAGGTAAAATTCGGACCGGAATTGCACATCTTTTTAATTCCTCTTTCCTTAAATTCTACTCTTGAGAAATAGAAACATTATACTTGCTATTTACATATAAACATAAATTTATTAAACCCTCTTTGATAAATAAGTTCTCCCAAAGAAAGATCTGAAGAACTCAGTTTAATAAATCTATAATTAAATTTCACTGAACATCTCATAACTCTAGGAAAGTGATCATCCACCAGAGAGGTTAATCACTCTTAAGGACTCTGATACTGAACCATATCTGTGTCTTGGAAATGTGTTTCCGAGTTACAGAACCCATCCAGTGACTGGGAATAGAGACCTGGAAAAAGCAACCCTGATCAAATCCATTAGGAATATAAAAGGAATAAATGTAAAAAGCTTCAATAATAATTCTTGCAAAGTTGATGCCAAGTTCTCCTCTGTTCTTGATACTTCTAATGACTATCATACTAAACAGAGATGAATTAATAGAGGCACTTGGGACTTCACCTCCTGGCCTCTATCATATTTTTTCCAAGCAGAATGCTTTCAGTCTGAGGACTTTTATGAAAATGTCTAATATGGTGCCATTTACAGAGTTTTCAGTTCATTTAGTTGTCCTCTAGAGTTCAGGGGTCTTGAGAAATGGAAACCTTGATTTCATTATATTAAAACACAAAGGTATCACACATAAAGATATGATGCATTAGAAAGTAAAATGTTATGCACCAGTTTCCAACCTTGGAATTATGTCATTAGTTTAAAAGAAAACTTTTACAAAAATCAACCATTTTACTGTTATGGCTTTAATTTAACTTTTTAGGTGTATTTTATTAAGTAGTTACTTCTCTTTTGCTCAGTTTTGTTCCAATACCCCTTTTAAGGGCTTACTAGGGCCTTTTAAAATTACTATTGTTACTAAAATATATTAGTAACCATACATTGAGATCTCTCTAGAAAGCAGCAGATATAATAATAGGATATGATTCCAAGTAGCATAATTTCATTTTAAAAAAAGTTTACTTGAATCAGGATCAATAACACTCTGCACCCTGCTTATCACCACCATTATCAGATAAAATAGTTTTGGAATACAGCCATGCCATTTGTTAATTCTCTGTGGTTGCTTTTACACTACAATGAGTAGCTGCAGAAGTTCAAATGCTAGGAAACCCTAGGAGTTAGGAGTAGTTGCAGGAGTAGTTGCAGAGATTAAATGTTAGGCAAGGCCTAGATATTTACGATATGATCCTTTACAGGTAGTTAAGGATCTGTAACAGATTACAAATCTAATCTGTAAGCCACCCCTTTTACAAAATTTGAAAATTTATGAAAATTAATCCATGATCAAAATCTTCACCATTCACTTATGTTATTAATTTGTAATAATTAAAACCAGTACCTGAATTCTTTCAAAGCATCTAATTTATACTATTCTGTTTTATATGACCCATTAGTTTATTATAGGTTGAGGCAACATGTTCTTTATAAATAAGTGAATTTTTGCTACGTACACTCTGCATAACTTAAAACACTGTTTTTTAAATATCTTCAGTACTCTTATTGTTTGCATGATTTATTGTCATATTTAGTATTTCCTATTGCATAAGAAAAAAATCAAGCATCTGATTATCAAACAAGAGCTAGCCTATGCATCTTTATCAAGAAGTCTTTATTTTTATATAAAGATAGAGGAATAACCAAAGCTCTGAGCATGAGTACTCCCTAGAAACTTCCACATTATCCTATGAGGATATTATAGATTGATTAGATACTTCAGTTTAGTACTGTTTTACTGAAGAAATATTTATTTTAGTGTGTTGATGATTCTTTTAGACTTGAATTATTAGGGGAATATAGTCAGTACTAAAAATAAAAAAAGGACAGGTGTTCATGCAACCATGGCAAATTTAAATGGCTTGATTACTTCTCTGTGGTAGATGATTTGTTTTATTGTCTGAAATAACACAATTATTTTGTGCTCTACTTCCATCTATAGTTACATCGAAGAGAGCATAAAAGAATAAATTAAGCCTGCTTCAAGTACATTTTGGATAACAATTGTGGAGGATTTGAAAATTGGCAAGCCAGTTGAAATATGCCCTAAATTCACTAAAACTTACATCTAATATTTTGAGGATTCTGACTTGACATATATTTCAATTTTTCATCTATCTTCCAAGAGCTTGGAAACAATCTCCATTTGTTATAATGAGTAAAAAAGGAACATTTTCTTCATCTAGTAATCCAATGGGATAGATAAGAAAAGCTGCTATTTAGATCAATTTCTCATAAAGTTTTATATATAGTCTCTACTTTCTGCTTTTATGCCTAGTTAAATCTTTCTGAATTGTTACTCAACATTTGAAACACTTTGAGGGATATTTAAATGGTGATATTAAAATTCTATGCATACTTTAGGCACTCTAATTGAACTGGTCTTGTGCTGAACCAAAATATCAATTTTTTAAAAGATCCCCTTCTAATGTAGATATAATAGAGTTTAAATGTGTTAGTCTAAGAGCCTTAAGTAGATCCTATGGAGTGACCAAACCAATAGACTGTCAGAAGCAAAGCATAAACGTTTTGGATGAGGGTTGGGATATATAGAAATCACAGAGTAAGTTGACTGACTAGGACCCTGTAATTAGTTCAAATCTAGACCAAAAGCTGATTTCACATGCACAGAAACCAACACAAAATTTGGATTAACAGGATCTCCATAGGAAGGGACAAAGTAGATAACAATCAGACAAAGAAAGATGAGACAACTTTATTAAGAAACCCCACAGCAGAAACCCTATGAGTTTCTAAAAAGACTTCAAGGGCATAGAGTTTTACCTGCAAATCAAGGAAGTGAGATGAACCCAATACTGAACACCTCAATTTTATTACCCTGTACTTAGTGATAGCACTGGTTACGAAATTAAGGGGGGTAATAGAAAATAAGAAACTCTAGGGTATAAACCAGGGTTGAAGTTTTTGGCAGATACTATCTTAGTGAAGACTTGTAACACTGCCAATAATAGCTCTAGAGAACACATTATTAGACTCCTCTGTTCTTTTAAACAGATCTTGAGGCCAAGTTCCTAAGGAAAGGTTCATATGGCTCTAGCAAATAGCTGAGCTAGTTGGGGTCATAAAGACCAGAATTTCTTTTCCCTGGCAGTTAGACAGACCTGCCCTCTACCAGTACCCATTTGACTTCTAGCAAACAAGCCACATACTATATGCTATAGAGCAAGCACATCCAGACTGCAGGAAGTAGCCACTAGAACTGTGCTCCTGTTTTGGTTAATTTCCAGACAGACTCTGCTTCCTACCACCCATATAACATATGCTTCCTACACCAACAGGGACAGAAGTTCCGTCTTCCTTCAGACCACCCCAGTTCATGTTCTTAAGTGTCAGCGCATAGTATCTTCCAATTAGGCATAACTACAAACTCCCTATCCTGTATCCCAGCTCACCTAACCTCAGCATCACAACCATCAACAGAAACTAGAGACTGGGAATGCCCTGTGTGCAATCCAGATCCTCACAACCTTGATGTCATAGCCAATATTTGATCACTCACACCAATGGAAGTTGAGCTACACTCAAACCTGCTCAAACATAGCTTGAGCTTTCTCCAACCCATCCACACTGACAGATACCTTGGAAAATCTCCTAATATAATAGTTATGTAATGCATTGCACTCCCACTGTTCATCAATTTGCTCGAGCGGGCACCAGTAACGTCTCCATTGTGAGACTTGTTGTTACTGTTTTTGGCATATCGTATACCAAATATGCCACGGGGAGCTTGCCACGCTGCCGTGCGTGTGGGATACATCTCGGTAGTTTTCCAGGCTATCCAAGAGATATGGAGGAATCAAACCCAGGTCGGCCGCGTGCAAGGCAAATGCCCCACTAGCTATGCTATCGCTCCAGCCCATAAAATAAAATTAATTAATTAATTTAATAAAATAAAAAGAGTTAGGCATCTCTAAGGGCACATATACAGTCACACAGAGCAGGGGTGAAAATTTCCCATGCTACGTGTCTCAGCATGGCCTCCTGCCCTGCGCCCTAGAGGCGGATGAAAGACATTTGCTAAACCCAGATTCTCACGCCAAGGCCCAACCAGCAATGGGGGTGAGGGGCTTTCATCACCCCATAACCTGCAGTGCTTCCCAGGAGTGGGGGGGGGGGGTTCTCTGACATCTTCTAGCACAGCAGTTTTCTCTTTCCAACAACAGCCAAATTCTCTGAGTCAAACAAAACTTCAACTGAGGAGATACCTCAGTGGGCAGCTGTCCAGTCACCCACCCCTTCATTCTCCTTGGCAACACACAGGTAACATCAAAGGGATCCCCAACTTCGGGGACTCTCAACACCCAGTTTACAAACCATCCATCTAGCCCAATCTCATCATTCTACAGAGGGTGGAAGTGAAGCTCCAGAGAGGTACACTCAAGTGCTCAAAGACAGAGAAAATACCCTCTAAGGCCAAGTTCAAAAAAGAAGCCAGCCCCTACCTGAGCCCTCTCTTGCATCTGACCCTAAGCTCCTGAGTTATTTCCCTGGGCTCTTCTGCATCTGAGTCTAAGGTGGCAGGAGAGAAAGGGAAACATGTCCAGGGAAGGGAGAGAGACTCTACAGAATGATTCTATAGTTTTTGTAGTTATGCCCCTAGGAGAAAGGCTTGAAGGAGTGGAGGCCTTGGATGACTTTCAGAGGAAAGACCCAAGGCTAGGCGGTTGGGGGTGCCATGAACCCCCCACACCCCCCGATTCCTTTAACTCAGTCATCCTTAGCCTGAGAGGTTTTAGCCTCTAGCTTGTTGCCACAATATCACAAAAGGCCTGCTGTAACTCCAGCAATCATATGCCCCCACCACATTAAAGAGGAAGGGTGGGAGGAGAGAAGGTTTCTTTTTTTCTTCCTTCCTTTCTCTTCTTCTTTGCACCACACTCAGCAGTGCTGAGGGACATCTCCTGTTTATGCAAATAGTTGTGCAAATGACCTGAAAAAGACTTGAAATTTGTTCCAAAGAAGAGAGAAAGAGGGATAGGTGGGATGAGAGAAGAATTTTCTCAAGTAGTAAAAGTGCTAGGTGCACAGATATAGGACATTTGAAAAATGCTGGATAAAATGAATGTCAAGACACATTATAATTAAAATGACAAAATGAAAAAGAGAGAATCTTAAAAATAGCAGAAGAGACCAGAGGGATAGCACATCAGGTGAGGCATTTGTGTTGCACACGGCCAAACTGGTTTGGATTACCAGCAGCCCCTATAGCCCCACAAACCCCACAAGGAGTTAGTATTGAGTGTGGAGTAAGCCCAGATCCCACTGGGTGTGGCCCCCAAACAAACAAACAGCAACAGAAAATCAGTCAAACATAACAGAACTCCAGTAAGATTATAAGTAGATTTCTCAACAGAACCTTTTCAGGTCAAATGGGAATTGCATGATATTTAGAAGTACCTGAAAAGAAAGCACACACTCTACAGTTAGACTACCAGTCAGATTTAAAGGAGAAATATAGGCAAACATCAGTAAAAGGAATCAACTGCCAATAAACTGGCTCTCTGAGAAATATTTAAGGAGCTTCTATAAAGAAAAAAAAAACCACCTTTCTTCCTTCCCCAACACACAGGGACTCACTTTTAATGCAGATATAGACTCTGTTACATTGGTCTTTGTTATTACTATGTTTCCTTTTACTCCACATATGGCAGAAATAATTTTGTATTTTTCCTCCAGGGATACCTTACCAGTCCATCCAAAACGCAGCAAACTGCAGGATTTTATTTTTTATTTAGCTGAGTATTATTTTGTTGTATATATCTATACCACTGTTTCTTTGTCCTCTCATCTGTTCTTGGAAACTTGGACTGTTTCCAAATCTTGGTTATTATAAAGAATGATGCAGTGAACATGGAACTGTGATTATCCCTTTGAATTATCTCTTGGGGTAGATGTCAAGAATAGCTAGGGCATATGTAAACAGAATTTATAACTTTTTCAAAATTCCCCACACTGTTTTACAAAGAGGTTAAGCCAGATGATATTCCCACCAACAGTGATGAAGTTTCCCTTTTCACCATGTCCCTGCCAGCACTGATTGCTTCTGGTCTAATATATATATATATATATATATATATATATATATATATACACATATATGCACACCATTCTCCCTGGTGTGAAGTGATTTCTCTTCATGGTTTTGAATTGCATTTTCCCATTGATGTGATGAAAAACACACACACACATGCAAAATTTAAATTAGAACATATATTTAGACCTCTGCATACAAATTTTGTGGTAACCTCAAAACAAAAATACTAGAATAAACAAAAAAGAGGAAACATATCATGTATATCATTACACACATTAAGAAAAAAAAAAACAGGTGTCTAAGGAAAGAGCAAAAGAGACGTATAAAATGACAAAGACCCTACTCCAGATGGAATCCTGGAAACCAAGAACTTCCATAAGCAAGACCCAGCTATGCGGTTTCTAGGACCGAATCTCCAGGCAACTTGGCGGCAAAGGACCCAGACTGTCCCTTCCCAGGTCCCTGCCCAATCAGCGGACTGATTCTCATGCCCACAATTTGCCTCTGGTCTCCATCTTAGTGCACCAACAGCCCTAGCCCAGAGACTCCCAATTGAATCCCAATATGCATTAATGTCATATAGAGATGTCTCTGGAACCCAAACATTTATAATCTTGAAATTTACATTTACAGTCACAGTCGTGTGAGTTCATACTCAAAATGAGCAATGAAAAATAAATTATCTAGCGTCTGCCTACGACAGGCAGGCTTGATTGGTGGTGGGAAATTTCGAACAAAACATAATGCCCCAAATTAGAGAGAGAGTAATGGGGAAATTGTCTGCCATAGAGGCAGGGTGAGGACTGGGATGTGAGCGTTGGAAAATGTGCACTGGTGGAGGGATGGGTGTTCCATCATTGTATGGCTGAATCTCAAACACAAAAGCTTTGTAACTCTATCTCACGGTGATACAATTAAAAAAAAAAACAAACAGAAATGTGGAGTTCATGCCCAATTCAATCAGATTAATTAATGGCTGAACTAATAGCAGTACTCCTATGTTATTAAAAAAAAAGAAAAAATACAGAGACACATTTTGGTAACACAGAATCCACACTAAAATGGTAATATGTATCTTCCTTCTAATTATTTAAATTAAAATTCAATGACCCATATTCCCTAACAGAAAGGTACAATGTGGCCAGATGGATCAGAAATCCATATCAGAAATAAAGTCTATATTAAGTGAACAAAGACACCAGTAATAATAGTGTTTTGTAGTAAGAAATTGAAAACTTTTCCTCTAAGATAGGGAATAAAAGACAAGAATATTCATTTCCACTACTATTATTTAAGCATATTATTGAAAATTCTGGACAGAGCAATTAGACTAAAAAAGAAAGTAAGAAGTATCAAAATAGGAAAATAACTTTTTTTTTTTTTGCTTTTTGGGTCACACTGGCAATACACAAAGGTTACTCCTGGTTCTTTATTCAGGAATTATTCCTGGTGGTGCTTTGGGGACGATATGGAATTCTGGAATTGAACCTGGGATGGCCATGTGCAAGCAAACACCCTACCCACTGTGCTATAGCTCCATCCCTAAAATAACATCTGTAAATATCACTTTTGCATACAATGAGACAAGATGTGGAGGAAATCTGAAAGATTCCATAAGAAAAACTGAGCAATAATAAACTAATGCAGGAAAATGTCAGCTTACACAACAAATATATTAAAATAGTTTGCATTTTCATATGTAAGCAATGCCCTTGAAGAGAAAGAAATATAATATTTTACCATTTATATTAACATCAAAACAAAACAAATATATAAAAATACATGCAACAAATGGAGGGAAGATACATTATAAAGAGCTGCAAATAAAATAGAAGATAAAATAAAATAAGATTATTAATTTATTCATGATCACGTATTGAAAACTTTAATGTGGTTGAAAAGAGATATTACATGAAACAATATGTACATTCTTTGTAATACTATCAATATTTCAATGACATTCATCAAGGAAATAGAAAAAACACTGCTGAAATTTATATCAAACCAAAAAAGACCCTGATTAGTCAAAGCAAGCCTGAGAAAAATAAGAATGGAGTAATTATGTTACTGACTTTATATGAAAAAGCTGCATAAATCAAAACAGTACAGCATATAAACAAACAGAAACATATATGAGTGTAATAAAATTGAGAACACAATTAAGTTTTCACATAAAAGAACTAATAATGTGTGAACCAAGAGCGCAAAGTGGAGAAAAAAATATATTTTTAATCAATAGCATTGAAAAAGTTGAACAGTTACATACAAAAGAATGACAATCGATTCTACCTCACACCATACAGTGAAACTCAAAATAGATTAGAAGCTTAGATGTTACCTGAAACAATAAATACATCAAAGAGCATGGTCTAAACTCTGCTATTGATTTTAGTGGTGTCTTCATAGATTTGACTCCAATAGTAAGGAGAATAAAGCAAAAATAAATGAGATTACATGAAACCATACATTTTCTTTATGGTAAAATGAGGTACCATAACAATTAAATGTCATCTTAAGAATGATATCAGAGATCCCTGAGGGCACTTAAGGATCTACCAGAGTTCTACCGTGAGTACCCGCCCACCTAGCCCCCGACTTTCTTCTGCACAGTTGGGACCATCTGTGCGACACCATCCCTCCTCACCCCGCAGCCCAGATAGCTGCCACCCGGACAGATCACTGAGGGCACCCATGGGAGTTCTGCCACGTGCCTGGCAATGTAGACATCCCCCCTCCTTCTTCTGCACAAGCCCTTGGCCCGGGTACCAGCATCCGGACAGGCTGGGGATGTGGCCTCCGCTGTAGGGGGTATGGCCTCCTCAGAAGTGGGCATGGCGTTCTGTGTGGCCAGCAGCAGCACAACGGCCACAGTTATTTTCCACATTCCCAGCACTTTCAACTCATATACCAATCTATATCACCTAATTCTGTGCAAAACATCCCAGCCACCTCAAACACTATACAACAACAATCTACTGGCTTACACCAACTCCATCAATAGACCAGTCTACACAGAAAGCTGTACAAGCCCTATTTCAAAGAGCACATCCTCCAATGCTTCACTATAGATGCCTATCATAAGTCACAGAATAATGTTTGAAAGGAAAGACGTATTCTAGAAGGGTAGAAGGATGACCACCATTGACTGAGTTCGTTCAGAACACTTTCCTGCAACAAAAGGGAACAGTGCTAGTGAACTTAAAAGATCTATCTCTATAAAATCACAACAACATGAAGAAACAGCACAAATCTCCACTATAAGGAGAGGATAAAGAAAAGAGTCCCGAATCCTCAACAGGGGTTACCCACAAATACATCTCTCCGATAAAGAATTTTGAGATAAATATTGAGGATGTTCGAGGAATTCAAAGAATCAATGGAGCAGACATCCAGAAAATTAAAGGAAAAAGTAAAAGAAACAGTGGATTGGATAGTCAAGAAAATATAGGAAGAGAAGAGAAGGAACACATGGAGGGTGCGGGATCCCGGAGGAAAAAAAAAAAGAAAAAACAGGTTCCAAAAAGAGCCGAGATCACCCGCAAGTTCCAGATGGAGTAGGCGCCGCATCCCGCCTCCCCCAGATGGAACCCCGGTGACCAGAAGCCTCTACAAACACAGCTCAAGTATGCGGGAACGAGGACTTTTTCTCAAATCTGCCGGACTACACCTCCCAGGTAACCTCTGATTCCGGAAGTCACGCCCACAGCCCGCCCCCCAGCGCCATCTTTGAAGCGTTCAGCATAAGAGAAGGAACACATGGAGGGTGCGGGATCCCGGAGGAAAAAAAAAAGAAAAAACAGGTTCCAAAAAGAGCCGAGATCACCCGCAAGTTCCAGATGGAGTAGGTGCCGCATCCCGCCTCCCCCAGATGGAACCCCGGTGACCAGAAGCCTCTACAAACACAGCTCGAGTATGCGGGAACGAGGACTTTTTCTCAAAAAACATCTCTCTATATACAAAGTGATCAATGAGAAGTAAACCACCCAGTCTTTCTCCCTGAAAGTCAGAGTTAAGTTTGGAGCACGGCCACAGCCCCAGAAACACAAGGACTTAATGCAGAACCCAGCAGCTTAGAGCAGAAAAGCGAACGGACGATGAGTTAACCCAGGCCATCATTTCTGCCCAGAGGGGAAAGGGTGTTGCCCCATTCGCCCTCTCTTCTCTGGAAAGAAGGATGGCGGCCGCATGGGAGCCTTGTGGACAGCAGGTATGAGCCGGGGGACTGGGGGCGACTAAAACCTCATGGAAGGGGGGCATTCCGGTCCGTCCTTCACGCCCTACCGAGGTCACCAGTTGCCCCCCACGAGCGGCTCTCCAGCACGGCCACAGCCCCAGAAGCACAAGGGCTTAATGCAGAACCCAGCAGCTTGGAGCAGAAAAGTGAAAGGACTATGCGTTGATCCAGGCCATCAAGTCTGCTGGAGGGGAAAGGGTGTTGCCCCATTCGCCCTCTCCTCTCTGGAAAGAAAGATGGTGGCCACATGGGAGCCTTGTGGACAACAGGTATGAGCCGGGGGTGTGGGGGCGACTAAAACCTCATGGGAAGGGGGGCGTTCCGGTCCGTCCTTCACGCCCTACCGAGGTCACCAGTCACCCCCCACGAGCGGCTCTCCAGCACAGCCACGGCCCCAGAAGCACAAGGACTTAATGCAGAACCCAGCAGCTTGGAGCAGAAAAGTGAAAGGACTATGTGTTAATCCAGGCCATCAAGTCTGCTGGAGGGGAAAGGGTGTTGCCCCATTCGCCCTCTCCTCTCTGGAAAGAAAGATGGCGGCCACATGGGAGCCTTGTGGACAGCAGGTATGAGCCGGGAGTGTGGGGGCGACTAAAACCTCATGGGAAGGGGGGCGTTCCGGTCCGTCCTTCACGCCCTACCGAGTTCACCAGTTGCCCCCCACGAGCGGCTCTCCAGCACCGCCACAGCCCCAGAAGCACAAGGGCTTAATGCAGAACCCAGCAGCTTGGAGCAGAAAAGTGAAAGGACTATGCGTTAATCCATTCAATCATTTCTGCCCAGAGGGGAAAGGGTGTTGCCCCATTCGCCCTCTCCTCTCTGGAAAGAAAGATGGCGGCCACATGGGAGCCTTGTGGACAGCAGGTATGAGCCGGAGGAGTGGGGGCGACTAAAACCTCATGGGAAGGGGGGCGTTCCGGTCCGTCCTTCACGCCCTACCGAGGTCACCAGTCGCCCCCCGCGAGCGGCTCTCCAGCACGGCCATGGCCCCAGAAGCACAAGGACTTAATGCAGAACCCAGCAGCTTGGAGCAGAAAAGTGAACGGACTATGCGTTGATCCAGCCCATCAAGTCTGCCGGAGGGGAAAGGGTGTTGCCCCATTCTCACTCTCCTCTCTGGAAAGAAAGATGGCGGCCACATGGGAGCCTTGTGGACAGCAGGTATGAGCCGGGAGTGTGGGGGCGACTAAAACCTCATGGGAAGGGGGGCGTTTCGCTCCGCCCTTCACGCCCTACCGAGGCCACCAGTTGCCCCCCGCGAGCGGCTCTCCAGCACGGCCACGACTCCAGAACACAGAAACCAATTTCTTAACTATCTGACTTTCAGTAGAAATACTTCCAGGGTCAATAGGTAAAATAGCAGAAATCCAAAACCAACATTTAATTCTTGAACCCAGCTGTAGAAAGCAAATCACTTCACAATGCTTTTTCAGCATGTCTGATTTGGGGGAGGGGGGGTAAACTCTAAATAATAGTGGTGAATCTTTTATTGAAACAATGAATCTAATCAAAGCAGATAGAGTGTTAACTAGAATTCATTTGCCTCACAGGGACGGGGAGGGGTGGGGGGTGGGGTTTTATTGGGGTTCTTCATGGTAAAAAATAAGTATTGGTAAAGGGAAATGTGTTTGATATTTGCATGACTGAGACATAAACCTGAAAGCTTTGTAACCTTTCCCACAGTGATTCAATAAATAAATAAATAAATAAAAATATTGCAAAAAAAAAAAGAAAATATAGGAAGAAATTAGATCAAAAATAAAAAAGCTACAAAAAGAATTGTCACAAATAAAGGATTCAGTAGTAGATGAAATTAAAAACTCAGTGGTTGCCCTCGACAGTAGAGTGACTACAGCCGAAGACAGGATCAGTGAGCTTGAAGATGAGCAGCAGAAATTATATAGGCAACAACAAACAATGGGAAAAGACCTCAAAATATCTCTAAGGCAAATCAGAGACCTAGAATATGATGCCAAGAGGAACAACATTAGAATCATCAGAGTAGCAGAAGGATAGGGAGTCAACCCCAATGAAAAAGCCACAGTGAAAGACATCATTGCTGAAAAGTTCCCAGAGTTAAAAAATGCAGACATCCAGATCCAAGGAGTCAGAACGGTGCCAGCTAAAAGAGACCCTAATAAAAACATTTCAAGGCATATCATATTCAGTATGATGGATGCCATGGATAGAGACACAATATTGCAAGCAACAAGGTCAAAGAAGGAAATCACCTACAAAGGAGCACCCCTTAGATTTACAGCAGACCTATCAGAGGAAACCCTCCAAGCCTTAAGACAATGGTGAGATATAGTGAAAAAAACTCAATGAAATGAATGCCTCACCAAGAATACTTTATCCAGCTAAACTCTCATTCAAACTTGATGGAACGATACACCATTTTATAGATAAACAACAGCTCAGGAACTTCATAGACTCAAAACCAAACTTAAAAGAAAGACTAAAGGGGCTTCGGTAAGACAGAAGTAAAACACCTATAAGCACAACCAAACCTAAAGAGAGATGACACAAAACCCCAAGACAATAATCTCTCTCAATGTCAATGTTCTAAATGCACCAATCAAGAGACACAGGGTGGCAAAATGGATCCGGAAACTTAAATCAACATTCTGCTGCCTACAAGAAACACATATGAATATTCAGAGCAAACACAGACTCAAAATTAAAGGATGGAAGATAATCCTGAAAGCAAACAGCTCCCTCAAAAAAGCTGTCATGGCTATACTAGTAACCAACAACATAGATTTCAGGTTGTAAAAGATTATAAGGGACAGTGAAGGCCACTTTCTATTTATCAAGGGATATTTACAACAGTAAGAAATCACACACTTAAATGTATATACACCTAATGAGAGACCAGCTAAATACTTAAAACAACTGCTAGCAGATATTAAGGAGGACATTGCTAGCAATACAATAGTAATTGGAGACTTCAACACTGCCTTATCACCTCTGGATAGATCAACAAGAACAAAACTCAGCAAGGAAACATTGGATTTGAAGGAAATAATAGAATAGAGAGGGCTAATAGATCTATACAGTGCTTTATACCCCCAAAGGAAAGAATACACATTCTTTTCCAGTGCAAACGGAGCATTTTCCAAAATAGACCACATGCCAGGTCACAAAACATACCTCAATAGAATCAGAAAGATAGAAAAAATAACAACAATCTTTTCAGACCATGGTGCACTAAAGATAAAAGTGAATCACACAAAGACACAGAGAACCAAATCAATCACCTTGAAATTAAACAACTCAATGTTGAACGACAAGTGGGTCAGGAAGGAAGTCAAGGATGAAATCAAAAGATACCTGGAAATGAATGAGAATGAAGACACACACTACCAGAACCTATGCAATGCAACTAAAGCCGTGTTAAGAGGAAAATTAATAGCTTTGCAGGCATTCCTAAGGAAGAAAGAAAGGGCCTACATAGATAACCTAACATCTTAGAAAAAGACCAACAAAAGGAATCCAAATCTAGCTGAAGGAAAGAAATAATAAGACTTAGAGCAGAAATTAACGACACGGAAACCCAAAAAACAATCCAAAAGATCAATGAAACCAAGAGCAGGTTCTTTGAGAAAATAAACAAGATCGATAAACCACTAGCAAGACTCACAAAGAAAGAGAGAGAGTAAACTGAATCAGAAATGTAAAAGGGGACATGACAGCATAAACAATGAGATTCAAAAGATCATCAGAGACTACTTTGAGAGTCTGTTTGCCACAAAACAAGAGAATCTAGAAGAAGTGGATAAATTCCTGGATTACTATAATCTCCCAAGATTGAACCAGAAAGACTTGGAATACCTGAATAGACACATTTATATCAAGTAAATTGAAAACTGTAATCAAAACTCTTCCCAAAAACAAAAGCACAGGCCCAGAAGGATTCACTAACGAATTCTTCCAAACATTTAAAGAGGATGTGTTACCAGTTCTCCTCAAGCTTTTCCAGGAAATTGAAAAAACAGGAATTCTCCCAAAAAGTTTTTATGAAGTACATATCTCCCTAACACTAAAAGCAAACAAAGACATCACCAACAAAGAAAACTATAGGCCAATAGTCCTGATGATCATGGATGCAAAGATCCTCAACAAAATATTAGCAAATAGAATCCAACAACTCATCAAAAAGATCATACACCATGAGCAAGTGGGATTCATCCCAGGGATGCAAGAATGACTTGACATTCAGAAATCAATCAACACAATTCATCATATCAATAAAAGTAAAGATAACATATGATCATATCAATATATTCAAAGAGAGCATTTGACCAGATCCAACACCTGTTTATGATGAAAACACTCACCAAAATAGGTTTAGAAGGAACCTTCCTCAAGATACTCAAAACCATTTATAACAAACCTAAGGCAAGCATTATTCTCAATGGGGACAAACTAAGGGCCGTAACTCTAATACCAGGGACAAAACAAGAATGCCCACTCTCACCACTTCCATTATAGTATTGGAAGTACTTGCAATAACGGTTGGGCAAGAAAAAGATATTAATGGCATTCACATAGGAAAGGAAGAAATCAAGCTCTCATTATTCACAGATGATATGATACTATGTCTAGAGAATCCTAAATCTTCTACCTAGAAACTCCTAGAAACAACAGACTTGTACAGTAAAGTCACAGGCTATAAAATCAGTACCCAAAATCCCATAGCCTTCCTATATGCAAATAATGATACAGAGGAAAGTGACATGAAAAAAACAATCCCGTTCACAATCATGCCACAGAAAATTAAGTACCTCATAATCAAGCTAACTAAAGAGGTAAAGGACGTCTATAATGAAAAATTTATTACATTTTTGAAGAAACACAACTGACCAAAAGGAATACCTAAAAAGTATATTTAGGAATACATAAAAATAATACCTAAACTATACTTGTTCTGGGCATTCAAACAATCTCATTTCTCAATTATGAGATATCATCCCACTCCAGTGAGAATGACCTATCCCAAAATAACCAGTAACGAGTACTGGAAAGTATGTGAAGAAAAAAAAAAGGACCACCAAACAGTGTTAGTGGCAATGTAAACTTATTTAGCATGTATGGAGAATACTATAGAAACTCCTCAAAAAAGATTAAAGAAATGCATAGAAACCTAATTTCTGACAATTCATGTAGACACATGACTAAAATTTAATTTTTAGCTTAATAATATCTTCTATTTATGTGACATTGAATACACATATTTCCATGCTATTTCATACTCCAACTTGCTGGTGATTCAATGAATCTAAATCTATATGAACATAAATTGACTACTCTGCAAAGAACATAAGTGATCATCAATATTATCCTTCCATCATAAATACTTTTAATCTCTATCTAGCTCTAAGGATACAAGTAATATAATTCAGATTGTGAGTATAGCTAAAAACAGAACTGCAGCAATAAAGAGAGCTAATTTTTTTTATCACTGGACACTTTTAACAATGTGGCATTTCTGGGATAATAGAGATGTCTTATGAAAGATAGAAATTCCCTAAGATAACCAGTCAAGAATTATTCCTGTTTGGCATCAGTCCTGGAGAACATAAGATAAATGTAGTGTGGTTGAATGAAGAGCTCCACATTCAATAAAGACAGTGTATTTCTTAATATTGTTCTTTAGCCCCTGGATATGTTGAGTAAAGTCACTGTCCCTATCACTGTCACTGTCCTCCTGCTGTTAATCGACTTTTGATTTTCTCCAGTGGATCCAGTAATGTCTCCATTGTGACACTTGTTACTGTGTTGGGCATATACAATTTGTCATGGGTAGCATGCCAGGCTTTGCCGTGTGGATGAAATGCTCTCAGTAGCATGCTGGGCTCTCTGAGAGGGGCCGAGGAATTGAACCTGGATCGTCCGGGTCTGCTGCGTGCAAGGCAAATACCCTAACCATTGTCCTATCGTTTCAGCCCCATTGAGTAAAGTAAGAACAAAACAGTGTCTTAAGATGATCACTGTCAGGAGAATGAAAACAGTAACACCCTAATAGATTTATTGTGAAAAAAATAGATTTCATTAGTTCCAAGTATACTTAAATGAAATTTTATATCTCAGTTTTTCTGAGTTCTTACTCATTATTTCTGAGTTCTTCCTTATTAGAAAACCCAGACTTCAGATTTCAAAGTATTTTAGCAAAAATATTTATATCATTGTTGACATTTTTAACATGCTTGCTACTATATTATTCTTGTCATTTTTCTTTATCCTTTAAGTTTTTCATTTGAAAATACATACTGTTATAATGAAGACCCAGAGGAATGGAAAGTATAACTTTCCATTATAATTCCATGTTACAGGTAGGCAATATAATCTTATGTTTATTCTTCACATGACTATTTTGGATAAGCTACTGCTATGAAATCCACCACTTTTTTCAGGAAAATAATATTTTCTGTGGCATCAATTAAGTAAACTGCTCCTCAGTTAATTTCTTAAAGGGTGTCTGCCTTGCATGCTGACTGCCCAGGTTCGATCCCCAGAATCCCATATGGTCTCCCAAGCTATTTCCTGAATGCAGAACCAGAAGAAAACTCTAGGCACTGCTGGATGTGACCAAAAAAGCAAAAAATAAAAATAAAAATAAAAATAAAAAATTAGGCCCCTGAACTTAGAGACTCTTCAAAATTTACCTTCTCTACTTACAGAAAGGAAAAAAGAAAAGATTAACCTCTGAAGCTTTGGGTCTATATACAAAATGGGAATAATATGACAACGATGCCTAATGTATTTGTGTGTTTTTTTTGAGACATGGTATCAATAAATAAAGTCAAAGGATATTATCATGCTCCAGGGCAATTACAAAGAAATATCACTTTTATTACCAATCAAGTATGATGCTGATTAACTTGCATATTGGGTTAAAAAAAAAAGAAAAATTGCGAGCTGTCTTACTGCAATTTTTGAAAGATCTATTTTTCAATGTACTGAGCAAGGCGGAGTATAACAAAGTCACACAGGAGACAAATGGAATCAGAGCTATCGAGACTTATTTTAGAGAATTGTGTGATTTAACTTGAATGTGAATGATTATTTTAAAAATATTATTTCTAGATAGAAGGATACTCAAACTAGAGATCAAAATTGGTGCTGATAGTTTTGAATACTGATTACTTTTCAGATTTTTTTTTTTTATTTTGACCAGGGCAGGTGTTTTTCTGTTTTGTGTAGGTGGGAAGTGAGTGAGGCAAGTAATTGGTTCATCTGAGTAAATAAATACAGTGCGGAAACAGTATCTTTTAACTTTTTCGGGTGTTTTTTCTCAAGGTTTTATTGAGAAAATCCAATACTTTAATTTCCCTTCTGGATTGAGATGTATCTACCTTTTTTGGGTGGGACGGAAGTTCACACTCCCTGGGCCTCAGGGCTTACTCTTGGCTTCTGTGATCAGGGATCAATTTTGGCCCAACTCTTGAAACATTATGTATTGCTAGAGATCAAACCCTGCTCAAGCACATACAATGCAGGAGCCTTTTATTTTTTTACTCTATCAAGTCCCAAAACATCCAGTATTAAGCCTGATGCTCTGCTTAATTTTGGGGGCTGGAACAATATCACAGCAGGTAGAGTGTTTGCCTTGCACACGGCCGACCCGGGTTCGATTCCCAGCATCCCATATGGTCCCCTGAGCACCGCCAGGGGTAATTCCTGAGCGCAGAGCCAGGAGTAACCCCTGTGTGACCCAAAAAGAAAAAAAATTTTTTTTCATAGGAACATATGTTATTTACGACAGAGCCTGGCAAGCTACCTGTGGCATATTCAATATGCTAAAAATAGTAACAATAACGGGTCTCATTCCCCTGACCCTGAAAGAGTCTCCAGTATGGCAGCGTTGGGAAAGACAAGTAAGGAGAGACTGCTAAAATCTCAGAGTTGGGATGAATGGGGATGTTACTGGCGCCCGCTCGATTAAATCAATGAACAAAGGGATGACAGTGATACCATGACAGTGATCCTTATTAAAATGAAGTGGCAAATTCATTGGCAGGTGACTTTGATATAGGTCTGGTACATACAGGTGATTATAAATTATTTGATGAATGAATTGTTGAGACTATCTATGTGAAATTAAATCAAGGTTGAGCTTCTACTCATCTAAACTAAGCCCAGAATGACTGGTAAGGGGTGATTATTTATGCACTCTACAGTGTCACAAAACTACAGTTGTGGATCAAAACGTCTCACACTATCGGTAGTTCATCAGTACAAAATTTATTAAGCTGTATTTTCCTTAGAATTTCTTAAACATCTACATTATAGCTACAATTTTGCCCCTTAACCCACAATGTTTAAAATATATACTACCTACTTATATATGGAACACTTTCTAATGCCATATATATTATAAATTCCAGAATGATAAATATATAAACAATTTTTTCCTCAGCATTTCTCTCTAACATCCAACTAGATATCACATTCAACTAACTCCACTTGATTATGTTTTCTTTAAAAAATATTACAGGGGTTAGGCGTGGGGATGGAATATTGAAACATTGGTGGAGGGAGGTTGACGCTGGTGTTGAAATATTGTATGACTAAAACTCAACTATCAATAACTTTGTAAACCACATTTCTTAGTTTAAATTAAAAATAATTATAAAAATAATCTAAAAACTTACAACCTTTAAAACATCCAGATAGCAATTTCTACCAAACCAATTTTCAAGTATTATAATAAAATATCCTTGAAATGGATTGTTTTCTTCTTTTTTCAGAATATAGAGAGGAAGGCACTTGCCCTGAACTCAGTAGGTTTGATCCGTGGCACTGTACATAGTCCCCAAGCACCGTAGAGGGTCTGTGTTTGGGTCTGTGTTTACAGGTCTTCCCACTGGTACTCAGGGAACTCTATATTACACTGGCCTTTGGTCACATGCGAGCAAGCACCTGAACTTCTTTACTATTCTTCTGGCCCGTTACTGACCACTTGATGAATAAATAAGTAAATTAATTTAAAAAAACCAGCTTAAATGTATAAGAAAAGTAACAAAAATGAATTACCAAAGAACCCAGAGGCAGTGAAGCAGTATAGCCTGTAAATCTCTTGTCTTCACTGTTGAGCACTGCCAGAAGTGCTCCCTGAACATAGAGCCATAAGTCATCCCCAAAACCAAAACTATATATAGGTCTGTATGCATGTGTGTATATGTGTATATGTATATGTATATGTATATATATATATATATACACACAGATATATATAAAGGCCCTCCCGTTGATCATCGATTTGCTCGAGCGGGCCCAGTAACGTCTCCATTGGAGACTTTGTTGTTACTGTGTCTGGCATATCAAATACTCTCGGTAGCTTGCCGGGCTCTCCGAGAGGGGCGGAGAAATAGAACTCGGGTCGGCCATGTTGGCTGCATGCAAGGCAGACGCCCTACCCACTATAATTTAAACTCCCATTGTTCAAAATTTCAGAAACAGCATACATATACCACTGTATATAGCACTGTCCCGCCATTGTTCATTGATTTGCTCAAGCGGGTACCAGTAACATCACCATTGTGAGACTTTGTTACAGTTTTTGGAGTTTGCAGGTTCTGCCATGAGGGTGGGATACTCTTGGTAGCTTTCGGGGCTCTCCAAGAGGGACAGAGGAATAGAACCCGGGTTGGCAAACACCCTACCTGCTATACTATTGATCCACTCAGCATACATATATTGTTCTATATTTCAGAAACATTTTAGAAACAGAGCATACATACATTATATGCTTGATATTCTAACGATGTGTCATTTTTCATGGGATGGTGCACACAAGATTATTTTAAAGAGCCGAATAACATCTTCTCAGGAGAGGAGTGAATCTGGGAGCATTTCTCTTTTGCTGGTCCTTCCTTTGCACTTGAAAAATTTCAGGGAAGAGATGCATAACCAATTATGCCAGTGAAACTTCTTAGTCGACTTCCTGGATTCACTCCGAGTAGTATTCACAGTGTGAAAAGATTCCCTTTTAGTGCAGTTCTCTGGACAGCAAAAGCTGTGAGACTTGAAGCAAAGTCCTTGCAAGATTCTGGGCATAAACCGAATAGGTTTATTTTGTTGTGTATATGCCTTATTAGTATTTATAAAATCGATCAGATTCTATTTTCATGCGTGTCTCCCCCTTTGTTTTTATGATCAAAATATTTTCTCTTTTGATGGGCTGGCTTCCTGTGGAATTTTAACAAAAATCACTCCAACTTGTTTTTAAAAGTAACCATTATTGCTATGGTTACATAAACTCTACTATTCTTTTCCTCCTAAGACCTATATGAATTAAATAATAATTTTCTTGTATAAAAAAAACAATCAATATATGTTATTTAAGACATCTGTGGCATTCTGAAATGGACCACTTATAAATAAAACTAGATAATGCGTAACAAATCAAACAAATAAGTGTCAATTAATGTATATTCTATACTATTATATTGGCAGTATACGCTTTAAGTCTGGACTGGAGCGATAGCACAGCGGGTAGGGCGTCTGCCTTGCATGCAGCCAACATGGCCGACCCGAGTTCGATTCCTCCGCCCCTCTCGGAGAGCCTGGCAAGCTACCGAGAAAATGCCAGACACAGTAACAACAAAGTCTCCAATGGAGACGTTACTGGGCCCGCTCAAGCATCGATGATCAACGGAAGGGCAGGCCAGCTTTTGTGAGTTTGCTTTTAAATGTAAATAAGAAAGACTTCAACACAATGTTGTATGTCCAATAGGCATTTTTCAAATATTCATTTTTTTCTACTATGCCATTAAACAATATTGAGTTAATAAAGCTATAAAATTACTGACTTGGACTTGTGTAAGGCAGTGTACAGTGTATTATAAGTAGTTGGTAGTGTAAAAACAAACACATGATTGTTTGCTTTCTGCTATGAATCTCACAAGTGAACAAATAACCCATAAAAGTCACACTTTGCAGAGATTTTGACTATGTGTTTATATACTAATTTAGAAAATAATAGAAATGGAACTAAAATCAAGGTCTAATTCCATATGACATGCAAGAAAATCATGTATAACCTCTAAGAGTTTGCTAGAGTCAAATAAAGCAAAAAAATCAAGAACACATTCACTATTATTTAAAATATAGCAAAACCATATTTCAATATTGAATCAGGGGATGATTAGTTTTGCTTAAGTTACAATATTTTGTTTTCTTAAGTAAATATGTTCCCTATTCTAATTGCTACTGGCTCTTAAAGAATACAGATCTGAAATTATATGCAGATTTCTACTTTTTAATTTGTCCCTGATTCTTCACTCACAGTCTCCAACAATAACAAACATCCTCTGGCTAAATCTGCTGGTATAGAATCTACAGAGACATAGAAGGGAGATAATAAATTATATGGGATTCACTACAGGTGATCACGAGCCCATAATATTCAAAACTCAACTGTATGGGCCAGAGTAGTACTGCATTGGGACGGGCATTTATCTTGCATGTACCTGGCCCAGGTTCAATCCCTGGCACCAATATGGTACCCAAATCAGCCAGGAGTGATACCTGAGTGCAAAGGCAGGGGTAAACCCTGAGCATGCAAAACAAAGCAAAACAAAAACAAACAAAAGAGTCAAACTAGTTCAAACTGTTGTGAAAATTCTCCAATCTGCAACAACATCTCAAGTAAAGAGTTAAGTCCTGACATGACTTCATCAAGGCATGTTATGCAACCTATTAGCCTCCGAGCAGAAGTTCATAAGTGAATTCTAATTATGACATCTTGAGGGCACTTCTTTAAATGCACATTCCCAAGTTGCACCTGATTGTATAACCCACGAATATGCATTTTTTAAAAGTACTCTAGGATCATTCTTACCTTTACTAATCTCTGACCCGAGACTTTTCCCTCTGATTTAATTAGTCTCCAAAAGACGCCAGTCACTTCTCAGATGATTTTAATTTTGTACATACAATTTTTTTTACAATCTCAAACTTGTGACAGTATATCTATTTCTCTTTTGAGCTGGAAAGCCTCAGGTAGAATAAAGTTTAAAGTAAAATATCTATAGATATATTTTACAGGTCTAATTATCAAGGCTTAGTTGTCCCTTATTTTCAGACAGCTATGTTTGAAAGTACATATAAAGAATAAAGAAGGTGCAGACTTTCGGTTATAAAGCTGTAGAAGGGTCATGAGAACAACTCAATATTCTAATGGTAATAAAGTGACATGAATTGAAAAAATGGGCATATTCATTTGCCAGATTTCATGAAGGGACGTACTTATTTTTAAAAAGAGGTGAGAGCATATTATGTCATTAACTACAAATGCAAGCAATTAGAGCTTAGGACAAATATAAGTAGTGGTATTATGATTTTGAATAGCTAGTTTCAGAGAATTTATAGATTATTGTTTTAATGACTTCAGTTTTTATTTACTTATTTTATCGACTATAACTTTACTTACTCTCCTCCTTGATTCACAATCTGTAGCTGAAATCAGAAGGCTGCTCCAGTTTTTATGATGATGTGAATGGAAAGTTTTTTAAGAACCTCAGTTTTCAAGGTTAAAAGTATATAAGTGCTGGCATTTGAGTGGATTCATCTGCTTGCTTCTCACTTTTTAATCAATTGATATCTCGTTTAGGTTGGTATCTGACTGTGTTAGGACATGTTTGATCTTAAAATAAGGGTCCAATAATAAATAAATATCCCAGGGAGTCTTTTAGGTTTTATCTAGGTAAGAAATCTCTTTCATCATTAGAATTCTTTGAAGTAGCTGACCCTCTGGTCTTTTGATGTGCCAAATGCCCAGAATGGGAGATAGTCTTAACAAGCGACTAAGTCTAGTTTTGGCTTTGTAAAGTAAGGAGCCCAGTGAATTTTAGGCAACAAAGAACTACAAATCAAGATTCAAATTCCATCATCCACTTATAGTCTCAAATTGCTCTTAAGTATAAAGCAGCAGATAGTATAAACCATTGAATTTATTTTTATTTCTTTTAAGGTAGAATTTTTGTTTATGTAGCATAAAACTCACTTTTGAATACTTTAATGTGACACATGAAATAAATGTTTCTTAATTTCTATCAGCATGTATACACTTTTATACTGATGACAAAATAAATCTATATTATGGAATCAAGTATACAAGGCATGTATATACAATTGTGGAAAAAATGGAAGTGAACTCTAGCAGGGGAGTCCTAATGTCTGTTTTAGGAAAAGTATGTAAGAATGGCTTCTATTCTACACTATGACAGGAGAAATTACCTGAAGAAAAAGAGAATATGGTGACTAGCTAGATTATTCAAATAGAAATGGAGAAAAAGGGATGGATTTTTAGAGAGCTTTAGGTTCCCCATTAATCAAAAACATAGCATTGGGAGCATTTTAGGTGTATATGGAAAGAGAAATTAATTATGAAAGTTTCTAACCTAGAAGAACTGAAATGCAGTTCCATTCACTGATCAGAGAACAAAGAAGCATATGATTTGAATGGCATTGTGATTTTGAGCTTGGGTCTGAGGAACTGTGAGATAAAAAATGCCGAAAATCAATAAGTCTTTAGAAAAGAAAAGTCTGGAGCTCAGAAGGGAAAACTGGATAACAGATTAGGATGTGGAAGTCCCCAGTCTAATGGAGGTAGTGAATAATACTATCAGAGTGGAAGGAATTTCAACTGGCCCACCTCCAGGCAAAGGTGTACTGGTAAGTTGCACTTTTGTAAGTGTTAGGGGATGTATTAGAGTACAAGTTTTTAAACATGAGGTCCTAAATGCAATCTTCACCTACTATGTCCTACAAATATATTTAGACATAAAAATACTGTGTCCACCATATTAAAAATAAAGACACTGCAAAAGAACCAGGATACAAAGCTTCAAAATCAGTTGCATGTGGTTTTTATCCTTTCCCTTTATTAAAATATAGTTGTTTCTAATTATATCTGTATTTTAATTATGAGGATTTTGAAAGTGTAAGGTTTAGATCGGTTTGTAAGACATTGTGTTGGCGCCGGGGGTTGTGGAGGCAAAATATCTCAGGAAGAATAAGAAGCCAAGTAAAAGGCGAACTTTATCACTAGTTCTATCTTTGGACAGAGTGAAGACAAATGTTATACAGATGGAATAGAGCAGTTGCAGTAAAACAATTTCTTGTTTAGAAAGACAATACCACTATATTTGATCCATGGCACCCCACATAGTTACTGAGCCCTGCCAGGAATTATCTCTAAGTGCAGATCCAGGAGTAAGTGCTAAGCACCGCTGGGTGTGCGCCAAAAGCTTAAATAAAAATGAATAAAAAGACTATATAATTTTTAAACCATTACATTCTTTGCCATTGAACTGTTTTTTATTGACTTTTGGGTTCTTGGTTTTGGGGTACACTATGTAGTCTCAAAGTCACCTCCCTGCAACTCTCAGCCAACTTGGCCAGTGGTTCAATGCACTGGCCCAAGGATAGGAAACTGCTTTTGCCCTGTGAAGCAGGAGTATATCCAAGCCACACCAGTAGTGTTAGGGGGAGGTGACTTGAGAACTACATTTGACATTGCTCAAGACATCCAGGATTATACCAGGAGGGACCATGTGGTGCCAGGGATTGAACCAGAGTTGGCTTAACACTTGAACTCTCAAGGCCCTGCTATCAAGCATTTAACAAATGGGGAAATAGGCTTGAGAATTAGCTAAGGATTAAAACATCATTTTAATTTATAAATTTGGATTAGATAGTTGATATTAGACTTAAATTCCTGATTGCCCTAATTGAGCTACGTTCTTTAGCAAAGGCGATGCCAAATGACCTACAAGACTCCAATTATGGAGGGGAAGACTGTGGGTGTTTACTATAGAGAGGAGGAGCCAAACCTTCAGGATATTACTTTACGGAATAAAATACAAAGGGTATTTCAAATTATATTATGTGTTCAGCAGGAATTTTCATTAAGTAGATTTCATTTTTTTTAATTTTTTTTTGGTTCTTTTTTTTTTTTACAGTTGTAGATTTACAGTTTTTTTTGCTTGGGTTTCGATTATACAATGATCAGATACCCATCCCTCCACCAGTGCCCATTTTCCACCAACATGGATAAGATTCCCCCCACCCCCATCCCCCCATCCCCCCCTGCCTCTGTGGCAGGGCAATCCCCTGTGTTCTCTCCTTTTGGGTGTTGTGGTCTGCAAAAGAGGCATTGAGTGGCAAACATGTTCAGTCCATAGTCTACTTTCGACATGCATCTCCCCTCCTGGTAGGATCCTCCAAACACCCTTTATTTGGTGCTCCCTTCTCTATCTGAACTGCCCTTTCCTCTAGGATACCCGGCTGGCCTCTAAGTTATGGAGTAATCCTCCTGGTGCTGATCTCAGCTATTCTTGGGTATCAATCTCATACTTTGTTACTTTATATCCCCCAGATGAATGCAATCTTTCTATGTCTATCCCTCTCTTTCTGACTCATTTCGCTTAGCATGATACTTTCCATATTGTACCACTTGTATGTAAATTTCATGACTTCATCTTTTCTAAGAGCTACATAGTACTCCATTGTGTAGATGTACCAAAGTTTCTTTAACCAGTCATCTGTTCTTGGGCATTCAGGTTTCTTCCAGTTTCTGGCTATTGTAAAGAGTGCTGCAATGAACAAACAAGTGCAGATGTCACTTCGACTATACATTTTTGCCTCTCTGGGATATATTCCCAGGAGTGGTATTGCTGGGTCAAATGGGAGCTCAATTTCTAATTTTTTGAGAATTGTCCATACTGTTTTCCAGAAGGGCTGAACCAGTGGACATTCCCACCAACAGTGAAGGAGTGTCCCTTTCTCGCCACATCCACGCCAGCATCGGTTGCTTTTGTTCTTTTGAATGTGGGCCAGTCTCTGAGGTGTGAGATGGTATCTCATTGTGGTTTTGATCTGCATCTCCCTGATGATTAATGATGTAGAACATTTTCTCATGTGCTTTTTTGCCATTCGGATTTCTTCTTTGAGAAAGTTTCTGTTCATTTCATTGCCCCATTTTTGGATAGGGTTGGATGTTTTCTTCTTGTGGAGTTTAACAATATTTTGTATATCCAGTATTTTGTATATCCTGGATATCAACCCCTTCTCAGATGTGTATTTGGTGAATTATCCTTTCCCATTCTGTAGACTGTCTTTGTGTTTTGGTCACTGTTTCTTTGGAGGTGCAGAAACTTCTTAGTTTAAGATAGTCCCATTTATCTATCTCTATTTTCACTTGCTCGGCCAGTGTCATGGCATCTTTGAAGATACCATTAGCTTCAATGTCATGGATGGTTTTGCCAACTTTATCTTCAATGTACCTTATGGTTTCTGGTCTGATGTTGAGGTCTTTAATCCATTTTGATCTTACTTTTGTACATGGTGTTAGGCAGAGTTCTGAGCCTATTTTTTTGCATGTAGCTGTCCAGTGATGCCAACACAATTTATTAAAGAGGCTTTCCTTACTCCACTTCACATTACTTGCACCATTATCAAAGATTAGATGATCATATGATTGAGGGGAGATGTCAGTGTATTCAACCCTGTTCCATTGTTCTGCAGTTCTGCCTTTGTTCCAGTACCATGCTGTTTTAATTATTACTGCTTTGTAGTACAGTTTGAAGTTAGGGAGGTTGATTCCTCCCATTTTCTTTTTCCCAAGAATTGCTTTAGCTATTCGTGGGGGCTCATTGTTCCATATAAATTTCAGGAGTGTTTGCTCCATTTCTTTGAAGAATGTCATGGGTATCCTTATAGGGATTGCATTGAATTTATACAATGCTTTCGGTAGTATTGCCATTTTGACAATGTTAAGTCTCCCGACCCATGAGCAGGGGATATCTTTCCATTTCCTCATGTACTCTTTTATTTCCTGAAGTAGCGTTTTGTAGTTTTCTTTGTACAGGTCCTTTACTTCCTTAGTTAAACTGATTCCTAGGTACTTGATTTTCTGGGGCACAATTGTGAACGGGATTGTTTTTTTATGTTGCTTTCTTCTCTCTCACTGTTTGCGTATAGGAAAGCCATGGACTTTTGGGTATTGATTTTATAACCTGCAACTTTACTATACGAGTCTTTTGTTTCTAGGAGTTTTTGGGTGGAGGTTATTGGATTCTCTAAGTATAGTATCATATCATCTGCAAATAGTGAGAGCTTGATTTCTTCCTTTCCTACCTGAATGCCCTTAATATCTTTTTCTTGCCTAATCGCTATTGCAAGTACTTTCAGTACAATATTGAACAGCAGTGGAGAGAGTGGGCATCCCTGTCTCGTCCCTGATCTTAGAGGGAAGGCTCTCAGTTTTTCCCCATTGAGGATGATGCTTGCTGTAGGCTTGTGGTAGATGGCTTTAATTATGTTGAGGAAGGTCCCCTCTATACCCATTTTGGCTAGGGTTTTCATCATAAAGGGGTGCTGGATCTTGTCAAATGCTTTCTCTGCATCTATTGATATAATCATATGCTTTTTATTTTTTCTTTTGTTGATATGATGGATTATGTTGATTGATTTTCGAATGTTAAACCATCCTTGCATCCCTGGGATGAATCCTACTTGGTCCTGGTGTATGATCTTTTTGATGAGTAGTTGGATTCTACTTGCTAGTAGTTTGTTGAGGATCTTTGCATCTGTGTTCATCAGGGATATTGGTCTGTAATTCTCTTTCTTCGTGGTATCTCTGTCTGCTTTCGGTATCAGTGTGATATTTGCTTCGTAGAAACTGTTCGGAAGTGTTTTTGATATTTCAATTTTGTGGAAAAGCTTAAAGAGTATTGGGAGTAAGTCCTCTTTAAAGATTTGGAAGAATTCACTAGTGAATCCATCCGGGCCAGGACTTTTGTGCTTGGGGAGATTTTTTATTACCATTTCAATTTTCTTTATGGTGATAGGTCTGTTCAGGTATTCCAGGTCTTCTTGGTTCAGCCTTGGGAGTCTGTAGGAGTCTAGGAATTTATCCATTTCTTCGAGTTTTTGATGTTCCGTGGCATAAAGCTTCTCAAAGTACTCCCTGAGGATCCTCTGAATTAATGTAGTTTCTGTTGTAATGACCCCCTTTTCATTTCTGATTCGGTTTATTAGGGTTTTCTCTCTCCCTTTCTTTGTGAGTTTTGCTAGAGGCTTATCGATCTTGTTAATTTTCTCAAAGAACCAGCTCTTGGTTTCATTGATCTTCCAGATTGTTTTTTGGGTTTCCATCTCGTTAATCTCTGCTCTGAGCTTTATTATTTCCTTTCTCCTGTTCGGGTTGTGCTCCTTTTTTAGGTCCTTCTCCAAGCTCTTAAGCTGTGAGGTTAGGTTACTTATGTGTGCTCACTCCTCCTTCCTGAGGAATGCTTGTAGAGCTATAAACTTTCCTCTTAACACAGCCTTTGCTGTGTCCCACAAGTTTTGGTAACTCGTGTTCTCATTTTCATTCGTTTCTAGGAATCTTTTGATTTCCTCTTTGATTTCCTGTCTAATCCACTCGTTGTTCAATAGTGCACTGTTTAATTTCCAGGTGTTTGATTTAGTTTTCTGTTTTTGTGTGTGATTTACTTCTAATTTCAGCGCATTATGGTCTGAGAAGATTGTTGATACAATCTCTATCTTCTTAATTTTATGGAGGCATGTTTTTTTGCTCAGCATGTGGTCTATCTTGGAGAATGTTCCATGTACGCTTGAGAAGAATGTGTATTCAGCTTTTTGTGAAGTGTCCTGTATATATCTACTATGTCCCTTTCTTCCATTGTTTCCCTCAAATGAAGTATGTCCTTGCTAAGCTTGAGTCTGGTTGATCTATCAAGAGGTGACAAAGCAGTGTTGAAGTCTCCCACTAGTATTGTGTTGCTATTGATGTCTTTTTCCAAATCTATGAGTAGTTGTTTTAAGTACTTTGCTTGTCTCTCATTAGGTGCATATACATTTATTATTGTAAGTTCTTCCTGTTTTACAGATCCTTTGATCAATAAGAAATGGCCTTCACTGTCTCTTATGACCTTCCTCACTCTGAAATCAATGTGGTCTGATATAAGGATGGCTACCCCAGCTTTTTTATGGGAGCTGTTTGCCTGTAGGATTGTTTTCCAGCCTTTGACTCTGAGTATGTGTTTGCTTTGACTATTGAGATGCGTTTCTTGCAGGCATCAGAATGTTGGGTTCAATTTTCTAATCCATCCTGCCACTCTATGTCTTTTAATTGGTGTGTTTAGCCCATTGACATTGAGAGAGATTATTGTTATGGGATTTTGTCCCATTGTTCTGTTAAAATTTGGTGTATTTGAGGGGCCTTTCTTGCCTTAAAGTAGCCCATTTAGTTGTTCTTGTAACCATGGTTTTGAGTCTATGAAGTTCCTGAGCTGTTGTTTGTCTGTGAAACTGTGTTGTTCCTTCTATTATGAATGAGAGTCTTGCTGGGAAAAGTATTTTTGGGGACGCATTTTTTCATTGAGTTTTTTCTCTATGTCCCACCACTGTTTTCGGGCCATGAGGGTTTCATCAGAAAAATCAGCTGTGAATTTTAAGGATGCTCCTTTGTAAGAGATTTCTTTCTTCGATCTTGCTGCTTTCAGAATTTTGTCTCTGTCTAAGGTTTTGGTCATTTTGATCAGAATGTGTCCTGGGGTATTTTTATTCGGATTTCTTCTAGCTGGTACCCTTCGGGCCTCCTGAATATGGTCACAAGTTTTCTTCAGCTCTGGAAACGTTGTAGCAATGTTGTCTTTGACAGTTTCTTCTTCATCAAGGTTTTCTTCCTGTACCTCTGGGACTCCAATAATTCTTATGTTACCCCTCTTGGCTTCATCACGATCTTCTCTTGCCATCTGTTCCCGATGTTTCCATTTTCTGCTCTTTTCTGGAGAGTCTCTGAACTTCATCTTCGAGCTCACTGATTCTGTTCTCAGCAGCTCTTACTCTGCTGCTGAGGCCTTCCACTGAGCTTTTCAATTCGCCTGCAAGATTTTTCAGGTCTGACATTTCTGATTGCATTTTCCTCATTTCTGCCTTCAGATCCTCTTGTCTTCTATTGGCATTGCTTTCCATTGTTTCTTTTAATTCCCTAAGCATCCTAAGTAGCTCCCTTCTGAATTCCTTGTCAGAGAGGTTGTCTAACACTACAGTACTGTTGGTGTCATCTGGGCTAGACTCTTCAATATGAAAGTTTGATGGGCTTTTGCGTTGCTTTACCATTGTGAGAGGTGTGGTTTAGTCCTTCACGTTCACTCTTACTATTCTGCTTGATATGCAGTGTGAGTTAAGATAGGCTTATGAGTTATTGGCTACTGTGTTTCTAGTGGCTAAGCTAAAATAGAGAAGTTTCCATCTAAGAAGGTAGCTTATGGTTCCTATGGCATACGTAGTGGGAAAACATTTCACGGCCGCGTTAGCCGCCGCATCTCCGGAAAGTGTCCCTGGCACTGGGCGAGGAGTTGGGAACGTCTCCTGTTTGGAATTGGAGCCATTCAGCTTTGTCGCCAGAGCTGGGCCTCTGTGCCTGTCCCGCGCAGATCAGGGGTTGAAAACTGGCTTTCTAGGAGCTGGATCTAGCTGCGCATGCCCAGAGAGGGTCCCAGGCCCTTGGGGGCGGGCTGTACCTGTTTGAAATTGGAGCCGTTCAGCTTTGTTGCCCAGAGCTGGGCCTCCGTGCCCGTCCCGCCAGATCAGGGGAGAAAAACGGCTTTCTAGGAGCTGGATCTAGCTGCACATCTTTCATTTGTTTTTAAGGTACATGCAAAATTGCGTTTTCTTCCCTTATACAGCTTGCTATAGACACATAATTTCCTTTAGCCAATGGCATGTAATAAAAGATGATAATTTATTTATTTAAGGAGGGTTAATTACCCTCTGCCTACAGAGATGGTAGCTACCAGGTCAGTCTGGGTTCACAAGTGTGGGAGGTATTGACTAGGGCTATCTGCTGATCTGAAGTAGTTATTAAAGTTGAATGAAATCAAAGTTTAACAGTTAAAGTTTTTTGACATTTGAAGTGAGGGATAGATGATTAATATGACACGACTTAGACTATGGCCAATAACAAGAACTTTACTATACTGTCAGCAACATAAATCAAATACTAGCATATCAGAAGCAATATTTTCCCAAGAAAGGGAAGAATAATATTAATGAAAGTTCTAATTCTGTAAGACAGTAGAGACACTTTAAGAAGCTTATCTTGTACCCAGAAGACATTAAAAATGGATAGTAATAATTATGTTATAAAAACTAAAATATCATCAGTGATTGCTAATATAATTGCGTGTTTATAATATACTCATAACTGAGAATCAATTTATATACATTATCTCAACACAAGAATCTTAAGAGGTAATGTTATCTGCTATTTAATTAAGAGCCGAGGTTTAAAATTGTTAACTCTCTCATCCATAGATCCCTATAAAAAAAAACCTAAAATTGAACTCAAATTAAGTTCTATTTTGTTGCACCATCTAAGCTTCTATTTGCAATGCTATTCAATTTAAAATGTACATAAAGCTTTTCTTCAACAAATTCATTTTGTTCCTATCTGAGTTATCTAGATTTACTTTAAAAATATCATACAAGAAATAAAGATGAATATTTCTGACCCTTGGGTTTCCATGACATTTTTGTTTTCTGGAACATCTTTAATAAAATTAAATGGGTGAAAACAAGAGGAATTTATTCTCTCACATTCCTGGAAACTAGAAGACCAAACTCTAATACCAGGAGCATTATGTTCCTGTTGAAGGTTCAAGGAAAAAATATTTTTCTAGATTTTTTCCCCAAGGCTTCCAGCATCCTTGAAGTAACTTGGCTTTGAGCCACATCATTTCAACCTTTGTCTCATTTACACAACACCCTTTATGTAATTTTGTATGCATGTTCTTTTCAAACCAACTGTGAGATTTACAATATAGTTCCAAATTATACCAGCTATGAGTTTTACTTTTTTCACCATACCTGGCAATGTTCAAGGGCTATTCCTGCCTCTGCACCCAGGAATCACTCATGGATGTGCTTGAGGGACCATATAGGATTCTAGGGATTAAACCCAGGTCAGTCACAAGCAAGGCAAGCACCTAATCTGCTGTACTTTCTCTGGTCCCTCATGGTTCTTATAATAAATTATTATTATTATATTCTATTTTCATAAGAGAAAAATTGTCTAAGTAGACTTTGGTTGTTATTTTAGGATAAAATAGACGAGAGAACTCTTATTGCTTTACAACTTGTAGTAGTTTGAATATGATAACTTGAAATGTAAGTCCATGCAAAATTTTAGAATGTTGCCTTATTTGGGAACAGAAGTTTTGAAGACATAAAATGACTATCAAGCATTTTTTTCTTCTCAGGATGTATTATCTGTAGATTTTTAGATGTTGAGACAAATATGTTGCTTTGAGACATTTTAAAGTGAGTCAGGCTCTCAGAAGACATAAAAATGTGACTCTTTTAAGCTTGTAAATTAAAAAAAAATAATTTTATAATATACAAATGCTGTGATAAAGAAGATATAGTGTCAGACTATTAAGAAGACTATACTTCTAAGTAAGAGAAAATTCAATTGTGAAGTCTTCAGAGTAGATGACAGGACCCTGAGCCTTGATGAGAGTAATACCATTATTTGCATTAACTTCTCACTGAAAGTAGAAATTTAGTATTTCTTATCTATCAATATAGGGAATAAATATGTTATTTATTATCTATGACCTTATGTGAAAAATCACAGGGGTACTTGATGTGTATGTATGTTGTCAACATTATAACCACAAATTATTTCTATAGACTAAATCAGTGCAGATATCTCCAAAACCTTTAAGTTCTTCACTTTGAGTTTCATGGGTAAATATTACTATTGAATGCACATATGATGAAAATAAAATTTTCCAATCATATATCTATTCTCAATATTTGATTGACTATATTTTAATACCCTGAGCTCCTTTGTAAAAAATATATTCTGAATTTTCAAGATAGTGTAAAAGTGATTATAGAAATTGATTGGGAGTCAGTAATTAACTTTTAGGAGTTTTTTCTGTCATCCCTGTTCCGATTTATGGTTTTAGCATATTATTCAATAAGTCCTTACTTTGTATGGTAGTCTGTGCAAGATGCCAAGAAGTTTACAAACATGGATACAACAGTACTTCTTTCCCAATTGAGAGTGGGTGAGTATATAAGAAAATTCTAGGGGCCGGAGCAATAGCACAGCTGGTAGGGTGTTTGCCTTGCATGCGGTCAACACAGGTTCAATCTCCAGCATCCCATATAATCCCCCAAACACCACCAAAAGTAATCCTGAGCACAGAGCCAGGAGTAACTCCTGAGCATTGATAGGTATAACTCAAAAAGGAAAAAAAAGAAAGAAAAAAATTCTAATGAAATATTCCTAAATTCAACAGATAAAAATACAAAGAAATGTGTTTACAGAGTAATTAACCCATAAGATGATGGATTCTTTTCATAGGCTGATGTGTGAAGGATATAATTCCAAATAAGAAATGTGTTTGTTTGTTTGTTTGTTTGTTTGTTTTTGTTTTGGGGGCAACGCCCATTGGTATTCAGGGCATGCTTCAAACTCTATGCTCTGGGATCACTCCTGATGGTGCTTGGGACTCTATGGGTTGCTGGAGATAGAGCCAGGATCTGCTGTATTCAAGGCTACTGCTCTGCCTTTTACCATATCTTTCCTGACTCTACACATTTTTTAACCTTTTAAAAAGAATTAGGCACATTTTAAAAATACTGTTAGTGGTGAGGTTTCTTGCATACAATGTTCCAACACAATAGGGTCAAAGAAGAGTGTTCACTTCCCTCTACCCTCATTGTCCAATCTTCTCTCCCTCATTCTGCCCCACTCCCACCATACCCTGCATAGATAAACTCAGTTTTATCAGCCAGATCTCAGTTGCTGTTGCCTTTGGACATGTGTCATTTTGTTTTTTCTTGCTTACTTTTCTTTTTTGCCCACAGGTGGTTGTGCTTAGGGCTTACTCCTGGTTTTCACTCAGGAATGACTCCTAACAGGGCTCAGGAGAACATATGGTATGCCAGGGATTGTACCCTGCTTGGCTACATACAACAGAAGCACCCTATCCGTAATACTGTCTAGAACTCTGTCTCCTGGACATGTGTTATTTCTTTGCTATGACTTTTACATTTCACATGTGATAGAGATTATTCTGATCTGTCCCTCTCCTTCTGATTAATATTACTCAGTATAATTCTCTCCAAATCCAACCACATGAACGCAAATAGCATGATTTCATTAATTTTCTCTAGTAACCATGTAATATTGCATAATATATGTATGCACATATATATGTATATATAAATTTCTTTACCCAGTCATCTGTTCTTGAACACCTGGGTTTTTCCAGATTTTTGCTATTGAGTATAGTGCTACAAGAAATTGGGAAACACACTTGTCTTTTCTGAATAAAAGAAGACACAAGGAAATGGAAATACCATGTTTATTGAAATGATAATTCTACCCAAAGTACTGCATGGATACAAGGGCTGTCCCTATAAAATATTCATGACATTTTTTAAAAGAAACATATCAAATGCTGCTTAAATTCATATGGAACAACTATCTCCAACTCCCCAACCATCCCTGAAATAGTCAAAGTAAACCTAGAGAGAAAGCTGACAGATTTCTCTTTCTCCAACTTTACATTATACTACAAAGCTATCATAATCAATACAGTGTGGTGCTAGAACAAAAGCAGACTTTCAGACCCGTGGAATAAATTGACAGTCTAGAGACAAATCTTCATGCAAATGGGAAGCTAATCTTCAACAAAGGAGCAAAGAGCATGAGTGGAGCAAAGTGAACCTATTTTATAAATTGCTGGTGGGAATTCAGGTCTTTCACTTGTGAAAACATGAACTCAGACCCCTTTCTTGCACCCTGTACAAAAGTCAACTAAAAATGTCTTAAAGACCTCAATATTAGATCTCAATCTGTATACTACACTGAGAAAAACCTACTCAGAACATTTTATGACACTGAATCTAGAAATACCTTTAATGACTAAATAACACTGATCAAAAAATAAAGAATAGAAAAACAAGTTAGTCTACATCAAACTAAGAAACTTCTGCACTGCAGAAAAAAGAAAACAATGATTAGAATAAAAAGCCACCCCTCAAACGGAAAGAAAATATTTGTCCACCATTAATATACGGTTATATCACACACCCACGTACACACTTATATATATTTATATTATTCTTTAAATTGAACAAAAATATAATGTAAATATAAGGAGGTGAAATAAACAGAAACTATCAAAGAAGACATACAGGTAGCCAATAGGTATATAAAACAATGTTCTGCATCACTCATCACTTACAATAAAGGAAATGCAAATTATTCAAAAACAATGAATTATCACTGCACAATAATAGAAACAGCGTACATTACAAAGAACTAAGTCAATCAGTTTTTCATGAATGTGGATATAAAGAAACTCACATCAGCTGCTAGTGGAAATGTTGACTGGTTCAAATTTTTTAGAAAATAATACAGACACTTCTCAATAAAATAAGAATCGAGCTTCTACATGACCCAGCAATTCTTTTACTTGCTACCTATGTGGCTACCTGTGTTAAAATTTTATGCTACTACGTTCATTTTAGAAACATATTTTTAAGCAAAACCACTGATGACTGAAAGCCAAGATTCTAACTACAGTTTGGTCTTTAGGTTTGGCAGTGCCCTGAAGTGTTAAAATGTATTTCAACAATATCTTAGAGGCCTTGAATAAGAACTAAGAAATACAACCTTACTTAGATAAGTATTGAAAAATTGGTATTTGAGCAGGTTATTGTCAGTGCTATAATTTAAGAAGATTAATTTGGTTATAGCTTTTGCTTTTGAAAAAGGAAGTAAACAAGTGAGAAGACTATTACAATGACAGAGCAGAAATGTTCTAAGGACTTGTATAAGAGTAACATAGGTGAGAATGAACAAAATTGGAAAGACACTCTGTAAATAGAATTTGTGATTTTATTAACTGTTGAGATAAGTAAGTTGCAAAAGGAGAAATCAAATCTGTGATGGTGCTCTAGTAATTCCATGGGAAGTGTGACAGATTATATTCTGGCCATGATGAGGTTTTGGTGTCAGTGGCCTTGGACACGATATGCTAATGGAGAAGTCAAGCAGTCAGTAAGAAATGCAGTTCTGAGTTTCCGGATAGGATCCATTATCAAGGACCTGAGAGATGCAAAAGTTCTGAAAGATATACTTCTCATTAATAGATAAAGCATTCTCCTATCTCCCCCTACTCTCCACCCTTGCTTGCTCCAATTGAAATAAAAAGGATTTTCAACATGACTAAAGTGCTGTGGAAACTAAGTTTCTCTCAATTTATTTTGATATATATATGTACATATATTTAAATACATGGTCTCTTTATATATGTATATTTGTGTATATATATCTATATATATGATATATGGTCTCCTAACATTTTGAATTTGTTTATTAAGAACAGCAGCATTGCATTTGCATTATGACCAGAGTTAGAAAGTATATTTAGAAGAAAACCTATTCTTGGATAATTTCCAGTCTGATTTGCAAACCAAGAAGTTCTGATCTCCTTTCTAAACTTTCGGTGCTCATCCTAGCAAACAGAGATAGATATACTGCCCGTTAATCTTCATACTCAACTCAGCTGTTCTTTCTTCCTTAGAGCAAAATGATTTAGGGTGGTAATATGAAAGGAAATGAACTAACATGATATAAAAAATGGTGCATAACTTGGAACCTTAACTAAGTTCGGAGTTGCTGCTGATTACTTTCTGATCTCATTCTTTATTTGCAAATGCCACTGCCTCATGGCCACTGAGTTCTTATTATATTATTGCATCATTAATCATTATAGGAATCCCAATACAGCTCTAGGATAAACACAAGCATGCTCTATCTTTCACTTGCATCTTGCAATGTCTCTCCTTTCCTTCATTATCATATTAGAACCCGCATTTAAATAGCCACTTGTTTCTGAAATATTTCCAAAGTGTTTAATGATTACTGATGTGAGAATCTCTAGGGAATACAAAGCACTGGTTTTTTTTTTTTCAGAATTGTATTAGAAGTGAGTTTAGAGATAGGAATAGAAAAAAATCTTATGTCCATTTGAATGGGGAAACTTTCTGTAGGTTAAACAAAATAATGCTTGTATTTAACAAGGCAGTGACAGTGTGATATCCCAGTAGAAAATTGAATTTAATATTAGATGAAGTCTTCTGGCCATTTCTGCCTTTTAAGAATAAGGAAATTAATCTTTAATAAAAGTGGCCTAATGAAAAACAAATAAGATAGCATGGAGAATATTGAGCAACAAATATGTACTGAGAGCATGTTCTGTACGAGGTACTATGTATTTGTAATAATTTGAAATCAAAGAAGGGAGATATCATCAATTAGAGAAAGTTAGGCATGAAACTTTGTATTAGTTAGACATAAAATTATGTATTAAAATTGTATATGAGATGAATACCAATGCCTTAGGAAAAATAAGGAACTGGATAAAGGAAATTGATCATACAATGATAGAAAAATCATAATGTGCTTTCTTTATATCTTTTAATTTTTTTTACAGGAGTGAAAACTGATACTGCTCAAAGTTCACCAAGACTATATCCATCTGTGCTTGGAGTAGGAGAACACAGTGCAGAAGTGCAGAGGCTCAAACTCAGGCTGGCCTGTGCATCTGCATTCTACCACTTGAGCTGTCTCCCCCAACCCAGGAATGTTGTAAGTGTAGGGATGGTGGTGATGGTGGTTGTGGTGGTGGTGTTTGTATCTGTTTGGGGGTGGGGGGACACAAGTGCATGTTCAGGGACTCATAAGCCAGGTAATGGTTGGACCCAAGTCCCATAAAATCAAAGCATACACTTTTACATTGGACAATATTCCTTGAACAGACCATTTAATTTTAAATGGATTGATCAGAACAAGTCTCTTTTTTTCTCCCAGAACTTTATTTTATTAAAGCACCATGAGTTACAAAATTATTCAGAGTTGAGGTGTTTTTTTTTTCTTTTTTGGGTCATACCCAGAGATGCACAGGAGTTACTCCTGGTTCATGCACTCAGAAATCTCTCCTGGTAGTGCTCAGGGGACCATATGGGATGCTGGGAATTGAACCTGGGTCCGCTGCCTGCAAGGCAAACACCCTACCCTCTGTGCTATTGCTCCAGCCCCAGAGTTGAGGTTTTGATATACAATGAACCATTACTTATCCCACCACCTGTGTCAACTTTCCTCAACAAGTCTTCCCAGATCAGAATAGGTCTTAAAGAATACACGAGATCAAAAGGCCAACTAAAAGCAGAGAAGTTACAACTGAAGATAGGGGAGTGCTGGGTATCATTTCAGGAAGAGAAGTACTAATGAAGTAAGTACTAACAGTAGAGTATAAAGTCTAGTACTCATGATGAATTAATTATACCTTCTCTTGACAAATTTACCTGCACATATAGAAGAGTCTCCACTAATCTAAATAATAATATTAATAATAATAAAATACTTAATTATGATTATTTTGTTTTGAGGGGGAACACATGTCAATGCTTAAGGTTTATTCCTTACTCAGGGATTACTCCTGAGGATTAGGATTAGTCCTAATCCTCAGGGATTATTCAGGGAGCATATATACAATCTCTACAGCCCAAAGTTAAACTATTTAAAATAAAATTACCTAAATTTAAATTAGTTTCTTCTTGCCTAACAGTTGGTAAACAATACCTACAGGGTAATTATGGGTCTGTATTTTATTAAGATGTTTTATTGTTCATAAGATGTTTCATTTGTTTACGTGTTATCTGTAGTTTTCAGTACAATAAAATCAAAGACATGAATATAAAGAGACAATGTTTAGAATCTAAAATCTAAAATATATACTATGTAGCTTCTTGTAGAAAAAATTTATTAGTTCCTATGGTATTCAAAATATTATGGGATTGGTGAGTCATATCCTGTCTAAGTTTTTTTTTCAAGAATGCTATATGTTATATAAGATACCCGTGACTCTCTCAAGGGGCAGTTCTCAAACTGATTTCAGGGAGTCTTACCGGCTATTTATAGTATTATTAAGCCAACTGAGCTGTTTACTGGTAGGGACCAACAATGATATGGTGTTGCTCTAATACTGCAGTTTTGGAGACCTCAATACCACGCTGGGGTCAGGGACCTCTAGGAATAGACCCAGTGATGCTCAGAAAACTTCCAAGGCTAAATTTTCAAAAATATATTTGAATACTTCAATATCTTCAGTGTAACCTTGAACAAACTAGTTTCCTTAATCCTCAGTTTCCGATATTTGCTTTGTAGAGTGAAAGGGGATTACATAACATGTCAGAATAGAACGTCAGTACAGAGATGCTTTGCATCAGGTAGATAAATTCTGAAACCTAAAATTAATAAAGCTAAATATGATCATTTTCTATTTCTACTTAAAAAATATTTATAAACTGTGATTTATATCAGCAGTCATGATTATATTGGACCCACCAAAATCATAGAGGATAATTGGTCATATTCAGGTTGGCTAATCAGCCACCTAAATTTTATCTGCACATTTAATTCTCCCTTGTCATATAACCTAATGTAGTCAGACATTTTAGGATAGGACTAGATACCTTTGGGGGACATTATTTTAATTAAGTGTTGTGATTTCCAATGAGGTTGAAGGTAAAGTTTTAGGTGTATGGTGCTCCATCAACTATGTCATTGTCCTTCCACCAACATCCAGATTTTTCCTCTCACATTTATCTCCCCCTTCTGAACGACCTCACTTTTTTTTCATTTTTTATAATTTTATTTATTGAGCCCGGCAAGCTACTGAGAGTATTCGATATGTCAGACACAGTAACAACAAAGTCTCCAATGGAGACGTTACTGGGCCCGCTCGAGCAAATTGATGATCAACGGGAGGACATTTTATTTTATTATTATTATTTATTGAATCACCGTGAGAGCAGTTACAAAGCTTTCAGGTCTAAGTCTCAGTCATACAATGAAACACCCGTACCTTCACCAGTGCCCAATCTCCACCACCAAAAACCCCAGTATACCCCCATCCCACACCCTCCGGCTACCTGTGGGGCAGATGATTTCCACATTACTCTCTTTCTACTTTGATCCCATTCAATATTTCGACACCAGACCCACCATTATTCTTTGAGATTTTACCCCAACACTCAGATACTGAAAAGGCAATAGTAGAAAATTTGTCTTCTATTGCTGGTTATGAATAACATATGATGTCGCGTGGCCGCAATAGGGCCATGTGATTTTGAAATTCTGAAATTTTAACACTTAAGTCTGGAGGGATTTCTGCCAAAAGCCACTGGGTTTCGAGATTTGCTTCTGAGTCTCTGGGATCATGGCCATTGAGCAGCTTGATCAGGAGCTAGAGAGGCTGTTCTTGGGCAATGACTTGGGGTCTCGTTGGGATGGGGAGACCGGGACGGCTCCACCCCCATCCCGTGAGGCCCAACAAGTTTCGTCACTGCAGGCCCAGACCTGACTGTCCAATGGCCTCTGGAGGATGACGGAGCCGCCAAGTGGGAGCAGGTGGAGTGACAACACCCTTTCTTCCCTGGGGTGGCCTGGTAACAGTAACGTGCTGTGGGGTCTGGACGCATTTCTGCCAAAAGCCACTGGGTTTCAAGATTTGTTTCTGAGTCTCTGGGATCATGGCCGTTAAGCAGCTTGATCAGGAGCCAGAGAGGCCATTTGTGGGCGATGACTTGGGGGTCTCATTGGGGTGGGGAGGACAGGACCGGCTCCACCCCCATCCTGTGAGGCCCTGCGTGTCTCATCACTGCAGGCCCAAACCTGACTGTCCAGTGGCCTCTGAAGGATGGCGGCCAGGGGGAACAGGCCAAGGCACGAAACCTGTTCCCACCTGGGTTGGCCCAGCACCGGTACCCAACTGCGTGGTCCGGACTCATTTCTGCCAAAAGCCACTGGATTTCGAGATTTGTATCTTAGTCTCTGGGACCGTGGTCATTAGGCAGTTGGATCAGGAACCAGAGAGGCCATGCCTTCAATTACATAGCTGAGCTGGAGGTGGTTTGTGGGTGTGTCTCCCACATACCTAACTTTTGGCCGTTTACTTTCTTGGTAAGCTTTGCCCCAAGTTTTTGGGATCTGGCCAAAGGCACAGCACCAATTTTGGGGTATCTGGAAGTCTGAAGGCGCCATCAGGCTGCTGATGCACTTGTCTTACTGGTACAGATTGACCTGCTGGCAGCACCATGCCTCCACAAACTCACTTTTTAAATTTATTTTTTCCAATTTGAAATTTTACAAATTAGAAGTTGACTAAGAATGTTAGTGAGGTTGGATCTTCTTTACACAAACTGTTAACTAGAATGAAAATATCTCCTAAAAGCATACTCACTGATATACTCAGTCTTACTCTCTATTTGAATTTTTCTCTGAACATTTGGAATATATTTTGAAAAAGGTAAACGAATTAATTTTTCAGTGATGCTTAGAACAAAAATAGGCCCACACATATGAAAAACATGCTTAGAGTGAGATAGCTTCCAACCGTAAAGGTGATTTTAAACTACTTATGCAGAATTAAGGAGCATAAAGACTTATAGATCTATCTATGTCATATCAAAACATATCTATCCATTTATATGTGCAATGATTTCAATTTTCTGGGGAGCCCTAAATTCTTGAAAACATTTTTTTAGAGTTTTAATTTCTAATTGATTTTGCATGTAACATTGCAGTAACCTATGATGCATCATTTAGAATAATTATAGTTTTCCCTTATTAACTCAATAAGATGATGGCTTTTGTTTGTTTGGTGTAATTTGGTATTTTGGGCCACACCCAACAGTGCTCAGGCTTACTCCTAGTTCTGTTCTCAAACTTCTCTCCTGTATTGGGGACCATATAAGGTGTCAGGAGTTGGAAACATTCACAAGCAGTATTACCTTAAGCATTAGTATATTAAAAAATCCAGAATTTAATTAACTTTTTGGATCATATAATTCTAGACCTACATTGATGATGAATTAAGCCAGCACATTATATTGCATTAAATTGGAAAGTTGCTGGCTCTACTTTTATTTTTCCAAAAATTACATAATCTAATATATAGCAACCTTAATTTTACTTTCCTTCAACACATAGAACATGTTTATTGAACACTAAATAGGTCCCAGGGTGAAAGTAAATGAACAGTAAAGTTGATATAACATTGCTATATTCTTCTCTTACTAGCTGTGATCTATGAACTAAGTTCTGAATTTCATCAATTATACCAAAATTTCTTTGTTTTTCCTATCTGTGACCCCTTTTTGCTCAAGAAATTTTAATGCAATCTAAAATATACAGGTTTACAAAATAGGTGTACAAATCAAATATTTATTGATAATCAATCATAAGTTATGTTACCTCATATTCAGTGAACATGCTGAAAGTTTCTTAGCATCATACTAACCTGAAGGCAAGACTTTGGGTTAAAAATAAAAATTACTACATTTCACTTTGAAAACACAGGTGATGATATTATGAAAAGATACACAATGAAAATGAGAAAAGCATTTTAGTTTTAAAAATTTGTTCAAATCATCTCCCTACAGAGAAACAATGTGCAAAAACAAATGATTATAACTAAAAACAAATAGCAAAGAATTGTCAGATGATGCTCCAACACTTTCTAAATCATTTGAAATTATATGCTTATTCTCAAAATTGGAAACTAATGTTATCATGTGTTTGATATCAACTGCATTGTCTTCTTAGACTATATTCTGGGGGACATTTCAATTCTTTACATATGCATCAATATATATTTATAAAATATAACCAGTCACTTTAGCCACTTTTTTGTTATTTTTGGGGGGTGGACCACACTCAGTGATACTTGGGGGACCATGCTGAGCCAGGAATGAAAATCAGTGTTTCACTCAAGCAAGGCAAGTATTCTACCACTGAGGCTCATCTCTGATCATTTTTAACTAGATCATGAATAGTCTGAAGATAAAAGAAGAATCAGATTATCTCATTATAAGGAGATTAATCTTTCTATTGTATAACTGAATGCATTAATAGTAATGGAAAAATCACTAGAAATATATGTTCCACAGCAGGTGGTAGAGGTAGGGAGGGGGGGAGTTGAAAATAGTGAAGAAGTGATAAGATATGAGAAGAAAAATGTACACAGCCTTACTTAGGACAAAGACACACGAACAAACAGATACTTTATCCTTGAAATTCTAGTTTATTTCAGAGTCCCAGTTTAAAATTCCTCAAATGAATTTTCAGGAGGCTTCTGAATATATTAGCATGAGGAAAGCATATAGTTATAAAAGTTTACAAACTTTCTCGTTTTAAAAAGTATATAGGAGTTACTTCAATATAACTATTCTGGATGTTTTTTTTTTTCTTTTACTTATTTATTTGGGCTGGAGCAATAGCACAGCGGGTAGGGCATTTGCTTTGCACGCGGCCGACCTGGGATTCAATTCCTCCATCTCTCTCAGAGAGCCTGGCAAGCTAACAATAGTATCCCAACTGCATGGTAGAGACTGGCAAGTTCCCCGTGGCATATTTGATATGCCAAAAACAGTAACAAGTCTCACAATGGAGACGTTACTGGTGCCTGCTCGAGCAAATCAATGAACAACCGTAGGATAGTATTACAGTGCTACTTATTTATTTAGCTATTTATTTCAGTGGGGGACACCCCCCGACGATAATCATGTATGACTTCTGATTGTTTCAGCATCCTACATCCCATGCCAGGGGTGATATTAAACACTTTTGGAAACAGTTCAGTTGCTTTATACTAAGGATTTGGGATGATTGTTGGTAGCTATGGAACAGAATGTGGCCACTTCCCCTTTAAATTAGATTTGAAAAGGGATCATGAGGAGATTGAAGAGAATGGGGCAAGACTGGTGAGATTTGTGATGCTGGGAACTCTTTACCTGGGAACTCTTTTTTGTTCTAGAAATGTTTTGGGTATGTGACAATTGTTGTGAGAAGATTGAATGAGGGTTTTGATGACATCTGTAAATTTTATAAATACTTTCTCCTTAAATTTGGCAATTTCAGCAGAGATTTAAATTTTTATCAATAATTAAATCTGTTTGGTACACCACTTGATCACTTGATCACTTGACTTCCCATTAATCATCAATTTGCTTGAGCGGGCGCCAGTAACGTCTCCATTTGTCCCTGCCACGTGCTAGTGTAGCCCAGTGGTGTCTGTTCATTCTAGGAACACGAAGAGCCTCAAACCAATTGTTCAGAATCCTAATGAAGAAGTCTAACCATCTGGTAGGTGGACAGCCACGTGGTCTTTTGACGTCCTGTAGAGTCCAGTCCGTAACGGCTCTAGTCTAGCAGTCATCTCCAAATCTCATTACCTGTCCAGCCCATCTGATTTTTGACACTTTGACAAAGTAATTACAATGGGTCTCATTTGGTACACCATAGTCTTTTTTTATGTGACCATTTTTTTTAATTTTATTTTTTTATTTTAATTCATTAATTTATTTTTTAATTGAGTCACCATGAGCTACAGTTATAAAACTTTCATGTTTGCATTCCAGTCAAACAATAATCTAACAACCATCCCTCCACCAATGCACATTTTTCTCCACCAATGTTCATAGTATCTCTTACCCCCCATACCCACCCCATCCCACCCCTACCCCATCTCTATGGCAGACAATTTCCCTCTTATTCTCGCTCTCTCTACTCGTGGGTATTACACCAGGGTCTTTTGAATGCATGAGAATGGGGCTGTGTGAGAGTCCAAACTGTATTGAGGTCATGCTTAAACTGAGCTATGTGTCTGAACAAATTCAAGTCATGCTGTGTTAACTTTGAAGAACCCCGATTAAGGGAGGATGCAGGAAAGACTACATTTTATAACAGATAAGAGAAGCAGAGGAAGAAAATAGATAATTTTGACTACTATTATTGACAATACATTATTATAATGGTAATGGTTAAAAAAAACTAAAGATATTTCCAGGTGTCTATGATAGGTAATACTACAAAGAGTAAAGTTAGATGAGACTGTGGAAATTATTTAGATCACTACAATAAAGCTAATGTATCTTAATCTCAGTATTGTTTGTAGGTGAGATTATAAATCAAAAGAGAATAGTATGCAATCTTTGTCTTTTTCCAGTTTGTTACACTGTCATGTTTCTTCTGCCTGAAAAGTTCAACTTTGTGATAATTTTGGGCATAGCACAGTGGGTAGGGCATTTGCTTTGCAAGCGGTCAATTGGGTTCGATTCCTCCATCCCTCTCAGATTGCCTGACAAGCTACCAAGAGTACCCTGTCCACACAGCAGAGCCTGGCAAGCTCCCCCTGGCTTATTCAATATGCCAAAAATGGTAACAACAAGTATTACAATGGAGATGTTACTGGTGCCCACTTGAGCAAATTGATGAACAATGGGAGGACAGTGCTAGAGTGCTACACTAAGTACTTGCTTGGGAACATTGTATAGAGAAACACAATATTATGAAGATTACTATTATTATTATTCTTATTATTTGGGAGCTAAATCCAGAAATGCTCAGGAGTTACCCATGGCTCTGCACTCAAGAATCACTCTGATGGTACTCAGGGGACCTTATGGATGTCAGGGATTGAACTCCTTGGTCTTCCACTTTCAAGGCAAGTGCCCTACCAGCTATACTATGGAGACTCATTCTTTTGAGAAACATTGTAGATAACTGTTTAGAAGTGTGCTCATTTTCCTCTTGTAGAAAGTTTTATTTACCTGAATCGTGCGTGTGTCATTGTTTTCAGAAATAATTATAAAAATATTACATTCTCTGTCTTCTAAGAGCTTTGGACAGCTATAGATATTATGACAATATAAACATTTAAACTCTCTATATGACTGCTTGTATGTGTTCCCCGTAATTATCCTATTAATTTCTTGAACAGCTTGAAGGTATACTTGCAATTCAAAAGAGTAAGTTTTCTTTCCTTTGAATGCTCCTTGGTCAAATTAAGAAACAGCATCCTCTCCTAAGTCTTAATGAGTAAGGCACAAAAGTGTTGCGTATTACTCACTATTTAAGATACAATTCCAATACAGTTTTAGAAGCTCACTTTTAGATTTCAAGTCTTGCCAACTATGATCAATTTATCCTTGCTTGCCCAATTTTATTCCAAAGTAAATTGACTAACTTTGAAGGATAGAACAAGGAGTGGTATAGTTAAAAGTGTGCCCATCTTAATTTTTTATCCCTCTCCAAACTAGAAAGAATATTTTTTCATAAATATCCTCTTGATAATACAAAAATATGAAAACAAATTATTTGAAAAGCAGGATTTTTTTGGCAAAGAGACAACTTAACTTGGGAAACATATCTAATTAGAGCAGGTTGTAGACAGAACTTTGAAGAGAGGAAGTGAGGGTATGATTTTATGCTTAGGGATGATCTGACCTCAGGTTCCTGAATGTAAAGTATGAGCTTTAGCCATTTGAATTATCTGTCAAGCTCATACATTTATTTCTGAGCCCTAAAGAGTAATTATGGTGACTTAGAGCAACTGCTTTGGAAGCATGAGGTCATGAGTTCAAGTCAAGGTCTTGGTTAAGTTAGGCTGATATTATAAACTATCCATATTGATTAGTTTTTAGCAAATCCATAAATTCATGAGGGGACATTGTACATACACAGTTGAGGAACACACAATAAACACACATTATATTACAGAAAGTGGTAGAGAAACATCAAAAGTATTTTTAATATGATAATGAAAAGAAAGGTGCCAGTAAGATTCTAATTTTTTATCTCCACTGCCTTGTGCTCTTATCTATACAAAATAACTCTATGGGTTCTGTCTTGCTCAATTCAAATCCAAAAATGTCACAGAGTAGCTACTTCCAGGGAGAGAAGCTCCAAAATACAGAATTCAAGCCAGCCTGTTTTAGCTTTATTAATCAGAGAGTGATTCTAATTTGGGGTGAGAGTATAGTTATTCAACTACCAACCCTACGGAAACGTTGAATGTAAGAATCAAGCATTTTTCTCACTTTATAAAAGTTTGCCATAAATATAAAATATGGATTGTGAGTTTTGCCTAGATTTATTACATTCAGCAACCAATATAAAAATACTCCTCTCTGAAGAAATTATATGTGGTTAAAATACTGGCTGAGTCAACTGTCCTTGTCTGACAAATATGGAATCTCTGGTAAATACATTAAGCCTGATGATTCATACTTGAACTGAAATATTTAGCTTCTTTGCACAAAATACTACCTCACATCTTAGGTAGGCCGTGAGGAAGCTACTTCAAAATTTAACCATATTAACACATTCAGTGTACCAATCCAAATCAAGATATATATAAGAAATTTGACCATAATATGGTATTTAAGTGCAGAGATCTAATTCGAATTAAACAAGACAGGATTTCTGAAGCAGACTTAGAAAAGTACAGCAAAAATATTACATAGCAGAGCCTCCATAAATGTGAGTCTTACATAATGACTGGTTTCATCAGATAGTATCCAAAGAATTTCTCTGAAATTATGTAGAAATTTTGGGGGGGTTTGCCTCATTTTAGTCAAGGTGTGAGTATATTATATCCTTTTAGTTTATACTCTTTCATTTTTATTATCTAATAAAGACCTAGCAGACATAAAATTTAGGAAGATGCTTACAATTTAAAAAAAATCTTTCCCTTTCAATATGCAGTCTGGTAAACTGCGAACCTATTTCTTTTAAAACTGCTGATATCCTTAGGGCTTAGTCGGTTTCAAGGCTTTTTGAGGAGATGCTTTTTTTGGGTTTCTCTAAAATAAAAAGTTGTTAATATAGCAATGATTGTAGTTATTTAATAGATTGCCACAAAACACTGATATAGCCTTTCAGCTTTTTCCTGAAATTTGTATGTGTGTAAATGTATCCATATAAAGATTTCTAGACTGTGGTTACAGGAGCTGGAAGCTGAAAATTTTCCCTTTATGTATCACTTAAATCACTTAAATCACTGAACTTCCCGTTAGTCGTCGATTTGCTCGAGCGGGTGCCAGTAACGTCTCCATTTGTCCCTGTCGCGTGCTAGTGTAGCCCAATGGCATCTGTTCACTCTGGGATCATGAAGAGCCTCAAACCGATCGTTCATGATCTTCACGAAGAAGTCTGACCATCTGGTAGGTGGGTGGACACGCGGTCTTTTGACATCCCGTGGAATCCAGTCAGTAACAGCTCTAGTCCAGCCGTCGTCTTTAAATCTCATTACGTGACCAGCCCATCTGATTTTTGACACCTTGGCAAATGAGACAGCGTCCCTGATTCTTGATCGTCCACGGATGTCGGAACTCCGGATTTTTTCTCTCATTTGAGTGAAGCGTGATATTCCAAGCATAGATCTTTCTATTCTTCTTTGGGAGACCTGAATAGCGTTCTCATCCTGTTTGCGTAGGGCCTAGGGCCCAGGTCCCTTTATGTATATAGTTTTAAATTGGTATAATATTGTTTTGAGATATTTTTAAATACAAATAGTACAAGACTAAAACTTGGTTTAGTAGTGATGCTTATTAGAGTAATATAGGCCTCAAATGGATGATCCCTTTTAAATTTTGGGAGAAAAATACATTTCTTGTAATAGCACGATATTTCATGATACTTCCCAAACTGTGTGCCTTCTATAAAGGATTTTGAATTCTCTTAAATAGAGATTAATTCATACTGAATATGCTGCTCCTTCCATAGGAAGTCAAAGAATGGTATCTTAAGAATAGTTCTCCCCCCCTTAATACTTCCTACACACCAGGACAAAAATATCACTAACTCTCATCTTTATACTTTTTTCTATAGCTGCAAAAGGAAAAAGGAAAGACACATGAAAGTGTTCATATGTGTGTGTGTGTGCATGAATGTGTTCATATATGCATATGTGTGTGTATGTGTGTTTAGGCAATTTTGAAATTTTGATATCTTCATACATAGAGCTCCATACCTAATAGGTTGCAGTTAGGTCATCTGCCTCTCTGACATGTAGACTCACCAATAATTCTCTTCTTCCCTACTTTTTTTTCTTTTTCCTTCTTTTTTTCTGGAGGGGTGGTGTGATGAGGGTCTCACCTGACAGTGCTCAGGGTGTATTCCTGGCTCTGTGCTTAGGGATCACTCCTGGCAGGCTCAGGATCCATACGGGGTGTTGGGGATAAATTGCAGGTCAGCATGTGAAAGGTAAATTCCCTACCTCATGGACTTTTGCTCCAGCCTCTATTTTTTTTTCCACCTATGATTTTTGCACCATCAACAACTAACTACCTGCAGTTTTCTTCTCTTTCATTGCCATCATTTATGCTTCATCTTTTGAGAAAGTGTTTCTGCTTTATTGTTAATCCTCCATTCTGCCATTTTTTTTCTTTTTAATGTTTTATTAATAATAAAGGACCTTACTTGAAGTGAAATTTAGGGTATGCTCTTTTAATGGAACTTTTTCTTAGTATTCAACAATACACCTGATCTGTCATTATATTCTTTCTCTACTTAGTCATGTTCTTGTCAGAATAGTCATTATTTTTTGTATTTTTAGGGCCCACACATCATTAGTCATGAGTAGCATTTAAGGAAATAATTCTATCTCTTTCATAAATGTTCTCTTTCTGATTGATTATTATATATTAGGTGAACACTAATGAACACAACAGATTATGATAATAGTCAATTAATTTTTTGAAATATGAAATAACCTGACATAGAGGTTATTAATAGAGAAGCATTTATAGGATGTATGACTAACTATTTGTGTTTGATTCAATGTTATGTTTAGTTAAATATTAATTTTAGGTTGGGTTTGGGCCAGACAGATCCTCAAAAATTACTCTTGTCTCTGTGCTCAAGGATCAGTTTTGCCAGCACTATCTTCAGACAAAAATAATGCACCATCAAGAGTAAACCCATAGCACAGAGCCAGGAGTAGCCCCTGAACATTGCTGTACATACTTTATGAACACCTAAAAAAATCCTAGTCAAACAAAACTAATGGGAGATAATATATGAAAATGAACAGACTATATTAATAGTGACTTTAAAGGTATATTTAGAGTAAAAACTATCTAAATTATCTCAAATAAACAACAAATCTTTACTTTGTGGATCTAGAAAAGAAAAAGCAGCTCTAAATTAGCAAAATATACTAAATGATAAACTTCAGAACATACTATAAAATATATTAGAATAATAGTAAAGATAAAGAATTCTATTTAAAAAAATTGAAAGTATAAACAAAATCATATAAAAACCTTCAAGAAAATCCTAATGAACTAAATTTAACAGCGTGTCAAAATGATAATATATTTTATTAAAGAGGCAGTTATTTATTGGATTCAAGAGTGGCTTCTAACATGCTAAGTCATAAATTAGTATATTATATTACTAAGATCAAACCCACATTGAGCGTCATGCTTAATAATGAAAGCCTGAAAGTTTTTCCTATAAGGTCAGAAATAAAGTAACGATATCTTTTCTTGCCACTTCTTTTCAGCATAATAGTGGAAGAGCAAGAGAGAGAAAATGCATTTAAACCAAAAGAGAAGTAAAGTTGTCTTTGCAGATGATATGATATTATCTGTAGCACTGTAGCACTGTCCTAGCACTTGTTCATCTATTTTCTCAAGCGGTAGGTAACTTCTCCATTGTGAGACTGTTTTTGCATATCAAATATGACATGGGGAGCTTGCCAGCTTTGTCCTATTGGCAGAATACTCTCGATAGCTTGTCGGGCTCTCCAAGAGGGGCAGAGGAATCGAACCTAGGTTGGCCACGTTCAAGGCAAACACCCTACCAGGTATGCTATTGCTCCGGCCCATATGATATTATATATAGAAAAATCCTTCAACACCATAAAAGTTGATAGAATTAGTAAACAAATGCAGTAAAACTGAAGGTTCCAAAACCAATACCCAACAATCTTTTGCACAATTTTATTTCTTTTCATTAAAAATGAACCATCCCTTTGCAAAAATAAGTTAAGATAATTCCAATTGTGGGGCCAGGGAAATAGTACAGCAGTTAGGACATACGCCTTGGACACAGCCAATCAAGTTTCAATCGCAGGCATTATGTTGTCCTCTCAGAACTGTTGAGTATGATCCTTTTGGTCCTCAACATGGATGTAGCCCTACTGGTCTTTGGCACTATAGAGCTCAAATGGTACTGCAACCGTGAGCACTAGCAATAAAAGCACCATTCTGTTTGGCCAAATGTGGTTTGGAGTAGATCCTGAGTCTCAGAAGTACTGCTTGGGAACCCATCTCCTGCAAAGGAAAAAGGAAAGAATGAAAGAAAGAAAAATACGGAAATAGAGAGGAACAGAGAAAGAAGAAGGAAAGAAAAAGGAAAAGGAAGGGCGGGAGGGAGGAAGGGAGGGAGGGAGGGAGGGATGGAAAAAAAGGAAAGAAAGATGGAAAGCAGGGAAGAAAGACATCAATTCAGTACCAAAATACCTGGGATTAAACAGCACCAAGAAGGTCAATGATCTGTGCAAGTATAAAATATCAATAAAATAAACTGTATCAGAAAAAGTTGTTAACAAATTGTTAAAATATCCACACTATCCAAGGTATTATACAGTTTAAACACAAGACTAAAAGAAATTGCAAGTATATTTTCCACAGGGGAAAAAATCCTGAAATTTATACTACATGCCAAAAGATTTTACATAGCCAAAACACTTATGAATAAAAAAGACAAAGCTAGAGGCATTGCTGCCAGATTTCAAAATACACTTCCTACTTAAGTGTGATCCTAGCATAAAAACAGACATGTAGGTCAATGGATTAGAATAAAGAGTAGAAAGAAACCACACATCACCCATTTAAGATCAACTGATCTTTAATATATCAAACATACATAATTTGCAAAATTAAAAGAGGTAGGAAACAGAATTGTGGTTGTTAAGAGACGGGACAGGCTGTAGGAAAATTGGGCTAACGTTCATCAAAAAAATCACCAGTATACTGGTGATTAGTGCAGTGTTCGAATTATGTCCATGAGAAACTATTATTATTTTGTAAGCTAAAATTTAAAAAATATTAAAAATTCAAAAAAATCTCTTGATCACTTGACTTCCCGTTAATCATTGATTTGCTCGAGCAGGAGCCAGTAACATCTCCATTTGTCCCTGTCACTTGCTAGTGCACCCCAATGGCATCTGTTCGTTCTAGGAACATGAAGAGCCAGTAATTACAATGGGTCTCAAAAAATACAACTATTTTTATTACGTCAGCTATATTCTATCTCATAAAATTACACTGGCTCTCCTATAATTTTATTGTATTATTTTGCATGTTTTCTACTTTCCTTACCCAAATAGTTTGGGGTTTAATTGTATTTTTGTGTTATATTCTGGGGGCTCAAGATATATAGCTTTAGGCTCACAGGCAATAGATATTAAGTTCATTTTTCATATAGATTTTCTCTCTCATTATCCAAATTGTCCTCCATCATTATTTTTTTCTCTTGGGTGCTAAGGGTGTATAGTCAAACAAAAAATTGCATTAAATGTGATACTCTGTTGTTTGATACATTAATCGAAAGTTTTGCATTTAACTCTTAGGGAAGAATTTTTCATGCTAGGTCCTTTTAGAGAATTTAGACAAAGGGCTGGACTTGTCCAATTATTTACAGCAAAGAAGACTTATGTTGGCTTCTGAAGTAGAAAAACAAACTCTAAGAGTTAGAAAACTTTCAGGGTATAGGCCATACTTATTTACCCTTAATTCTGTTCAATTTATATTACTTTTGCTCTATGATCTCAAGTATATCCATATTTTTCTTCTTTTCTTTTCTTTTTTTATTAAATCACCATGAGATACAGTTACAAAGCTTTCATGTTTGAGTTTCAGTCATACAATGATGGAACACCCATCCCTCCACTATTGTACATTTTCCACCGCCAATGTCCCCAGAAGTCCTCTCCCACATTCCCTTCCCCCCGTTTGTATGACAGGATAATTTCCTTTTTACTCTCTTTAATTTTTTAGAGACCTGTAAGATTCTGGAATTTCTCTTACACAGTACTATGAGTAATGCAATTGATGCATAATATTAGTTAGAAAATATCAGACCACGCTGCTGTGAAAAATGAATCTTATATATATCAATTAATGAACTTAATATTCTTTTGTTGCTTACATTAGTTTTCTAAGGGTTGAGAGCATAACTGTGTTCATTTTTTTATGCCATCTAAAACATATGACCATTAAACTTAAATTATAAGAGAAAGAAGGAGATGGAGGATTAAGTACAATGTTCATTCACCCTCTCTTCCTCCGGGGTCCTCACTTTTCCCCTTCAGGCTTTCAAGTGACTGGATGATGGGTCACAATATTTATTTACATAATATAATTTACTCATAATACTGATATCAATGTTAATTTTGTCAAAACATGTCATCATGACATCTAGATTTTGCCTGACTGAATATTGGGGAACCATGACTAACCATGGTAATGCGTAAAATTGGTGATCAAACGTCATAAAAATCATGGATCTTCCTCATTTTATGATCTTATTGTGAAAGTATGAAGAACTATTCATCTAATTCTGACACATTGTCTTAAAAGTTAGCAATAGAACAGTGCTCTTGTGCATCCCCAGATATGTTCTGCTTCTGACCAGGTTCTCAGTTCCACATGAATGGAAAGTCAATGGTAGGATTTTGTTTAATTACCTGTTGCAGGAATAATTACATTGTTTTAGAATAGGAATTTTGATCATCAGTTTGGCAAGAAGTAATGTATGAAAGAAAAGAACTTTCATATTGGCTCTGAAAGAGGAAGAAATGTCAGTCTTCCTAGGGTTCAAATAGGAGACGCTTGAAGGTACTTGACTCTCAAGCAGCTGGGTAGTTGGAAGGGAAAAGTTAGGAGGGAGATGAGAAAGAATGAAAGAGAGAGAGAGAAAGAAACAGAGGATTATAGAAAATAAGACCTTGTGGGTAAGTGCCTTCACTAGAAATCAGGGAGGGAAGGATAAGTGAAAAGCATGATAAAATATTATTGGTATGTTTGAATGTCATCAGATTAGCTAGAAATGCAATGAGGAGGACTTTGGGACAAGTGGTAAAATTTACTCATCATATCAGCGTGGCATACCTTTGTCACATGGGTGGAGAGATGATAGCTTATTTGTGGGGATTTTGAGGCATCAAGAAAATTTAAAAAAATTAATGACAAAGCATAAAAATATTTAGAGTATCTTCCCGTATTAAAACTCATAAGAGAAGACTTTATAACTCAAGGCTAATTCCACCTTTTAAAGTATTATTAAACAAGAAAGAAACCCTTGGCGTCATTTACATTGACTACTCTACTTCATTTATACTAAGCATAGAAAATTCACTGGAAAACTAGTTTCTGCTCAAAAATGGATATTGTTTGAAAATAAATCAGGCAGGAGAATTAAGTAATCTTTTAAAAGTTATAGTATCATGGTAAATCACCCTGATCCAAACATCCCGAGAGTCCTACGTCTGGTGTTCTAGCATCCTTCTCTTTGGCACCCCTGTCAGAGATGTTCCAGGTCTATTTCATCATTACTTCCTCTCTTCCATAATTTCCAGTGATCAAATGCCAGCAGCTTTTCTTGGATCCTATCCTTATGTCAACTTTCTTAATTTCAAAAACGTTTTCACAGCACAATATGGTTTCCAAGTTTGTGCCCTTAAATTCTTTTCCTTGTGTGGGTATCATGGAAATACACATATGCTAGAATTTTATGTAAAGACAGCACATGATTGGGAAGCTATTACAGTGCATAAAAATTCGAATATATCATTTGAATACATAAAATTTAAAAAATCATGGCAGTTTTTGATACATATACTAACAGAATTATTTAGTCTTTTCTGTGGACAGGTTTGAGATTTATCATCCTCAGAACAATTATATATGCTGCTACGTATTTCCGGTAATGATAAAAGAAATTTTTTCATGTTGTAACTTTCCAATATTAAAAATATATTTGAATGCTTATAAGGAAAAAGAAATGATACCAATTTACTGGGAGTTGTAGAAATATATTTATAAAAACTTATCATAAAAATTAATTCTGTTAATGCACTTACAACTGTAACAATAAAGTATTTCATATTGTGCTGTAATGTTGTGTTATTCTTCATATTCAATTAATTGTAAATGCTGGTATTCCTTTATGTTTGTTTTCAATTGTGCTCTATAAATTGATCATTTAAAGATTATAGTTTATAGAATGGATGCTGTCAATTGCATCAATTTTGTGTGAGAAATCATTATTTTATTTATATTTAATTATATTTATATTTAATAACAGAAAAAAACTATGAGATGACAAAATGTTCTTGTATAAATATTTCATGCTTTATATTTTCCTTTAATTATATTTACAGGAAATGTATTAATTCACTAAATGATTATTAACTACTTTTTGGGGAGAAGGTTTTAGAGTCACACCTGGCTGTGGGCAAGGATCCTTCCAGATGGTTGTTAGATCATATACTATTCAAAGGATTGAACCAGGATTAGTCAGGTGCTTAGTGCCTTAATCTTTGTACTATCTGTCTGATCCCAACTCTTGACAACTTTAAACACGTTCAACCTATATTTGACAAACTGGTCTCATTTACTAATATTTTTTAAATGGTTTTCACTAGAAATATGTCAGTGGTGGTAGCAAATCAGTTTTAAAAATTTCCCAATTCTCAACAGTCACCTTTTACTTTTGGTGGGGTAGGGGCATGCTATGCAATGCTACAGGTCTACTCCTATCTCTGTGCTCTTGGATCACTCCTGGAAGTGATCCATCATATGTGGTGCCAGGAGAGAACCACATTCAAGGCAAATGCCTCCCTGCTGTGCTGTCTCTGGCCCCACAGTCACCTTATAATACCACTTGCAGCTTCTTGCAACATAACGTAAGCCCTTTTCTACACTCATTGAAGTTCAGCTTATCCAGTGATTTGGCATGGCCAATGAGAAAAATAATATGTGAGTTAAAATAACATTTAACACAGCACTGCTTGTCATTGCCCACTCTTAAAATCCTGTCCTCACCACGATGAGCACAGATTTGGCTGATTGTAGGCAATGAGACTAGTAGACTGTTTTCCCTCCAAATTCTCCACATGCCATCCTAGAGTCAGACAACTTTAACAAGGGGGTCTAGTCCAGCTCATCAGCTCTTTGACTTATAGTACCTTAAAGAATTAAGCTGTAATAAGAATTTCCCAGTTAATTTAGAGCAAGTGAGTAAAATAAATGATTTTTACGGCATTTCACCAATATACTGTGATGTTTCTAGGGTAGCAGTATTACTGTAACAGATGATGTTTAGTTTGCTATATTCTCACCACCACTGAATATTTTATTTGTGATTGATTTTCTAGGAAAAAATTTTACCTGTTTGTTAAAGTTTTAATGTTCATATTTATATTTCATAGTCATATTTATATTATCAATAATGTCCACAGGTAAAATTGCATGTTTATAACAACTGAACAATACAAGAGATTATGAAGACTAGATATGTATAGCATGTCATATCTATATCAGATACCACCTTTTAAATAGTATTTGTAAAGAATAACTCTCATCTGTTTAGAAGGATGTGTTGGATCACACCCAGTGGTGTTCAGGTTGATTATTAACTCTGTGCTCAGGGGTCACTCCTGACAATGGACAGGAATTGGTTCCATGAAAAGAACTAGAATCAGCCAAGTGTAATGCAAAAGCCCTTGGTATTGCTGTAGATCTTCAGCCTACTCATTTGTTTTTTAATTAAAATATGAATATTATCTATTATTAACTCACTGCATAGACTTTCAATATGAACATATTTTAATAGTATAGATATTAGCTAGCATTCAGTAAAATATGGAGTTAATTTGGATGATTAAGGTGATTTTGGATTCAGATGAATATTTGATACTTCCAGTCTTTAAAAGCCTGCAGTAAAACTTTAAATAGACTGAGTACAAAATGCAGGCATGTGTTCAAAGCAAGAAGATAAAGGAGGGAAATGAGAATATATTATTTTCTACTGAAATTTTGCATTATGCTAGTGAAGAATGCTTCAATATCAAATATGAGAGCAAGGTGTGTCAGAATACATGTTCAGGAGAGTAACATAAATCAGCCTTATATTTATTAATAGAATGCTGTCCGTGTCTAAAACAGAGAAATAGAGATAGCAGAGTATAAGCTTGTTTTTTTTTCAGGATGAGTATTTTAAATATATCTGCTATCTTAATTCTGGAGGATTAAATTAAGTCAGGTTTGTAATAAATGTAGGTTAAGTCTATATACTTGCAAAGTAGTGAACAAAGAAGAAACAATAGTCATAGAAAGTTATGTCTTGGTGACTTATGGAAAAAAACAATTAAGAAAGGAGAAATGAAAAAGTCAAGTACCTGTGCTAGGATTAAATCCATAAAACGGTCCTCAAAACCAATTAAGATAAGTTGAGTCTGAAAAAGGTAAGGAGGTAGAATTTTGGAGTGACATAAATAATAAATGAGGGTTTAAGTCTTATACCAAACACAGCATTATGTCAGCAGGATAATTTCCCAGCTAGCAGATTGTTGCTCTAGTTGTAAAATGAAATCCATGACTAAGGTAGACATTGAAAGTTCCATTTTTTAAAAAATTGAATCACTTGAGATAGACCCTTACAGAGCTACAAAGCTGTTCATGATTAGGTTTCCGTCATAGAGTGTTTCAGCACTCACCTCTCCACCAGCTCACATACTTACATTTCCCAGGGCCAGTGTCCTCAATTTCCCTCCCATCACCCCTTACCCCACCCCCAGTCTACCTCTATGACAGGCAGGTTCCTTTCTCTCTCTCTACCCCCCCTCGCTGTCTGTCTATCTATCTATCTATCTATCTATCTATCTATCTATCTATCTATCTATCTATTATCTCCCCCTCCCCACCCTTGGGCATTATCCCTTTAGCAGCTTTTAACACTCAGTTCTTGTCCAGCATGATCATTTCCAACTATTACTGCCATACTGGTACCTTCTCTATTTTACCTACCCCCCGCCCCCCCCCCCACACACACACATTTGTGGTAGATTCCAATATATACCACAAATGAGTATCTGTCTTGCTCCTTCCGAATTATTTCACTCAAAATGATATTCTCCATGTCCATCCATTTATAGGAAAATTTCATGAATTCTTTTTCCCTAACCACTACATAGCATTTCATTGTGTAGATGTACCATAGTTTATACAATTGTCTATTCTCGGGCACTCAGGCTGTTTCCAGATTCTGGCTATTGTGAGTAGTGCTACAATGAACATAGGAGTGCAGATTGTGTTTCTGTTCTGCGTTTTTGGGTCCCAAGATATATTCCCAGAAGTGAAATTGTTGGGCCAATGGGAGCTCTAGTTTTTTTTTCTAGTTTTTCTGAGGAATGTCCATATTGTTTTCCAAAAATGGCTGAACCAGTCGGCATTCTCACCAGCAATGAAGGAGTGTCCCTTTCTCCTTGTATCCACGCCAGTACTGATTGTTTCTTTTCTTTTGGATACATGCCAGTCTCCGTGGTATAAGATCATACTTCATTATTGTTGAGAGTTCCGTTATTTCTCCCAGCCAAGGAGTATGTGGATCATTTGAATAAGAGACCATGAAGAGGTCCTATGTCACTTCTGTAAATGCCTTGAGGTAATGTAAATTCATGACAGGCACACTAATACTGAGAACCTTGCAATGCTTTGGAGCAAATAATCTGAGCTTCTCCTGTTCAGATGCTGTCTGGTCCTGTGTAATGAGGGAGAACAACTGAGGTTTCAAAAGTCCTGGTGGTCCAGAAAGATTGCACAAAATTAATGTGCTTGCGGGGCTGGAGTAGTAGTACAGTAATACATTCACCTTGCATGCCGCAGTCCTGGGTTTGATCCCCAGCATCCCATATGGTCCCCTGAGCACTTCCAGGAGTAATTCCTGAATGCAAAGCTAGGAGTAATCCCTGTGCATAGCTGGGTGTGACCCAAAAAGCAAAAATAAATAAATAAATAAATAATAAATAAATAAATAATGCACTTGCCTTGCACTGCTACTTTTCATACAATTCCTCAAGGGTCATCAGGTGTCACTCCTGAGCACAGAAGCAGGTATTGTCTCTGGCATCACTGGGTATATTCTCTGCTCTATTAATAAGGGATCTAAATGTATTTCAGTAAGTGATAGATAATTAATTCTGTGATGTAGAAATAATAAAAGTAATAATAGCAGTTATCTGCTTTTCAGCATCATTTTCTCTCTTTTTCCTACTGTTCACTTTCCTCTTGATCCTCTCCTCTCACTCCCTTCCCCCAAATTCCTGTTCAACTAGAATTCTTCATGCCCTTATTTAGTTGTCTATTTCCTTCAGTAGAAGGTAAAATCTCTAGAGACATTGATTATCCATGAACCAATGCTGTATCCTCAACCTTTTATTTTAGAGTGTGGTTCATAGTATTAGCTTCAGTCTCTCCTTTTCTAACTCCATACTCATTTTAGCAAGAAGCCCTAAGTATAAGCAATATTTTTTTTCAATTGAGCTAACATTAGTTTACAAAATTGTAGATTTTACAAGTAAAACTTTACAACCATTAAATGTATATAATCACACCATTCCCATTACCACTATATACCCACTAGACTGAACCCAGTATGGGTTCCCATGGGACATCAGGGCGTGTTTTGAAGCAGGTGTACTTTTTCACCACTTTTGGGGTCAAGTTTAGAAGTCTCTTTCTAAAGTTCCATCAATACCCAGTTATGCACATTGGGCCAAATGCAGTAGAATTAAAATTTCAAAATTTAAGAGCATTTGGCCCAATTTTTCTACATGGTGTGTATACATATGTATATCTTTCTAGATAGATAGATAGATAGATAGATAGATAGATAGACAGATATACATACAAATAAACATTTATTTTACATGTGAATTTTAGTACTATTTATGTCTAATCAACTTCTCCATATTATACAAATTGTTCAATTCAATCACCTTCTCTAAAAAAAAACTGACGTCAAAGTGTTCCATGAATTAATTGTCCTTAGATCAGCTTTGAAATTATATCCCTATCATGCAATAAAACTTTCAGTTCAATTTCCTTTAATAGAACTAAGTTTTCCCTAAATAAAATTCTCTTTTCTTGTTGACTGGGAGAAACAGTTAATTTTAATAGAGATTGTCCCTTCATGATTATCCTACATTTGCAGATTGCTTAGAAAATATGAATTTCAGGAAGAAGAAACTCATTAGCAACAGAGGTATTTAGAAGAAGTAAGAGGGTAAAATGTACATTTAGCACAAAACAGCAATCTATTTACTCATAGCTTCAGGGTTATCAGGATGCCATTAACAGCTTTTCACTATGTAAATGTTTTCCAACAAAATAAGCTAAATGAGTAACAAGGTGAATATGGTTCATTCCAAAATAGTTATTTAGTGTTGCTTGAAAATTGAATGGGAAAAAATGGTCCCATTCCAGTTCCTTTCCAAACATAGTAAACCCAAACATCTTTCCATTGCATCAAATCAATTTGTGTTCTAATGTAATTTGTGCCTCACAGTATTTAGGTCAAACACTGTTCTTAGAACCCTGCAGAGTAACAAATGCTGTCACATATTTCAGTTTTATTTCTACCTAGCATACTAAAGAGAAGTGCCATGTAATTTTTCTTACTTCCTTGTAGTTCTAAAAGTCTCCTTTCCACACTTAAAAGGATGAGCTGCTTTTCCAGAAAATGGACAGGGATTTGATAATGAAGATATGAAGAATCTAAGATTCAAACAGCATTAATTTCTTTTCTATTTCATAATAGAAACTAGAAAATTTCTCAAGGATCTAATCACTTGGATAACAGGCTTTGACTGATCATTTCTCAGAGTCACATGATATGCAAACTCTTCTTTCAAAATATTTTCCTTTGATTTGAGAAAAATACCACTACTTTTCAACACATATATATGTTTTTGAATTAGAAAATATATGAAATGTATTCAATCAACCTTGGAAAAAAACAGTCGTTTTTCATCATTTAAAAAAAAATCACAAGAAGGTTTTATGTGCCCTAGCATTTCAATGAAGTTCAGAAATTTATATTTTAAAGTATTTTGACACAAATATTGTTAGACAAAAGCAAGTGACTATAATAATTTGGCAAATAGAACAGGAATTTATGGACCTTTATTGTTTCCATAGTGGTTTAGATATTTAAAGTCAGGTTTTTAGAGTGGTATATGATGTAAAAAAAAATAACACATTTATTATTTTTAATTCTAAAATACCATTACCTCATAAATTCATTCAGTAGTATGCCCTTAAATATTCCAAGTTTAGTAAGTTTTGTTTATTTTATTAAGACTACTTGTCCAAGGGTAGGTATAACTGATACTTGTCATTGATATTTGAGGGATTGGACAACTAGAGAGTCTGAGCAACTAAATGCTACCACAGACTTACGAAAGCCAATGAAAATTGTTTTTTATAAACAAAGGCTGTTGAACATGCAAATTATGCAAATTTTAGTAGCTTTAAATAACCTGTTAAGACACATCCTGAGACAGGTAGCAGAAAATATGTATAGGAGTAATTTTTGAAATATCCATTAACACTCATTTTCCTATAACATCATTCTAAAATGTTTTTAGCAAAGTCTATCTATTAAAATATCTGGAAAGATGTTTTAAATCACCATGCAACCCTGACTAGACTGGGAGCTTGATAAAATTAAGAACCAATGTCTTCATCTTTGTTTTCAAATCCCTGGCATATGACCAAGCACATAACAAGTGCTCTTTCTATCCTTGTGAAAAATGAACTGTAGTTGGAATTAATATATTACTAAAAGATGAATATATATCAGATTTTAACTCAAAGGTATCACAGAATCTGATCTTCAGAGAATCTATGGCCTATGGCTCTCTTTCATTTGTGCCTGCATTAAAAAACAAAAACCATATTTCATGGTTACTTTCATGATATCTTTCCAAGTTGTTTCAAAAAGCCAGCTCATGTATCACATGTTTGTTTGCTGAAGAACAAATTCAGATAGCAATTCACTTTTTTTTTTTGTTTTTAAATTCTACTTTCCTGTCTCCAGACCCTCCTGAGAATTTCATTGATGCTACCTTGAATGTGAGCAGGCAAACTGCTTCCCCAACTAAATCTCTGTTTGGCATGGATTAATTCCAGATATCTCTGCAGCTTCTAGTTATTATCACAGTAACCATTTTCTACTGATCTAGTACAAAATTTACTGTCACACAGTATGCGCATTCTTTGACATCCCAGAATGGCATTAATCATGTGGACACTTTTGTTGAAAACAATGTCCAGACAGATTCCGTTATCTGACACTGACATTGCCTTCTGTCCAGAGTCTTACACTATTTGTTATAAAAAAAAAGTTAAATAAAACCTGCTACTGGACTATAGAACTCATAGTACAACTTGATCTAAATTAAATTTAAACTCAGTTTATAATTAGGAAAAGTAAAAGCAAATAGGACAATTATACAGTCAAATTTATTGAGAGCTCAGAATATTATGCTTCCACAACTAGAATGTTTCTTACACACAATAGAAATGGCCAAAGGCATGCTAATCTGTCATTTTGATATCTAGATTTGAATAATTCTTTCGAGTAGCTTCTTTGCTCCCATAAGCTTTCCTCATTATTTTGCTTTCTCCAACCTTGAATCCACCTTTTCTGATTTTTTCATTCAATCTCAAAATATTGAATTATCTGATTCGAGTGTTTTTAGTTTAGATTTCTCTGAATTAATTGTGTCACTCTAAATTCCATCTATGAAATTTAACCCCTGCAAACTAAGTATGTTGCTGTATATAGAATCTTTATCAACTGTTTTTAGTGGGCAGGAGATATTTTACAAGTGGTAAAGCATTTGCCTTGGATGCAGCTGATCACAATTTGATATCCAGTATTGCATATAGTTCTCAGAGCACAGTGTAGTGTGGCCTTAGAGTAAAGAGTTGGGAGTAAGTCCTGAGAACTGCTGGATGTGACTGGCCAACACCCGCCCCCAACACACACACACACACACACACACACACACACACACACACACACATCCCCATCCTCCTTTGCCCTCCTGCCAGCAATCCTCCCTCAAAGAGACTGTTACAGGGTTATGGTTTTTAAAAAGTAATTCGATTAAAATGAATATATTCAGGTAGTTTCTAAGACTACCTGATCTGTATAGTATTAATTATAGTCAATAGCACAATATAGCAAGATCAAGAGGAAATTAGGGCATGTATATGCACCCATATGCACAGACACAAAAAAGATAGCAATCTGAAAATTGAGGAAAGAGCTTGGAAGAAAAAACCCTGCACATGCTTTGATCTAGGACTTGTAGTTCAGAATTGTGAGAAAATAAATTTTAGTTGTTTAATCCATCCAGTAGATTCTTTCTTGTCATGATAGCTCTCGCAAACTCATAATGGTGCCATTCTCTTCAGTAATGACAGTTTCTCTTTGGGAGAATTGTCTAACACAATGACATTTTTGTGTCATTATATCATATTTATGAGATGAAAGTAAGCATGTATTTTAATGTGACTTATCTGAAGGATTAAGAGCAGTCTACAGCTAAAATGTATATGAAAACACTCATTGGATGAGATGCTTTAATGTTTTTGTATTTTCATGCATGAAACGACAATAGATTTTACAGGTAATATTCTGGTTAGCAGCTTCAGTACCAGACGAATTTGGTAGCAGAATAAACTCCTAGTCCTTTTGAGACTGATTGAACAAAAAGCTCTGGATTTGAAGAAGTTCACAGAGTATTTTCCATGCATGTGAAAGACTAAACTAGAGATCACAGATCATGGTGTATAGAGCCATGAAATGGCATTTCAATAAATTTTGTAATGTTCTCAAAGTCAGTAAACTGTATTTCTTTAGTTATTTAACTCTATTAATCCTTTCTTTGTTTTATACTTTCATGTTTCTTGGAATTAGTTAAGACAACATATTATCTCATATAATTAAATGTATCATTCTTTTCCTAATTTGATTTCATCATTATCTCTTCAAGTAAGCATTTCAAGTACGATTCATATCTCCATCCCGATAAAATGTTGTAGAGACTAGAGAATTACTATAGGGGTTAATGTTCGCATGTTCCATTCAGCCAACTCTGGTTTGATCTGTGCAGGTTAGGCACTGTGTGGTTCCTGAGTATCTCCAAATAACTTTCATTGAGTCCCCTCACCCCTCCTTCCAAAACAGCACATCCAGCTGTGACCCTCGTGGCTTGAGAACAATGCTGCCGTGGCTTGGGTAATTCCAGGGATGCAAGACCAGAAGAGTACTGAAAAGCATCCTCAATTGCTCTGAATTGCCAATGAGTTTGCCATGAATTGCAGCAGAGTCCCTTAGGCTTTCTGATGACCACTGAGAGATCATAACTCCCCAAAGGAATATCATTCAAAAAGATCTTGGCATATTATCTGATACGCCACTAAAATATAATGGTTTTTGCATTGTCATTGACTTGATATGTACTAAATTATATTGTCTTTTTGTATGTAAATCACTGGAGATAATAGTGGTATACTGTTATTAAATATATTTAAAATAGCAAATAAGATCATTGACTGTTCCTTATCAATGACTTTCAATTTATCCAAAATTCTCCAGGTTTCTTTATAATACTTAGTATTTCATATGTGCTTCATATATGCTTTTATTTACATTCAGAATTTTGACTAATATTTATGGAACCAGACACCTAAAATAAGAAACTAAATGTATTATGTAAGTTTGTGTGTCTATATAATGTGTACATAGGTTAGGTGACTTACCCAATTAAATTACCATATAGGTCTATTTAAAGACCCAGAATTGAAATAGGAACAATTAACCCAACAGTGACTTTACTATTTAAAATTAAATTTGTATTCTTATATTAAGAGAAAGTCTATCTGAATTTGTTTCTTTATGACTTCCTAAGCAGATAAATGTCTTCTGCACTTGGTAGGGTAATATACTCATAACAGGCTACTTGGATCAGCGGTGCCTTTAATTAACACATAGAAGGTCATGCTAGTGCCCAGAAGCTGCCCATGGCAGATGCTTAGCCTAATCATTATTGGATCCAATCACTATTAATCACTAAAGTTTCATTGGGCTTTGCAAGTGTTGAGAGGAAACAGCAGGTTTCTCTACACAGCCCATTGCAGTCATTCTTCATGTCCATTAACTCTTATGAGGTCATGATGCTAATGCTTTCCCAGGAGAATCATGTGTCTTTCTTTCCATGCAATATGTGCTTCTGGTTCAGATTGTAGAGCCTGGTTTTAAAATGTAGCCTACATTTGGTATATCACACTTTTCACAAATTAAAGCCTTCCCATTGAATATAATAGAAAGTATAGGACAGTCCCAGAAGCAGCAAAATAAGAGTTCAATTTGGACATCGTTATAAAAAAAATGCTAGTAATAAGTATTTATATATGTGTGGTCCAGAGATCACCTGCCTGTCTATTCTGTTCTTCTTCTAAACAGTACCATATTTTTTTTTATTTTAGTGATATACTGGGGCTGGAGCGATAGCACAGCTGGTAAGGCATTTGCCTTGCACGCCGCTGGCCCGTGTTGATTCCCAGCATACCAGATGGTCTCCCGAGCATGAGCCAGGAGTAACCGCTGTGCATCGCTGGGTGTGACCCAAAAAGAAAAAATAATAAACAAAGTTCTCTCCCTAATTTTTGTATAAACTTGATAGAAATCTTTTAGAATTAATTGTTGGAACTTTTTATCATTTAAGAATATAAATGTGTTAGTTTGTACAGTAATGTAGAAGACAAAATTTAAGCTTATATTTTTTTCTCCTAAAAAATTTAAGGAGAAATTGCAACCATTTTTTAACTGATGCAAGTGTAAAAACTATTTGATTGAAGATAAGCAATATTTCATTGGAAATTTGTCTTAATTAGATATCAAAATATATGATTATCACCAAACAATTATATAATGGCTGTCCTCATTTTTTCTTTGTAAAACTTGCTAACCAAACCCATATTCAATAATTTATCAGTTGGTCATAAATTATTGAGGTGTCATAATTATTACTTTTACTGTTTCCACTATGAATATAAAGGCCCTTTCATTTGATCAAACTAGTTCATTGAGTTTTCCCATTCTATATCAGGGTAATAGGTGATGCTTAGTTAAACAAATAAGGTAATATAAAATACTCTTCTTTCATGATATTTAAAGGTGTAATCATAAAACATAAATAGCACATATATGCAAAATGTGTAAATATTATAAAGTGAGTTACAAGCTTTTCAACATCCAAATACAATATATTCCTATGGAACACAAAGGAAAAATAAAGAAAGTCAATAAAAATGTTTATTTAAATACTTTCAAATGAAAGTATGAATAATAATGCCAAGGTCTTAGACCTGAGAGGTTGTAAATTATATCATAATTTTCTTTCAAGGAATTTTACTAGAAAATCATGATATAGTGAATATTGTAATTTAAGTTACATTTCTTATCCCTTAACTGAGATTATCATGAACTCTATTATCCAACTGTTGTAAAGATCAGAGAGAAACCTGAACAATACTAAAAGTAGGAACTAAGTATTGCTTTCTGTTAAAAATTTTATGGTGGCTGGAGTGATAGCACAGCGGTAGGGCGTTTGCCTTACAAGTGGCCAACATGGCCAACCCGAGTTCGATTCCTCCGCCCCTCTCGGAGAGCCCGGCAAGCTACTGAGAGTATTCGATATGCCGAACACAGTAACAACAAAGTCTCCAATGGAGACGTTACTGGGCCCGCTCGAGAAAATCGATGATCAACGGGATTACCTTTACCTTTACCTTGCATAATTAAATATCATTTCTATCTTTGATCATGAGTCAATTATTTCCATTGTTCTTTTTCCACTTCCTGTAGGTAGGAAATTATCAATTTAGGTAGTTTGGGCTAAGCCTGGTATCTCAACTGTTCTGCTTTATCACTGCCAGTGAGTATATTTTATTTAATGTCAGTGGTCACTCAGATGGACATCACTGACAATACAAATTAGCACTTCTTCATTTTTTAAAAAATTCATTTTGGATAAGCAGCTATTGTATTAAATTGTTGATTCTTCCTCTTTGAGATACTGTTATTGACAATGTTCTTAAATTGTAAAAGCTAAGAAATAACTTGGGAAAAAACTCACATGCTTATACATAAACCAACTTGTTAGAGGGCAGTAAAATATTTGAATAGCATAGAAATATTTAACCCCAGATGTTGTGCTGCCACCAAAGGAATCTGGGAATGTAGATCTCTCGTACTTCTGAAAAACACTGCATTATGCTCTGATTTATTTTAAAACTTTTATTGATGATTCACTGAAATTTTAAAGAGATTAAGGTGCATGCCTTGCATGTAGTCGACTATGTTTGTATTCCCAATACAGCATGATCCCCCAAATATTGCCAGTAGGTACCTGGATGTCCCTGAACACATTTGAGCTTTCCCAAATGTTTTATATCTGATACTGGTTGTAGGTACCTTTGCTCTTTCAATCTTTGCTTCTCCCTTCTGCCCAGGGGAAGCACTACTTAGTTCTGAACTTATCTGAAATTCTGTATTCCATAGTTTTAACCTCCCTTAGGTAGATGGCTGTGTTCTTCAGTGAATCTTCTCAACAAGGCTCCCATCTGTGTTTAGTTCTGTTTTCATGTATGCTTTGTGTTGATGGTACAGGAGAGCTAATCGAGCTATACCTTTTTCCCAACCATCTTGCCATTCCTTCTCCTGTGCTCAGAACCTTCTCTCTTCCTTAAAGGTTGTTTTTTGTCATACGTTCCTCATTCCCTCAGGAATACATCAGTCTGTTCCTGCCAGTTTAACAGACAGAAATAAAGTTCACAACTAAATTGTACCCTTTACTACATGGATACATTCCTATTGCCTACTATTTGAATAGAGTTTATGTGGATCTATTAAATGTCTTCACATTTACAAACAAAATAATGATTCCCATTGTATTTTTAAGGATGGTGGTATAGTAATCATGTTGGAAGATAGAGTACCCTATTCTGGAAAAGAAAAGAAAAGAAAAATGTGTATTTGCCATTATAATGTGTCCTTCCCTAGATTTAGAATTCCATCACTGTAGTGAAAAACATTGACTGTAGCAACATTCTCTGGTCCTTTTTTTCACCTTGTAAAAAGTTTGTTCTGGGGAACAAGAAAATTACAATGATAATACTGTCACTGAATGGTATGAAAGTCCTTTGTGTCTGAACTTGTCTTCAAGCAACATCCATATAGTTCTGATTTGCCATCAGGTTAATTCTGAAACAGACAAACATTAGATTTCCAACATTTGCTTCATAGTAACACGTTAAATATGACAGCTCCTTCTAGAATCCAGAGACTTACTATTGAGCTAGTCCCTGAGTGGAGTGTATGAAGTCTAATATGTCAACTCTGAACATATAAAACTTGTGCTTTAAAATTTGATTAAATACAACAATGTTATTATTTTCTGGATATTTCCCCCACTACAACCATATCTTCTTATAGCCCTATCAGGAACAATTCCCTATCAAGAGATTTGACTCATTCAATTTATTTTAGATTTTAGTTGTAGGATAATTTTCATTATGTGTGTAGACATGAAATCTCAACAAAATCAAATTCACACATTAAAATTATATCTCTTAGTTCTGTGTCATGTTGAATTCATATCAAATGCTTGTCAGGTGTCCAAGTTTATTATTATTCAATATTTTTCACTCATTAGGGAGAAAATATTAACAAACATATAGATTGATCCCCTCAAGTATTTTCAGGTCAAAACTCTCAGTATACATCTATCTTTAAATGTGTCGGTAGTAGAAGTACATAAAATAAATGTACTACATGAGAAAATGCTCTACATCATTAATCATCAGGGAGATGCAGATCAAAACAACAATGAGACATCATCTCAAACCACAGAGACTGGCCCACATCCAAAAGACAAAAGCAACTGGTGTTGGCACGGATGTGGTGAGAAAGGGAACCTCCTCCACTGCTGGTGGGAATGCCGACTAGTTCAGCCCTTTTGGAAAACAGTATGGATGATTTTCCAAAAATTAGAAATTGAGCTCCCATTTGACCCAGCAATACTACTCTTGGTAATATATACCAGAGAGGCAAAAAAGTATAGTCTAAGTGATATCTGCACTTGTTTGTTCATTGCAGCACTCTTTACAATAGCCAGAATCTGGAAAAAACCTCAGTGCCCAAGAACCAGATGACTGGTTAAAGAAACTTTGGTACATTTACACAATGGAGTACTATGTAGCTGTTAGAAAAGATGAAGTCATGAAATTTACATGCAAGTGGCACTACATGGAAAGTATCATGCTAAGCAAAATGAGTCAGAAAGAGAGGGTCAGACATAGAAAGATTGCATTCATCTGCAGAACATAAAGTAACAAATTGGGAGACTAACACCCAAGAATAGCCGAGTTAAGTACCAGGAGGTTCACTCCATGGTTTGAAGGCCAGCCACACACGATAGGGGAAAAGGCAGCTCAGATAGAGAAGGGAGCACCAAATAAAGGGTGTCGGGAGGATCCTCCCAGGATGGGAGATTCATGCTGAAAGTAGGCTATAGACTAAACATGTTTTCCACTCAATGCCTCTTTTGCAAACCACAGAACCCAAAAGGAGAGAGAGAACAAAAGGGAATGCCCTGCCACAGAAGCAGGGTGGGATGGGGGGATGGGAGGAGGGAGGGATAATGGGATCAGTGGTGGTGGAAAATGGGCACTGGTGGAAGGATGGGTACTTGATCATTGTATAATTGAAACCCAAGCACGAAAATTTGTAAGTCTACTAATGTATCTCATGGTGTTTCACTAATTAAAAAACAAATTGATCTCATGAATACAAGGCAACCAATCATAGAGGGAAACGTGTATATATATATATATATATACATATATATGTATATATATGTGTGTGTGTATATATATATCACGATCACGACCATCCTGTTGTTCGTCGATTGCCTCGAGTAGGCCCCAGTAACGTCTCCTTCGCCTTAGCCCTGAGATTTTTTAAAAAGTGCTATATTCAAGGCTCTTTCAGGGTTAGAAGAAGGAGACCCATCGTTGTTACTGGTATTTGGCATATTGGGTACGCCACAGGGAGTTTGCCAGACTCTGCCATGTGGGCAGGTTACATTCGGTAGCCTGCCAGTTTGTCCAAAGTAGGAATGAGATAATAAGATTTTGCGTGGCTGCAAATGTGGCTGTGCCCTTCCAGGAGCTGGTTTTATAGTCTCTAGGTCTTGGCTGTTGATGGGATTACATGGCACCAGGGGGCCAGTTTTTGGGTGTGACCCCTGCCTACTGGAATATAGAGGATCTGGGTGCAGGATGCTCAGCCCCGATCCGAGCAGGCTTGGGGATCTCAGCCCCGGGACCCACATGCCTGTGTTCCTCTGCCAGTACCTTCATGCGTGTGGAGAGTGGTCTCAGCATGGTGGTGGCTGGTTCTGGAGGTCTATACATATATACACATATATATATTTACAGATATATATATGACACAAGGATCAATAGTTAAAAACATGTTAGTGATATTTTATAGAAAGTCTTAATGGCCCCTGCCACAATAGAACAATCTTCACACTCTTTCCTCTATGGATACTTTTTTGTAGCATTTTCAGCGGTTTTTCATAAGAAACAATTCAAAATATATTATTTTAGTTCGGCTTTGGGACAAGGATTGGGATTTGGGATGAAAATATCCCCGATATGGTGGTGGGAAGGTGTATTGGTGGTGAGATTGGTGTTTGAATATTAAATGTAATCAAATATTGTGAACCACCTCATAAAATAATTAAAAAATTTTGATCCCAATAAAAATTTAAAGATAAAAAAATAATAAATAAATAATTTACTAAAGGTAATTAGTTATCACTTTTATATTGCCTTATATTTTTTCAGAGTTCACAGACTGCCTGTAGTAAGTATAGGCCTTAACATGCTGTTGTAAATACTTCTTTCATAGCACAGCGGTAGGGCGTTTGCCTTGCACGCAGCCAACATGGCAGACCCGAGTTCGATTCCTCCGCCCCTCTTGGAGAGCCCGGCAAGCTACCGAGAGTATCTCGCCCGCATGCAGAGCCTGGCAAGCTCCCCGTGATGTATTTGATATGCCAGACACAGTAACAACAAAGTCTCCAATGGAGACGTTACTGGGCCTGCTCAAGCAAATCGATGATCAACGGGAGGGCCTTTACTTCTTTCATGTGAAATAAAAAACTGAATTTTGTCTAGTATATATTTTGACACATATTTTGATTATGTTTAATATTTTTACTTCTGTGAAACACAAAAGAAGTTTAATTATTTGATTTTCCATATTTGTTGGAGTGATAGAATAGCAAGTAAGGCGTTTGCCTTGCATGCAGTCGACATGGCCAACCCAGGTTCAATTCCTCCACCCCTCTTAGAGAGCCCGGCAAGCTACCAAGAGTGGCTCGCCTGCACAGCAAACCTATCGAGAGTATCTCACCCGCATGGCAAAGCCCGGCAAGCTACCACTGACACATTGCAATATGCCAAAAACAGTAACAACAAGTCTCACAATTTGTTGTGAGACGTTACTGGTGCTCGCTAGACCAAATCAATAAACAATGGGAGGACAGTGCTACAGTGCTACTTTTCCATGTTTTAAACTTTTTGTATCTTCTAATTCCCATATCAAGCATATTATTATTTTTCATTTCACTTTTTTCTTCTCTGTATTTTTTCTTATTTATTTATTTATTGAATCATAATGAGATATAGTTGCAAGCTTTCATGTTTGAGTTACAATCACACAATGATCAAACACCCATCCCTCCACCAGTGCACATTACCCACTACCAATATCCCCAGTAAATCCCCCCTTTCCCACCCTCCCACCGCCTCTGCGGCAGACAATATTCCCCATACTCACTCTCTACTTTGGGGCATTATTGTTTGCAATGTAGATCATGAGAGGTTATCATGTTTGGTCCTTTATCTACTTTCAGCACACATCTCTCATTCTGACTGATTCCTCCAAGCCTCATTTTCTTAGTGATCCCTTCTCTATTCTGCCCCTCTCTGTCCTCCCCCCACCCACTCATGAGGCAGGCCTCCAACTGTGGAGCTATCTTCCTGGCCTAAAGGACTTTTTGACTCCAGGGGAGATTTACCTGTTGTAGCTCACAAATACTGGACATATTAGCCTGCTCAAACAGTGCTGTTTAATTTATAAGGGACTGGTGAGATGAATTTCTCCTCTCTAATGCAGTTCAAGGAGAGTTCAGTGCAAGGGACCAGAGGAACTCCTTGGCATATTTTAGCTTTTTGTTTTCTCTTTTTTCTTTTTTTTCTCTTTTTTTTCTAAATTTTTAAAATTTTTTCTCTTTTTTTTCTTTTTTTAATATAATAAAAAAAAGTTATACAATGATCAAGTACCCATCCCTCCACCAGTGCCCATCATCCACCACCACGGGTCCCAGCATCCCCCCCACCCCCCATCTCCCCCGTCCCACCCTGCCTCTGTGGCAGGGTATTCCCCCTTGTTCTATCTCTCTTCTTTTGGGTACTGTGTTTTGCAAGAGAGGCATTCAGTGGCAATCATGTTTGGTCTAAAGACTACTTTTAGCATGCTTCTCCCATGTGGGAGGGTCCTCACAACACCCTTTATTTGGTGCTCTCTTCTCTATCTGAGCTTCCTTTTCACATAGCACGTGTGGCTGGCATTCAAGTCATGGATCAAAATTCCTGGTACTAATCTCAGCCATTCCTGGGTGTTAGTCTCCCTTTTTGTTGCTTTATGTTCCCCAGATGAATGCAATCTTTCTGTGTCTATCCCTCTCTTTCTGACTCATTTTGCTTAGCATGATACTTTCCATATTGTACCACTTGTATGCACAGCGGGTAGGGCGTTCGCCTTACAAGCGGCCAACATGGCCGACCCGAGTTCGATTCCTCCGCCCCTCTCGGAGAGCCCGGCAAGCTACCGAGAGTATTCGATATGCCAGACACAGTAACAACCAAGTCTCCAATGGAGACGTTACTGGGCCCGCTCGAGCAAATCGACGATCAACGGGAGGGCCTTTACCTTCTTTACCTTTTACCACTTGTATGTAAATTTCATGACTTCATCTTTTCTAAGAGCTACATAGTACTCCATTGTGTAAATGTACCAAAGTTTCTTTAACCAGTCATCTGCTCTTGGGCATTCAGGTTTTTTCCAGATTCTGGCTATTGTAAAGAGTGCTGCAATAAACACACAATTGCAGATGTCACTTTGAATATATCTTTTTGCTTCTCTGGGATATATTTCCAGGAGTGCTATAGCTGGGTCAAATGGCAGATCAAATTCTAATTTTTTGAGAATCGTCCATACTGTTTTCCAAAAGGGTTGGACCAGCCGCCATTCCCACCAGCAGTGAAGGAGGGTCCCTTTCTCACCACATCCGTGCCAGCATTGGTTGCTTTTGTTCTTGTGGATCCTGGAGGTCTTTGGCTGCCGGAGCCCTGGTCGGGGCGGGGAGGAAACCTCAACCCGCTCCCCTCCAAGGGGTCCCGGCGAGCGAGCACAGTCAGGCGTGGGAGCAGGAGACTGCACTATTCTCTTCTGGGAACTGGTTTTTATAGTCTCTGAGTCTTGGCCGCTGATGGTATTACACGGCGCCAGGGGGCCAGTTGGTGGGTGTGACCCCCGCCTACTGGAATTTGGAGGATCTGGGCGGAGGATGCTCGGCCCAAATCCGAGTAGGCTTGGAGATCTCGGCCCCGGAACCCGCGTGACTTTGTCCCTCTGCCAGTACCTTCATGTGTGCGGAGAGTGGTCTCAGCATGGTGGTGGCGGTTCCTGGAGGTCTTTGGCTGCCGGAGCCCTGGTCGGGGCGGGGAAGAAAGCTCAACCCGCTCCCCTCCAAGGGGTCCCGGTGAGCGAGGACAGTCAGGCGTGGGGCAGGAGACCAACCACCACTCGGATCTCCAAGCCTGCTCAGATTTGGGCTGAGCATCCTCCACCCAGATCCTCCAAATTCCAGTAGGCGGGGGTCACACCCACCAACTGGCCCCCTGGCGCCGTGTAATCCCATCAGCGGCCAAGACTCAGAGACTATAAAAACCAGCTCCCGGGACCTTTTATGACATCTTATTATCTCATTCATATTTTGGACAAACTGGCAGGTTACTGAATGTAGCCACCCCACATGGCAGAGTCTGGCAAACTCCCCGTGGCGTACCCAATATGCCAAATACCAGTAACAATGATGGGTCTCATTCTCCTAAAGAGCCTTGAATATAATCTCAGGGCTATAATGAAGGAGACGTTACTGGAGCCTGCTCGAGGCAATCAATGAATAACAGGATGATTTGTGATTTCATTTGTGATTGTTCTTGTGGATGTGGGCCAGTCTCTGAGGTGTGAGATGGTATCTCATTGTGGTTTTGATCTGCATCTCCCTGATGATTAATGATGTAGTGCATTTTCTCATGTGCTTTTTTGCCATTCAGATTTCTACTTTGAGAAAGTTTCTGTTCATTTCATTGCCCCATTTTTTGAATGGGTTGGATGTTTTCTTCTTGTGGAGTTCAATCAGTAGTTTATATATCCTTAATATCAACCCCTTCTCAGATGTGTATTTGGCGAATATCCTTTCCCATTCTGTAGACTGTCTTTGTATTTTGGTCACTGGTTCTTTTGAAGGGCAGAAGCTTCTTAGTTTAAGATAGTCCCATTTATCTATCTCTGTTTTCATTTGTTCGGCCAGTGGTGTGACATCTTTGAAGATACCATTAGCTTCAATATCATGGAGAGTTTTGCCGACTTTTTCTTCAATAAACATTATGGATTCCGGTCTGATGTTGAGGTCATAAATCCATTTCGATCTTACTTTTGTGCATGGTGTTATGCAGAGATCTGAGTCCAATTTTTTGCATGTAGCTGTCCAGTTTTGTCAGAACAGTTTATTAAAGAGGCTTTCCCTGCTCCATTTCACTTTTCTTGCCCCCTTATCAAAGATTAGATGATTCCTACCATCTCCCAAAGCTGAATCAAGAAGATATAGAGTACCTGAATAGACCTATTCACATCAAGGAAATTGAAACTGTAATCAAAAGTCTTCCCAAAAACAAATCCCAGGCCCAGATGGATTTACTAGCGAATTTTTCCAAACATTTAAAGAGGACCTATTGCCAGTTCTTCTCAAGCTTTTCCAGGAAATTGAAAAAACAGAAACTCTCCCAAACAGTTTCTATGAAGCCCATATCTCTCTAATACCAAAAGGAAACAAAGACACCACAAGAAAAGAAAACTACAGGCCGGTATCCCTGATGAACACGGATGCGGAGATTCTCAACAAAATACTAGCCAACAGAATTCAACAACTCATCAAAAAGATCATACATCATGACCAAGTGGGATTCATCCCAGGGATGCAAGGATGATTCAACATTCAGAAATCAATCAACATAATCCATCATATCAACAAAAGAAAAGATAAAAATCATATGATCATATCAATAGATGCAGAGAAAGCATTTGACAAGATCCAGCACCCATTCATGATGAAAACCCTTGCCAAAATGGGGATAGAGGGGACTTTCCTCAATATAGTTAAAGCCATCTACCACAAACTTACAGCAAACATCATCCTCAATGGGGAAAAACTGAGACCCTTCCCCCTAAGATCAGGGACGACACAAGGATGCCCACTCTCTCCACTACTGTTCAATATAGTACTGGAAGTACTTGCAATAGCGATTAGGCAAGAAAAAGATACTAAGTGTATCCAGATAGGGAAAGAAGAAATTAAGCTCTCACTATTCGCAGATGATATGATACTATACTTAAAGAACCCTAAAACCTCTACCAAGAAACTCCTAGAAACAATAGGCTTGTATAGTAAAGTGGCAGGCTATAAAATCAATACCAAAAAATCCATGGCTTTCCTATACGCAAATAGTGAAAGAGAAGAAAGTGAGATCAAGAAAACAATACCATTCACAATTGTGCCCCAGAAAATCAAGTACCTAGGAATCAGCTTAACTAAGGAAGTAAAGGACCTGTACAAAGAAAACTACAAAACGCTACTTCAGGAAATAAAAGAGGACACGAGGAAATGGAAAAATATCCCCTGTTCATGGATGGGGAGAATCAACATCATCAAAATGGCAATACTTCCCAAAGCACTGTACAAATTCAATGCAATCCCTATAAGGATACCCATGACATTCTTCAAAGAAATGGAGCAAACACTCCTGAAATTTATATGGAACAATAAGCCCCCACGAATAGCTAAAGCAATTTTTGGGAGAAAGAAAACGGGAGAAATCAACCTCCCTAACTTCAAACTTTACTACAAGGCAGTAATAATTAAAACAGCATGGTACTGGAACAAAGGCAGAGCTGCAGACCAATGAAACCGAGTCATTTCACTTTTAAATAATATGGTTAGCAAGATGATTTGTGAGAAATTCGTAGATCATCCATTTCCAGTTCAGTCACTGTGCAGAGTTCAAGTGAGTCTTGAGAAGGAGAAAAAGGGAAAAATAAGTTATTCTATTCTTCTAACACCAAAAGAACCTGATAAAATATATCATTCTTTCACTATTTCAATATCACCTACATGTCTCCAATACATGCTATTCCTAAATTTTTCATGAATTTATAGCAATATGGCAGATCACATGAAGGTATGGAACAAGTGGCAATGATATTGCTTCCTATTCAATATTAGTGTATTTTCTGGGCCCAGGAATTAATCATAAAGGTAGACGAGCAAAACTGTCAAGTGAACTAAGTCATCAAGTGAACTAATTGAAGCCACTTCTTCACATTCTTTCAATATACATTTTTCTCATGTGATAAAAAAAGTTTTCTTACTACCTCTTCCTCAAATTAAAAAACAAAGAAAACCTCTTTCTTTCCTGAATCCTAGTTATATTATATTTTAATGTCATAATCACTGTTATCCATGAATTTGTACACAGATTATCTTTAATCGTGGTTTACTGCAGAGTTTATGAGCTGAGGCATTGTTGACACCAAAAATTACATTTGGATCATATTATTTTTCTTTTCTTTTTGACTTTTTGGTCACCCCTGGCTGTGCTCAGGACTTACTCTTGGCTCTGAGCTCAGGGATCACTGCTGAAGACCTCAGGGGACCATTTGTGGTGCTGGGGATTGGAGTGTGTAAGGCAAGTTGTGTTATTTTTCTATCTGTTGTATTATTGTTCCAATGAGAACCAGACAACTTTTTGTTGCAAGGTTGGTCTTATTTAGTATAAGAGGATGTTTGGTAGCCAACTTGTCCTCCACACAACAGATATCAGTAGCAGTCTCCTCTGTCACTTTCAATCATAGAAAAATCAAATCAGATAAAATCTAGACAATTAAAAGGTCCTCTAGAGAGCAAAATCACTCATAGTTGAAAATCACTGATTTCAAGCTTGAGAGACTTCAAAGTATCTTACTTTAACTCATTATAACCTCACAGAAAGTTTCTAAAATAGGTGATATATTTTAGACATGAGAAAAATGATTTTAGTAAATTATTCAAGATGGTACAGCTACTGAAGGAGACAATAAAGATTGCAACTCTTATTTTTTCACTGCTCAAATACATGGCTTTTTATTTTTCTTTTGATCATGGTACTCTGAAAGGCTATATGTGACACAAAATTCTGTGTCCTACCCCAGCACTGTGTCATTTATAAAGTCAAATTTAGAACTCAACAATCCAGGTTTCTCACATATTTTTTAGTTGGGTGCTAATATTGCTATTCCAGAGACTGCACTTTGATACTTATTAGGAAATGCTCTCTTGTAATATAACTTATTTCACAATTTGCAGTATGTCCAATATACCTTCTCAGAGCACATTTTCCCCAGCCATGAGAGGTCTGCAAAATTTGAATCTCCTCAAAGTGTATGTGAAGTAATGCAATAGGTGATAAGAATGAGTCGATTTAAGTTGATATTCTAATAAAATACATTCTCTTGATATATCTCTGTGCAAAAATAAAACTTTGAATTGGATCACTCCCACTTCTATAGCCAGTTTATGGGATAATTGTGAAAGTTACTGTAGTTCTTCCTTTGAGTTTAATTGCCTCATCTGTTACATAAGGGCTTTTTTGATAGCATATATCATCAGTTCCAGTTGTCTGTGTTTCGTTATCACTGTGGCATTTTAATGCATTTGAATTAAGATGAAAAAAATCAATGACATTTCTTATCTCTTCAAGGATAGCATGTAGACATGTATTTATATAATATATTCTGTCAGTAGACATCAGTTGCTGCTAGTGGGAATTTGAGTCCTTCTGCTTTTCCTTGTTGTCCAGCTGAGAAATTTAATTTTCCATTTCTTTTGTTTGAATATAATCTGCTTGATATTTTTAATTCCCCATTCTCTGCTTCAGTATTAAATATCTTCAGATTCTGTTCTCAAGTTCTTACCATATTTCAGAATTTATTCTGCTTTTCATATTAAAGTGTCAATCAAAAACTCTAAAACTTAATTACATAGTAATTTGATAAAGATCTAATGTTTCTCTCTTTCTTGAGTTTATCTAAATGAATGTGTGATTTAGCTGAAGAAAATAGCTTTATCCTTTGGCAACATAAAAGCATTCCCTCTTCTATAATTTCAACTGAAGAACATTTTTGTCACCTGTGTATAACATTGAAAACAATTTTATTAGTCATGCAAATCCCTATCAGCTTTTGTGAGTCACTTAGCTATAGCAAGAAGAGATGAAATCATTTAGATGAGAAATGAAGTAATGGCAACAAAAGGGAGATATTCTCAGTTTTGTGTTTGCTTTTACTGTGACTCACAGACTATTTTTTTTTTGTCAGCAAGGACTATATTTGAGCAAGGGGTCTCTGAGCAACGAGATGATAGACACCGCATGAAGATCATTGCTATATTTTTCCTGAAGATAAATGCAAATTGGTAGCTACTTATCTAAATCACCCTTTATCTTTCTAATGCAGAGACTGCTAAGGTTAGCCTCAATGCCTCTCAATTTCAGGAAAGCATTACCTAGGAAAATGGCAGATTGCACAAGTTTGAAAATAGAAAATGATGATAAAAATCCTCTATTGTGTTTTTATAGTCATTGGAACTGCCTTCATGAAAAAGCTTATCATAGCAACATTGAGCTAAACATGATATAAGAGCACTGAGGGGCAGTGGGAATGTAATACAAGGAGGCTGTCATAGATTAGAATACTGGTTTTGCCATCTACAGTGTATACATGGCCTGGCACTGGTTATTTGACTTTTCAGTTCTTTCATTTTCAAACTTGTAAATGTGGAACATAGTAGCACCCATCTCCTACCAATTGTGTTCAACATGAGGATGCTTTACAGTAATCTGTAGGCACAAAATATATTCTCAATAGAAATGTATTATTGCTTAGGCAGCAAATATATCATAAGGAAATGTGCATATTTTTAATTGCACAAGCAGCAATCTTCGTCAATTTTTGTCTTACCTTGATTACATGTTTTACACAATTCATAGTTCATCCATGATCAAGTTAAATTTATTTGCATACCAGGATATATTGCAAAATATGATAAGCTTTTTGTGCTAAGATATAAATTGTTTCAACAAGTCTTTCTCAGATGCCTACTATGTGCTGATTACAAAACTATAGAGTTATTATACTGACAAATTTGAGACAGTGATGACAAAATTGCCAGATGTGAATAGGTTTAAAGAAATATCCTCTGAGTTAAGCTGTTTTGATAGATCTCCCCCATATATATAGGATAAACACATGTTATTCACATAGTTCTCTTCCCTTGTCCCATCAATCAACTTCATTCTTATTTGATTACTTATCCAGTTTCTCACGAGCAAGATGAGTGCAAGATAATTTCTTTAGTACCCTGAACAAAATAAATCCATGCCATGTGTTTGTAAAACTGGAAAGTTTCACTAGAGAGATCCTAGCAACAGAGAGAAAGGGATGAGAAAAGTGGGGAAGAACTCTGAAATAAAATGTCAGCGGCTTTGAGCTGCTTCTTATTCCCGAGCCAGAAGTGTTAACACTACAGGCTAATCTCAAAGTGGTAAGAACATAATTAGAAAGAGCAATGAGTGGCCCCCGAATCTGATTTATTCCAGTGAGTTCAAGCCCTCATAGTCAATCTAACACAAACAGTGTGAGTGCTTGGGGAAATGAGCTCTCCTATTGAACTGATTCTAATCCTGTTTTGTATACTTAACTATGTTAAGTCAGGATGGCATAATAGATTGGAAAGAGGTTGCCTTGAAACAGTCAAAAGCTAGAAAAGCATATGAGAATATAATGCCTTTTAACACACTTTACATTAGGCAACATAAGGCTGTGAGTTGTGAGAAGTGGTAAACAATGGAAATAAGAACTCACTCTTGCCCAAGCACAAAAATTTGTAAGTCTACAACTGTACCTCACGGTGTTTCACTAATAAAAATTTTTAAAAAAGAAAGAAAAATAAATTAACTAATTAAAAAATGCAAAAAAAAATCATTGTATAACTGAAACCCAAGCACAAAAATGTATAAGTCTATAACTGTACCTTATGGTGTTTCACTAATAAAAATTTAAAAATTAAAAAAAAAGAACTCCCTCTTGTGCAGGATAACATTGGATTGTCCTTTCTCCCTTGCCACAGGGAGCTTAGGTTTATCAGGTTACACCCATCACAGTGTTCCTGAGTCACTCCCATTCCTCTGTGTTTATCTGTAAACTCTTCTATGTGCTCTCATCCCCAACCAGTCTATCACCTTTTCCTCCTAATCAGACTCTGTTAACATGTAAGGTCAGAGCCTTCGAAGGACACTGAACTTGTAAGTTAAATATTGCCTTTTCCCTCTCTCTATGTCTTTTGAATAGTTTATTTTAAAGCAATGTCCTTTTTGTATAGACACAGGAAGACAGTTAATATTATGCTTTTGTAACTTGGGAGTTAATGGACTCTGAATATTATTCACTCCCCAGCATCTGCTTTCTCGACTTTAGCCTCAGTTGCCCTTAGTTCCTAGCACCCCGAAAGCAGGGTCCCGATGAGGGACTGAATGGACCCAGGGCAACCTGTGAGCTACCCTGGCATCAAAATGGGCCAGGCCAAAGTAACACAATACTTAACTATAAATTAAGAGCATAGTCATGGACAAATTCTGTCAGGATCCAAAAAGTAACGACAAGATTAGGATACTGCTAGGGTTAGGAAAGACTAATCTGACCTGAGCACCGTAGTCTGAGATCTATAGCGAGATGGTCGCAGGAGAGCAATCCTATAAGCTTAATCTATCTCTTACTGTGTCCATACAGAATGATTAATATATGAATGTTTATATGTCTTTTGGACAAGGAGACGAGAAATGCACCCATGGGATTCCGCTCTTGGGTGGTTCATCCTGCTGAATGAGAATCTGTCCTAGAAAAAGGTTCCCCTGAGAGAAGGACTTTACCTCTGTTGAACACCTATGTGTAATTATTACCCCAGACCCTCATGATCTGCCATTTAATTAAGGCTGTAAGAGTGGGGATCCATAAGGAGAATTAAGGAGAATGAGGAGGCAGAAGCAAGAAGAAGTATGAAGGAGCAGGACCCAAGAGAAGGATGAGCAGGGTCGGAAATGAGGGAGACAAAAGCAGAAGGAGAATCAGAGGAGAATGGTGATGAGATTGGAATAAACTGCAATTGATACCAGCAGCCTGGCCCTTGTTACCTCCCTCATCTGCCCAGCCCATGCCATCGACCTCCCCAAGGGTAGGGTAAGCGTCAGAGATCACCCAACGCAGGTGGAGGGATAGAGAGCTGCCACACGATTCTTTGTAATTTATTTTTTGATTACAAACTCTTGCTCTGGTTCTCTGCCTTGAAAAAGTGCCCAGGACTGGGAACCTTGATATATGTCAGTGGTAGAGTGCTTGTCTTGAAGGCATGGAGTCTTGAGTTTGGTATCTTGTACCATCCCATATGCTGAAGGTGACCTTAATGGCACTTCTATTTGAAATCTCCAGTGCTACAATAGAAAGTACTGATTTTGGTTCACTATAATTATGTGAGACCCATGACTAAAGTGAAAACCCCATTGTGAGTATTACAACTGAATGTTAAGTATCATAAATAAGTGTCTAAGTACCGTGAATGTGTGTAACCCCTGGCAAAATACTACATGAACCAAATGTGTAAAGCAAACCTTGATCATCACAACAGCAAAATGGATGAGAACAGAGAAATTTTTTTAGAAATATTATCTGTGATGAAAGGGTATTCATAAAACTTGTTTAATCTACCACATAGCCAAATTTTTAATATCTAGGCAAAGTTATTCCTCTATCAACTAATACATTTCTATAACAAATAATGGATATATATATATATATATATATATATATATATATATATATCATTTGAAGAACCAAAGACTTAAAAAATGTTAGGATTAAAAGTAATCTGGCATATTTGAAGATATTTTACAAACTTAGCCAAGGTCAAGTCACTTTTAAATAACATTACATCTCAGCAAAATGGAAGATTGACAGGTCGACTATAAAGCATTTTGATGGTAGGCAATGGAGTAAAAGGAATCCTTGCTATCCAGACCCCCACGCAGACAGGAATAGTTTCCACCTTCTTGACCACATTTCCTGAAGATATTTGGGGGCCTCTAAATAGATCTGATGAGAAGAGCAAAATTGTCTTAAGCACGCACATAAAGACTGTAATTAGTTGCAAAAGACCACAATATGATCCCCCTCCATATATGACAAGCCAGTAAGCACAAATTTAAGTGATAAGGAAACTGAGTATTCAAATGCAGTCCAATAGTTTCATCTTGAACATGCACAGGACTGGATGCTGATGTCTTTATAGGCAACACCTCTGTCAACTATCTATCTGGAAACTATCTTCCAATAATGATATAAAAGCTCACAGTCCCAATAAAGTAGTGCTCCTCCTCTCACTTGTTAAAATGTTCCAGTATTTTCATTTGCTTGAGATAAATCAGGTTCCTTGCTTAAAACTTGGCTTTGAAGTTGTCTTCCTTATCTCATCCCCTTGTACTGCTTCTGGTACAGGTTGATGAACAACCTGAAAGATTCCTTTTATGGGATCTCTGACCACACCTACTACTGAGAACCAGCAATAAGTATTGGCAAGCAAGAACTGCACAGTAAGATTGCACAGTGGTTCTGCAATAAAATTCAGGCACATATAATACTGATTCTGAAAAAAAAAAATCAATGCCAGTTTCTTTTTTAATCAGACTTTCAAACTTAAGTTCTTCTACTGGTCTGTGTTGTAGGATTTAAGGTAGAATTAAAGGGTAAAGTAAAAAAAAAAAGATACCAGAACATAGCACATAGCAGGGGATATAAGAGCACTTGCCTTGCATGCAGCTCTAGTAGCCTTACCCTGGTGCAAATCCCTGACACCACACCGGGTCCCTTTGAGAACCACCAGGAGTCACTCCTGAAGTCAGAGACAGGGATAGACCCTGAGCACTACCAGGTGTCACACCCTCATCCAAATCCAAAACAAAACAAAACAAAACACAAAAAGAAAAGAAAGACATAGAAGAATATAATTAAAGGAGTTATAGATTTTTTTCCTCTAAAATATTTGAAGTGAAATGTATCTAATATCATGTGTCAGAGTAAATTGCTTAGGATGGTCAGATTAGATCCATGGGCTAAAGATAATAGAACTGGAAGATAACAGCGTAGAAGCATCAAGAGTCTGTCACATTATCTAGACACCAGCTTCTCAGCAGAATCTATCTGATGTAACTATTTTGAAACTTTGAAGGTTAGCAAAGGTTTTCAACTCCAGGAGAAAAGCATGGGAGGTAAATTACAGTTAATTTTGGTTAATTCCTGCTTTTAGTACAGAAGAAGCTGCTCTCCATCCCCCACCTTAACTGCTTGGCAGGTAGCTGTGCATGCTTTTGGAGCAGCTTGCACACAGCTACCAAGAGCCAGGGTGAACAAAAGAACCTTGTCCTTCAAATATCTAGGATCTGCAATCTGAATGTTGCTTTTGATGTATGAGGTGCAAAGAAGTAGTTGCTCCCATTATTGTAGCTCCAACTTTCATTTTAAACTCATCTCCCCACTCATTTTACTGAGTGCGAGGGATGTAAAGACATGACCCCCATCTCTTTTATTTATGCTTTTTTTTCTTGTTTGGGGAACAAATAAGACAATTTAAAGCAAAAGTTAGTAAATAATAATCCAAAGAAAAAAGTTATAAAGTAACCGTAAATGCATTTATACTTACATAAGACTCCATAAATTTGAATCCACCTTAGATTTCTCACTGATACAGAAAAAAGGCCCACAAAAATATTGTAATTAAAATTTAAAATAAAAATGATAACTAATACCTTAATCCTAAGTGAGATAGTGAGATAGTTTTTTTTAGGACTATCATATTATTACACTTAAATGTCTAGTTTTCTTTTTTTTTCTTTTTAGGTCATACCCAGCGATGCTCAGGGGTTACTCCTGGAGGTGTTTGGGGGACCATATGGGAAGTCGGGTATCAAACCCAGGTCGGCCACGTGCAAGGCAACCACCCTACCCACTCTACTATCACTCCGGGCTTTTAAATGTCTACTTTTCAATAAAATCACAAAACAAACAGGAAAGTAAGATCCTGTAAAAAAAAATGTAAATGTAAAAAAAAAAAATCATCAGCATCTATTTTACTGTTCCTTAAAAAAAAAGAAGTTTTGGAATATTGACAATATCTATTTTAAAATAGTTTATCTTAAGGACTCTCAAGGAAATGGAGAAAGACAATGTGAAAACTTATAAAGACAGAAAATCTTGAAAGTAACAAAAATGTTTGTAACATACTTATAACTGTGAAGTCACAGAAAACCCATGTTGTTTATCCTTTCATCTATTGATAAAAATTTTGTTTGCCTCCATGTATTTAGAGGAATATTATTTAGCCTTAAAAAGAAATTCTTCAATTGAAATTCAAGTTGAAATTCATCAAGCAACTTGAGAGCATTATACTAAATGAAACAAGCTGGTCACTAATAGGTAAGTATTTTGTCAGCTACACTTCTGTGACCTAGTAAAAATAGTCTAAATACTCAAGATAGACGTTGACCAGTGGTTGGAAGGGACTTAAGGGAGAGGAAAGAGAGTTGAATTATTGTTAAAGGGAGTAGATCTATTGTTACATAGGATAAAAATGTATCAAGATGGATAAAGGAAATAGTTATGCAATATCATGTGCTTAATAACAATAATTTTTAAACCTAAGATTAAGATAGTACATTTTATGATTACTTATTCTTTTATTTCTTTAGGTTTTGGATCACATCTGGTCTGGTCAATGGTTACTCCTAGCTCTGTGCTCAGGAATTACCCCTTTCGAGCTCTGGGATATATGGGAATTGTAGATCAAACATGGATTTGTGGCATGCAAGGCAAATGGCCTACCCGCTTTACTATCACTCGAGCATCTGTTTTGTTTTGTTTTGGGGGCCACACTTGGCAGCTCTCGGGGGTTACTCCTGGCTTTATGCTCAATAATTAATCTCAGTGGTGCTCAGAAAGCCATATGTAAACTCAGGTCTGCCCCATGCAAGGCAAATGCTCTACCCACTATACTACGGCTCCAGTCCCTATGGTTATTTTAAAATAATAAGTATAATAAAGGATAGGAATACTAAGAATTACATATCAGAATTTGGAGTGGAAATGAATATACAAACTTAGATAGTAGTGAATTTTTTTATCAAGTAGTCCTTCTGAGGGATTATAGTACAAATTGAGTTTTATGGTATACATATATTAGAGTCAATATGCAATTACCATTTTTCACACATTTATAGCCATGAAGGGGTGAAAATGGACCTTAAGCAACTCAGAATTCAAGAATTATTATGTACCAAACTGGATTATTGGGGGAAGCATAACTGCAATACCCTGAAACCACTCCTGGTTCTCTGCACAGGGGCCATGACTGAAAGTACCAGAAGAAAGCACGTGTAGTGTCAAATATTTGAATCAGATTTGCAGCTGCCTATTACTTTAGCTTCTGTACTACCTCTTCATTTGCCAGGTGGATTCTTTAGAGGTTGGGCAATTCAACAGACAAGCATTGAACACACTGATAGGAGTAAAAGATAAAATGAATTTAACCATAGCATGTATACCTCCTATATAGTTGGGAGAATTAGGAGAGACCCAGAAAAGTGGAATAATTTATCCGTATGTTTTTTGGATTTGTGAGATCACATCCATCCATATCAGATGTGGTTAGAGCGATAGCACAGTGGGTAGGGCATTTGTCTTGCACACAGCTGACCCGCGATTCCTCTGTCCCTCTCAGAGAGCCTGGCAAGGTACCGCCCACAAGGCAGAGCCTGGCAAGCTCCCCTTGGCACATTCGATATGCCAGAAACAGTAACAACAAGTCTCATAATGGAGACATTACTGGTGCCCACTCGAGCAAATCAATGAACAATTGGAGGACAGTGCTACAGTTTTTCATATGTACTCAAACCCCCTTGACAATATTTGAGGGGAGAATTAGATGGAAGATTAGGTTGAGATCAACAAAATTATGCAGATTTAAAGTTTTGCTTTCTCCGAAGGTAAGGATGAGTAGATTACATTTATTTCTCATGTTTAGGAGAAGAGAAACTGTTATCAAAAGATCTTTTTTCTTGTACCTTTAAAATTGCATGTTCAAAGATATATTTTCAATTTGATTGGGTGTGGGTTTAGGGACAGGGTGAGGTATTGAACTATTTTCATCTCTCTACTCTGTATGTCTGGTGATGCTGCCTTACTCAGACATGATTTATGTTCTAATTTATTGGTTTAATCATAGCAATTCTGTGTGGTGTAAATTTTTTCAAAGTAGTCGGTATAATTGAGTCAAACTCCTTGAGGTCAGAAACCTTGTCTGTTTTGTTTTGTGTTACCTTCCTCTCACCAGCACACCACAGACTAATAAACTTCAAAGTGAATAATATTTATAAAATATTTAGTGGAGGAAATGTATAATGGAAGAATCAAACAGAATTTGATTGTTGAGTTGCCACATAATTTTTAATTATTTTGCTACAAAATAATTAATGTTGGCACTTAAGTTCTCTACATATTTACGATTGAAGACATCAGGTATAATCAGAATGAAGCTAAGGAAGCATACTTACAGCTTGGGATTCTAAAGGAATGTTTTTATGAGGACAGTCATATTCTGGATGGGTCAGTGAAATTTATTGAATTCTTCTCATGGTAGAGCTTAATGTAAGCATTGTAAAAGATGGCCAAATATTGGGTCATCACTCATTTGAGAAAAGGAGGTTGAATGGACAAATAAATGGCTAATGATTTGTTTTATGTCTCTAGTAGCTTAAGCACAACGGATTATAATATTTCAGCACAAAGATATTTATGAAGAGGCATTTTAACAGCACAAAACTATATAACAATTCTGAAATTTCTTTAATCTATTTTCAAACTATTTTATTTGAAAGTAAAATAATTACAAAATAGCGTTTGAAGCCAAATATAATTCATCTTGAAATGAAAATAAGTTTAACACCACAGTATCAATTCTAGTTGATTAAATAACTTATGCATTTAAAAATTACCCTAATTTAGGGCCAGAGCAATAGTACGGCATTTGCCTTGCACATGGCCAATCCGGGTTTGATTGTAGCATTTCATATGATCCCCTGAGCACAGCCAGGAGGAATTTCTGAGTATAGATCCAAGAGTAACCCCTGAGAACTGCTGGGTGTGACCGAAAAATACAGAAAATAAAAAATAAAGATTTCACTAATTCATGATGAATATATTCACAAATTGTTTTAATCTAAGGTTAAGGAAAGGTAACCTCTCTCAGATAGACAATGAGGTGAGTTTTACAAACATAAATAAAAATAACAATTGCAAAATTCAGAGCAAGATTATGCTGAGATAAACTAATATGAATTAATGTCTCAGGCAATTTAAATTTTAGAAATAGTCCATTTTATTAAAAGCACTATATTATGTCTTTTATGGAGATGCTACAGTTTTTGATTAATATACACCTACTTGGCAGCAAGTCGTTCCTCATGTAGAGTTCTCAACCCAGATACACATAGCTGCTGCATTCTGAGATGGTCATTCCCTTGAGAGCAAATGAAACATCAGGGACTAGTTCGTTTTTCATGAACATTGTGTTGGTGAGATTCAGCTGGAGCCCTACCTTTCCACACTCACTGTTGAAGTAAGCCAACATTTGTGCTGCTTGGCTAATGTTTGGTGTTATTAGAATGATGTCATCAGCAAAGTGGAGGTGGTGTACTTGCTAACCATCTATCTTCACTCCCATTTCTTCCCATTCTAGTCATCACATGACGTTCTCGAGGGTGGCACTGAAGATTTTCAGTGAAATAGTATCATCCTACCGAACCCCTCTCTTGACATCAATGATCACTTTCTTGTAGAATGGTAAGATCCTGGTGGTGAATTCATAGTATAGCTCGTGGAGGATTCTGATGTACTGAGTTTGAACACCTTGTTTGGCTAGGGCTTCGATGACCACCTCAGTCTCAACAGAATCAAAGGCCTTCTTTAAATTGATGAACGTTAGACAGAGTGGCATCTTGAACTCTCACGAAAACCTCAATGAGCTTGGTCACTGTGTGGATATGGTTGATCTTGCTGAATTCTTTTCGGAACCCAGCTTAGTTTGTCTGGACTGGGTGCTACATGCTTCTTTACTAATAAAATGTCATGTCAGATTTTGGAAGACGATCATTGGGAATTACATATCCATCCTGCGGAATTTGGTATGTGGGCAGTTGGGCGTGGCTATTGAAGAGATCCGAGTAGAAGTCCTGGATAATCTTCTCCATTACCCTTCTGCAGAAGGTGATAGATCCATCAGGACATTGGAGGGCAGTCATCTTGGTCTTATAGTTGAGGAAGGACAGACGAGTGTTGTGAATACTTTTTGCAGCTTCTGCCATGTTGGCCAACACTGCTGCTCTTCTCTCTTTGAGGTCTTCCTTTTTCACTTCTCTGCACAGCTCTGCAAGTTTGGACGTTAGTTAGTGATTACCTGAGGCTTGCACCAAACCATGTTGGTGAATGAGCTCGAGAGTTTCCAAAGACACTTATCTTTTTGTGACTTTCCCACTCTTAGCATTCCTCTTACAGTCATGGAGGTGCTGAACCAGCCAATTGTATTCCTCGCTGATATTTTCAATAACAGCATCTACCCACATTGCAGCAATAGTGCCAAAGAGCTCACAGTTGGTGGTCATTCTGGGAGTTCTCTTCTTAAACTTTGCAGTCCTTTCTCTCCACTCTGTAAAGTAGAATTTTGCACAAAGGAGATGGTGGTCCAATCCCATTTGGAATTTTGGGATAATAGTGATATTGGTCAGGTAAAACCATCGATTGAATAGGATGTGGTCAATTTCACTGTGGAACTGTCAACCAGGAGACTCCCATGTCCAACATGTAGATTCGGCCTCTGGAACTCTGAGTTACCATGAATGGTCTTGGTCAACATGATGAACTCAGACAGTCTCTCATCCTGTTCATTCCATTCTAGGCCATGAGTCCTGATGTGGAGTTCTTCGGCTGATCTTCTTCTTCCTATCTTGGAATTACAAGCACGAACAATGATCTTGTAGAAGGTGTGGTCATTTTTATAGAACTTCTTCAGCTGCATATATAACTTCTCAATTTCTTCTTCATTGTAATTGCATGTTGGTGAGTAGTTGACAAAGAGAGAAACTGTCAGCAGTGAGCTACATCTATTCAAGCATAATTGTCCAATTTGGGTTGTTAGGCATTCGGGTGAATCGATGAGCAGGAGGAAGAGAGCAGCATGGAAAGTCTTCAAAAGCGTCAAAGAAGTTGTTAAGAGGACAAGGAACCTCTGGCTCTGGGCATATCTTTTCAACTCCATTGTTCTTCCTACACTAACATACCCTTCAGAGACCTGGGCCCTACGAAAACAGGACGAGAACGCTATTCAGGTATCCCAAAGAGGAATCAAAAGAGCTATGCTTGGAATATCACATTTCACTCAAGTGAGAGAAGAAATCCAGATTTCTGACTTCCATTGATGATCAGGAATCAGGGACACTGTCTTTTTTGCCAAGGCATCAAAAATCAGATGGACCAGACACATAATGTGATTTAGACACAACAACTGGACTAGAGCTGTTATTGACTGGATTCCACAGGACATCAAAAGACTGTGTGGCCACCCACCTACGAGATGGCCAAACTTCTTTGTCAAATCCCTGAACAAATGGTTTGAGGATCTTTGTGTTCCTGGAGCGATCAGATGCCACTGGGCTACACTAGCACATGATAGGGACAAATAGAGACGTTATTGGTGCCTGCTGGAGTAAATCTAAGATCAATGGGATGACAAGTGATACAAGTGATATACCTATAACATTAGAGTATATGTCATCAAAGAGCTGATAGCCAGTTTTTAATATGTATAATATATAATGCACCTTCTACAAGATCATTGTCGGTGATTTTAATCCCAAGATAGGACCAAGAAGATCAGTCGATGAACTCCACATCGGAACCCATGGCCTGGAATGGAACGAACAGGGTGACAGACTGTCTGAGTTCATCATGTCAACCAAAACCTTCCATGGTAACTCACAATTCCAAAAGGCTGAATCTAAACGTTGGACATGGGAGTCTCCCGATGGACGGTTCCACAATGAAATAGACCACATCATATTCAATCGGCGGTTTTGCCTAACTGATGTTGCTGTTGTCCCAAAATTCCAAACGGGATCAGACCACCGTCTTCTTCATGCAAAATTCTACCTCACAGAACGAGGAGAAAAGAATGCAAGGTTTAAGAAGAGGACTCCCAGAACAACCACCAACTGGGAGCTCTTTGGCTCTATTGCGGCAACATGGGAAGATGTCGTCATTGACAACATTGATGAGGAATATGATCGAATGATTCAGCACCTCCATGATTGTGCAAGGAATGCCAAGAGAGAGATAACCACAAAAAAACCGTCTTTCTTCGAACACTCTTGAACTTATTCGCCAATGTGGCTTGGCACGTGCCTCAGGCAACCACAAGCGAACATCCGAACTGGCAAAACAGTGCAGAGAAGCCATTAAGGATGACCTCAAAAACAAGAGAGCAGCAGTACTGGTAGATGCAGCAGAAGCTGGGAAAAACATTCGTAATGCCCGCCTGTCCTTCACCAACTACAAAACCAAGATGACTGCCCTCCGACATCATGATGGATCTATCACATCTTCCAGAAGGGCAATGGAGAAGATTATTCATGACTTCTACTCAGATCTCTTTAATAGCCACATCCACTTGCCCACATACCACATACCACATGATGGATATGTCGTTCCCAATGTTCTCCCTTCCGAAATCCAACATGCCATCTCGTCGGTAAAGAAACAAAGAGCACCTGGCCCAGACAAGATCAAACCTGAACACCTGAAGAACTTACCATCAGTACTCATCAATACATTGGCTCGACTCTTCACATGCTACCTGTCTGAATAAAAGGTTCCATCCCAATAGAAAACCAGCAGGACTGTACTACTATACAAGAAAGGAGACATCCACGACATTGGCAACTATCGCCCAATCTGCCTATTGTCCGTCATCTACAAACTATTCACTCGAGTCATCCTGAATAGGATTAGCAGAACACTAGATGAAGGACAACCATGTGAACAAGCTGAATTCCGAAAAGGATTCAGTACCATCGACCATATCCACACAGTAACCAAGCTCATTGAGGTATCTCGGGAGTTCAAGATGCCGCTCTGTCTAACGTTCATTGATTTAAAGAAGGCCTTTGATTCTGTTGAGACGGAAGCAGTCATGGAAGCCCTAGCCAATCAGGACATACAAACTCAATACATCAGGATCCTTCGTGAGCTCTATTGCGGATTCACTACCAAGATCTCACCATTCTACAAAGAAGTAATCATCCATATCAAGAGAGGGGTTCGGCAGGGTGATACCATTTCACCAAAACTCTTCAGTGCCACCCTCGAGAACATCATGCGATGACTGGAATGGGAAGGAATGGGAGTGAAGATAGATGGTCGGCAACTACACCACCTCCGCTTTGCTGATGACACCAAACATCAACCAAGCGGCACAAATGCTGAACGACTTTGACCGTGAATGTGGAAAGGTCGGACTACAGCTGAATCTTACGAAGACAATGTTTATGAGAAACAGCCTTGTTCCTGACGCTCCATTCGCTCTCAATGGAACCACCATCTCCGAATGCAACAGTTATATATACCTAGGTCGAGATATCAACACGATGAATGACCTGGCACCTGAGTTGCACAGGAGGAAGAGAGCGGCTTGGAATGCCTTCAAGAGCATTGAAGAAATAACTAAAAGGACAAAGAACCTCCAGCTACGAGCACATCTCTTTGATTCCACTATTCTTCCTGCATTAACATATGCCTCAGAGACCTGGACCCTACGAAAACAGGATGAGAACGCTATTCAGGTCTCTCAAAGAGGAATCAAAAGAGCTATGCTTGGAATATCACGATTCACTCAAATGAGAGATAGAATCCGGAGTTCTGATCTTCGTCAATGCTCAAGAATCAGGGACGCTGTCTCATTTGCCAAGACATCAAAAATCAGATGGGCTGGACACGTAATGAGGTTTACAGACAACCGCTGGACTAGAGCCATTACTGATTGGATTCCATGGGACATCAAAAGATCACGTGGACGCCCACCTATAAGATGGTCAGACTTCTTCGTCAAGACCCTAAATGATCGGTTTGAGGCTCTGCATGTTCCTAGAATGAAGAGATACCATTGGGCTACGCTAGGACGCAACCGGGATGAATGGAGACGTTACTGGCACCCGCTCGAATAAATCGATGAATAACGGGGATTAAGATTAAGTGATTAAGTGATTATGCAATATATTTCATAATTCGGAAGTTAACAGAATAGCAGAAGGAGACCTCTTTCTTTTGTAGAATGTTATTTTGGGGGGTACTGTCCCAGTAATTCTGGGGATGACAGGCATTTCTGCTGACATTTTTTCCAGTTTTGCAGTCCTGATGATTCAAATGCACGTAAGGGGGTGATCAAGTGAGTAGTTCTTAGGCTCATAGGGGTATTCTCATCTATGCTCAGGAGGCCTGCTGTGATCTAGGATAAAATTAATGCCTGTGGATAGTGGGTACTATTTCCCCTCGAGCACTACCATGGCCCAAAACTCAAGAAAGTAAACAAGAAAAATAACAAAAGAGGGCCGGAGTGTAGTGCATTCTTTGCATGCTAGAAGCCCAGGTTCCTTCCATAGCATCTCATGATCTCCTGAACAATGCCAAGAGGATCATTCCTTCCATCCCCATACTCACTTTGAACACTGAGCCCAGGCTCCAAACACTGCTGCTGGGTGTTACCCTAAAACCAAAATACTGCTGCCACCAAATGAAAGATTTTATTATTTTTAATTAAGATCACTAAGTAAATCTAGAAGAGAAAAACCTAAGGTAATTGTTTATACCATGCCATCTGGAGAAATCAAAACAGTAATTTGTTTTTTTTATTTTTTTAATTGTTTTTTGGGTCACACTTGCAGATGCTCCTGATTCTGCACTCGGGAGTTCTTCCTGGCGGTGCTTGGGGGACCATGCCAGAGACTGAACCCAGTTTGGTCTCATACAAGGCAAACACCCTACCTGCTGTACTATTGCTGCAGCCCCCAAACAGTAGTTTTTAAAACAAAATCATTTTTAATTCCTAATGTATTTTGGTTTGGGGATCACTTCCAGTGATGCTGAGGATGGAGTACAACTATTCTGAGTTTGGTACTTGGGTCACCCCCTGTGGAGTGTGAGGGATCATGTAGTTCCAGGATCAGGCCTGGGGCTCCAGCTTTTTGAGCCATCCCCTTGGCGCCTAATACCCCAACTCTTAGAGTAAGGGAAAGGGTTTTTGTTGTTGTGAATTAGTCCCTTTCATCTTTATTGGGCTGGAGCAATAGCACAGCGGGTAGGGTGTTTGCTTTGCATGCAGTCGACCTGGTCTGATTCCTCCACCACTCTCAGAGAGCCGGCAAGCTACAGAGAGTATCCCACCCACAGAGCAGAGTCTGGCAAGCTCCCCGTGGTGTGGTGTATTCGATATGACAAAAACAGTAACAGCAAGTCTCACAATGCAGGAATTATTGGTGCCCGCTTGAGCAAATTGATCAACAATGGGATGACAGTGCTACAGTGCTACAGAATTTTAGCAATAATATATTTTTCCCTAATTTTAGTAAGTTTTTTGTTGATTTATTTTGTTTGTTTCTTTATTTGTTTTGGGATAATATCTGGCAGTGCTCACTGCTTACTCCTAGCTTTGAACTCAAGCATTACTTCTGCTAGGGCTCAGGGCACCATGTGTGGTGCTGGGGATTAAACCTGGGTCTGCTATGTGCTAGCAAGCACCCTACCTGCTGTTTTGTCTCTCTAGCCTCAAATTTCTCTAATTTTTGACCAAATCTATCAATTTATTTTGAGGAGAAACTAATTAAACTGTACGTTCTTCTTAAGCTCTCATAATTTATAATGAAAAGATGATTTTTAAAAAGCTGAGTATATAAAATTTCCATTTTACATTGTGAATATTCTAACTAAATGTTACATAACAGTAAACATCTCTACTTACCTTCTAGATGATTTATAATGAAAATTCAAATAATATTACTGAATAGTAGGAGCATATAATTATTTCTTTGTTTTTTATTTGTTCATATCTTCCACTTTATCATGGCAAACAACAAAGGAAGCCTTTATAGTTGAATGAGTTGGAGTCATTAGTATTATAAAATGTAATTAATTATTCAAAATACAATAAATAAATAGTTAACATGTCTATGATAGACACCAAAGATGTGAATTTCTAATGTGTTATTTGATGTTGGACTGGAGCTATAACACGGCAGGTAGGGGGTTTGCCTTGCAAGCAGTTGACCCTGGTTTGAATCCTCTATCCCTCTCAGAGAGCCTGGCAAGCTACCAAGAATATCCTGCCCTCAGAGCAAAGCCTGGCAAGCTCCCTGTGGTGTATTTGATATGCCAAAAACAGTAACAGCAAGTCTTATAATGGCGGCGTTACTGGTGCCTACTCGAGCGGACAACAGTGATACAGTGCTATTTGATGAAGATATTTGTTTAATGACTATCAAAATAATTCCTTCCTCCTCTTGTTTTATGACTCTGCTAGCACAGTCATCATTTAAAAGACACTGAAGAAAGATGAAATACAGTATTTTCTATCTCAATGACGTATAAAGTTATATCTGAACCAAAATTCACCATGACTCTCGATGATTGTAATTTTAAACTATTTTGATAAAATGATGTATCTATGTCTGCTCTTAGCAATACATTTATTTCTGATACTTCCGAATGTTCTAAAATTAGACTGTTACCACCTCAATAAACATAAAATAGTTAACTTTCTACACTTCACAAAGAAATTATATGCATTTAGTATGTACAAAGTGTTTTGTTATATATTTGCATTTTTATAAAATATGAAATGATTGCCTCAATCAAGTAATTTTGACCAGTATTTATCTGATGACTTGCTAAATGATGTCTTCAATGGAAAAATATATTTATAGCTATTATTATTGTTAAATTGATTATTAAATTATATGAGTTCCCTCAAAAAGGTAATAACAATCAATACAGTACTGGCATAAAATTAGATATATTCATCCATAAAATATAAAAGAGATCCCATAAGCACACCAATGCATGAATGGTCAGTTAATCATCACCAAGTTTTCAAGAATGCCCAATGGGAAGAAGAATCTTTCCAATAAGTGATTCTAGGAAGACTGATGTTCTCCAGCAAGTGGGTGAAATTAACCTTTCTTCTACATCATACACAAATATAAACTCAGCCTGAATAAGAATGAGGCCTTAAATAGTAAAACTCCTCAAAGAAAATATGGGCAAAGTTTCCTTGGATACTAATCTTTGCAATAATTTATTTTTTTGATTTAATAGCAAAAGCATGGGCAACAAATGTAAAAATTTACCACTTAGACTCCATCAAATTAGAAAGGTTCTGTAAAGTAAAAGAAACAATAATCAGAGTGAAAGGCAATCTCAGGGATGAAAGAAAATAAGGAAGCTAACATTACTGCTTCTTTAATTGGTTGTTTTTTAATATTGGCTATGTCCTAAAGATTCCAGTAAAGTGAAACAGTTCACAGATTGAATGCAATGAACTGTTAGGCAAAATGAAATTTACAAATATATGAGCAGATGCATTTTGGCATAGAACATTGCTATATTTATGTTAGTTTGATCATTTGAGCACTGGTTTATTAATAAAGTTTTCCAAGCAATTATACTGCACTTTTCTTGGGCATTTATCACAAAGTACAAGTTAAAATTCTATGTCTATATTTACCATTTTGTAACTTGATTCATCATGTCTGTTCTCTATCACTACTAAAATTGTGATAAGTGGCAAATAAGATTCTTATACAAATGAATGCTATAATTTCATAGTAGTATGTATATAATTCTTATTCTAATATTATTAAATTTAGTCTAAGCATGAGAAGATAATTGGAATTTAGAACCCAACTCTTTGAATCTACTTGGAATATCCTAAAGATATTATCTCACAGCTCATCAATCAGTTCTTTCATTTTTAATCCCCAAAGTTTTGCATAAAATTTCTAATTTGTACTACTGGCAGAATCATAAAAAATGATGAAATATTTCTCCTTTCTTTTCTAGTCTCACCGAACTTCTTGGGGACTTAGATGTTTAAGACTTTTATAGACTATTTTGCCACAACTCTAGTTCAAATGGATTCATTATTTAATTAGGTTCTTTGTAAAAAATTCATAAAAAATTATAACTTAAATATCAACAAGTGGGAATGAAAATTGTAATCTTCCATATGTTAAGTCATCTAGAATATTTTTCTTGTTGTATTCAAACATGTCAATGCTATTCAAAAATATTGAATTCGCTTTTTAATGTTTATCTGTAATAGTTTTATCAATTTATCTTAGATTCAGAGATAGTGTTAAATATACAGATAAGTAGATAACTATAGATTATATTTATAAATTATTAGAGTTAATGTATATTAATTTAAATAAACTAATGTTTGAGTCTTATAGTTACTGCAGTTTGGATTTTCAAGTTGGGGATTTCCCTAAAGATGGATTTTGTTACACAACTTACACAATTTTTTTTTAGATATGTTGAGAATTCTCATCTACTTTATTAGAGAATTTTCTGGGAATTTTAGGCCTGAAACATTAATAAATCAAAATATACAACTTCATTGACATGAATGAAATTTTGTATATGTTTCTCCAGTGCTCCAAAGTAGATGGTTCCCAGAAAACTATGTGTAAATCAAATGGTATAAAGTGAAGAAGAAATTATCAATCAATTTTATGGAAAAAAGTTGTTTGAACATTTTTATCATTAAAGCTTAAACTGACACTAACAGAATAAAAACAGCAATGATTAAACACATACATAGCCCAAATAGTTATAACAGGGAAAGATATTTGCATTGTTAATATTGCTGCTTAGTGTAAAATTGCCTATAAAAAATCAGCCTTTTCACTTTTTTAAGATTAATTAACTAATTATTGGATCATGGTGAGATGCTGTTCAGGATGGGGTTTCAATCAAACAATGTTCCAACAACCATCCCATCACCAGTTTAAATTTCCAAACAGCAGTACTCCCAGTATCCCTCCCACCACCCAAGCTTGCTTAAATGGCAGGCACTGTTTTCTTTCTCTCTCTCTCTCTCTGTCTCTCTCCTTTGGGCATTATGGTTTGCAATATAGATACTGAGAGGCCACCATGTTTGGTACTTTTCCCGCTTTCAGCATGCATCTCCTATCCAGAGTAATCACGTCTAGCCGTCATTGTCTAAGTGGTTCCTTCTCAATCCCAGCTGCTCTCTCCCCCAGCACTTGAGGCAGGCTCCAACCCTGGAACAATCCTGCTTGTCCTTATTTATGCTCTCCTCAGGTATTAGTCTCATTCTATGTTGGTGGTATTGGAAATAAAAAAAAAAATCACTAGCATAGGACTGTTTGTAAAAACAAGTGACATAATACAAACTTCACAAAATTAGGGGATTTTTGTATTCTCAGCATCATTCTAAAGACAGCTTACTCCGTTTCTAAGCATTGTTCTATATGTCTGTATGTGTTATGCATTGTCAGCCTATGAACAGTTTATTAGGTTTATAAAGCTATTTGCTAAAAAGTATTCAATATCACAATAGCTCAAACTCAGAGTATGTCTATTTCTTGCTAGGAATCTCAAGAGCAATAAGGCATTGATTCTATGTTATTCAGCTTGTGTTACTTGGTCTTGTGTGTAGAATAAAATGCCTGTCTATACTTAATTGCAAAAGGAAGTGAGAAAATACAGTTCAAATAATGTCTGTGAAAGGGGGAAAATTCAGCAACCAGATGTTGCCTTCAGACTTCCAGATACCCCAAATTGCTGCTGTGCCTTTGGCCAGACCCCAAAAACTTGGGGCCAACTTTACCAAGAAAGTAAATGGCCAAAAATTAGGTATGTGGGAGATACACCCACAAGCCACCTCAGGCTCAGCTATAGAAGCTCACTTATTGTCCTTATTTCAGAGACCCATAAATCTTGAGAGAGATCAAAAGATACTGTTAGGGCCTGTAGTGAGCGTTAGGCGAGAACCCATGACTGAGATCTTCAGGCCCACCTGAATCGGGACTGGGCCTCCTCTTCTCAGGTTTCCAGTTTTCCTGTAGCTTGGCAGTCACACCCATAGACTGCTCCTAGCACCATGTAATCTTATCAAAGACCAAGAATCAGAGACTATAAAGCTCTCGGAAGAAAGTGCCACAAAACTTCCTGACCCCGCACCAGGCTGACTTCACTGGGGCACCTTGGAGGGGTGCGGGTTGAGTCTCCCTCCCTGCCCCAAACAGAACCCCGGCAGCCAAAAACCTCCAGAACCCAAATGCCACCATGTCAAGGCCACTCTCCACATGCTTGGATGACCTCTCCCAAGAAGTAACGATCCTCACCCAAGATGGGATGAACCTCACAGGAGAGCAGACCAGCAGGAAAACTGAGATATGCAGGAATCCATGACTGAGATTTATAAACCCACTTGGATCAAGACTGGGCTTCCTACCCCTAGGTCTCAGTTTTCCAGTAGTTTTGCAGTCACACCCATAAACTGCCCCCAGAGCCATGTAATCTCATCAAAGGCCAAGACCCAGAAACTATAAACTAAAGCTCCCATAAGAGAATGACACAGAATTTCCTGGACACTATATTATGTCCATTGCTGGCTCTTTCAGGGTAAGGGGAATGAGACCCATTACATTTACTGGTTTTGGCATATCAAATACACCACGGATAGCTTGCCAGGCTCTGCCATGTAGGCGGGATATTCTCAGTAGCTGGCTAGGTTCTCCGAGAGGAAAAAATGCTTTTAGGGTGGTCTCTAATTGCACTTTCAAGTGTTCCCATGGTTCAAACCATATTTGAACCCTATCAAATTGGTGCGGTAATCTTGGAAGATGGGTATTGACTTATGATGTTTCTGGAAAGCATCCTGGAGCGTGGCGGCGGCTGGGTAGTGGAGGTAGTAGAGGTAGTGGAGATCTGTCGATGAGGTATTTATCTGGTACTGGTAGAATGGGTCTTCTGTGTGTAATCCCTGGGTCGCCAGAGTTTGGTGGAAGCAGACAAGGAAAGCTAGGATTTGGCTTTTGGTTTTAATCCCTTGGTCGCCAGAGATTGATGGGAGCAGGCAGAGGATCTCTGTTCCCAGATCCATTGAGCCTGGAGTTTAAGGTCACAGAGTTCCACTTACCTGGTTCTGTAAGAGCATGGCAGTGGTTGGGTAGTGGAGGTAATAGAGCATTAAGAAGGATGAGAAAGGAGAGGCTAATAAAAGCTTAAGGTCGAACAAGGCTGTCAAAATGAAGAAGGACAAAAATGACTGTCTGTACTTTCAATGTACGTACGCTGGCATTGAATGCATCCATCCAGGACCTGATGGGGCAAGTACAAAAGATCAAGTAAGATATCACTGGTTCTGACCGAGACGAGAAGGCATCAATCACATCATGCCATTTTCGACACTGGAGAAGAACTGTTCCTTGGAACATACGAGAAAAGAGGCGTTGGTGGTGTGGGTGTCCTTGTCAACACGAACTTGGCCATGAGCATTAATTCACTTGAATGGCTGACAACCCAAATTGGACGATTATACTTGAATAGATGTGGCTCACTGCCCACAGTTTCTATCTTCGTTGTCTATGCACCAACATCCAATTATGATGAAGGAGAAATTGAGAAGTTCTACATGTTGCTGGAGACGTTCTATAAAGAAGACCACACCTTCTATGAGATCATTGTCGGTGATTTTATTGCCTAGATAGGACTGAGAAGATCAGTCAAACAATTCCACATTGGGACCCATGGCCTAGAATGGAACAAATAAGGTGAGTGACTGTCTGAGTTCATCATGTCTACAAAGACCATCCGTGATAACTCACAGTTCCAGAAGGCCAAATCTAAATGTTGGACTTGGGAATCTCCAGATGGACGGTTCCACAATGAAATTGACCACATCATATTCAATCAAGGGTTTTGCATGATCAATGTTGCTGTTGATCCAAAATTCCAAACGGGATTGGACCACCTTCTCCTTCGTGTAAAATTCTACTTCATGGAGCAAGAAGAAAGGGCTGCAAAGTTTAAGAAGAGAACTCCCAGAACGACCACCAATTGGGAAAACTTTGGCACTATTGCGACAACATGAGAAGATGCCATCATTGACAACATTGACAAGGAATATGATCGACTGGTTCAGCACCTCCGTGATTGTGCAAGTAATGCTAAGAGAGAGATAGCCACAAAAAGACGCCTGTCTTCGAAAACTCTTGAGCTCATTCACCAACGTAGCTTGGTGCAAGCCTCAGGCAACCGCAAGCGAACATCTGAGCTGGCAAAGCAGTGCAGAGAAGTGATAAAGGAAGACCTCAAAGAGAGAAGAGCAGCAGTGCTGGCATATGTGGCAGAAGCCAGGAGAGCATTCGCAATGCCCGCCTGTCCTTTGCCAACTACAGGACCAAGATGACTGCCCTCAAATGACCTAATGGATCTATTACATCTTTCAGAAGGGCAATGGAGAAGATTATCCACGACTTCTACTGAGATCTCTTCGATAGCTATGTCCACTTATAGTATATTATATATATATATATATATATATATATATATATATATAAAGCACAGAAGCAGCAGCATCATTGCTTTTCTGCTCCATGAGTCTACCATAATACAAATTTGCCCATCATACAATTCTGAGGGTACTTCATTATCACAAGCATGCAAACTAAAATTTTTTTTGAAATGTAAATTCTTTTAAAAAAATTGAACCCACTTTACCTTTCTACTTTTTCCTAACTGCTTTGATTCTTACATCTATGGATTCTGAACCTCTTCTCCAAATACGAACTCTTATCTCTACATAATTTATTATTTCTGTATAAATGCCCTTGCATCTTGAGTTCCATTCATCACTCAAGATTTAGCTCTCGAAAGCAAGTAGGTGTTCTGGGAAAACACATAATTTTTCCCCCCTTGGAGCTTATACATTTTTCTTCTCTTACCTCTGCTCAGCACTGGACATATTGCCTAAATGTTATCTGCCCACATATTTATTTTTCTTTTTACTCCTAATGGTCTAAGGTCAGGAACTGGATGTTCTTGTATCTGATTCCCAATTCTGTGACACACTAACTCACATAGTTTGCTTTTAAAAAATTGGTGAATGAATGTTGAATGAGTAATAGAAAATGTTAATTTGAAGGTCCTCAGAGGACATGTTAGGATCTTGTAAATAGGCTGCTGATAAACCTCGGATATATACTTTCTAGATTATTAACACTCGATTTAAGATTTTTTTCTTGCCACATCAACAGGTATTTTAATAAATGGTTAGCTCTTTTGCAAAATTCAGAAGTGAGCTGTTGAGCAGTGAGCAGTGACTGATAAATACTATCAGTCTGAAGCATCTGGTTTCTGAAGTTTAAACCTGAAGTTTAAAAGTCTTGTGTAATTATTTACTCTGTGCACTGGCAGAAATCAAGTAGGGATGGTAAGGGAAATTTGATCTAAGTACTGGTCCCTACTACTTTATATTTGCATGCTTCACCCAACAGTGAACTCCCTTTATATTTTCGACAATGCTCTTCAAACCAGGTATAATCTCTCATTGTCTTATTAGTTTTCTCTTGGATGTTCCTTTAACATACTTGAGTGTTAGCTGAGAGCTGAAGGGCAGGGATGTGAAAACTTCTACTTCATTCTGAAATAGTTATCATCTCTGAAAAGCCCAGAAGTCATCAAAAGTAAGAACCAGTGCTAATAGTGATAAAGGCATCTCCTACCTAGAGACATAAAACAGCAAGGTCATTGGGAAAATGAGTTGGAAGGACATTGATTTGGAAAAAATAATAACAGAGCAGCAAGTGTGGTAGAGAGAAAAGAATATATTTATTATTGTTGCTTTTCAAGACTACAGGAGCAATATTAATGTCCCTCAACTGCACAGGATACTTGAATAGCTCTGGGAATTGGGAAGTCTACAATTTACAGCCTCTCTACTCTGTTCTTACAAGCAATTTAGCCAAGCTCCTGTTAGCAAGAGACACTTAAGCAATGGAAATCAGAGAAGATTTTCAAGCCTGTAGTAAAGATAATACAATCCTCCTGCATAAAAACAAAGGATTATTAATGCTGTGCTGCTGGTGAAGTTCCATTTCACAAACGATGTAACTTTCTATATTAAATCAGCTCTACTAGCACCAGAATGAGCACAGATCTGGCATCATTTATCACTAGCCATTTCGAACTCACCAACCATAGAGCCAGCCCTTCGTTTGACCCTTCCAAAGGCTTGCTGTCTGCGTGCACTGAGGTTTTTATCTGTAGACATGCTGATCTTTTTCAGGATTCAAATTAATTTTCCTGACATGGTTCAGGGCTCTTGTCTCCAGGAGCTTGTCCTCTGAAGAGAGCTCCTGCTCTGCAATGCATTCTCATCACAGATCACATCCTTTCCACAATTTGTAGCATGGGAGTGTCCTTTCAGTCCTTAAATCTAGGTTTAGACCCCATCTACCTGGCTAATTCCAAATCAATTGAGTTGCTACATTTTTGCCTTTACCGAATACTTAGGAACGGATGTCACAAGTAATCCTATCACTTTGCAGAGGGATCCATTGATGAATACATTTCGCTTCTGTTTTGTTACTATAAGTTATGTTTGGAAACCAGAGGTTTACACAGTCTGATTTATTTCCTTGATAAAATTCAAGTCTGCAAAAGACTTTACCATGTCTTTCTTGTTTTTCCTTCTGTTTTCCCTTAAGAAAAACAAATCTGGAACCAGAGAGTGCAGTGGATAAGCCACACAGCAGACCCAGGTATATGCCCCCTCCCTTTAATGGCCCTCTGTATATCATATTATAGTGCCAAGAGTGTTCCTTGAGTGCAATTTCTGGTGAAAGCACTGAGCAGTGTCAGATGAGGCCAAAAAGAAAATAAAGAAAAAACAAAATAATTTCCACAGAGAAGCAAATTCTATTCTTACAATTAAAAGTGGTTATACTAGCACAAATGTGGATTTTCCTAAACTGGTTGGTTCTTAAGAATTTTATCACCGGTCAGTACACAAAACTCTGAAAGTTAAGAGATTAGAGTTTATTGTATAATTGTACATGGTTGCAGGTCCTTCCCAAATGCCCAGGCCTCTCCTTTACCCATGTATAATTTCACTTGTCCAGTCCCTTTGCTGCCGCAGTCCCGTGTACAACTTTCTAAATTTTGTCCCTCTAAATGAATCACCTCCAGCACATGGTGATGAGGTCTTATCTCACACTTCTCTCTATCCAGTGTATGTTTTCCTACTCAGAAATTGTGACCTTGGGTCTTTCCCAGACTGTACCTAACTGGTTCTCTGAAGTTGTCCTGGCTTTCCTTAAATCCCTGTCCGGCAGTTCTCTGACATAAGCCCCTCCCAGATGATGCCATCTATTTGTGACTCTGAGCTTTACATCCTGCCTTCTGTCTGGCTGTCCAAACACAGCCCCTCCCTGATTCTGCAGTCTGCCTTGGCATAAAAGAGGAAAGAAATGCTGACTAAAGTGCAGAAGGGGTAAAAACGTAAGGCATGACTGGGCCTTTCCTCTATCTGCTGCCATATCCAACTCCCAAACACCACAATTAAATATTTTGTTTGACTACCTGTTTCAGCACAATCGACTATATTCACACAGTAACCCAGCACATTGAGGTTTCTAGGGAGTTCAAAGTGCCGCTCTGTCTAACGTTCATCAATTTAAAGAAGGCCTTTGATTCTGTTGAAACTGAAGCGGTCATCAAAGCCCTAGCCAAACAGGGCATTCAAACTCAATACATCAGGATCCTTCGTGAGCTGTATTACGGATTGACTACCAGGATTTCACCATTCTACAAGGAAGTGATCATAGATGTCAAGAGAGGGCCTCAGCAGGATGATACCATTTCACCGAAACTCTTCGGTGCCACCCTTGAGAATGGCATGTGACAACTGGAATGGGAGGAAATGAATGGGAGTGAAGATAAACGGTCAGAAACTACACCGCCTTCGATTCACTGTGACATCATTCTAATAACACCAAACATTAGCTAAACCGCACAAATGCTGGCTGACTTCGACCATGAGTATGGAAAGGTTGCACTGCAGCTGAATCTCAACAGGACAATGTTCTGAGAAACGGACTCCTTCCTGACATTCCATTTGCTTTCAGTGGAACAAACATCTCTGAATGCAACAGTTATTTGTACCTAGGTTGAGAAGTCAACATGAGGAATGACCTGGAACCTGAGTTGTGCAGGAGGAAGATAGCGGCTAAGAACGCCTTCAAGAGCGTCGAAGAAATAACTAAGAGGATGAAGAACCTCTGGATCTGGGCACATCTCTTTAATTCCACCATTCTTCCTGCATTAACATGTGCCTCAGAGACCTGGGCCCTAAGAAACCAGGATGAGAACGCTATTCAGGTCTCCCAAAGAGGAATTGAAAGAGCTATGCTTGGAGGATCATGCTTCACTCAAATGAGAAAAGGAATCTGGAGTTCCAACCTCCACCGATGATAGAAAATCAGAGATGCTGTCTCGTTTTTCAAGGCGTCAAAAATCAGAGGGGCTGGACACGTAACATGATTTGGAGAAAACCGCTGGACTAGATTCCACGGGGCATCAAAAGATGGTGTGGCCACCCACCTACGAGATGGTCAGACTTCTTTGTCAAGACCCTGAACGATCGGTTTGAGGTTCTTTGTGTTCGTAGAGCGAGCAGACGCCATTGGGCTACACTAGTATGCGACAGGGACGAATGGAGACGTTACTGGCACCTGCTCAAGCAAATCTATGAGTAATGTGATGTCAAGTGATCTATTGATCAAGTGACCTATTTCACTGTATCACTGTATCACTGTATCACTGTTGATTGTTGACTTACTTGGACAGGCACCAGTAACGTCTCTATTTGTCCCAGCCCTGAGATTTTAGCAGCCTCTCCTTACTTGTCTTTTCCCAATGATTGGAGGCTCTTTCAGGGTCAGGTGAAGAAGACCTATTGTCGTTACTCTATTTGACATATAGAATATGCCATGGGGAGCTTGCCAGGCTCTGCCTGTACAAGCAGGACCGTCTTGGTAGTTTGCTGGGCTCTCCAAGAGGCATAAATGGGTAGGAAGTTTCTTATAATGTATCCTAAAAGCTGCCTGGAGCATGGCGGTGGTTGGGCAATGGAGTTCGGCTGCTGGGACTGGGTCCCTTGGGGCAGGTAGGGCTCTTATCCACCCCACAGCCTGGCAAGGAGACCAGTTTCATGGAAGAGAATTAAAGAGAATAACAAGATTCAACTGTTGCTGCACTTTTGCACACCATGAGTTCAACTGGAATAATATATATATATATATATATATGATTTTTTTTCCTTTTTGGGTCATACCCGGTGATGCTCAGGGGTTACTCCTGGCAGCGCTCGGGGGACCATATGGGATGCTGGGAATCAAACCTGGGTTGGCTGCGTGCAAGGCAAACACCCTACCTGCTGTGCTATTGCTCCAGCCCCAACATATGTTTTGTTTTTATAAATATATATGTATATGTTTTATTTTTTCTTCGTAGTAAATTCAGTCATACATTATATATGAGATCATACCTCAGTGGCTTAAAACATTTTGTACTTCATTCATTCCTCAAGAAGAGATTATTTTAAGTGTCTGTTATACACTTATGTTTAACTACCTGGAGGTGCTGAAAAGTACA